>NC_090822.1:102872862-103493254 GCF_000390325.3 Nicotiana tomentosiformis | reverse complement strand
TTACTTCGAGTTTCAATCACTCACTTGACTACTAAGCATACAGGCTACTTTTATTTAGAGTTCGAGCAAGAACTCACTCGACCATTACGCCTACGGGCTACATTACTTTGAGTTCGAATCATTCACTCGACTAAGCCTACGGGCTACTTTTATTTTGAGTTCGAGCAAGCACTCACTCGACCATTAAGCCTACGGGCTACATTTCTTTGAGCTCAAATCATTGACTCAACTAATAAGCCTAAGGGCTACATCAATTCAAGTTTGAGTAAGCGCTCGCTCAGTTATAGAGGCTACAAAGTCCAAATTTGATTAAGTTGTTTAAATCCTTGTGAAAACATTCATACGGCGTGAATAAAGTCTTCACAAGACAGAAAACAAAACAGAAGCAAGTCGGCAAAAAAGGGGATATTTTTATATACAAAATTGTTTACATGATTGATTACAACATAAAAATTAAGGACTAAGCTTCCTGATCATCCCCAGGAGCGGTCTCTTCTCTATCGGGCTCCCCCATGTTCTTGGATCCGCTCTTAATCCCATCGTCATCATCACTGACATCATCATCATCATCGAAAACCAAGGCTTCAGCATTGACTTTGAGTTCTTTGGCCCTATTTATCTCTTCAGCGAGGTCGAAACCACAAGCATGGATCTCCTCGAGGGTTTCCCTCCGAGATCGATACATAGCAAGTTCAGTGACCCAATGTGCTCGAGTATCGGCGGTCTCAGCTGCCTCTCTTGCTTAGACATGGGCAGCTTTAGCATCGGCCCGATAGACGGCCACGAGTGTATCCGCATCGGCCTTTGCCTTTTCAGCATCAGATTCGGCCTTAGCAAGTACAGAGGCCAACCGAGCCTCGAGCTCTTCTATTTTTCTTGCTTGAACCGGGCCTTTTTCCTTCATTCTCTGAAATTGGGTTTCGGACGATGATAACTGGGCTCGAGCAGTTTCTTTCTCTGCAGCAAAGCGGTCCATACCTTATTTCCACTACAAAGACTCTGCTTTTATCATGTCGACCTCCTCACAAAGCTTCCTGATCATCCCAATTTTTTTGCTGCAACTGTGAGACCAAAAAATTAGCCATCGTTCTGGTATCAAGCCTATAGTCTTTTAAAAGTATCATTATCTGCTCAGATAGATCGGTCTGATCTCGGTAAGCCTTGGCCAACTCAGCTTGGAGGTCTTTTATTTCCTCTTCCCTTTGCCCTAAGAGAAGTTTTAGGGAGTTCCTCTCCTCAGTAACCCGTTGAAAGTCAGCCTCGTATCGACGCAGCTCGTTTTGGGACCGAGAACATGCTTCTCGATGAACTGCCGCTGCCTGCAAAGAAACAAGAAATGAAGTTAGAAACAAAAAGTAAACATAAAGGTAGTACCGACAAAATACTTTTAAGGCTTACCTGATTCAAAGCCTGCTGCACCCCGTGAAAAAGATCCGATTCATCACTAGTATCGGCAACATCCTCGATACCAATAAACAGATCACGAAAGGGATCCTCTCCATCATGAGGCATGTCTAGATCGAGGGCCCCCAAAGCTTGGGCTTCCCGAATCACCTCTGCGGAAAAAGCGGGGAAGGTGGGCGAATCTTTGATTGCTGCAGCCCCAAATGAATCACTTGGAGCATTCTCTTCGGTCCGAAGGGATTCAAGAGGGGCCCCTTCAGATATATTCCCCATCTGTTGGCTTCGATGGGATGCGTCTTCGATCTCCGATAATTCAGGGATTCCGCCCGAATCTTTCTCCGGTATATACTCAGTTCGAGGCGGAACCTCATGAAGCATCATCGATCTAGCTGCCGATGGGGCATCGGTGGTTCTCTATGTTCGTGCCGCCAGCGCGGACCCATCATTTTCTTTTACTTCTTCGTCTTCATCCCTTAGACGCAGAACTAATTCCACGGTCAAAGGAATGGCATTCTTGTTCGGCTTACGAGCCGTCCTCTTCTTCGGTTTTGGATCTTCAAGAACGGAGGCTCTTTTCCTTTTATTTTCCTTCACCAGCTTTGGGACGGAGGCCAAAGTTTCTTCCTCATTGGACAAGGGCCTCAAAACCGCATCTTTGCCCAAACCTGCATATGGAAAATTTTATTAAAATATTTGGAAAGAATCTCGTTCGAATTATCAAAGAGTACGAGAAAGGGGCTTACCATGATTTTTGGCCTCCCACTGACCCTTTGACAAATCACTCCATGAGCGCTCGACGTATGTGGAGGTAGAAACAAGAGCTCGTACTCAGTTCTTGAAATTGGGAACTGCTCCAGGCATCCAAAGAACCGCTGCATCATAAAAATAAGAGTATCGATGAGAAAAGAAATAAAAGAACAAAATAGAAGGAAGTAACAGTAGGATCACACTTACGTTTCATATTCCACTCCCCGGGAAAGGGCATTTTTTGGGTCGGAATCAGGTTTGAAGTCCTCACTCGAACGAACCTGCCCATCCAGCCCTGATCTCTATCCTCATAAATGCTCAAGAATAGAGCCTTGGTAGCCCGACGCTGAAGTTTTATTAACCCTCCTCGAAAAAGTCAAGGACGGTACAATCGGATAAGATCGTCGAGGGTGAACGACATCCCCTCGATTTTGTTCACAAAGTATCGGATCAAGATAACGATCCGCCAAAAAGAAGGATTGACCTGGCCTAGGTTTATTTGGTATTGACGACAGAAGTCAATAATAACGGAATCGAGGGGACCTAACGTGAAAGGGTAAGTATACACATTCAAAAGCCCTTTCACGTAAGTGGTGATATCTTCGTCAGAAGTAGGAATTATTATTTCTTTTTTATCCCAATTGCAATCTTTATTTAACTGTTTGAGGTGCTTCTCGGTTATCGAACACATGTACCTCGATACTGGATCGCATCGGCCAGGGACCGATGAGCCTTTATCGACCTTAAAATCAGAAGTAAGAACACATGCCCCGGGAACGTACTCCTCAGGCCGTGGTTCTGCCGGTGTCTCATCGACGGCACACTGTGAAGATGAAGCCTTCTCTTTCTGAGGAATGGTTTGTGATATTTTCGCCATTTTTGAATTCAAAGGTAAGGAATAGAAGAAAATGACGAAGATTTGGTAAAATTGAAGAGGGGATTTTGGCAAAGAGAAATCACAGATTTGCGGGCAAGTCAGAGAATACGAAAAGGAATTTGGGAAATTTGGAAGATTGGAGATGTAAAAGTGGTAAATGATGAAAGGAATAGTTATTTATAGGTTTAAGCGATGGTGGTTCAGTATCAGCGATGTCCGACCACCGTCTGACATGCATTAAATGCCTTGAAAGACTAAATCGACGGGACAGCTATCACGTACGTCATGATCGATCCCGATGGAAATTTCAGTTTATAATCCGATCGAGCCATTGAAAACTCATATCGTTTCTCACCACATTCTTCCTGAGAAACGAGGGGACTATCTGTATACGGTCGAATTAGATTTCGGCCTTCGTACGTCTGATCGAGTTCGAAAGATAAGCGATCGAAGTGAGACTTCGAGATGGGTTCCGAAGATGGTACAAACAAGCTTCGAACCCGAGGGGCCGATCAATGTCGAGTTCGATATCATTATCAAGCTCGAATCCAAATCGAACTATGATGCAAAGTAAAGCTATCAAGCTTATGATCCGGAGACCGACCAACATTGACTCCGAATCAATTCAAGGGTCCGAGTCAGAATCGAGTTTAAGCCAAGATCGAGATCTCGAGTCTGGATCGAGCTCAAGCCAAGATCGAGAGCTCGAGTCAAGATCGAGCTTACAGACAAAAGCCGTTGCAATCCCACTAGAGGAGAGAATCTTGGCAGGAATTATAAAAAAACTGATTTATCATGGACTTCCCACTGAGTATTTTTAATTATATTTAAAGTAAGATCCCTCTACTATAAAGGTGGAGGGTTATCATTTCTGTAAGGACAGTTTTCGGATAGAGCTCATATTGTAATTCAAGCACCATATCCTCTTATATTCAAGAGTTACTCTGTTAAGCCTAAAAACTGATTCATCTTGCTTAGTCCTAAAAATCGTCTTCTTTACAACTTTGTTTATTTTATATTCTCTGCAGTCCATATTTGATATTTCCTTTTATCCTTACGATTTGTATTAAGCTATATCACATATCCTTAGAACCACGTATAAATTCAACTCTATCCGTTTTTCGGGTAAACAAATACCTATCTATGAATATAGAACATATAGTAGTGTTTCGCTTATATAGATGCCTGATTGGAATATTGACAGGTCCAAATTACTTTCTTAAATAGATGAATGTTGGATAATATATCATATTTCCATAATGAAATGTTTTCGGAGTTGGCAAGTATAAATGATCAACTGACATTCTGAGACAACGTCTCAAAATAAATAAATCTCGAGTGTATAGTTTTAATAAATAAAAAAATTCACGTGTTTAATTATAATTTGAGCTTAATTTCTCAAAGTTGATCTATACTACGACTATTCAAGATCATTTAAAAGTCTCTCTGATATTAATAAAGATTAGAAAAGAAAAGAATTAAATACAAAAGTAAATAATCTCATAGTCTAGGACTAGATCATAATTAGGAAAACGAAATTACCCACACCACATCAAAACACAAATAGATGAGAGTTCAAGATCAAAGGAAATAAATTCAATCTCAAAGTTCAAGAGTCTTAAGAGATGGCAATAATAACGTCACAAATATATGACGTTGTAAATAAGTGCAACCAAATATGCATAGTACAACATAATATCTTTCTTTTAAGAACTTGAGTCTCCAGCATAATCCGTTTGCACTAAGATAATCCTTCGCTCCATCTGCCAGTGTAAGTGAATTTTTTTAATAAGATTGGAAAAAAAATTATAATTACCAAGAAATAATTAAAAGTTACAAAATAATTAAGTAGTGATTTCTCTGTAATGAAGCTGAGTACCCGAGCATAAGCTTCCAACTCGTTTTGTGTAGTGGTGAAATCATTCCTTAACCTGCTCAAGGATTGGGAAAACCTGAAAATTGAAATGACGCCAATTGATGCCGGAATGAGACCAAAAATAGTTACCAGGAAAAATGACACTGCTATAAAAATAATAGCCGAAAAAATATATAAAATTTATATAATTTTATATATATATATATATATATATATATATATATATATATATATATATATATATATATATATATATATATATACATTTTGTATGTTATGTATAAAAATTATACAAATTTTATATATTTTTTCGGCTACCAAATGTTAATAGTTTCTGGCGCGATCTAAAAGTGACAATACCCCAAATAGTTATAGTAACACCGAGATGATTATCATTTTTTTTTGTTAATACTCGTATAATGGAAAAACAATCATAATTTTCCATTAAGTGATATGCATTTTCACTTTAATTTGTTTATTCTTAAAGTTAATTGTTTAGCTAGATGTAAACGACTCATGCGTGTAAATATTTACCGTGCCTATTGTTTGACATTTATAAGCTCTCCTCGAACTAGCTGTTGATGAAGCAATGCTCCTGCTATTTTGTAATTTTTGCACATATATATTCTTAACTATCCAATTAAAAAAAAAAACTAGTTGTTGATGAAATCAAAGGTAACTTCTAAACGTCACAATGATCGATATGAGAGTTGACCTTAATTAATAATCTTAAGAAAGAGTTGTGTTTAATGTTAAGGGATTGTTTTTAAGATTAGAGTTGCACTGTAATTATTTAACTAGTAGCCATATTTGTTAGGATTGGCTATGGCTATTATTGCAATTAGTTAGTCAGGATGTTAGCTAGTGGTAGATGACAGCTGTACAAATATAGTATCTTGTATATAGGCGCACTAGTTCTGATTTTTAACTAATAAGAAATATTTTTCCAGTTTGAGATTCTTCGAAGCTTCCTCGTCTTCTCTGAGCTCCATGGCTTTCAGTCATGGCAGTTGAGCTTCAGCTCAAACATTTCTCCAATAGCCCTTAGTTTTGAAATGGTATCAGAGCCTAGGCTTCATCTATTGAGGTATTTCACGGTCCCTTACTTCGTCTTCTCTCCAATTTCGAGTTGAAGATCTAGGTTTTCTTCGAAATTGTTAATCAATTTTTTTTTTTGAAATCCCGTTCGAAACTGTAATTTCACTGTGATCTCATCTGATAGTGACGACTTATAGCATTTTTAACCTCTGGTTTTCTCGAAGTGTGGTTTTTTGTGTTGCCTCTGTTGAATTTTCATTTTTATCTTCAATTCACGGTTCAATCAATTGTGATCTATGATTTGAACAATGGCTGGAGACAAGGAAAGTGCTGCAGACAAAGACACCTTAGATACCTCGAGTCCCCTGTACATGCATCCATCGGAGAGTGCAGGTTCAGTGTTGGTACCTGTAGCTTTTGATGGCACAGGATATAGATCTTGGAGGAGTACTTAGAGCCCTCTCAGTGAAGAATAAGATTAGTTTCATAATAGGGAAGTGTCATAAACCAGTAATTGGACATGCAACTTTTGATCAGTGGGAACGATGTGATGATATGGTGACTTCATGGATTCCAAATTCCCTTTCAAAGGGCCTAGCGGATAGTTTGCAATATGTGAGTGATGCAAAGGAGTTATGGCAGGAGTTAGAAGATAGGTATGATCAAACCAACGGTGCAAAACTATACCAACTTCAAAAGGAAATTAATGATCTGAGTCAAGGAACTCTTGACATAACAGGCTATTATACAAAAATGAAGAAGCTATGGGAAGAGCTAAACACACTGAATGCACACGCACAATGCAGCTGCCAATGCACCTGCGGAGGTAAAGCTAATATGCACAAGGCTGAGAAAGATAGAAGACTGATACAGTTTTTGATGGGTTTAAATGAGGTGTATACTGTTGTGAGAGGGAGCATACTGATGATGAACCCCCTTCCAAGCATTGCACAAGTCTTTTCTATTCTCATACAAGAAGAGAAGCAAAGAGAAGTTAAACCAAACAATCAACAACTGGTGATTGAATCTACATCACTGAATGCTAATGGTCCAGAAAACAACAACTTTAGAACAAACTACAACCAACACATGAATCCTTCTGGGAACAATAGTTATGGAAGAGGCTATATGGGAAATAGACCTAGGCAATTCATTAATTTCTGCAAGAGGCCAGGACACACTAAGGATAAATGTTATAAACTTCACGGGTACCCTTAGAACTTCAAGTACAACAATGGTAGCAGGGGAAAGAAACTAGCAGCAAATGTGTTTGATACAACAGGTAATGGGACAAATATGATAGATGAAGGAGGAAACCTTCAGGAGCAAGGTCGAACCATGCAACAATTGAGTAAGGAACAATATGGACAACTGCTGAGCATATTGGAGAGTTTTAATAATGGAAACAATAGAGACAGCTCAGAAAACATCAACATGACTGGTGGAGCTGTTAACTTTGCAGGTATGACTGCTTGTACCACCTCTGTTGGGCCCAGTAAATAGTCTCATGAAAGTTTCAAAGAAAATGTTGATTCCTGGATTCTTGACTCAGGAGCCACTAACCATATGACTTATAACAAAGCCTCATTGAGTAATATCAAAACTCTAGTTTATCCCTTTTTGGTCTCTTTACCAAATGGATATAAAGTAAAGGTGACAATAATTGGAGATGTCATTCTCAGTCCTCAATTCACTCTAAAAAGAGTCCTATATGTGCCCAGTTTCAGATTCAATCTAATCTCTGTACACTTATTGACAGTCCAACTTGATTGCATCATCATATTCACTAAATTTTCATGTCTTCTTCTACAGGACCTTTCTGAAAGGTCTCTGGAGATTGGTAAAGCCAAAGGCAGTCTGTATTTTCACTATTCAAGTTCAGGAAAGAACAATTTTTCTGATGTCACTAAAGTTTCCACCACATCGCTCACGCATAGTTCTGCACCTAGTGCATCCATCTAAGGTAGTCACAATATCAATAATGTACACTGTCAAGACCACTCTTGTGATTCTGCACCTAGTGCATCCATTTCTTCTCATGTTTGTGATAATAAAAGTGTACAAGTTCTTTTGAATTCCAATAAAAGTTCTTCTAACAAAATAGACTCAGTGTGCAATGCATGTACCTCTAATGAAAGTCTTGTGGGTCTCTTGTGGCATAACAGGCTGGGTCATGTACCTTTTATCAAGATGAAGGGTATCAACCCTATACCAATAACCTTTGCAAACAAATAACCTTTTCTATGTTCTATTTGCCCTATGGCCAGACAAAATAGCTCTCCTTTCCGAGAAAGAACTACTTCCACAACCAAGATATTTGGACTCTTACATGTGGATATGTGGGGTCTTTATCATGTACCAACTCATGACAATCACAAATACTCCATTACCCTAGTTGATGATTATAGTAGATGTACTTGGACACATCTTCTAACTAGCAAAAGAAATGCCCTCCATGTTATAAAGGCTTTCTTTGCAATGGTCCAAAACCATTTTAATACCTCAATAAAGACCATCAGAACTGATAATGGTTTAGGGTTTGTGAACACTGAAACAGCTATGTTCTTCCAAACCAAAGGGATCATACACCAGAAAACTTGTCCATACACTCCACAACAGAATGGTATAGTCGAAAGAAAACACAAGTACCTTCTTGAAACTGCAAGAGCACTATTATATCAATCCAAACTGCCTATAAGGTATTGGGGAGAGTGCATTCTAACTTCTACCTACATGATCAATAGATTGCCATCTTCATCCCTTAGAGGGAAATGCCCATTTGAGATTCTATATAAAACGAAACCAAATTACTCACATCTTAGGAGTTTTGGATGTTTATGCTTTCCAACAAATCTGAAACCTCACAAAGATAAGTTTGAACCAAGGTCAACACCCCATGTATTTGTAGGATACACTTTTGGATCAAAAGGATACAAGGTTCTCAGCTTAACCACAAGGAAAATACATGTTTCAAGAGATGTGACTTTTCATGAAACAATTTTCCCTTTTGCATTGCCAGGAAAGCACACTGATTTAGTATCTAAATGTGAGCATCTATCTCTTCCTTTTCCTCATATAGGACCTAGCATGAGTTATTTTGACACTGTCAGTCCTACTGGTAACAGTAATAGTGATAATCCACATCAACAATCAATGTCACCTGAACTTTCATTTGGCAATGACACCAATGCCAATATTTATGAACTTGTTTCACCATCTCAACCAGACTACCAAAACTCTTCCAGCTCAAATAGAACCTCCAACACATCATCTGAACCTTGTTTTCACTCCCAGAACCAGCAACAATCCCTTCTGAATGATTCACCAAGCTCTGCATATTCTGAGCAGACTACAACCTTAACTCATAATAGACCTCACAGAACAGTCAAACCGCCTAGTTATTTGAAGGATTACATTTGCAATGTACCCACTCTTAACACTAATGCTGGGGAGCAGGTTACAGATAATGATCACAGTTCACCCTCCTTCTCTTTTCACACACATGTTCCCCATTTACAGCCTATATCCCTTAATGCTCTAAGTGGTAATAGTCAGCATTTAATTGAAAACCTTTCTACTGATTGTGAACCTAAGTCATATGAGGAGGCAGCAGCTATACCTGCTTGGCAACAGGCCATGAACCAAGAATTTGATGCACTCTACTCTAATCATACTTGAGATCTTGTCTCACTACCTGCAGGAAAGAAAGCAATAGGTTGTAAGTGGGTATACAAAATCAAGCATAAGGCAGATGGGAGTGTTGAAAGATTTAAAGCTAGGCTAGTTGTTAAGGGCTACACTCAGCAGGCAGGGATAGATTATACTGAGACCTTCTCACCAGTGGTGAAGATGACTGCTGTGAGAGCATTGGTCAGCATTGCAGTAAAAAAAGACTGGAAAATCTTTCAGCTTAATGTAAACAATACTTTCCTACATGGAGACCTAAATGAAGAAGTATACATGCAAGTACCACCGGGGCTATCAGTAGGAAAATAGATTTTGGGGTGCAAGCTGAACAAATCTTTATATGGATTGAAGCAGGCAAGTAGGCAGTGGTATGCCAAGCTAACTGAGGCCCTATGTTCTAAAGGATATGTGCACTCCATGCTAGATTATTCTTTGTTTTACAAAAGGGAAGGACGCTTAGTTATTTTTGTAGCAGTTTATGTAGATGATGTTCTCCTGACAGGGACAAATTTGGAAGAAATTAAGGCATTGAAGACCTTCCTACATGAGACTTTTAAGATAAAGGATCTGGGGAGATTACACTACTTCTTAGGATTGGAGGTACTATACAAGCATGATGGAGTAATAATCACATAAAGAAATTTTACAAGCGACCTGATAAAGGAGTTTGAATGCTCACATTGCACTTCAATGTCCTCTCCACTTGATCCTTCAACAAAGTTAAAGGCATCTGAGGGTAACTTACTCACAGATCCCACTCAATACAGGAAACTAGTGGGGAAACTAAACTTCCTCACTAACACACGACTTGATATTGCTTATAGTGTTCAACATCTCAGTCAACACATGCAGAGTCCTCGAGATTCTCATCTAAAAGATGTTATGCATGTGCTCAGATAATTGAAAGGTGATCTTGGTCTGGGGATCTTCCTATCAAACAGTGCAGATTATAGATTGAGAGCTTTTTGCGATTCAGATTGGGCAGCTTGCCCTGAGACTAGGAAGTCACTTAGTGATTACATTGTATTACTTGGTGACAGTCCAATTAGTTAGAAATCGAAGAAACAGTCCACTGTATCCTTAAGCTCTGCAGAGGCAGAATACAGGTCTGCGAGAAAGGTCGTTGCAGAACTTGTTTGGCTATCCAAACTTCTGGAGGAGCTAACCATGCCTCTAACTCTTCCTATTCCAATCTACTATGATAACCAAGCAGCTTTGCACATTGCGAGAAATCCAGTGTTTCATGAACGAACAAAGCACATAGAGTCGACTGCTATTTTGTTAGGGATAAGCTCATTGAAGGGATGATTTCTCTGCATTATATCCACACAGATGACCAACTAGCAGACATACTTACTAAATCTTTGACGGGCATCAAGCATTCTTCACTGCTTCACAAGTTGGCAGTGAGTACCTCCCTTCCAACTTGAGGGGGGTGTTAAGATTAGAGTTGCATTGTAATTATTTAACTAGTAGCCATATTTGTTAGGATTGGCTATGGCTATTATTGCAATTAGTTAGTCAGGATGTTAGCTAGTGGTAGATGACATAAGTACAAATATAGTGTCTTGTATATAGGCGCACTAGTTCTGATTTCTAACTAATAAGAAATATTTTTCCAGTTTGAGATTCTCTCGAAGCTTCCTCGTCTTCTCTGAGCTCCATGGCTTTCAGTCATGGCAGTTGAGCTTCAGCTCAAACATTTCTCCAATAGCCCTCAGTTTTGACAGAGTTATAACGTTATATATATCAATCGTTAAGGAGAGCCCCTAAATATCTCAAACTATGGGTTTATGAAGAATAATTCACAAATAAAAATGAGAGTAAGCAAAGATGCTTCTTACTTCTTTTTGTTTCTTTGCTCGCAAGTGCGAACGAGAAGCAGACATGCAGATTTCACATGCACAGCACCAATCCTGTACCATCAACACAAATTGTAGCAATTAATAATCTTACGAGGGTCAAAATATATAATTTCCTGTGTGAGTTCAGGCATTGAGTTTTTTTAAAATAAAATTTTAATATGTTAAACTACGTACATGACAAGTATCATAAGTTATCCTAGTTAATAATTCATGGGATTTAAAAAGAGCTTAAAAATCGTCATCAAAGAAAGAAAAAATTATTCGATTTCTCAAATAATTATAGCACCTTCAAATAAAACCATAAGTTTTACTTGAGAGGATAAAGCAAAATAGCAAATTTTCAGAAAATTATAAACAGCTCACCTTGTACTTTTCTCTATGACTTGGTCGCATAACGCAACCAGATGAGAAAAATCAACATCAGGAATCTCACTGCAAATCATTTGATAAATTAATGTGAAGAAATTAGTTGCATGAGATAAAAAAATAAAAAATCGAATTTATCGTAGAGTTACTAATTTTGGTGTCTTTGATAAAAGTATAGATGTATGACTTTCTTCTAGATAAGAGAGTACTACATGTCATTTTTCATTCGCGATACAATAGCTTCGATTTCAGCACAATAATCCTCTAACGTTTGCACTACAAATTGAGGATTTTGTGCCCTCTTAGATATCATTAGGTGTTCAAACTGATCATTCACCAAACCCTGCATAAAAACAATTAAGGATAATTTTAAGTCAAACTACACATAAAAATAATCAAAAGAAGACAAAAAAAATAAGTTCAAACAATATAGAGATAGATAAGTAATTAGATTATATTCTACCTTTTTCAACATTTGGTTAAGAAGTGCTAGTTGGATTTCCTTCAAAATTCTCAATGCCATAGCAGCTGCAAAAGGAGATTAAAGAAAACAACTGCATCATGAACTAAACGGAAAAACATCTACTTTTTGTTACACTAGAAAGTGAAATTTACCGAAAAAATAATTAAAATTTAAAAGGACTTTGTTGGCTATAGGTCATAAATCACAAATATTTTGGCTAATTTGGGAATTGTTGACGCAAAAGAAAAAGCAACCCCGATTTATTGAAAGGAAACAAACACATACAAAAGCAAAACCAAAGTTAAATAAATGAATAATTTTTGAAAGATTTGCAAGGTGCATGATAGGTACATGACAATCTTACAATTTTCGTCATCATTAACAAGTAATTAACTCATATAGCTAAATTTGAACTTGTTTGGAATTGAGCCCTAGACGACTAGAGAGGAGAGAGACAGGAAAGTTAGATCGGACTGACCGGTTGGAATGATTACCAAAGTTTCCGACAGTTAGACTGTTTGAGAGTCTTGCAAGACTTTAAAGAGTTAACAACAAGATAAAAGGAAAATGATTGAGAGATTTAATTGTGTACGACCATTCGAGATTCATGTTAGTATACTCGATATCGCATAGATCAATTGCAAGGAGATCTAGATTGAATAAAAAAGATCGATTCATGCTTGATACGATAGAGATCATACGTAGTAATTGTTGTACCATCAATATACAACTCGTAATAATAAACTAGTAATTATAACCGAGAAGGCTAACCATTTCTCAACAGGAAAAAAATTTGTACAAGATTATATATCAAACAAAGTAGTGCATCAAAAGGTCTTCAACAATAAGGTTAACTAAAACTAACCAACTTTTTATGTTACAAGTGTTACTGAACTACATGCGATCGATGTTATAGATGAAATCATGAACAGAATTTCTAAGTGATATATATAGAAACAATAAAATTTATCAATGCAAATCTTTTTCTTTTTCTCTATTTACCAGGAGATGTAACAAGTTAACATCAAAATAGACTCTTACCTATGATCAATACTTTTCTGAAAAAAGGCTCAATTCATCAATGAACTCTTCTTTCTGAGGGAGGTGTTTATATAAGTCCAAAAATGATAAGTCCTCATTTATTACAATTTCAGTTACGAAATGAGAAATAGTTGAAATAAGATTTGAAAATGGGACACGTTTTTTTTCCATGTAGGTTAAAGATTCTTTTGATTTTGCATTAAGTGATGAGTTTAGTTTAAAGTTTGTTTTGAGTTTAAGCTAATTACGGTGTAAAATTACCTTTTTATCACTATAAGATCATCCAGTTTAAGCCACCCTTTTTAAAAAAAATCATATCAGCCAGAAAATCAATTTTTTGGCGTCAGAAAAGTGTGAATCCGTGATGTATGTTTAATCCACACACCATACGTTGCGCTTTTACTACGGGAACAAAACCCCCAGGCCTTTCATGCATCCTAAATTGCTGGTTGTATCTCTACATGGATAGATGGCAAT
This sequence comes from Nicotiana tomentosiformis, assembly GCF_000390325.3. Taxonomy (NCBI): domain Eukaryota; kingdom Viridiplantae; phylum Streptophyta; class Magnoliopsida; order Solanales; family Solanaceae; genus Nicotiana; species Nicotiana tomentosiformis. The sequence continues at coordinate 103,479,413 of NC_090822.1, read as the reverse complement.
AAATTATTATTAGTATCTCAACACGGATAGATGTCAATTACCCTCTTTTCGAGTCGAGAAGGAAAATAAAGCTTGTTGGTGTTTGAACCATCTTGAACTCTCAGCTTTATTATAACAATTTTTTTATCTTTTTGGTTAGATGAGATATGCACCGCAACTCTCAAATTAGTAAATTTAGAGAGGAAGAAAAAAATACGCTGCTGATTTCCAGTATATCTTACCATTCAAACTACTATTAAACCATACTTGATACAAGAAATAATGAGCTTTATATTAGAAAAAATACAAGCTGGACCAAAAACTTGAGATATGAAAGTTCAAAAAACCCAAGCTTTAGACTACTGAATCAAATACATTTGAAATTTAATGAAAATAAATTCTGCACAAAAAAAAATGGAGACAAACCAAGCTTTAGACTATGTCAGCTCGGTGCACAAAGCAACTCGCGTTAATGTAGGGTCTGGGAAAGGGCCGCACCTCAAGGGGGTGTGATGTAGGCAGCATACCCTTAAGCAAGCATCAGTGGCTGATTCCGCGGCTCGAACCCGTGACTACTAATCCATAAATTTTCACCCAACTTGTTAAGCTAAACAAAGAAAACAAAATACCTCTTCTAAGTTGAGTATCTAATATTCTCATACTCAATCTTTCCATTAAATTTGCTTACTCTACCAAACACAATTTAGAAATATTAATATCAGAACTGCTACTCACATCTTTGAGACTATTCTCTAAGGCAATAACCAAGTTGTCAAAGTAATCTCCAGTGACCTTAGTCAGCCAAATAAGTTTGGAACGAAAACGTTTGAAATTTTCGCAAAACCCTTGCTCTGTATAATCCAATTTCTCGGTAGATCCAAGATGATCCAATAATTCTTTCTCTGCACAATAATGAAGTCGCTCTAGACCTGCCTCTGCTTCCCCTTGCAAGAACTCGAAAAATTGCATTTTCGTCTTCTCTTTTTCCGGCAAATAAAATCCATAAGCATAAGACCATTTCAAAACTCTTCTACATTCAACAATTTGTTTCCAAGCTAATACAATAAATTCCAATCTATCCTCATATAAATAGTCCAATTCACTTAGTTTCTTCACTCCTTCATCTCTCATCTTATTTAAATCTTGTAATGCCTTTTGTTTTGATTTCTCATTAGACATCCATCTCTCATAGTAATGTGTGTACCTTCGTACATTTTTCTTGGCTTCCTTTATCTCTTTGTTTTCCACATAACGATTACAATTACCATAACAAGTAACCCACTCTTCTAAACAAAGCCAACAAAATTGGTACAAACACCTACAAGTCATATGCATACATCCCATATTTTTCTCAATAGCATTCTTACATTTAGGACACTTTTTAGTGAAAGCCAAAATCCAATTCGTATTTTCAGCTTCCTCAAGATTTCTAATTCTCCACTTAGCTATAGTATCACAATCAATCGGACGATGATTCTCATCCAAGCAATTCCAACAGAAAACATTAGAACAATCACAAATCACATCGTAATTTTCACTCAAAATGTCAAATATTTTTACTGCATTTTTACATCCAGGGGCAGGACACCACTCGATTCACCTATTTTCTTCAACATAAGATCTTATCAAATAATCATAATACTTCAATCTATCTTTTTCCGATGCTAATATAACAGTCATACTTTGACCTACCATGATGTTACAAGATGGTTTAGGACAACGTAAGACAAGACATTTAGGACCAATATTAATTGACGTACTAATGTAATATTCCCAACATACCTTACAAAAAGGGTGTTTACAATCACCAAATGCAACCTTTTCAAGAGAATACTCCTCAAAACAGATCCCACAAGTCAACAATCTATTAGAATCCGAAAACGTTCTTTTTCCTAAAGGGTTTTCGGTTTCTTTTTCAGATAACATACCTATAGCTTTGCGAACTTTGGATTGGTTAGCGAACCATTCTTCATTAGCTCTGTATATATTCCATTTATAGTGGAGCAGAAGAGCTAATGAAACGTCTCTTGGAACCGAAAGAATCATCGAAGTTCTTGAGATATAATTTTTCATGAGTTGACAAATATCTTTATCTTTCATGATTCTGTAATTTTTCTTGCTTTGGGAGTCTAAGGGTTCGTCAATGGTGCCGTCATCACTGAAAACTTCCTCCTCCGAATCCATATCATAAATATCATGATCGGAATCCATTAGCAAATTGTGAAAGAGAAACAAGAATTTTAGAGAAATCCTAGGGTTTTGGGAGGATCTTAGAATAAGAAACCTAATGGAATTTGGAGGCTTTTAGATACGTATGGTTTCAAGCAAAACAAAACAAAAAAAGAGGAGATCAATATGTACTATAAAATTGCCCAACCTAGTAAAGGGGCTTGGGCTCGAAAAAGACATCCTAAACCTATAGGGTTTCAACCCAAAAAAAAAAAAAAAAAACTAGCAAAAGTAGGAAGCTCTTGTTCTTGGGTTAAATTAAAAAATAGTCAGATTTACATGTGGTAATTGAAAAATAGCCGTAGTTTTAAAAGTAATCTAAATTTAGCCACTTTTTATATAAAGATAAATCTGAATGAAAACATTGTTCAAAATCCGAAAAATATTCCAGCATAATATACTGGAATTCGAATTTTTGACATGTGAACTTCCAGAATAATATACTGGAGTTCCAGTATATTATACTGAAACTCCAGTATATTATGATGGAGTTCCAGTATAAATATACTAGAACTCCATCATAATATGCTGGAAGTTCATACACACGTGCTCCAATCTCCACTATATTATGCTGGAACTTTCCGTGTGCTGGAATTACAGCATAATATGCTGGAAGTTCATACACATGTGCACCAATCTCTAGTATATTATGCTGAAATTTTTCTTGTTGCAGCAAAATAGTGGCTATTTTTCAACGACTTTGCAAACGCTATCTATTTTTCAATTACTAATCCGAAAATTGGCTAGCCCGTGCTATTTAGACCTTGTTCTTCCTTTTTTGAAAAAAATATAATGTTTGGTTTATTATTTTTAATTAAAGTCTAATGAAGTACGTTAGAGGTCTTATGATATATCATATGGAATTGTTGGACAGTACGTGTATACCTCATATTTAATTTGATTTATAATCGTGTCTTATTCAATCTACCTATATCAACAATGCTCTCCGATCTAATCATTTGTACAAAGCTTCTTGATGTGGTTCAAGAGTGCCCTTGCTTTTTGTTAGGATCGAAATAATCAGGTGTGCGGAAACTAATCAAATATAGTATCTTATAAATCAGACAATAAAAGAGAAATAAACCAAAAGAAACACAAATATTTAATGTGATTCGGTCAATTGACCTACATCCAGAGGCTGAGATGAGTAATCTACTAATTAAATAAAAGAGAATACAAAATATCGAGAGAACAACTTCACAAAGATGCAAACACAAGTGGCAGGATAACACTTGTCTCACAAATTCTCTCCCTAAACAAGACTCTCAAACCTCCTATAGCTACATTATAGATGCTACTAAATTAGAAGGAATGATTCTCAATTTATAAAAATCTAAAACTTTTTCTTCCAAGAAAAAAGACTACGCAAATATGAAAAATTTATAATTTCTTTTTAGGAAAAGTAAAAATTTCCATCGAGAAAAAGAAAAATAAAATATAGTAAGAAAATCAGGACAAACCCCTAACATTTTTTGTAAAAGTCTTATTAGTTGTTATTAATTAATTAATGATATTCTTTAGATAGGACGAATATCTTACAAATAGATTGATTGGACCAAACCACCATATATATTTTGCGCACATAATTAGGTTGGACTTAAATGGAATAATATTCATATATCATTAAAATGACAACGATAACAAAAATAGATAAACGATAAGAAACAAACTTATAACTAGAAACGCATTAATTAAAAGACAAGATGACAAAACAATGATCGGAAAATGAAAGTTTTACATCCTCAATCAAGGTACTTAGGATGACCATCATTCTTCTCTCCATCATCGTTGGCATTACCTTCTCCAAACCCTATTCCACTGCTTTGACTTGCAACATTCTCATCTACTAGTTATTGATTGACTTGTTTCTTTTTTTCTTCAAGTTTAGCCCTCTTCACAGCAGATAGCTCTAGCAAACAATTGCACAGTGTGGTTTTTAATTAAATGATAAATTACTTTCTTAAATAGATGTAGTTAAAATCTTAAAACTCGAACTTGAAGTTGGAGAAATAATCATATTTCCATAATGAATGTTTTTGGAGTAGTTGACAAGTGCACAAATGATCGACTGATACAACGTAATAAATAAATAAATTTCGGGTGTATATATACTTTCAATAAATAAAGAAATTCATATGTTCAATGATACTTTGAGGTTTAAACTTTCTCAAAGTTGATATATACTAGGATTATTCAAGATCATTTCTCTGTAAGCTGGCTGAGCATAAGTTTCCAGCTCGTTTTTGTAGTAGTGAAAGCATTCCTTAACCGGCTCAAGGTTTGGGAAAACCTGAAATTAATCCTCTATTGTTTGCACTACAAACTGGGATTTTGTGCCCTCTCAGATATCATTAGGTATTCAAATTGATCATTCACCAAACCCTGCATCAAGACAATTAAGGATATAATTTTTTAAAGACAACGTACTACACTTAACAATAATAAAAAGAAAATGAGTTCAAACAAGATAGAGATATATAGTGTCATGTTAGATTCTACCTTTTTCAACATTTAGTTAAGAAGTGCTAGTTGGAGTTACGTTCTTTCAAAATTCTCAATGCCATTGCATCTGCAAAAGGATATTAAAAAGAACAACTGCAAAGTGAAAATCACCAATATAATAATTAAATTGACTTGTTTGAGTATAGTTCACAAATCACCAAGTATTATAATATTTTGACTAATTTCAGAAGAAGATCGTTGTTGAGGTAATATAAAAAGTTTCCTTTTTTTTTTTTTTGTGAGAACATATAAAGCATTCTACTTTCACGTCGCGAAAGGTGCTGGAGAGGGGGGAAGGAGAGATATCGATTCACTGAAAAGGGAGATGAACAAACACAAAAAGAAAACCAAAAATAAGTAAATGGAAAATTTTAATATAATTTTGAAGGATTTTCAAGATGCATTATGAGAGGTATAACTATAACAAATCAGCATGACACGTCGCAGGGTCCTAGGCGCAACACCAGGGAGAAACATCCACCCAAATATATAGACCATTATGTGGTCCCAGATCCCAAGAGAATAAACCTCTGCCAAGTCATTATAGAAAAGGACAAAGGACAGCCTTGCACCGAATAGCATAAATAGGAGAAGAATCAACCAGAAATGCTATGGATGAACTTGCTTATAATTCTTTAGCTTAGAAATTAGATCTGGAACCTCCCTTTTCTCAGTTTTTACTTTCTTTTTGCTCTAGTTACTCCCAGAAGTTGAGGAACAAACTCCTCTTTATGGTCTGGAAATCAGTTTATCGTCAATATAATTTCACTTGTTGCATTTGGTGCTTTCATTGACCCTTCCACTTCAAATGGGTGATGTAGCTCACAATACCCGTTTGAAATCATTGGATGAAGTTGTTAAGCAAATCCAGGCTGACTCTGCTTCACATACCAATGCTCTGGAGTCCATTAACACTGTCCTTCAAGATATTGTTTCTCAGCTGGCATCTATCCGTCCATCGTCGTCGGCAACGCCGCCGCCCACTACTGGCCCTCTTTCTTCTACCCCAAGTCCTTCTTCTACACCTTCACCACATACTTTTACCCATCTACCAAACTCTGCTCCTACTTTAGCCTAACAACCACAACAAGAGATTTATCCAATGACCCAACAACCATTTATGCCCTTTCGGCATGATAAACCAGCACCAATCGATTTGCCCAAGTTCGACGGTCTCTACGCTGAGAGTTGGACTTTGCAAGCTACTCAATATTTTGACAGGTATCATGTTGCCGATGAGGACCGCTTGGACCTTTGTTATTTATTTCTTGAAGGCGAAGCAAGGGAGTGGTACCATTGGATGTATCGCAATCGTCAGTTGTGCGGGTGGGCTCACTCTCTCAAAGTTGTTGTGTATCGCTTTGGGACCAAGTCATTGGAATCTCCATAGAGGTTGTTGGCTAAATTGCATATGACTTCCTCTGTCCGTGAGTATCTTTCTTAGTTTGAAAAACTTGCAAATCGAACAATGGAGATGTCACCACCGATGCTCAAACATTGTTTTACATCTGGGCTTCACCCAGAAATTAAGCAGATGTGTTATTTTTTAGACAGGTGGATCTTAACGAGGCCATTGGGCTGGCATTTTTGCAAGAAGAGAAACACTTGGCCCAACCCAAATTGTCGCCCCGGCCAACTACGTTTAGTAGACCCACTTCCCTCCCTTTCGCCCATCAAACTGCATCTCACCCTAAACCAAACCAGCCCCTTTCCCCGTCATCACCTTTTTTGACTGTTTCTTTATCGGGTGTTGGTCGTGTACCTTTCAAGAAACTTACACAAGTGGAACTACAACGCAAATGCAACCTCAATCTTTGTTTTAAATATGATGAAAAATGGCAGAAGGGTCGTCGTTGTTCATCCCAACCTTAACTATTTCTTCTCGTGCCAGAAGAAGATACCACCGATGAGACTCCTTTAGACACCTCACCTTTGGAATATTGTAACCAGGGTGGGTGAACCCTTATAGATATCAGGTATATCCACATATATAGAGTTAAAAGATATATGGAGTCCAAAGGGTAAGGGTTTTCTTCGGGGATCAAGAGATGGAATATATAAGGCCCCACAAGTTTTGAATTCGCCGCTAGGGAATTCACACGAAAGGAAACGAGGAATTCTCAACGAAAAAAGTGCTCTCTGAACCGAACATGAAAGTAGTTTTCCATCAGATGGCTTTTCCTGTAACTCTACTCTCGACTTGGATTATATATCCAAAAAGGTCCGCTCTCGGCCAATCCACATGCTGCCTAGTAGAGATATGGTTATCTGAAGTGGATTCTCTCTTTTGTAGTAGATGCTTGTTTACGTACTACCCCTTAGGCCTAGGGCTTCATCGTATCCTGCTTAATCCTCTTTCAATTTCACTCGCTTCTACTTTTCTTTTTTTTATTGGCTTATTTATAAAATGGTATCAGCATTTGAGACGACTCTCCCCGACCAATCCTCAGTCGTTCGTCCTTGCCTAGAACCACTATCTCTTGATTGATCTATTTTTTCTACCTTTACAGCTCGCTTTGTAAGTTCACTAGCAATACATTAATACAGCACTAGCTATAGTAGTAACTAGTACAATGAGTCAGGGGTCGGGTGAATTCAATAATAGACGCTTGTTGCCATTCCAGCCTTCCTTCTCCTTTCAGGGAGCTGGTTGAGATATTGGGTTTTCTAATTTACTGCCTTTCTAATATTTTTGGATTGACATGAAGCTTTCTTGTTGTGTGATTCTGCCCCCCACTCTGCCAGCAGCCTATGTGTCGATCTATACCCAGTTGATCTACCGTTATTTTACTTTGCAATTGGTGAAATAATATCTCTCCCCCAAAAAGTATATTTTTTTACCGATGCACAAAGAAAATATTTTATTACGAATGAATAAGATATTGAGGAATTATCCATACTTCACCAGATAATCTCTCGGACAACCCTTCCCTCCTTACCATTAATCTTCACCCTCTTTCCAGAGGTCTACATCCGACTACCCTTCGATTTACGGGTACTGGCAAGGGAAATTCAGTTCAGGTTCTCATTGATGGGGGGGAGCACCTACAATTTCATCCATCTCAGGACAGCCAGAAAACTCAAACTACCCATTGAACCTGCTTTGGCATTTTTAGTGATGGTGGGAAATGACCAAACATTACGTTGTCTAGGAGTGATCCATGTAGTTTGTATTACCATTCAAGGATACTCATTTTCCACCACTTTCTTTGTTATTGTTTTACACGGTTCAGATGGGGGTGTATTGGTTGGCCACTATGGGGCCAAGCCTCTCTGATTATGTCAAATGTACTTTTGAATTTACCATTTCTAGCCAGCACATTCGTTGGGTGGGTGACCTTGTTTCTTCCCCAGCTCAGATAAATGTTTCTACCCTTCGTCATTTTTCCAAGACTGATTCCATTTCTTATGTTTTGCGTTTGGACCTTCACTCCACCAATACCACTGATCCATCAAAGTATACCCTGACTTGTCTTCACTCCTTGAGTCTTACCTTGATATTTTTCAGCCACCTACATCACTTCCCCCATCCAGATCCCAAGACCATCACATACCGCTTTTACTAGGAGCTAGCCCAATTAATGTATGCCCATATCGCTATCCCCATTTTCAGAAGGCAGAAATTGAGCGCCAAGTATCCTAAATGCTCAGAACGGGCGTCATTTGCCCCAGTTCTAGTCCTTATTTGTCCCCTGTTCTACTGGTTAGAAAGAAAGATGGCACATGGCAATTTTGTGTAGATTATCGGGATTTAAATTCCATCATAGTGAAGGATAGATTCCCCATCCCAACTGTGGATGAATTGTTTGATCCACAATTTATTTTAGTATTTTTCGATGATATACTTGTTTAAAGTTAATCATGGGACGCTCACTTGGCATATCGTGGCTCTGTGCTTGATATTTTGCACCAAAATTCATTGGTTGTCAAGCGTTCGAAGTGTCACTTTGGCCAAACATCCATTGCTTAATTGGGACATATTCTTTCTGTTGAGGGTCTTTAGGTTGATCTAGAAAAAATAGCTGCAATACTTTCATGGCCTATACCTTTATCAATTAGGGATGTGCGAGGATTTTTGGGTTTAACCAGATACTACCACCGATTTGTCAAAAGTTATGCACAATTAGCCTCCCCTCTTACAGATCTTTTAAAGAAGGATTCATTTATATGGTCAGATGAGGCATTGGTTGTGTAACAACCCGATCGGTCATTTTGAGCTCTAGCACATTATTTGATAATTTGAGACCTTGAGTAACTTCACTTCAGGTATTATGACTTGTACACGTGATCATAATTGAATTTTGGGAAGTTCGGAGTTGATTTGGGAAGAACATTTTAATTTTGGAAGTTTTGAGTTGGAAGAATTGACTAAGGAATAACTTTTGAGTAAACGACCTCGGAATCGGGGTTTGAAGGTTCTAATAGGTTTGTATTATGATTTTAGGCTTGAGCATATGTTCGGGTAGAGTATCAGATCACCCGGGAGCATTTCGACACTTATTATGAAAGGTTGGTATTTTGAAAGTTTAAGAAATTCTTAAGTTTGAATTGAAGTGGATTTTTATGTTCTCGATGTCCGTTCAGGATTTCAAGTCTTGGAGTAGTTTCTCCGTGTCATTTATGACTTGTGTGCAAAATTTGAGGTCAATCGGACCTGATTTGATATGTTTCGGCACAAGATATAGAATTTGAAAATTTAGAAATTTATAAGTTTGATTCGAGGCGCGATTTATAGTTTTGATGTTATTTGACGTGGTTTGAGACTTCAACTAAGTTTGTATTGTATTTTGGGACGTGTTGGTATATTTGGTTAAGATCCCAAGGGCCTTGGGTGGATTCTGGATGATCAACTAATCGAATTTGGACTTGGAAGAAGTGTTGAAGCAGCTGTCTTCTAGTGTAACCGCACCTGTGAGGTTTTGACCGCAAGTGCGGAGCCGCAGAAGCAGCCAAGAGGGTCGCAGAAGCGGTTCTGGCTGGAGAAGGCTGGGACCGCAGATGCGTTTGAGTTCCACAGAAGCGGGACCGCACCTGCACACGTGGAGCCACAGAACCGAAGGCGCAGAAGCACGTATGGGACCGCAGATGCGGAGTTGAGGGGACTGAAGGAGGAACGCAGAAGCGGTATGTCGGTCGCACCAGCGGGACCGCAGAAGCGGTCAAGTGATCACAGGTGCGAGAGGTTGCTAGGCAGTGTGCTCTTTTAAGAACGGGATTTGGTCCATTTTCTTTCATTCTCTCTTGGTTTGGGCGATTCTTGGAGAGGTTCAAGTGGAGGTTTTTATCATCAATGGAAATGTAAGTTATCCCCACCTATTTTGAGTTAAATACATGGTTTTTATATGGATTCAAGTATGAAAATTGGTAGAAATTGTGAGATTTTGAAAGAAACCTAAAAATTAATATTTTTGGATTTTGACCATTTGGGCATGGAATTTGGAATAAATTATATATTTGAGTTAGCAATGTTATGGGTAATATTTATCTTCGAAAAATTTCGGAATCCGGTCACGTGGGCCCGAGGGTTGACTTTATCAATTTTTCTAGCGGAGTGGAAAATTGTTGTAAATTGATTTATTAAGAGTATTTTATATATATATATATATATATATATATATATATATATATATATATATATATATATATATATGGATTTCCACATTGATTGACTAGTTTTGGAGCGACGGGCATCGGTTTGGGGTGTTAGAGTGGCGTTGGAGCTGGATTATGGAACTTTGGAGTAAGGTAAGTCTTTTGTCTAACTCTATGAGGGGGAAACTACCCCTAGGTGTTGTAATTGATAATTTCTACTTGTTGCGGGGGCTACGTACGCACGAGGTGACGAGAGTCCGTACGTAACTATATTCAGGTTATTGTCCGGGTAGACTCAGGTTCATGCCATGCTATAACTTTACTATTTGAGTTATCTCTTGCCTATTAAATTCGTTTACTACACGTTACGATTTGAGACTAGATTTGTGCAGAGTGGTAAACTCGCTATTGTAGAGATTTGGACGAACTTCATGATTTGCCACGGAATAATTGTACTCATGTTACGAATTTCTCCGGCATTATGCGTTCTTATCGAAAGGTTTCCCCAAAGCTTCTTATAACTCACATATCCCTTCGTGAGTGGGGTTAAGAACCCGTCAAAGCTTCTTATTCTAATGGGATCGGGCCGTTTGCCTCGGCAGGATAGATATATATATGGTTCGTGCAGTTCGACCCTCGGCAGTGTGCACATCTTATGGGATCCGGTTGTTTGCCTCGGCATGGATTATGTACCACACTCTCATGGGAGTGGTCCTTTCACCTCGGCAATATATAATAGATATATCTATGGTTATATACAAGGTTATGACGGGATCGGGTCGTACGCCTCGACATTTCTATAAAATATTCCCATGGAATCGTGCGTATTAATTGTCAGGAGCCAGTGTATCTGGGAGTTTTCCTGATTCGAATATGACGGCCTATCTGGAGAGGTCCATTATATATACATATACTCCGGTTGAGGAGGTAACTACTAATCGATAGTTTGAGTCTACTGTTGAGAGGAGGATTGTACCACGTATTTATACTTGTTTATTTTGTTTATTTATTCTGCCCCATATCTGTTTACCTCTTGTTGTATCTGTCATATTGGACCACTAGTAAGTGTCGATGTCGACCCCTCATTACTACTTCTCTGGGGTTAGGCTAGATATTTATTGGGTACGTATTGATTTACGTACTCATGCTACACTTGCTGCACATTTTTGTGCATGTACATATATGTCTGATGGTCTTTTGGGCGCAGAGGCGCGGCTATTGCGGGGACTTACCGTGAGCTGCATTTCATGTTACGATCCGCATCCTGCAGAGTCTCCATCAGAATTATTTGCATTCTCCTGTATAATTTGTATCTCGGATAGATGTTGTATTTTATTATATTTCCTAGTTGACGCTCATGCACTTGTGACACCAGATTTTGGGGGTGCTTATGGGTTGTCCTTTATTATAGTTGTGAAAACATTATCAGTAATCCTGTAAATTTTATTTCTTATTATTTAATTGGAGAAAATTATGATTTAAAAAAAAAACTAAAATGAGTAATTAAGTTAAACATTCATTGTTGGCTTGCCTGGCGGCGATGTTAGAAGCCATCACGACCTCTAGTGGATTTTGGGTCGTGACAGCTTGGTATTAGAGCGCTAAGTTCACATAGGTCTCACGAGTCATGAACAAGTCTAGTAGAGTCTTGCGGATCGGTACGGAGACGTCTGTACTTATCTTCGAGTGACTACATGACTGTTATGAGTACTTCCTTTCTTGATTCCTCATCGTGCGATTTGATTCCTTTAAGGCTTATGCCTTCATTTCTTTCCTATTCATTCTTATATGATGTACAACGCTCATGCCAATTGGGCATCGAGGAGTTGCAGTGGTACTACAGACGTGGAGCAGGATGTTTCTCCATGCGCATTCGAGCAAGTTATTATCGTCTTCTTGCGGAAGGGTGTTCCGTTATTTTTGCTCAATAGTTGTATTTCTGATAGTCTTGAGACTATACACAGGTTGCTATGATGTCCAGACGTTGTTATCGTACAGTGTTAATGAAATGGTAAGGTTTTTGTCTATGTGTCGAGGCAGTGAATGACTTGAAAGGAGGGTTTTTCTCAGTGCATGATTTAGAGGTTCAGCATTTAATTCCAGCGGAGGAAAGACAATCGGTCTATGGATACTCGGGCTTTGGTTGATGGAGTAGAGAGACTTGATGTTCTCGAGTGTGGAGGAATTCTCATTTTGATGTAGTGTCGTCGTCTTTGTTGAACGCATTAAGGTTCGCCGGTGTTATAATTTTCTTTGATTTGCCTTCGGGCAGGGTGTCGTGAAATAGTGCCTAAGAATCGGTTGTCAGATATGGCAGGTATATGATGGCTTCAGAATCGAATCAGCATTTCTAATGATGATGGCTCGGGATAGATGATCTTCGAGGAGGCTTAGAGTTGGTAGCAATTTACCAGGTCAGGTGCTACAGTGATTGATTTTGCTTTGATGCAGTATTTGGGCAGCGAAAGATGAGGAAGGACAGGGCGGAAGGTGTCTCGCAGTGGTCAAATTACTAGCAGGTCAAGTATGAAAAGAGGAAGTCCAGAAGTTGCTTAAAAGAGAGGGTTTAACCAAAGTGGGAGAGTGACAGAGTATCATATGGGTTCTGTGGTAGGATAGCCACACGCTTTGAGGAAAGTTTAGAGCAATTTGGGAATCATGGTGGGCAGTGACTAGGTCCACGAATTTTATTTGGATGCAACATGACTTCGAGTTTGGAATGTATTGTCAGATTTTCAGTTGATGTCAATGGGGTGTGCACAGACTTGTACAACTGGTGGATGAACACGGAATCAGGAGGGTTACTGATTTCGTGGTAGTTGTACCCCGTGCAGCGATGTGGGAAGATGTCGGTATGGAATTCCACGGGTGGGTTATATCCTGTGAGCAGGTTAGCGGTTGCACTATTTTGATGAAGTTTCTACAAAGAGTTCTACTTACTACCTAGCAGGAGGTCGAATGTGCGGTTGTGGCTGATGGTTCAGAATGTTTATGCAAAGTTTAATATGGGATGGTGAGAATTTGGTGGGTTGAATATGCGAGATCATGGTATTTGAGAAGGAAGAATCATTGTGGGCTCTACATTTTGTGATGGTAGCTTAAAGCTAAGTGAAGGAGCCTACCGTCTGTGATTGGATCGCGTGGTTGTCTGCTTGTGCGGATTCTGATTATCAGTGTGTTGGTGGGTTATTATGACTAAGGAAAGAAAAACATCAGTGGTAATTCGAGCAAAGGATTTTAGGAATATATGCTACATTTGGTCTTATTGATTCATGTTCAAGTTTTGGGAAGACTTAGTGTTTATGTTTCCCTGATAGGGTGTTCACGTGCTAGCAGCGCACTAGAGTTTGATTATGTTCGGGACCAGGTCAGAGTGGGTGACTCTCAACAGCGGTTCTAGTAGGTTCAAGAATTAAAGTGCAGCACCTAAGGATTCCGCATCCGTGGTGTGGTTAAGTATCGAGATTTTGCAATGAATTATGAAAGGGACTTGGAGTGTTCTATGTTATCATCGGTCTGCGGTGCAGCATTGAAGAAATGGGAGAAAATAATTTCGAAGTCATAGAGGAACTATGAGAATGGGTGTACCAGTTGAAGATGTTATTGTGCGCCTAAGGAGGCTATGGGATGGTTCATAAGTATTGAGACGGTGTGGTATAATGATTCGGATCACTCAGGATGAGTGCGGATTGAGTTCGTTATATTTTGAATGGAGCTATTATTATTTCTAAGGCAAGTCAAGAGTAAATTAGAAGAAGTTGGTTCGATTAGTAATGGTTTGAATCAGTATGATTACAGTAGCGATCAGTTCCTTCGGCGTGTTAATGTTAAGTTATATAGGTGGTTTGTGGTTATACTTGTGGGCTTGACAGCCACCGTAAGTTGATTGATTTGGAGGTGTCTGATTAGGATAGCTTGTTATATGTAGATGGATCCCGGAAGAGTTATGGTTGTTTAGACCACAACTTGAGGTTTGTATTTCCTATGGTTATGGAATTCAGTCGTGTGTTGCAAAGGTTCTCCTGAAATGAGTTAAGTGAAAGGTTTCTGTATGATGAAGTGTTTAAGCTATTGGTGGTTCAGGAGTCATGGTGAAATTCTCGTACTCTTGCGTAGTGGCATGTTAGGTGAAGTGAGCGGCATGGAAAATTGGAAGTTGAGGATTAAGGTTGCGGTTCGATGTTGTCAATAACGTCACGAGCTCGGATGAGCAGGGGAGAATTCAGATGTTCAGAGTAAGCTGGTATTTTCTTTATCGTCACCTGAGAACGATGTCCTGTGTAAGAGGCCTTGTGTACTGAATTGCGGATTCTCTATTTTCTTTACAACATTAGTATGACTAGTGGTATGGATGTGCAGACTTTGCTACCTGATGCGGAAGGTCGTGGGAGCATATCCCACGGGAAGATTGTACAAGTGTGACATATAGTCACTTGATTGATTAAAGATTGAAATAAAGTATGGGGATTATTGTACTATCGCTAATGTGAGAGTTTATGCCTGAGAGGCATTTTATTCCTTGGGTTGTGAACTGTGTGAGTTTGTTTCGAATTTGATGGTTGTTCTTATGTGTCAAGGGTTATTGTGGATCCTTGAAGGGTTATTAGCCCAGTACGGTACAATCAGAATCGGCTTGAGGTCTGTTGATGGGTCTAAATGTGAATGTGTGCTCTACATCAGGCCGGGTGTGTTCATTCAGCATAGCGTTGCTTACGGAGGAGTCTTCAGGCTTTGGATGTTATTTCCGTCGTCAGCTATTCCGTGTAATCTCTATTGTGCCATGTGGGTTGTGAGACGATTTTATTATTCGCACACGTATTAAGGTCCCATGTAGTTTGTAGTGATTGTGAGAGCAGGATGGCTCTCGATATACAGGTCATTTATTGCACCTTAGTTGTGCTTGGGTTTCGTAGCGTACAACGCTATCCATCTCCCCAGAATTGTATTATACACTTGGCATGTTTTTGGTCGACATTCGGGTATTTCTTAGGTATAATCATTCTGGCTCGATAGGTATTTCCTTATAGATTATTATGTTTGGATCAGGTAGCACGCCTCCGCCACGGGTATGTTGTTTAGATCAGGTGGCCCGCCACCACGGGTATCATGGTTGGATCGGGTTGCACACCACAACGGTATCATATGTAGATCGGGTTACACGCCGCAACAATATGATGTGGAGTACAGTTCCTTATATCTATTCTTGTGTGTTTTGCTTCTCATTTTCTGAGGAAGGGTCATAACATCTTTTTGGTTGTTTAATTAGTTACGTGGGTTGAGTAGTTCTTTCCAGAGTTCATTTTTTCTTATGTATCACATTCGAGTTTGTAGCTTGTTGGCACATTGTGGAATTATATGAGACTTTTGGCAGTGTCTGAGGTGGCTTATTGCCTGAGCAGCTTATACTGGGTGAGGCGAGGTTATTGGACCTGTGATCAGTGCGATCGGATTTATATAGGGTATATTAAAGAGCAATTATCGTTGTTCAGTTAAGAATGAAGTAATGCTTCTTTTTAGGAGGAGAGACTCCATGATTTGTGATTCGGCAGATGGTTATGAGTTTCTATAAATCTCTTCCGTCGTGGCAGTATTGCGAGAGTTGAAACAGGGCTTATATATGTTGTGAGGTATACTACGGGCTTCGGGTCAGTGGAAATTTTAGCCGTTGTGCTTGGGGGACATTGCCTTGGGCAAATGAGTTATGTGGTGCATTGTGTGATTTCAACGGAGGAGCATGGTCACGTTAGGTTCAGTGTCTGGTGATTAATACGGTGTTTGTGTGTTACAATATGGTATCGTAGAGAAACTCCGGACGTTGGAATTTGACTCTAAAGCTTTCTAGCTAAGGTAGCATGAAAGATCTTCAGTCTGGCTCGAACTAATATGCTTAACTGGGTTGTGGTGGCACAGGTAGGTACACGAGATGTTAAATAGTGATTTTGAACAACTCCGGAGCAGTTCTTAGCACGTTCGAGGACGAACGTATATTTGAGTGGGAGAGAATGTAACGACCCGACTGGTCGTTTAGATCTCTAGCATGTCGTTCGGTAGTTTGAGTCCTTGAGTAACTTCACTTCAGGTATTATGACTTGTACACGTGATCGGAATTGAATTTCGGGAAGTTCGGAGTTGATTTGGGAAGAAAATTCTAATTTCGAAAGTTTTGAGTTGGAAGAATTGGCTAAGGAATGACTTTTGAGTAAACAACCTCGGAATCGGGATTTGAAGGTTCCAATAGGTTTGTATGATGATTTCGGGCTTGAGTGTATGTTCGGGTTGAGTATCGGATCAACGGGAGCATTTCGGCGCTTATTATGGAAGGTTGGTATTTTGAAAGTTTAAGAAATTCTTAAGTTTGACTTGAAGTGAATTTTTATGTTATCGATGTCCGTTCGGGATTCCGAGCCTTGGAGTAGCTTCGCCATGTCATTTATGACTTGTGTGCAAAATTTGAGGTTGATCGGACCTGATTTGATACGTTTCGGCACAAGATATAGAATTTGGAAATTTATAGGTTTGATTCGAGGCGCAATTTGTAGTTTTGATGTTGTTTGACGTGGTTTGAGGCTTCGACTAAGTTCGTATCGTATTTTGGGATGTGTTGGTATATTTGGTTAAGGTCCCGAGGGCCTCAGGTGGATTCCGGATGATCAACTAATCGAATTTAGACTTGGAAAAAATGCTGAAGCAGTTGTCTTTTGGTGTAACCGCACCTGTGAGGTTTTGGCCGCAGGTGCAGAGCTGCAGAAGCGGCCAAGAGGGTCGCAGAAGCGGTTCTGGCTGGGGAAGGCTGGGACCGCAGATGCGGTCGAGTTCCGCAGAAGCGGAACCGCACCTGCGCACGTGGAGCCACAGAAACGAAGGCACAGAAGCGCGTATGGGGCCGCAGATGCAGAGTTGAGGGGCCTGAAGGAGGACCGCAGAAGCGATATGTCGGCCGCACCTACGGAACCGCAGAAGCGATCAAGTGATCGTAGGTGCGAGAGGTTGCTGGGTAGTGTGCTCTTTTAAGAACGGGATTTGGCCCATTTTCTTTCATTCTCTCTTGGTTTGGGTGATTCTTGGAGAGGTTCAAGGGGATATTTTTATCATCAATGTCAAGGTAAGTTATCCCCACCTATTTTTGAGTTAAATACATGGTTTTTATATGGATTCAAGCATGAAATTTGGTAGAAATTGTGAGATTTTGAAAGAAACCTAAAAATTTATATTTTTGGATTTTGACCACGAATTTGGGCATGGAATTTGGAATAAATTATATATTTGAGTTAGCAATGTTATGGGTAATGTTAATCTTCAAAGAATTTCGGAATCCGGGCATGTAGGCCCGAGAGTTGACTTTATCGACTTTTCGAGCGGAGTGGAAAATTGTTATAAATTGATTTATTATGAGTATTAGAGTATATATTTATGGATTTGCGCATTGATTGAATAGTTTTGGAGCTACGGGCATCGGTTAGAGGTGTTAGAGTGGCGTTGGAGCCGGATTATGGAACTTTGGAGTGAGGTAAGTCTCTTGTCTAACTCTATGAGGGGGAAACTACCCTTAGGTGTTGTAATTGATAATTACCACTTGTTGCGGGGGTTACGTATGCACGAGGTGACGAGAGTCCGTACGTAGCTATATTCATGTTATTGTCCGGGTATACTTAGGTTCATGCCATGCTATAACTTTACTATTTGAGTTATCTCTTGCCTATTAAATTCTTTTACTACACGTTACGATTTGAGACTAGATTTGTGCAGAGTGGTAGACTCGCTATTGTAGAGATTCGGACGAACTTCATGATTTGCCACGGAATAATTGTACTCCTGTTACGAATTTCTCCCGCATTATGCGTTCTCATCGAAAGGTTTCCCCAAAGCTTCTTATAACTCACATATCCCTTCGTGAGTGGGGTTAAGAACCCGTCAAAGCTTCTTATTCTAATGGGATCGGGCCGTTTGCCTCGACAGGATAGATACATCTATGGTTTGTGTCGTTCGACCCTCGGCAGTGCGCACATCTTATGGGATCGGGTTGTTCGCCTCGACAGGGATTATGTACCACACTCTCATGGGAGCTGGTCGTTCGCCTCGGCAATATATAATAGATGTATCTATTGTTATATACCAGGTTATGATTGGATCAGGCCATACGCCTCGGCATTTTTATAAAATATTCCAATGGAATTGTGCGTATTAATTATCAGGAGCCAGTGTATCTGGGAGTTTTCCTGATTCGAATATGACGATCTATCTAGCAAGGTCCATTATATATACATATACTCCGGTTGAGGAGGTAACTACTAATCGAGAGTTTGAATCTACTGCTGAGAGGAGGATTCTACCACGTATTTATACTTGTTTATTTCGTTTATTTATTATGCCCCATATCTATTTACCTATTGCTGTATCTGTCATATTGGACTACTAGTAAGTATCGATGTCGACCCCTCGTTACTTCTTCTCTGGGATTAGGCTAGATACTTACTGGGTACGCATTGATTTACGTACTCATGCTACACTTGTTGCATATTTTTGTGCAGGTACATATATGTCTGGTGGTCTTTTAGGCGCAGATGCGCTGCTATTGCGAGGACTTACCGTGAGCTGCATTTCATATTACGATTCGCAGCCTGCAGAGTCTCCATCAGAGTTATTTGCATTCTCCTGTATAATTTGTATCTCAGATAGATATTGTATTTTATTTTATTTTCTAGTTAATGCTCATGCATGTGAATACCTATTTTTGCACAATTTTAACACTTCCTAAAGTCATTAGTGTTTTGTTACTTTAATTATTTTTTCCAATTTTTGTGTCTTTGATTGCATATTTCCTATCATAAATATACCAAAAAATAGTTCTTTCTTTATTTGTGCATTTTAGGAATTAACTAACTATTTCAATTGGTGAATTAATCTAGTTAATTGATCATTTGAATAAGTTACTTAATTTATTTATTTGTTTGTGTAAATTTAATTTAATAAGTAGGATTAAGGAAGAAATTGGTTCAAATTTAAAAGAGAAAGTGGTCAAAAGTGCAAGATAAGGGGCTGCCCTTGAAAGGGTCTGAAACTTAAGTGACCCAAGATCAAATCTCACCCATTGATCACCCCTTGATCTAATGGTCCATATTTGATCTCCCAAGAGGTATTTAAAGCCTTAAAAATCTGAAAAATTCTCTCATTTCCCCCATAACTCTTTCTCTCTTCTCTCTCTCTTCTCTCCACCGCCGCCACCGCCCCCGAAAATCGCCCACCGGCAGCGGCCTACCTCCAAACACCCCCAAATTCACACCATGTAATCTCCACAACCTCCTCTTTCCATATCTCCAAACTAAATCTTTCAAAAAACCCTTAAACTCCTTGAATTTTAGATCTAGGAAACTTTAGCCGCCACTTTTTTGCCCAAAATCTTGAAGTTCCGGCCACTACCACCCCCACAATACCTACATCAACGGATAGAGATCATCAAGACCTACCTATTGATGTCAATTCCATCCCGAAAATCCAGCAACTAAAAATCCGTCCAAATTCTGGCGACCACCCCGAACGCCCTCGTTTGGTATACCCCTATTCTCGTTTTCTTTGTCTATTTTTTCTAATTGTGTTGTATTTAGTTTATGTCTAGCATAATTTATGGTTTTTATTTATTTATTTTTATTATTATTATTTATATTTTTATTATTAGTTGTGTTTAATTTATGTTAGCTTAGTCGTTCATAGTTATTAATCACTGATAATTAGTTATTCATTAGTTTTGAAATAGTAATTCGCTTAGTCATGATAGTTTATGATAAAAGTTTCAAGTTCTTAGTGAATTTATTTTTATTGGATTTGAGTATTTGAATTTTGTGTTGATAAAAGCTGAAATTAAAGAAGGAATAGTACAAGTTTGGTTGTTTTTATTGTGCAAAGACTTTTGAGTACAAAACTCAAAAGTCATTGTGTGGTGACAAATGCAATACTTTTTGATAGCTTTTGAACAGTGTTTAGCACACAAAGTCAGTCTTTTGGACAGACTTTTCGTGAACCAAAATCTATCCAAAAAATCTGATTTATTTGCCTATTTAAAGGGCTGCTCTTCTCTTATAAAAGGGGACACACTCTATCTTACACTGAGACACATCTTGGAGAGTTGCTTAAAGACATATCTTTGAGAAAAATCAGCAGCTTAATACATATAACAAGCTAAAATTTCAGAGTTTTGTGAGGATTATTTCAGTGCAAAAACTTTGAGAAAAATAGAAAGATCTCTTAGGCAATTTGTGAAGTTGATAGCTACCAGTTTCAAGCTTCTTTGTTGAGTTTTCTAGGTTGTCTTAACACTTGAGTTGCTGTTGTTTCTACTGTATTTGCTGCTGAATTTTTTGGTGCTACACTACTGTATTTTATTATTCTACAAACCAGGTAACTTTCAAATTCTTATATTGCAGATTTTTGATGATAATAAGAAGGATTTGATCCCGGTTTGGTTGATGGAACATGTTAGATCTGATTTTGTTTCAAGATGAATGTTATATTAGTGTTATCATCATGTAAATCTGTTAAAAATTAGTTAAATTATCGTTTTCTTCTTTATATATGTGATTGAAATTGCATTCTGTTAAGATTACTTAGTTTAAGGAAAAGATAAAGACCCCACTTTTAACTATGTTTATTTAGTTTGGGCTCTTTTCCGTGAGTTACTTTCATGGTTCATGTATAATTATCTAAGAAAGACTTCTAGCTTCAAATGTTTTGATGCTTTGAATTATAGTCAACATAATGTTATACTTAATATAGTTCTTCTCTTTAGCATTAAAGTATTACCGTTTTTTATAGTTTTTATATTTAGTCGTGATTTTTATGTTGCTAATGGGTGTAGTTTGATTAGTGCCATGTTGGTGTAGATGAGTAAAAATATTATATTAGTCCTTAAGAAATAGTTGGTTAAGAAGATAAAAGATAATAATTAGTATGTAAGTTTCTTTTATGAAAAATAATTTTTAGTTTGGATATCAATGTAAGAAGCAATTTGGGCTTAGAAGAATACTTGTTATTTTGTGTTGTCTTGGTCATTAAGGCTCTTAAGCAACATGGGCCAAATAAGCTAAATTTTGTAGGCCCAATGATAATAGAAAGTAAGATGAGCATTTTCTTTAAAATCAATAAATTATCTTTTGTTAAATAAAATAAGTGGCCAAATACCATGAAAGTTTAACATAAGCTTACCCGGGTTTAATGTCTTGCATTAGTTAGAAATTATTTTTAATAATAATTTTTTTTTCAGTCGAACAAGTAATAAATAAAAAAGAAGCGTTTTTTAATTAATTTAAACGCTAGGCAACTTACAGGCACGCTTTAACTTCTTTTTTTTATTCACGGACTCGCTTGCGTAGCGTGATTTTTAACATTCAATAAATTAATCAAATAATCTCATACCTTATCCAATAGGTTTAGTTAATTTATAATTTAATTATTTCTCATAATCGCGGATTCACTTGCGTAGCGCGATAGTAACTTTTAATAAATTTCAAAAAAAAAATAATTTTCTCAAATTTAGTAATTTTTCCAAAAGTCATAGCGTGCTAATAATCCTTGTCATGACTGCGCATTCGCTTGCGTAGTGTGGTTACGATATCTTGTTATTTAATTCATTCTTTATCAATTCTAATAAAGCAAGTATTAAAAGCGGATAGGTAAAACATGAAAATCATTTAAATCACAGTTTTTCCAAAATTAATTCAAGCCAAGTTTTAAGTCAATAAAGCGACTGTACTAGAACCACGGGACTCGAAAAATGCCTTACACCTTCTCCCCGGTCAACAGAATTTCTTACCTGAACTTTATTTTCGCAGACCAATAATAATATAGTCAAACCTTCATTTAACTAGGGATTCAAATAAAAGGTGACTTGAAACACCCAAAAAATCAATTCCAAGTGGCGACTCTGAACAATAAAATAATCCCTACTCAAATTTGATACTTTAATTGGAAAAACTCTTTAACCCACAATCAACACACATTATCTTTTTGGGGTAGAAAAGGGGTGTGACAATGCACTTGTGACAAATGATTTTGGGGGTGCTTATGGGTTGTCCTTTATTGTAGTTGTGAAAACATTATCAATATCCCTGTAAATTCTATTTCTTATTATTTAATTGGTGAAAATTATGATTTCAAAAAAAATACTAAAATGAGTAATTAATTTAAACATTCATTGTTGACTTGCCTGACGGCGATGTTAAGAGCCATCACGACCTCTAGTGGATTTTGGGTCGTGACAGGTTGCGTTCACCAAACTTAAACAAGCTTTGAGTTCAGTTCCAGTCCTCTCCTTGCCTAATTTTTCTAATGTATTTACCGTGGAAACATATTCTTCTAGATCAGGTATTGGTGCAGTGCTTTCCCAGGAGGGTCATCTGATTGTCTTCTTCAGTCAAACGTTGTCTTCTAGGATGCAAGTTGCTTCCACTTACAATAGATAAATGTTAGCCATCACCCAAGCGGTGCAAAAATGGCGACAATATTTACTGGGCCGTTGATTCATTGTCATCACTTATCAGCAGCCTTTGAAATCACTTATCAGTCAAGTGATTCAAACTCCAGAACAACAACATTGGCTCAGTAAGCTTATTGGGTATGACTTTGAAATCCATTATCGCCTAGGAAGATTAAAGTCGGCAGCTGATGCTTTATCTCGAGTTCCTACTCTTCATGCTCTATCATTAACTATCACTCAAATGGCTTTGATAGACCAATTACGAGCTTTCAACAAAACAGATAAGGAGTTGAGGGCTTTACATCAATAGTGGTAAAGGATCCAACCTCCTTACCTCACTTTTCATTCCAGGAGGGCCTGCTTTTGTTTCACAACCACTTGGTGGTACCTAAGGATGAAAAACATTGCTCTTTATTGCTCGCTGAATTCCATTCTTCGCGCACACTTCATCGACTTTCCTCCAATTTTTTCTAGGCTACTTTGAGAACTAATGTTCAAAAGTCTATCATGGAATGCTAGATTTGTCAACAAATGAAGAATTCTACTTTAAACCTGGCTGGTTTATTGTCTCCTTTGCCAATTTCAAATGTGATCTTTGACGACATTTCGATGGATTTCATCACTGGCCTTTCACCGTCTCAGAGTCGCACTGTTATATTGGTGATTGTGGATCATCTATCCAAATATGTCCACTTTATTGCATTACCAACTAATTTCACCACTCAAAAGGTTGCTGAAGTATTGTGATGATCCAAAATATCATCTTTAAATTTAATAAGTAATTATGTATTCTAAGACCTCGAAAAGCACTAATTATCATTCTTCGACTTGCATGCACAGTCCGTACAATTTTTCGAAAAGTTTTTATGTGAAAAATGGATTAAAAGGCGAAATAGAGCTTTAAAACTCAACTGAGTTGACTTTGCTCAACATTTTTAGCAAACAGACTCGGATCAGTGTTTTGACAATTCCGGTAGGTCCGTATCATGATTTGGGACTTGGGCGTATGCCCGAAATCGAATTCCGAGGTCCCTAGCCCGAGATATGGAATTTTGATGAAAAATTAAAAGCTTGAAAGCTTAATGATTTTAAAAAATTAAAGATGTTGGATTTATTGACCACGGGTCCGTATTTTGGTTCTGGAGCCCGGTATAGGTCCACTATAATATTTATGACTTGTCTACCTAATTTGGTGAGAATCGGAGTTGATTTGACGTGATTCGGACACCCGGTTGTGAAAATATAAGTTTTAAAGTTTTCTTGAAAACTTCCTTTGATTTGATGTCCGATTCATAGTTCTAAGTGTTATTTTGGCAATTTGAACGCGTGAGCAAGTTCGTATAATATTTTAGAACTTGGGCGCTTGTTTGGTTTGGAGCCCCGAGGGCTCGGGTGAGTTTCGGATAGGCTACGGGATGATTTTGAACTTAGAAAATCTGGTTTTTGAGTTTCTGTTGTCATCTGTTGCATTGTGCTTCGCGATCGCGAAGCCATTGCTACGATCGCGAAGAGGAAATTGTGAGGCGTGAGTTTTACTCTTCGCGTTCGCGAAGATAGGCACGCGAACGCGAAAGGCTAGCTTCCAGTGCACTGCGAACGCGAGCACAAAGTTGCGATCGCGAAGGAAGAATGAGGCAGAAGCTGAAGCACCGAAATTATGCTACGCAATCGCATAAACTTGTACGCGATCGCGTAAGGCTGAGAAATTGTTCTCTGCGATCGCATGGCCTTATACGTGATCGCGTAGAGTTAATAAAATGGGCAGCCAAAATGTGCTTCGCGATCGCAAACCATTATCCGCGATCGAGAAGAGTAAAATGAACCTCGGCAAAAGTTGTTCTACGCGATCGCGAACGAATTTTCGCGATCGCGATGAATAAAAATCTGAAAAATAGAACTTAAGTTCTGGAAATGGGATTTCGACCCATTTTCAACCATTTCCAATTTTTGAGCTCGGGTAAGGCGATTCTTGGACGATTTTCACGGGAAAATATTAGGGTACGTGTTCCTTATCCTATATTGATTATGTTTCATAATTCCATACTCATTTACATCATGAATCCGTGAATTTATGGAAGAAAAATCAGATTTTTAAAGAATAGTAGAAAAGAAAAGAAATAAAGGTGGAGACTTGAAAAAAAATGGGTTGAAGAAATGGTGTGTGTCGGAAAATAAGATCAATAATTCAGAAAGAGGACAAATAAAAAAGAATTCATATATCTATAT
Organism: Nicotiana tomentosiformis; assembly: GCF_000390325.3. Taxonomy (NCBI): domain Eukaryota; kingdom Viridiplantae; phylum Streptophyta; class Magnoliopsida; order Solanales; family Solanaceae; genus Nicotiana; species Nicotiana tomentosiformis. Next base: position 103,454,419 of record NC_090822.1, on the reverse strand, counting down.
CTCTATATATAAATAAAGAAATTAAATCGTTGCAAACTATGTGTAACCTCTGTGCAATTTTCGGTTGAACTAGCAAATTACTGGAGGAGTTAATCTCAATTTATATTGTATTATCTAACAAAAATTGGATCATGGAAGAATCCGTTTGAACTATTAAGTAAACTCAGTTTCATCACCAAAACTAAACTAAACTCATCTGCAAAATCACAAGAAAACTTAACCTACATGTAAGAAAAACGTGTCATTTTCAAAATTTACATAACGATTTTTTCCTTTCGTAACTGAAATGTAATAAACCAAAAATGATAAGTCCACATTTTAAAAATAAATGTGGACTTATCGTTTTTGGAATTTTATATTAATTGCTGGTTGTAGATCAGAAGCTGGTGATACAAATTAACCACCTCCCACAAAAAGAACACTTCATTGATAAATTGAGTTCTTCTCTACATTTGGACTTAAACTTGTTGAGTCTTTTATTTCTCCTTTGAGTTTTGATTTTAGGTATTCAACATTTCTATGTTACTGTAACGATCCGGCCGGTCATTTTGAGTATTACAACCCCGTTCTCCCATTTACTGCTCAATTTATGCCTTACATTTGTTATGTGACTTGCCGGGGGTAATTGGTTCAGGTCCGGTGAGGTTTTGGAATGATTTAGAACACTTAGTTCCAAGGTTTAGAATTTAAATTGAAAAGGCTGATCGGATGTTGACTTATGTGTAAAGACCCCGGAGAATTTTTGCTAAGAAAATTAAGGTTTTGTGGTGCCGAGGTAGATCAATTAGTATAAAGGTTATAGAAATTTCTCGCGGCGAGCAAGCTCGCCGCGGCTCGGACTTTTTGGGTTGAATAATGCACTGGGAGTAAAAAAAAAATTTCGGCATAAGAGGACATTTCTGCGACCCATTATGCTGTCGCAGAATCACTCTGCGGACCGCATAATGGCCGCAGAGTGAAGCAAATGCGAGGCAAGATTTGAGAAAATCTGTGGTGCATTATGCGACCGCAGAACAGGTATGAGGGTCGCATAATCACCGCAGACCTATCCAGGCGACCCTCGTTTTGGAGCTTCAATTATGCGGTCAGTTTGCGGACCGCATACGTGTTATGCGATCGCAAATCTGCGTCGGGTCTTCAATTCTTTCTAATTTTTGACCCGACCCAATTTCGATTTATAGCCCTTGAAGCTCATTTTGGAGCAAAAATCTGATATTTTTAGAGAGAAGGGAGAGTGTTCTAGAGAGAGGAACAAGCTCAAGTGCTTTGTTTATCCAGATCTTGTTCAAGCTTTGAAATCCAATAAGGAAATATCACAAGATCTTCACCCAAGAGGTAAGGTTCTAACCCCTAGTCTTCGATTTCGAGTTTGGGTAAAGATGAGTGATGAAGAGTATGATTCTTGGGTGTAAGAGTATTATTTATACGTATCAATAAGGTTTATGGAAAGATTATTGAGTTCAAATGGGTAAAGATTGGGTTGAAAATGGTAGAAATCTTCAAAGACTTTAGTTGAAGATTTGAGGGTCAAGTTGATGTCGGAATTTGGTGAAATTTGTATGGTTGGACTCGTGGTTGGATGAGCGTTTATATTTTGTAACTTTTGTTGGATTCCGAGACGTGGGCCCTACAGATGAATTTTGAGTTAAATTTAGGATTTTATTGGAAAATTAGTATTTTCTTATGGAATTAATTCCTATAATTTTTATGGACTGAAACGAATTAATTGTGTCTAGATACGAGGTTTTTGGAGACTAATTCGCAAGGTAAGGGCATAGCGGAGTAAGAAATTACACGGTTTGAGGTAAGTAACAGTTCTAAAATTGGTCCTGGGGGTACTAAACCCCAGATTATGTGTTATGTAATTGGTTTTGAAGTGACACACATGCTAGGTGACGAGCGTGTGGACGTGCACCGTAAAAATTGTGACTTGGTCAAATTCCATGGAACTGTGTAGTTGAATAATCTGTTGATACCAGTACATTCTCTATGTGTTAGAGAAAATTGAGCTGAGACTCGTATTAAAAAATCATGCTTAGACATATGCTGTTAGTATTGGTACCCACTGGGATCATTTCTGTGATTGAATTATATGTTCAAATTATAATTTCATACTCAGTCATGTTTATTCACTTCATATCATATCTCAGTCTCTGTTGCTATTTATTAATACATCATATTATTATTTTTGGGCTGATTATCATGATTTCTGAGAGCCCGAGAGACTGGAGAGGTTGATGACTGAGTGAGGCTGAGGGCCTAATTATGAGGATATTTATGGGATCGGGCTGCACGTCGCAACATGTTTCATTGATTTATGCCATGATTGGCTTGATATAGCGCTTGGGCTGAAGGAGCCCCTCCGAAGTCTGTATACACCCCCAGTGAGCGCAGATACCTACTGAGTGTGAGTGCCGAGTGCGAGTACCGAGTGCTGAGTGATTGTGAAGAATGAGTGACTGTAAGAAAAGAGTGACTGTGAGGTTGGAGTGAATGGGAGGACTGGGTGACTGTTACTCTGAGAGAATGCATTGATTTCATTATTTGCTGCATTTCAGCTGTCATATATCACTATTTTAAAATTTTCAAAAAAATATTATTTTCTGTTTCAGTCAAATTTGATACTATGAAATTACTGTGAAATTTTAAATGTTGAACTTGAGAGCATGCCTACCCTTTTATGTTGGAAAGTACTGTATTTGGACTTAGCTGAGAAGCTCATCACTACTTTCAGTTCCTTATTTATTATTGTTACTTATTGAGTTGGTTGTACTCATAATAAACCCTGCACTTCGTGTGCAGATCCGAGTGACCCCGGACACAGAGGGCGTTGATTCTTTCACACAGTTAATTTTTTGGAGATTCAGAGGTAGCTGCTATGTTTCGCAGACCTTATCTCTCCTTCCCTATCCTTTTATTTATTGTATTTAGTCTCAGATTATTATAGATTGGGTTTCCCATGCTTATAATGTCATGACCCAATTTCACCTATAGGTTGTGATGGCGCCCAACACTACGGCTAGGCAAGCCAACTTAATGAATTACGCATTCATTAACAAAATTTTAAACCAAGAGAAATTATAAAACACAAATTCTACTAATGTGTGTGCCAAGACCTGGTGTCACAAGTGTATGAGCATCTAGTAGATTATACAAAACCTCAAATACTGTCTGAAATAAAAAAAAAATAGACAGAATGAAAAAAATACAAAGAGAGACACTAGTAGCTGCAGAACGAATCAGAGAAGAAGCTCACCACTATGCCCCTGGGTAACGTGGGTGTAAGACGATAGGCCCCCCACTAGTACTTGCCTCAGTTCCTGAATAAAAAGTGCAGCAAGTATAGTATGAGTACGTAAACAACGTGTACCCAGTAAGTATCAAGCCTAATCTCGAAGTGGTAGAGACGAGATGGCTGACTTTGACACTCACTATGGGTCAATAATAATAATTGAAATACAACTAGGATATTTAAATCAGTATGATTTACAGAATTTAAAATAATTCATTTAATCAGCAGAAATAATCAAATTCCTTCAATTCAAATAATTTTCCATTTTATCAATTAAATATCATTTACAGGAATATCAATTAATTCTTTAACAAACAAGAATAATAATTCATTAAATTCCAAGAATTTTCCAATTTATCAATTAGCTTCGCAAGCTGAAATAAATTATGAAAGTATCGTATAATTATTATTATTAAGCACGATTTCTGTCGAGGACATACGGCCGGATCCAGAGTGTCGTGTACACTGCCGAGGGACGTGCGGCGCGATCAATAGATACATCTATCCTGCCGAGACATTCGGCCCGCTCCACAAGAAAGGAGGACATTTTTATATGTACCTCCGGAAGGAGAGTATATTTATTATAAGATAAATTTGGGAGGAAGAACAATTTTTTTTTAACAATTAATTAATTTAAATAGAAAATCAAGCATATGAGATTTCCATCCTTTAATATCTTATCTAACAATTCACAATATTTTCATATATATTAATTAATATTAATTAAACAACGAATACAATTTATACAAGTAATTCATGCTTTAAGTCCTAAACTACCCGGACTTTAGCATTAATAGTAGCTACGCACGAACTCTCGTCACCTCGTGCGTACGTAGCTCCCGCAATTAGCAATAATTATTTTATTTAATTCCTATGAGGTAATTTTCCCCTCACAAGATTAGACAAGAGACTTACCTCGTCTGAAAGTCCACTTTTCGATTATCGCGTCGCGTAAAATTCTCGATTCAATGTCGAAAAATTTGAAACTATCCAAAAGTTATATAAAATAATTAATATAAGTTCAATAATTCGAAATTCATCTATTAAATAAATTACCCTATCCAAAATGATAAAATTTTTAAAATTCACCCTGGGTCCACGTGCTCGGATTCTGAAAATTTTTGGATGAAAACATTACTCATAATCTCAAGAACTTGAATATATAATTTCTACCCAATTCCATAACTATTTTCGTGGTTAAAATCTCACTTTTATAAAAATCTAGGTTTTCATCTAATTCTTTGATTTCTAAGATTTACTAGTTATAATCTACTTATAATCTATGTATTTAACTCAAGGGGTGTAGAATTAACTTACCTTTCAATGGCTAGTTGAAACCCCCTTCTCAAAAGCTCTGAAATCGCCCAAATATGGAGAGAAAACAGGCAAAATAGTGAATTCCCATTCTTTTAAGCTTTCTGCCAAACAGGTCTTTCGCACCTGCGGACAGTGTACCGCACCTGCAGCTTTCGCACCTACGACTTTCACACGGAAAAAATCTTGCAGGTGCGAGCTTAGCTTGGCTGCCCAGTTTCCGCATCCGCGCTATTTTTCTCGCACCTGCGCGTTCGCAGGTGCGCCCGATATTCCGCACCTGCGATGGCAGGCTTCTTTTCCCTTTTTCGCTTCTGCACATAAAACATTGCATCTGCGAGAGTCGCACCTGCGGCTGTCCAAGCGCAAGTGCGAACGTACCAGAAGCAGAATGCTTCAGCTCCTCTTCAAAATTCCAACATTGATCCGAGCCTCGTCTGATTAACACTTGGGACCCTAGGGGGGCCCACCCGAACATACCAACAGGTTTGAAATTATAAAACGGACTCGCTCGAACTCTTGGAACGCGTAAAACAACATCAAATCTAAGAATCATACCCTAAACCAAATTGATTCAAACTTAAGAATTTCAAGTTCTTCAATTTACTTCCAATGTGCCGAAATATACTTAAACTACTCGGAATGACACGAAATTTTGCGTGCAAGTCTTAAATCACTATACGAAACTATTCCCAGACTCGGAATTCCAAACGTACTTCAATTACTAAAAATCCTACTCCAAACCAAATTTAAAGTAGTTTAAACCTTCAAATAATTGATTTTTTTGCTATTAAGCATCAAAACGCTCCCGGGTTATCCAAAATCCGATTCGGACATATGCCCAAGTCCAAAATCATCATTTGAATCTATTGGAACCGTCAAATCCCGATTCCAGGGTCATTTTCTCAAAATATTGACCGAAGTCAAACTTGGCCTTTTAAGGCTAACTTAAGCAACCAAGTGTTCCGATTTCAACCCAAACGCTTCCAAATCCTGAACCAACCATCCCCATAAGTCATAAATTAAATAAAGCATGTTTGGGGAGTTTTATTTTAGGGAACGGATTTCTAAAAGTCAAAATGACCGGTTGGGTCATTACATTCTCCACCTCTTAAACAAACGTTCGTCCTCGAACGGGTTTAGAATAATACCTGGAGTGCTAAATAAGTATGGATATTTGCTCTGCATGTCCTTCTCGGCCTCCCAAGTTGCTTCCTCAACTGGTTGGCCTCTCCACTGGACCTTTACTACAGAAATCCTCTTGGACCTCAACTGGCGAACTTGTTTATCAACAATGGCAAATGGCTCTTATTCATAACCCAAACTCTGATCTAGCTGAACTGTGCTAAAGTCCAACACATGTGATAGGTCAGCATGATACTTTCGGAGCATAGATACATGGAAAATCGGATGAACTCCCGATAGACTGGGAGTCAATGCAAGCTCATAAACAACCTCCCCAACTCGTCTCAACACCTAAAATGGGCCTATAAACCTTGGGCTCAACTTGCCCTTCTTCCCAAATCTCATAATTCCCTTCATCGGCAAAACCTTCAAGAGAACTTTTTCACCTACCATAAATGATAAATCACGCGCTTTCTGATCCGCGCAACTCTTCTGTCTTGACTGTGCTGTACGAAGTCGCTCCTGAATCAACTTTACCCTTTCCAAGGCATCCTTTACCAAATCAGTACCATATAATTTAGCCTCATTGGGCTCAAACCATCCGATAGGTGAACGACATCGACGGCCATATAAAGCCTCAAATGGAGCCATCTCGATGCTGGATTGGTAACTGTTATTATAAGCAAACTCGGCCAAAGGCAGGAAATGATCCCACTAACCTCCAAAGTCAATCACACATGCCCTGAGCATATCCTCCAAAATCTGAACTGTCCGCTCTGACTGCCCATCGGTCTGTGGATGAAAGGCTGTGCTGAGATCTACACGGGTCCCTAATTCACTCTGTACTACTCTCCAGAAATGTGAAGTAAACTGAGGGCCTCTATCTGATATGATGGAAATTGGCACACCGTGCAATCGAACTATCTCCTGAATATAAATCTGGGCCAACCTCTCTGAAGTATACGTAGTCACAACAGGAATAAAATGTGCTGACTTGGTCAACCTGTCAACAATCACCCAAACTGCATCAAACTTCCTCAAGGTCCGTGGTAACCCAACTACAAAGTCCATAGTAATTCGTTCCCATTTCCACTCTGGTATGATCATCTGCTGAAGTAGGCCACCTGGCCTCTGGTGCTCATATTTAACTTGCTGGCAATTTAGACACCTAGCTACATACTCAACTATGTCCTTTTTCATTCGTCGCCACCAATAATGCTGTCTCAAGTCACGATACATCTTCGTAGCATGTGGATGAATAGAGTACCGAGAACTATGTGCCTCCTCCAGGATATTTTTCCTCAGTTCATCCACATTAGGAACACACAGACGATCCTGGAGTTGCAGAACACCATCTGCACCAATAGTGACTTCCTTGGAACCACCTCATAGTACTGTTTCTCAAAGAACCATTAAGTGTGGATCATCATACTGGCGAGCCTTGATCTGTTCAAATAGTGAAGACTGAGCTACGACACATGCAAGAACTCGGCTGGGCTCTGAAATATCTAGCCGCACAAGTCTGTTGGCCAAGGACTAGATATCCGAAGCTAATGGCCTCTCTTCTGCTGAAATGAATTCCAAACTATCCATACTCTCCGCCTTTCTACTCTAGGCGTCTGCAACTATATTTGCTTTACCTGGATGATATAGGATAGTAATATCATAATCTTTTAGTAATTCCAACCATCTGCGCTGCCTCCCTCTGCTTGAACAAATGCTGCAAACTGTGATGATCAGTATAAACGTCACAGGACACCCCATAAAGATAATGCCTTCAAATCTTAAGGGCGTGAACAATCGCAGCTAACTCCAAATCATGTACCGAATAATTCTACTCGTTGGGCTTCAACTGACGTGAAGCATATGCAATAACTCGCCCTTCCTACACTTATACACAACCCAAACCAACGCGTGAAGCGTCACAATACACTGTATACATCCCCAAATCGAAAGGTAACACTAACACTGGTGCTGTAGTAAATGCTGTCTTGAGCTTCTGAAAGCTTGACTCACAATCATCGGACCATCGGAACTGAACACCCTTCTGGGTTAATTTGGTCAAATGTGCTGCAATAGATGAAAAACCTTCCATGAATCGACGATAATAACCTGCGAAACCTAGAAAACTCTTGATCTCAGTTGCCGCAGTGGGACGATGCCAATTCTGAACTGCCTCAATCTTTTTGGGATCAACCTTAATACCATCACCCGATACAATATGTCCCAAAAATGCTACAGACTTAAGCCAGAACTCACATTTAGAGAACTTAGCATATAACTTTTGTTCCCGCAATATCTGAAGCACTACTCTCATATGTTGTTCATATTCCTCCTTACTGCGCGAGTAGATCAAAATGTCATCAATGAAGACAATGATAAATGAATCAATATATGGCCTGAATACCCTTTTCATCAGATACATAAACTTTTCGGGGCATTAGTCAAACCGAAAGACATTACCAGAAACTCATAATGGCCATATCTAGTACGGAAAGCAGTTTTTGGAACATCCGAATCTCGAATCTTCAACTGATGATACCCTGACCTCAAGTCGATCTTAGAGAACACCCTAGCACCCTGCAACTGGTCAAATAAGTCATCAATACGCGAAAATGGGTACTTGTTCTTAATGGTAACTTTGTTCAATTGGCGATAGTCAATACACATCTGCATTGTTCCATCCTTCTTTTTGACGAATAATACCGGTGCACCCCAAGGAGATACACTCGGTCTGACGAACCCTTTGGCTAATAACTCTTCAAGTTGCTCTTTCAATTCTTTCGGAGCCATGCAATACGGTGGGATAGATATAGGCTGAGTATCTAGAGCCAAGTCAATACAAAAATCAATATCCCGATCAAGTGGCATACCTGGAAGATCTGAAGGAAATACATTGGAGAACTCCTGAACTACATGCGCTGAATCAATAGCCGGAGTCTCTGAAGTAGTATCCCGAACATAGGCTAGATAAGCCAAACAACCCTTCTTAACCATGTGTTGAGCCTTTATAAAAGAAATAACTCGATTAAATGAACTAACCAACTAACCTTTCCATTCCAGCCTAGGCAAAGATGGAATAGCCAAGGTAACAGTTTTGGCATGACAATCTAGAACAGCATGATATGGAGATAACCAGTCCATACCCAGAATGATTTCAAAATCGATCATCTCGAGCAATAAGAGATCTGCTCTAGTTTTATAACCACAAAATGTAATAATACAAGATCGGTAGATCTAGTTCACAATAACAGAATCGCCTACAGGAGTGGACACATAAACAGGAGTACTCAAGGACTCACAAGAAACACCCATGAATGGAGCAAATAGAGATGACACATATGAATACGTGGATCCTGGATCAAATAATACTAAGGCATCTTTGCCGCAAACATAAATAATACCTGTAATCACAGCATCTGAGGCCTCTGCATCTGGTCTAGCCGGAAAAGCATAGAATCGAGCTGGAGTGCCAACTGGCTGGCCTCCGCCTGGTTGACCTCCACCTCTAGGATGACCCCTACCCACTTGTCCTCCACCTCTTGGTGGTCGGACTACTGGTGGAGCAACTGGTCCGGTAAGCATAGGCTGTTGACCCTGCTGTACTGGTCTACCCCAAAGCCTGGGGTAAAACCTCTTCATATGATCGGGATCCCCGCACTCGTAACAACTCTTCGGTGCGATGGGCTGCTGACTAAGTGTCTGGCCCTGAGGAACTGAATACCCACTGGGAGGACCCTGAATAGCTGTTGGGCGGTAGGAATTCTCTGGTATAACACTGAGATAAGGTCGCACTGGAGCACCTCGATGAGGTAGTGGTGCTGGAAATGGGGGTCTGCTGGACTGCCCCCTCACGAACTGACCTCTGCCCCCAAACGGAGCACCTCTGAACTCTCCAAAGTACCTGAACCGCTTATTTTTCATAATCTACTCTCGGCTCCACTGACGCACACCCTCAATCTTACGGGCTATCTCCACAACTCGCTTATAAGAAGTACCCATCTCAACCTCTCGAGCCATAGTGGCCTGAATACCAGTATGTAAATCGGCTACAAACCTCCGCACTCTCTCTGCCTCAGTAGGGAGTATCATAAGTGCATGACGAGATAATTCAGAAAATCTCGCCTCATAATCGGTCACTGATATCTGACCCTGCTGGAGCTGCTCAAACTGAAACCGCAACTCTTCCCTCTGGGAGGGTGGAATATACCTGTCTAGGAAGATACGGGTGAACCTGTCCCAAGTCATGGGAGGAGAATTTATTGGTCTGCCAAGAACATAAGACTGCCACCATCTACGGGCTCTGCCCTATAGCTGAAAAGTAGCAAAGTCTACCCCATGAGACTCCAATATCCTCATGTTGTACAGTCTATCCTTGCACCGATCAATGAAGTCCTATGGATCCTCATGTCGCTCACCCCCAAAGACAGGAGGATGTAGTCTAGTCCATCTGTCCAATAATTTCTGAGGATCAGCGGCTATAGCTGGCCTGGGCTCAGGTGTAGCTGCTGCCACTGACTGGGCTCCACCCATGGGTAGTGGACCCTGGGTCTGATATACAACAACTGCCTGTCCATGAGCCTGCGCGGTAGGGGTCTATGCTCCCCCGCCCGCCTGAGATGTGGCTGGGTCTGCCGGAAATAAACCGGCCTGACTCATATTGTCCATGAATCGCAGCATACGACCCATGACATCCTGAAATCTCGGTGTAGATGTGAAATCCACCGGGGCTGGCTCTGCCACAGGCACCTTACCCTGCTCCTAAATAATGGGATTCTCTGCTGAACCTACTGGCGGCACAACTAGAACAGTCCTGGGATGTCTGCGCCCTCTACCACGGGTTGGAGCCCTCCCTCGACCTCAGCCTCAACCTCTAGCAACTGGGGGAGAAGCTCTTCCCTGGTCTGGAACCTCATTCGAGCATGTTCTCACCATCTGGGAGACAATAAAAGAAGAATATTTAGAACTACATCAATTTCACGATGGAATATGAAGAAAGGAAATTTCCTAACACCGTATAGCCTCTAGAAGATACGTACAGACGTCTCTGTACCGATCCGCAAGACTCTATTAGGCCTGCTCATAACTTGTGAGACCTACGTGAACCTAGTGCTCTGATACCATGTTGTCACGACCCAATTTCACCTATAGGTTGTGATGGCGCCCAACACTACGGCTAGGCAAGCCAACTTAATGAATTACGTTTTCATTGACAAAATTTAAAACCAAGAGAAATTATAAAACCCAAATTCTACCAATGTGTATGCCAAGACCTGGTGTCACAAGTATATGAGCATCTAGTAGATTATACAAAATCTCAAATACTGTCTGAAATAAAAAAAATAGACAGAATAAAAAAAATACAAAGAGAGACACTAGTAGCTGTAGAACGGATCAGAGAAGCAGCTCACCACTATGCCCCTGAATAATGTGGGTGTAAGACGATAGGTCCCCCACTAGTACTTGCCTCAGTTCCTGAACAAAAAGTGCAGCAAGTATAGTATGAGTACGTAAACAACGTGTACCCAGTAAGTGTCAAGCCTAATCTCGAAGTGGTAGAGACGAGATGGCCGACTTTGACACTCACTATGGGTCAATAACAATAATTGAAATACAACTAGGATATTTAAATCAACATGATTTACAGAATTTAAAATAATTTATTTAATTAGCGAAAATAATCAAATTCCTTCAATTCAAATAATTTTCCAATTTATCAATTAAATATTATTTACAGGAATAACAATTAATTCTTTAACAAACAAGAATAATAATTCATTAAATTTCAAGGATTTTCCAATTTATCAATTAGCTTCGCAAGCTGAAATAAATTCTGAAAGTATCGTATAATTATTATTATTAAGCACGATTTCTGCCGAAGACGTACGACCCGATCTAGAGTGTCGTGTACACTGCCGAGGGACGTGCAACGCGATCCATAGATGCATCTATCCTGCCGAGGCGTTCGATCCACTCCACAAGAAAGGAGGACATTTTTATACGTACCTCCGGAAGGAGAGTATATTTATTATAAGATAAATTTGGGAGGAAGAACAATTTCTTTTTAACAATTAATTAATTTAAACAGAAAATCAAGCATATGAGATTTTCATCCTTTAATATCTTTATCTAACAATTCACAATATATTCATATATATCAATTAATATTAATTAAATAACGAATACAATTTATACAAGTAATTCATGCTTTGAGTCCTAAACTACCCGGACTTTAGCATTAATAGTAGCTACGCATGAACTCTCGTCACCTCGTGCGTACGTAGCCCCCGTAATTAGCAACAATTATTTAATTTAATCCCTATGGGGTAATTTTCCCCTCACAAGATTAGACAAGAGACTTGCCTCGTCTGAAAGTTCACTTTCCGATTATCGCGTCGCGTAAAATTCTCGATTCAATACCGAAAAATCCGAAACTATCCAAACGTTATATAAAATAATTAATATAAGTTCAATAATTCGAAATTCATCTATTAAATAAATTACCCTATCCAAAATGGTAAAATTTTTAAAATTCACCCCGGGCCCACATGCTCGGATTCTGGAAATTTTCGGATGAAAACCTTTACCCATAATCTCAAGAACTTGAATATATAATTTCTACCCAATTCCATAACTATTTTCGTGGTTAAAATCTCACTTTTATAAAAATCTAGATTTTTCATCTAATTCTTTGATTTCTAAGATTTACTAGTTATCATCTACTTATAATCTATGTATTTAACTCAAGGGGTGTAGAATTAACTTACCTTTCAATTGCTAGTTGAAACCCCCTTCTCAAAAGCTCTGAAATCGCCCAAATGTGGAGAGAAAACGGGAAAAATGGTGAATTCCCGTTCTTTTAAGCTTTCTGCCAAACATGTCTTTCGCACCTGCGGACAGTGTACCGCACCTGCGGAAAAAATCTCGTAGGTGCGAGCTTAGCTTGGCTGCCCAGTTTCCGCATCTGCGCTATTTTTCTCGCACCTGCGCGTTTGCACGTGCGTCCGAGATTCCGCACCTGCGCGCTCGCCGGTGCGCCCGAGATTCCGCACCTGCGATGGCAGGCTTCCCTTCCCTTTTTCGCTTCTGCGCATAAATCTCGCATCTGCGAGAGTCGCACCTGCAGCTGTCCAAGCGCAGGTGCGAACGTACCAGAAGCATAATGCTTCAGCTGCTCTTCAAAATTCCAACATTGATCCGAGCCTCGTCCGGTTAACACCCAGGACCCCTGGGGCCTCGCCCGAACATACCAACATGTTTGAAATCATAAAACGGACTCGCTCAAACTCTCGGAACGCGTAAAACAACATCAAATCTAAGAATTATACCCTAAACCAAATTGATTCAAACTTAAGAATTTCCAGTTCTTCAATTTACTTCCAATATGCCGAAATATACTTAAACTACTCAGAATGACACGAAATTTTGCGTGCAAGTCTTAAATCACTATACGGAACTATTCCCAAACTTGGAATTCCAAACAGACTTAAATTACTAAAAATCCTACTCCAAACCAAATTTAAAGAAGTTTAAACCTTCAAATAGTTGATTTCTTTACTATTAAGCGTCAAAACGCTCCCGGGTTATCGAAAACCCGATTCGTACATACGGCCAAGTCTAAGATCATCATACGAACCTATTGGAACCATCAAATTCTGATTCTGGGGTCGTTTTCTTAAAATATTGACCGAAGTCAAATTTGGCCTTTTAAGGTTAACTTAAGGAACCAAGTGTTCTGATTTCAACCCAAACGCTTTCAAATCCCGAACCAACCATTCCCTCAAGTCATAAATTAATAAAAGCATATTTGGGGAGTTTTATTTTAGGGAACGGATTTCTAAAAGTCAAAATGATTGGTTGGGTCATTACATATAATGTATAGATGCTCATGTACTCAGTGACACCGGGTTTTGAGAGTGTGTTTATTTCCAATGTTTGTGGGATTTACTCTTAAACTTAATTATGATGTTTCCGTATTTAAAAGAAATTGTGGGTTATTGGTATTGTCGGCTTGCCTAGTATTGAGATAGGCGCCATCACGACGGGTGAGATTTCGGGTCGTGACAGTTACATTGTTGATTTCCGAGTAAAGTAGAAAAAGAAAAACAAAAACAAAAAACAATTAATAAGATTGCATATATATATATATATATATATATATATATATATATATATATATATATATATATATATATATATATATATATATATTGTTATGTGACTTAAAATCATTTCATTTCATCTATAACACCACATGTAGTTCATTAACATTTCTAACAAATTAGTTTAACACAATCTATATCAAGAATGATTAATCTTCTTGGTTATTATTACTAGTTTAGGAGTAATTTGTTGATGTTGACTAGAAATTATAAGAATTCCATGTACCTATAACAAGAGAAATTAAATTGACGATAAATTGATTTCTAGACCACAAAGAGGGGTGTGTCCCTCAACTTCTGGGAGTAACTAGAGCAAAAAGAAAGGAAAAATAGAGAAAAGGGAGGTTCCAGATCTTATTTCTAAGCTAAAGAATATAAGCATGTTCATCCATAGCATTTCTAGTTGATTCTTCTCCTATTTATGCTATTCGGTGCAATGCTGTCCTTTGTCCTTTTCTATAACGACTTGGCAGAGGTTTATTATCTTGGGATTTGGGACCACATATTGGTCCATATATTTGGGTGGATATTTCTCCCTAGTGTGTCATGCTGATTTGTTACAATGCCGCTCCTGTGGAGATGAACCTTGCCCTCAAGGTTCAGATCCGGAAACTTGCGAAGGAGAGTTTGAGTATCTTCCCAGGTGGAATCTGAAACTGGAAGGCCTGACCATTTGATAAGGCATTGGTGGATCTGTTGCCCCACTCTAGAAATGGTTATACATTACAATACATCTTCTGGGAGGAGAACCAAGGAAGAAGATTGATCCAAAAGGTCAATTGGGGTGATCTGGTGATATGGATTGCCTAAGCATTTTCGCAAGACTGAAACGTGAAATACAGGGTGAATTTTGGATGAAGGAGGAAATGCCAGTTTATAAGCAACTGCACCCACTCGCTGAACAATCTGGAAGGGACCAAAGAAGCGTCTACTTAATTTGGTATGGCATTGTAGGCATACTGAGAGCTGACGATAGGGACGAAGGCGGACATACATCCAATCTCCCACATTAAATTGCACTTCTCTACGACCTTTGTCGGCATTGGATTTCATACAATCCCGGGCATGGAGTAAATTGGCTTTTAAAATAGCCAATACTTCATCGCGTTGGCGAAGGGAAGCAACTACAACAGGGTTGGTAGAACTGTCCCGGATATACCGTGAAACAATTGGCAGAGGACGACCATACACCACCTCAAATGGAGTAAGTTTAGAACTGTGGTGATATGAAGTATTATACCAAAATTTTGCCTACGGCAACAGAGAAAACCAAGTAGAAGGAGTTTCGGATGCAAAGCAGCGAAGGTAAATTTCCAAACAGTTATTAAGCGCCTCTGTTTGACCGTCCGACCGAGGATGGTACGCGGAACTATGGCCAATTGAGTCCCTTGCAGTTAGGGGTGTACATAGGTCGGGTTGGTTCAGATTTTCCAATTACCAAACCAAATCAATTGTATCGGGTTATTAAATCTAAATACCAAACCAAACCAATAAAAGTCGGGTTTTTAAATCTCGGGTTTTCTCGGATTTTCGGGTTTTTTTCCATAAAGTCTTCATAGCACAAAACATAAACTTTGTGTTCCAAATATTTCTTTAATCCTAGTAAGACAGAACTATATAAGGTATTTTTCAATAAAATAACATAAATATGAGATGAGTCATGGCATTGTACTAAAATATTCAACAATAAAGATAATAAAATCGTATAAAATAAATATTATTAATAAGCCATAATAAAAATAAACATAATTTTAAATTATGACTAATAAGTACTATTATTTACATGTCTAACCACTAAAAAAAAAAGTTATATATTTTATATAAATCATGGAAAAACTAAAAAATAGATATCCACACTATTTTCATTCATAGTACAATTGAATTGAATATTTTTTATTAGCATTAGTTTTGATTTGATTTTGGTTTAGGATTTATTTGAGTTACTAACATTTATGAACTATAAAACTTATTGGAGCATCCAAAAATTATAAGCTCAAGCTTGAAATAATACGTTAAAAGATAAAACTATGAAAAAGCTTAAGAAATATTTATAAACTACACTACCATAACTATTTTTATATATTAAATATATTTAAAACTTCTATACATATAATGTCGGGTTGGTTTGGTTTCGGTTTGACTTTTTTTTAGTTAAAACCAAACCAAACCAAATATGGTCAGGGTTTTTTTTCCAACACCAAACCAAATCAAACCAAACCAGTCGGATTTTTTTTCTCGGTTTGACTCGGATTATCGGGTTGGTGCGGTTTGTCGGTTTTATTTGTACACCCCTACTTGCAGCCGATGAAGTTTATTCCAAAATTCAAATAGGAAGAGAGGATCTCTGTCTGAAACAGTTGTTGTCGGAAAGCCATGTAGACGGATGAACTCATGAACAAATACTTGTCACGATCCGAAATTTTCATCTTCGAACCGTGATGGTGCCTAACATTTTACTTGCTAGGCAAGCCAACGTTAGAATATTATTAACTAATTTTTAAATTTATTAATAACAAAGAACGATTGCAGAAGTAAAGTCTGAAATATAGTGAATAATCCATAAAAACAACGGTGTCTAAATACCATCCCAGAATTTAGTGTCATAAGTGCACGAGCTTCTAGAATAATACAAATAAGGGCTTGAATAAAATAAAGCTATCTAGAAATAAACACACAGCAAAGTAGACGGGGACTTCAGAATTACGGACGTCGTACAGTTATACCTCAAGTCTCCTCTGAGTAGCTGAAATCCAAGCAGGTCTATGGTATGCCGCTGGGACCAACTCCAAAATCTGCACAAGAAGTGCAGAGTGTAGTATCAGTACAACCGACCCCATGTACTGGTAAGTGCTGAGCCTAACCTCGACGAAATAGTGACGAGGCTAAGGCGGGTCACTTACATTACCTGTATGCAATATTAGTAACAACAATAATAATAGAAATAAATCAGGTAACTTATTTATAATAATTGAAGCCAATTCAGCAGTCATAACCAATTATCATTTCCATCAATTCTGTTGCAGCGTGCAACCCGCTCTCACAATATATTCACATTCAATTTTGTTGCAGCGTGCAACCCGCTCTCTCAATATATTCATTTTCAATCCTCTCATATAATTATTTTTAATCAAGTATATATATTGACTTTTAAATAAGTCTATTGTGGCATGCAATCCGATCCCCCAAATATTAACTTTTAATAAGTCTGTTGCGGCGTGCAACCCGATCCTCCAATATGGACTTTTTAATAAGTATGTTGCGGCGTGCAACCCGATTCTCCAATATATCCATTTCAATCAATTCTGTTGCGGCGTGCAATCCGATTCTCCAATATATCCATTTACCAATTCTTATAGAAGAAATTTCCCCAATAAATGCAATAATTAATATAAAATTATAAGACAACAAGCATACAATAATTATGATTTAATTATGAAACAAACAATGACAAATAACAAATTATTATGGAAATCAAGGAGAAAATAGGCAGTTTAATATTTATTATGCTAAATGTCAAATAAAAATTAAGACACATAATTCAAATAGCATGAAACAATTAATACAGGAATTAAAGAATTAATATTTGACAAAGAATAGGAGAGAAATAATTATTATAATAATT
This sequence comes from Nicotiana tomentosiformis, assembly GCF_000390325.3. NCBI lineage: Eukaryota > Viridiplantae > Streptophyta > Magnoliopsida > Solanales > Solanaceae > Nicotiana > Nicotiana tomentosiformis. The sequence continues at coordinate 103,436,904 of NC_090822.1, read as the reverse complement.
AATTCACGATTTAAAATAATTTATGATTTTTCAAGTAATTTGACGACGTATAGACACTAGTCACCTAGCCTATATGCCGTTCACATGCATTTCACATAACAAATAGTTTAAGGGTTCTATTCCCTCAAGTCAAGGTTAACCACGACACTTACCTCGCTTTGCAAATTCCAATCAATTACTCGACCACAACTTTTCCTTTTAAATTTGTCTCCAAAAGCTTCAAATCTATTCATAAACAATTCAATATTCTCAATACGAATCATAGGAATTAATTCCAAATGAATTTACTAATTTTCCGAATAAAAATATGAAATTCATTAAAATATTCGACAGTGGGAGCCACATCTCAAATCCCGGAAAAACTCGCGAAATCCGAACACCCGTTCCGCTACGAGTTCAACCATACAAAAATTATTCAATTCTGATGTCAAATGGACCTTCAAATCTTAAATTTTCGTTTTTGGAAGATTTTATATGTCTCTTCATTTTTTTTTTCAGGTGTCCGATTATGCGAAGACACTAAATTGAACCTTATTCCGAAGTCATCATTTTCATTTTTTGTGATATTTCACATCTAAGTTTATATATATATATATATATATATATATATATATATATATATATATATATATATATATATATATATATTAGACCATTTGCTTTAAAGATGGCATGAAATGTCTTTCGTCTAATTCTAAGTTGTGAATCTATGGTCAATTGCCCCCCATATCCCAAGCATCTCAATATTTCCCAATTGAGAAGGGTTATAAGTGCAATTTTGTACATAAGTGCCTTCAAATTATTACATACTCCAATAGATAGAACGCCTTGCAACTACTAACTTTCAATACTTCTTCTAACTTATGTGACTTTCTATTATTTTTAATTGTCTTTCTTTTTAGTTTGTCTAGAAAACGTAAATTTAATTTTAATTTTTTTATTTTTATACTTCCTTTGTATTAATTTGTTTGAACTTTTTTCAGAGTACGTTGATTAAATTAACTAATTTTCGGTGTAAATATATACATATATTCTATAAATATTTTAAAATAAAATTTACATATTTAAAAACTACATAAAAAAGTTATAACTATAAACTATAAAAGTTAACAATTTAAATTATTTAAAAACTATTTACAAAATATATAGTTAAAGAAAATTTTGTTTGATTCCGTACAATAAATTCATTAATTTTTATAAATGGAGGGAGTAACTTATTTTAGATTATAATTTTAAATTTTTTCTTAAATGCCCTCAGTTACATAAACTGGGAGTCTGGGACAGAGGGAGTCATCTGCAGGGTCATACTCGTAATCCCACAAATACAAATCCTTTACCTGATAAACGAAAGGTTCAAATCAAAGCTAGGAGAAACACGAATTAGAAAGCAAAAAGAATCTGTAGAAATTCAAGTGAAAAAGATGGGTTCGACCGCCATTTCAACACAACAAGCATTCAGCAACCTTCAAAAAATAACCCCTTTAAGCTACTCTAGCAGTAGTAGAAGTATAAGGACAAGGAGTGGTAATGGACAGTGTTTTTGGAGCAGGAGAAGAAGGGCGGCGCCACCAAGGTGCTGCGCGACGACGGCGGCGGAGGTGGCGGCGAAAGAGAACCGGCAAGCAGTGTTAAAGAACGGTGACGATACGTTGGAAATATGCAGAGTGCTGAATGGGATGTGGCAAACGAGTGGTGGGTGGGGAAGAATTGATCGAAACGACGCCGTTGAGGCTATGCTTAAATATGCTGACGCTGGTCTTTCTACTTTCGACATGGCTGACCACTGTATGAACTCATCTCCTGCGTCTTTTTTCTTTTAACATGTTACGTGGCATGTTATGATTGGCTTGTCTTTCTTATGTGCTATGTTTGGACAGGTCAGTATAGTCTTAGCTTTTGGAATTTGTCCCGTTAGCCCCACCCCACCCCCTTCTTTTTTTTTCCATTTTCAGTTTCGTACTTTAGATGTTATGTTGGGAAATCACTGGACAGACAATAGAAACGTAGCCAAATAATAAAAACAGATAAGAGAAGCCTTATTTTAAATGAACCAGTCATTACTAACTACTCATATTTTGATGTCATTCTACGTGAAGTGTGATAACTGTTTAACTACACTTTACACTACCTTATTGATCAAGAATGGCAGAGCTCTTGAACAACAGTTTCAGTCAATTTTGCTTGAACTCAATCAAGATTAAGTCTTTTAGAGCAACTGAAGCAAGAACATTAACACCACGGCCATTCAAATGCTTGTTAACTGAAGATAAGCAACGGGCTATAGTTAAGAATTGGAAAGATTAACTGGATATCTGTAGAGTTGTCAATGGGATGTGGCAGACTAGTGGCGGATGGGGAAAAATCGAACGAGATAGTGCAGTTGATGCTATGCTTCAATATGCTGATGCTGGACTTAACACTTTTGACTTGGCTGATATATGTAAACCTTATATTTGAATTCTTCTCCATGTTTATTGTCGCGATTTTGCTCACATTGCTTATGTCATAATTTCATCGTTGTGGGGTGTTTTCTATGTGGCTAATGACTTGTATAGTATTAATCAATATCGTATTATTGATATATGTATTATGTAGGATTAGAGCAGTTTTTGATCAGTTGGATCACAAAGAGTCAGTGTTTATAAGTAAATGTCTTCTTATCATGGTTGGCTTTGCAGATGGACCTGCCGAAGATCTTTATGGCATCTTCATTAATAGAGTACGCAGAGAACGCCCACCGGAACTTCTAGAAACTGTGAGAGGGTGAGTTACAAAAGCATGCTTCTTTACTAAGATTGTTGAGCACGTAGAATGTAATTGCTCTTTCGAATGAATCTGCTTACCTCCTGTTAACTGTGATGGTATCAGAGTTTGCTTTAAAATACTCAAATTTGCATAATAACAATGCATATAAAGAACTGTAATAGCTTGAAGGAAAAGTTAGACCCCTAAACTTTGTTCTTCTGATTTTGCAATGCAGGCTTACCAAATGGGTACCACCACCGGTCAAGATGACCCGCAGTTTTGTTGTTCAGAACATTGATGTTTCAAGGAAAAGGATGGATGTTGCATCCTTGGACATGCTTCAATTTCATTGGTAATAACCATCTCTGGTCTTTATTAATAATACTACTCATGTCATTGTTCAAATGTTAAGAAAATGGCAGTGAAAAATAATAGACTGTCAATCTGATGTTTAGATGTAAAATAACACCATCGGGTTACTGCTTTTCTTATTTTCTTGGGTTTAATTTGTTTTAGCACAAACAGTGCATACTGTAAGTTGTACTAGACAATCGGTCAACGCACATTAAAAAGAAACCACTAAAGCTATCGTCTCTTGTTCTACTCATGAGTTTTTGTTTTTTCTTCTCAAAATGCTATCCGTTAGGTGATATGATTGCTTTCATCATGTAAGGTTCCAATATTAAACTAGCAGCCAACGTCTTATATTTGTAGTATAATAGCAACATTTACCTAGACTTGCAGCCCACTTCTTAAACGTGTGGTATGATAGCGAACTTATGAACTTCAAATAAAAGTGTCCCATATCAGACAATTTTTGGCCCTTGGGATCGGAGGAGAGTTCTTTTTCTCAAAGCACTGATTCACGCTGAACTAGTCTTTCCACTCATCTACCCAATTATAGAAGGAATTGGAAAACATTAACTTTTAGTTTCTCTTACTCTTTGCTTTCCTGCTTGAACACTAGGTGGGACTACTCTAATTCTGGTTACCTAGACGCACTAAAGCATCTTACAGATCTCAAAGAAGAAGGTTAGTCATATATTGCAGTCTTGGAGCTTTTCATCCCGAAGTTGTCTATTACGCTATATAGTGACACAGCTGACATGCAGGCAAGATTAAGACCATTGCTTTGACTAATTTTGACACTGAGAGATTAAGGATAATTCTGGAAAATGGGATCCCGGTGGTTAGCAATCAGGTATTGAGTTCTTGCCAGTTTTCGTTGTTCTGCCCTTTGCTCCATATTCTGCACTCAGCTCTGAAGTAAAAGCGGTTGTTTTTGCAGGTACAACATTCACTTGTTGACATGCGTCCTCAACAGAAAATGGCAGAGCTTTGTCAGCTTACAGGAGTCAAACTTATAACGTCCGTATCTTTCTCTCTCTCTTAACTTTTGAGGATGCAGCAAGTTGCTACAACGATACATAACTTCGTCATTTTCTATCATCTAAAATTGAAGTCGTTAAGCCTAAATGATAGTAGTTACTTTTCAGGGCTACCTTGTACAAGCCAGCACTATCTGATGTATTCCTAACTTTGCTTTGAATGCAGGTATGGAACAGTAATGGGAGGGTTATTATCTGAAAAGTTTCTTGATACCAACTTATCGATACCTTTCGCTGCCCCTCCATTGAACACTCCTTCACTACAGAAGTACAAAAGGGTAATTTCGCCTATAAAAACTATTTGTTGCAGTCATATTGATGAATCTGTTATTCCTCCATAGGGGATTATTTTGTGAGTACCTAGAACTTGCAAAACAAATATAAGTTGGGGGGCTTCCTTTTTTCTTTTCTTTTTTTTCAGTTTTTCTTATGGGTGGGGGCCTTGTCATTTGGCTCTGTACGGAAAACGAACTATATCGTCTGTCCTGTTTCCTGGCATTTGAATTCTTCTCATTTTGACAGAAGATATAGTTTCTTGATTATATGAGTATTTGGCTCAACGAATTTCCTTTTTTTCCGGAAAATAAAACTTTGCAGATGGTTGATGCTTGGGGAGGATGGAGTCTCTTTCAAGAGTTGCTCAGGACACTGAAAACTGTGGCCAATAAGCACGGGGTCTCCATTCCAACAGTTGCCGTGAAATACATACTAGATCAGGTATTTACCAGTTTTAATCATTTCTTGCATATCAAGAAGAGAGTTATGTCAGCTCTACTGATGCATTGTGGCTAAATCTGTTGTATTACTATTGCAGCCAACTGTGGCAGGATCGATGGTAGGTGTTAGGCTTGGTCTGTCGGAACACATTAAAGATGTCAATGCTGTGTTTTCTTTGGTTCTTGATGAAGAAGACATTAGCAGCATCCTACAAGTCACAAACAAAGGTAAAGATCTTCAAAAAGTTATTGGCGATTGCGGGGATGAATACAGGCGTGCTTAGAGCCATTAAAAGGGACATGGTCTCTTTCCTATACACTTGTACCTGTGAAAAATGTCATTGCAGGCATTGTTGAGTTGTAAATACTGCAGGCTTGGAAATTGCAAAACAAACTCTTTCTACTCTATAATGTATTTTAAAAGTTCTATTTATAGAAAAGTAAACATCTTTGCTTTCAACAGGAAACTAGAAATTTATTTTGGAATGGATAAAGAGCCTTCTGAATCGTACAAAAAACTCAATTTATCTCTAGACAATGGTTCTTAAAGGACTGCCTAGATTAAAATACAAATACAAAGTTCTCACTCCGAGGGTGAAGTAATATTTTGGTTTGATTTGATTTGATTTGGTTTTGTTTGTACATTTAACAAGCTGATATAATTGATTTGTTTTTGATTTAGACACAAAAACTGAATCATAAACAGCCATACGAGCTAGCCGTCAAATATAGACAAATCGTTTCTCTACCTCCAATTTTAAACTGTTAGCAATGAACTTTCCCAAAGATATTTATTTATTTTAAACTCAAGTCACGATTTTATTACCATTCCAATGCAAAAGATACAATTTGAAAAAGGAGGGTATAGCCTGGCCTTCTATATGGATTGAGGATTTGACACAACAAATTCATACAATAAGTACGGAATTGATGGGATTATCTCCGCACCAACATGCCAATTGGTAATGAAGTTGAGAACTCATGGTGGTTCATACACTATGGTACTTGGGCTTCTCTTCTTGACTCAGAATGCAGAAATTTGCCATCTATCTACATTTAGAAGCCCTTTGACCTGTCGCGGCAATGTATCAAAATAAGTGAAAATTTACACTTCCTCTAATTGGTGACTTAGAGAAGCCATCTTGTCCGCAACTTGATTTGCTTCTCTAAAACAATGTCTAATGATTAGACCCTTTTGTTCAACCAGTGTTTTTACCTCCATAACAGCACTGTTGATTCTCCGTGGTGTGGAACATATGCCTTGAATGCAGTTGTGAAGTAGCAAGGAATCAGTTTCACCAATAATCAGTCCATATTCTTGTTGAACGCACCATTTTAGGCCAAAAAGAAGGGCCTCTGTTTCTGCTAAGTTACTTGTTCCTTGACCCATTGGTATAGCATAAGCCATAAGCATTTTACCACAACTGTCTCTAACCACCCCGCCACCTCCACAATTCTCATTAACACAACTATCATCACTGTTTAACTTAACAAAGAGCAAAGGTGGTTTAAGCCACTTAACCTCAGTTATGCACCTGTCAACCAGAGAGTAGTCAAAGAGTTTACATATATCTTCCCAATTATTGTTAACAGTTAGTTTCCCAAAATGAGAGTTAACTAATTGGGCAATGTTAAAAGTGATAAGGCACTTGGATCTTGCCACTGATGGCCTCTCCATTTCGTATTTACTACAACACCTTGACCTCCACAACTCCCATACAACAATAGGAGGCATAATCTGGAAAACAAATGCAGCAACAGAGTTTATGTAGTTATGATTCCAATAGTTAGCAAAGAGAGTTCTTAAGGGGATGTTCATATGAGCTATTCCAACCATTCCAGCAAAAATCACCCACACTTGTTGTGCAAACTGCCCCTGACAAAATAAGTGTTCACACGTTTCCTCGCCTGGGATCATTCCGAGGGAAAGGCAACAACAACATTTAAAGGCTAAAGAAATCCCAAACCTCGTGATCCTTTCATCTGTTGCGATTTTTCCATGGGTAGCTCTCTAAGCCAAGAAAGACATCTTTAATGGGACATCTTTATGCCATAACTTAGAGTCAAACGGAGCAAGATCCCTTCTTTGTCTTAATGCATTCCAAGCAGAGGCCACACTGAATTTTTATGAAGAAGTAATTATCCAGATTGGAGTATCATCCTCTTCTTGGCCAATTGTGATCTAAATAGAGGCTACCAAAGTTTTAACAACTTCAGGAGGCGTAATATGTAAGCAAGACCAGTCCCAAACTCCATCCCTATATACTTCATTAACCTTGGTATTGTCATACCCGTCATCTTCGCCTAAGCTGGAAGACAAAAGGACCAAAATTGGTCCAATTATCATACCAAAAGCTGCTATTACCTCTCCCAACTCTCCATAAGATGTTCTGCTCTACTTCATATTTTAATTTGCACATAGCCTGCCAATTATGGGATTTGCCGGTTGTCCATTGACTAATCAGTGATGATAGATTCTACAATATTTGGCTTTGACAAATTGGGACCATAGGGAGTTTGTAGTTCTCAACCTCCACCATTGCTTTGTTGTGAAGGCTTTGCAGACATCCTCCAACTTTCTAAAATTAGCCCCTCCCTCTTCATATGGAAAACAAAGTTTGGACCATGCGGACCAATGGTATCCGTCGCTAGTCTCTTGCCCAGACCAAAAGAAACTAGCTAAGTACCTCTCAATTGTAGCGATAGTACCCTTGGTTGGATGAACTGCAGCCAATGTATGGACATTCAGGGCCAATAGAACATGCCTGATAAGAACTACCCTGCCTCCAGAAGAAAGTAGCTTTAAATGCCATCCTTTGATCTTGTTAATCACCCTGCTAACCATCCCTGCAAAGGTAGACAACGTTTTTCTACCAGAATATATAGGACAACCGAGGTAATTGATAGGAAGGGGTTCATGTCTCATCTCTGTTATTTCCTCAATCCTGCGAATGGATCTTTGTGTTGCAGAAGAAGGCACTGAGAAACTGCATTTAGATTTATTGATCTTCTGCCCAGAAACTTGTTCATATGTTACTAATGTTGCTTGGATCAGCTGAAGAGTAGTTTTCCCACCATTGCAAAATAAAATAATATCATCGGCAAAAGCGAGATGGTTGATTTGTGGACCATGACTACTCATGTAGAAATCTTTGTACCCTCTGTGCTTCTGGAGTTCATTCAATAATAGGGATAACAATTCATCACTCAAAACAAAAGGAGATGGGGAGAGAGGATCGCCTTGTCTAAACCCTCTCCCATATTTAAAAAATCTGTGTCTACTCCCATTCACAATTATTGTGTACCAATTGTTTGAAATATATCTATAAATAATGTCAATCCAACTCTCAGCAAAACCCAATTTTCTCAGCATGAGGCAGAGAAAAGACCATGATACTCTACCATATGCTTTTGCCATGTCTAATTTCATAACCACATTTCTCCCCTCAACAGGTTTCCCAATATCATTCACAATCTCTTGAGCCAACAAAATATTCTCAATTATGGCTCTACCTTTAACAAATCCACTCTGATTATGTGAAATGATTCTAGGCAACATGGTACTCAATCTAGCATTTAAGAGCTTAGCAATAATCCTGCTAGACACATTGCACAAACTAATAGGCCTAATGTCTGAGAAGGTTTGAGAGGATTCCACCTTTGGAAGCATTACTAGACATGTGTGAGTGAAAAATCTAGGTAACTGAGCTCCATCAAAAAAGGCTACTACAACATTAAACACAGTTTCACAATAATAGACCAGGCACTTTAGTAGAACCTGCCAGTAAGACCATCAGGTCCAGGTGCACTATCAACATCCAACATGAAGACACATTTTTTAACCTCCTATATGGTTGGTATTTCAGTGAGGAAAGCATTATCCTCTTCAGTAACAGTTCTCTTCACCACATCCAGCACGGTAAGATCTTCAATGGTTATTTCAGCACCAAATAGTTGTTGAAAGAATCTGACTGCTACCCCTGCCACGTCTTTCGTACCTTCCATAAGATTGTCATTATCATCTCTGATCCTTTGGATGTTTAATTTCTTCCTTCTATCCTTGATTATAACATGAAAGAAAGATGTGTTATCATCACCCTCTATCAACCATTTAACTCTTGCCTTCTGCCTTAGAATTGAGTCTTGCAGCTTCAAAAATCTGGTAAATTCTGCTCTTGCTTTAGATAAGTTCATTCTGCATTCAGGAGATAGATCAGAGATCATTGCCTCCTCCAAACTTCTTATAAGAGCTTCAAGCCTCTTTGGTTCTTCATATATATCACCAAAATCTTGTCTGGACCAAGCACTGAGAGTAGAGCACACTTTCTTAAGCTTCTGATGAAAATGTACAAAAGATTGCCAAAACCTTCTTCTGGCCAGGCTTATTGGATTTTCCCCAAGTACTCCTCATGTTCTACCCATATATTGAAAAATTTAAAATACTTTACAAAATCAGAGCTAGTGATGGCCGCAAATATTAGTAATGGAGCATGGTCAGAGCAAGACCTAGATAGATGGGTGACGACTGTGCTCCCAAATGAATCAAATCATTCTGCATTGTAGACCAGCCTGTCCAACCTCTCCCAAATAGTATTAGGGGGATCCCTGTTGTCACTCCAGGTGAACTGAGAGCCACAATATCCAGCATCCTGAAGTCTACAGTGAGACAAACAAGCCAGAAAATCCAAATTGTCTTCAACTCTGAAAGGTCTTCCTCCTTTCTTCTCCTCCTCACATGAAACAACATTAAAGTCACCCACCACACCCCATGGACCATTAACCCAACTGGCTACATCTCTAAACTCTTCCCATAAGCGACATCTCAAAGTCTCATCACACTTTGCATAGACAGCAGAAATGTAAAAGGGTTGAGTACCTACAGAGTTAGATATCCGCAAGAGAACGTGTTGTTCTCTATCCTCCAGAATCTCTATCACATAGTCAGAGGACCAAAATATCCAAATCTTGTTGGCACAATTTGAAAAACAAGATTGATATCCCAGTATCCTTTTATATCTGTCAATCTTCCTGGCATTCACCATTGGCTCTTGTAGAATTACAAATGGTAATTTGTATTGTTGTATGAGAATTTTGAGTCTTTCACAAGCTCCTTGGGAGCCTATACCTCTAATATTCCATGAGATTGGACTAATCATGAGAAACATCACAGATTAGGCCATTTGTCTCTAATTTGTTGTTTATTTTGCCTCCCTTCAGGAACATTACAGGTCTCCCAACATTTGAGCTTATTACCCCTCTAGGAGACATATTGTTGAAATAGGTAACACTTTTGCGCACTTGGTTGGCACAATTACTACTATCTTCAAGTATTTGCTTGCCCCGCCTATGTTGTTCATCATCTGATTTGGAGTTCTCCAATTCTTCTGAGAGAGCCTCCATATCAACATCATTAAAGTTCATGTTTAGACAGTTAGCTCGGATATCTTCCTCACCATTGTTGGAACAAGAATTAGTGATATTGGTGATGCGCCCTCTAGGATCTGCATGTTCATCATTTTGAGTGAGTTGCTCATAGTCATCATTTTGAGAGTTAACCAAACATTGAACACTAGGAGCATCATGAAATGTTGGTTTACTACCTAAGGCTTCCTTCTCCTTCTCATTAGCCTTCCTTGCAGCAATCCTAGCTGAAAGCTCAGGATCCAAGCCAAACATTTTACCTAGACTTACCATCTCGTAGTTAGTTTCCTCCTCATCCATCAATCTAACCTCATCTGGGATGCTTATAGTGGTGGCAAAACGTTTCTTCTTCTTTCGAATCGCACTCATCTCCTCCTAGTTGACTTGGAGCATAGATTCCTACATAATTTGATAGTGGTATTATGTGGCAAGGAGAACAGTCTCCTTCCTTTGCTTCACCTTCCCACTAGTTCTCTGAATCTCCTTGAATAAAGGCTTCACCGTTTTTTTCCTAGAGGTCCTTTCTTTATCTAGTCTGGTCGTCTTTCGGGGTTGTGAAGGCTTTTGTCCAGTTACCATGCTCCCATTGATTGTAACATCCATGCTAATTTGCTGCCCACTATCATTGTGATTGATAGTAATGACATTTTGACCATTTTTCCTTCTGAAATATTGAGATCCTCCATTCAATTTAGAATTTTGGATCAAGTTAGATTCTTTTACACTATTATTGGAGGTTTCATTCCTTCTGTTATTTAAGTTTTTTCCCTTTCTTCTTGCAACTTCCTGCCAACCTCCATCCCCAGTAAACTTTCCTCTGCCTTCTCCTACACTGACAGCTCGAATCTCCCGATCGGTTGGGTTCCCAGGTACAGTTAGAGGCACTAGTTGGCTTTTTGGCGTATCCACCTGCATTGGTGTATGTTCCTTTTTTTGTTAGATTTGCTGGCCAGACCCTGAATCCCTAAATAGGTTCCCGTCTCCTTTTTGAAGCTTATCCGAGGTTGCTGCTCCCTTCCTCAATTCAGGATGTTGGACCTTGCATCTATCATCACTATGACCCCGAACTTTACAATAAAAGCAATAAGCAGGAAAGGTCTCATACTCCACTTTCTGCACAATCGCTTCCAATCTACCATCCTTCTTCCTTATTTTAACTAATACCTCGTTAATTGTAGGCTTAGCTAGGTCAATCTCAACCCTAATTTTTGCAGTAGTAGGCCTCGTCTTTGAGAGGGTGGCCTTATCCATGATTAGAGGCATTCCCACTAGTTCTAAAATCCTGCACAAAGCAGCCCAATCATAGTAATGCCAAGGTAAATCTGGAAGGTTAATCCAGATAGGGTCCAAGGTTGTTTCAACACCCGCTTTAAACTTCTTAGTCCATTTCTGAATTTTCATTATATGATCCCCAAATTGCAAGAAAGGTTTGGCATATACATCCATATGATCATACCTGTTGTCAAAATCAATAAACACGTGTTGCATATCTTTAGCTCCAATACGAATTTTTCCTCTTCTAAGAAAGATCCTTGCAAACTCATCTCTAATGAATTCGATTGAAGGTCTTGTTCTGAGGAATTAACCAACAATGGTCCATTTGCAGGTAGCAGCGACAACAAGAAGCTCATCCTCTTACTCTGTGAATACTACAACTAGTTTTCCTTGAACGAGCTCATATAGCCTCAGTATGAGTCGTATTTGACTTCGAGTCTCTGAAGGTCGGTTTCGAAGTGCATCTACATATGAGTCTTCTTGTTGAGTTACTAATTGAGAAGCACTAGAAGTAGAGGGAACTCCCGTTTGGATCTGTTCTAAGACTAACGGGCCATCCCTTTTTGCACCTTTATGCTGCAGATCTTGTGGCCCATGGTTCAGATCTCCCTGGGTTTGGGGTATTAATCTGATTTTGTGGAATCTGATTGGGACCTAAGGGGGTTGGATTTGGCTGATTTTTTGTTGTGTGAGTTGAAAAGTGGGGAACTTTGGTATGAAGTGGGAGGCGAGGACCATCTCCCATGTTGTAACAGAAGCTGCAACTTATTCACACCCAAGTTTCACAAAACCCTAGGTACTTGAGTCATGAACGAGGAACTGTTGGTCCTCCTAATGTCTATTTCTTGTTGACTTTCCCAAAGATATATTTTCATTAATGTGGTATTTATACTTTCTTGAGCCAATGGTCTATTGGAAATAATCTCTCTATCCTCATAAGGTAGGGGTAAGGTCTGCGTACACACTACCCTCCCCAGACCCCACATGGGATGATACTGGGTATGTTGTTGTTGTATACAATTTATAACTTTCATTCGAATTCTATACTCATATCGACAATTTTCAAGTTCTTTTTTTCTTCTTCTAAATGCATAGTTAAAATTAGATGGCATAGTATATGTTAAGTGTTATAAATTAAAGCAAAAATTCTTATCATGGTTAAAGTAATAAAAGTTTTCATCCAAGACACATATCTTACATTTATTTATTTAGTGTACAAGTGAAGCAAGAATGTTTTTCATATAATCTATAATTGGAAAAGTAGTGTTAAAAATGGGAGAAAGGCATATCTATTTTAGTTATTCTCACGGAAATTTGTGTAACGAGATAGATATTTTTCGAAGAAATACAAGAATTATTCCTTATGTTCGGGATAGGTTTAAAATAGTCTTTTAAATATATTCCTCAAACATTTTTGGTCTTTTATGTTTTCAAATATTTAATATTCTGACTATTAGATTGACGTAAACGATGAATATTTAACTAGAAATATCAAGAAAGTCCCGTCAAATTTCAGAAATTACAACTCGAAAAACTACATTAAACATCATAAATAGAAAACAAAACAAATATTGCACCTCAAAAACTACATTAGACATCGAAAATAGAACAAAAATAGTATAAATTGAAACATAAATATTTCTTTTTCTCACAGTTTCTCTTAAATTTATCAACTATAGTTTGTTACTTTTGTCAAATTTAAAGAAAAAAAGAGACCTAAAATTATTATTTTTGACAAATTTTAAGGACCGAAATTGCTAGAGAATATTTAATGGACTATTTTTAACTTACCTAAAGATAAATACCATCGGGGACATACGATAAAATTGGAGATTAACACTTTGCACAACTTAAAACAAAACATCTTTCTCTTCTTTCTCTTCTCCATAATTTTCCTTTTGGTTTGCTTTGTAGCGAAGCGCAGCAGTGTTTAACTACCAAACACAAGAAATGCATTCGCCCCCTTACCAATACCAACTACCCGGTGCATCTGTGTCGACTTGACATCTTGAAGAAATTCATTATAGTGTCTGTGAAAAATCACTTCTTTTGTGCATAGAATCGAACACCTGGTGGGCAATAGCAAAAGGAGGACACCATGGATGGTAACTCAAAACTCTTTGCATTACCTACTTTTCTCTTCAACATTTTATTCTCTTTTTTTCATTTTCCCCTTTCCCCGAGCTTCATTTTGATTTTCTTAAGCCTAAAGAATGTCAATTGTTCAATAACTTAGAAATGTTGTCATGATTTTCCTGTGTCAGAGAAAATATTGGTGAAATAGTATTGTGGACACTTAAATGAAGATGAATTGTTGATGGAATATTAAGTAAAGAGTCATGTAAGAAATTAAAGATTGAAAGTAAGGAATCTAGTCACTAATCTGAATTAGAAATACAAGTCATGTCTTTGCATTTGATTCAACAACTTAAAATGCATTTTTGAATTTAACTGGCACTATTTGTACTTCGCATTTCACTTGATTGCAGATATTTCTATTTCTTGGTCCGTATAGTTATTTTTTGGATTACATATATTCTTTTTCCTCATTTTCACCATACTTCACTGAGCGTGAGCTTTAGTGGTGTGTAAAGCTCCAACTGACACTATGTGCTCTTCCGTTTTTTGCCTTTGAAAACACTGTTTTAAGGGGGGATGTGGGGGAGGATCAAAGAGAAAATGGACCCTTTTTATAGAACTGCAGCCTGAGCTTCTGAGACTCATCATTACTTGCACTTTGCATTTGCTGAACTACATTGTGGAAGATGCAGTGCTAAGGAATAGTAGTTCGACTTATGTTTCTATTTGTTGTGTGTTTTTGTTATTTAGTTGATTCACAGCAGACTATGGAGGAAACTATCCTGGTGGGTGATGATCTGATGATGGGCCCGCCATCGCCTCTCATTCCACCTGAGATAGCGTCTCATGTACTCGAAGGTGTTGATCTCTGTGACGGAATCTTGAGGAATCTGTTCCTTTGTATGTCTACCTTTCCTCAAATAGCCCTTTTCGGTTCATGTGGTTTATAATGCTCATCAATCAAGGCTTTGTTTTTTAGGCTTACAAATCAATGATATTGAGCCATTCTGTCAGGATGAGATTGCTTTGTATCGGCAATGTGCAGAGAGAAGGGTGAGAATGATAACAACTGGATTAAATTTTTTTAACATTTTTGCTCATATAATTTTGATTTTCATGTACTTTAAATGAGGTTTTTGGTTGATTGAACAACTAATTTTATATCTGCAGTTTAATGTGAAGTCCTCATGTGTAGGATAAGGAGCTTAGGCAACGCCTTCAAGATAGCGAACAGAAATTAGGATTGTCAATGCCTCTAGATCAAGCAAAAGAACGAGCCACTCAACTAGAATCAGAAGTCACATTACTGGAGAGGTATGTTAGAGTAAAGATTAGTAATGATATTGATGAATCTGTCTTTTCCTTAGCTATGACTCATTAAATGTTTAGTCAATGGAAAAACTATCAAAAAAATGTTTAGTCAATAGAAACTTCCCGGCTATCTCTTAGAATCAATTGCAACTCCTTTGCATGATATTACCATTACCTGTGCAGTTTATTTGTGTATGAGCCTTGGTATGTAAAATGCTTAGTTTAAGTAGTCTCAATCTATTATTTTAGATGAAAATACACCAATAGTAGTATTGCTTTCGAGGAGTCTGGCCTGACCTTTGATTTAAAAATTGTGTTTGTCTGTAGAACAATATAAACATGCTTTACTCATTCACTCATTCATTATGTTTGAACTGATAAAGATGGACTATATCTCAATATTGGTTTGTCTTCATATTCACCGACTAATGAAGCTAGTTCTGTTCGTAAACAAGTTGCTGGTTATGTATATTAGTGAAGTAGGTTTAGCTTCGTTATCATCAAGTGCATGTTGTTACGATAAAATGTAGTACTGACACAGTTTTAGTGAGAGCAAGAAGTGCTTTCCATATTATTCACTTCCCTTCTCATTATCAGTCATGTCTGTCTTTGCTTTTGATATATTCTCTTCTAATTGCAAATGTATCATCCTCAATCTCAAGGCGATAGCTTATATTGTACATTTTGAATTCATAATTTAAGCTCTATGCAGTATTTTAAAAGATGGAAGCAAAGGGCGGGGCATGTTACCTATCATGGGATGGATGCAAGCCCTACAATTTTTTTAAAAATCTTTTTTAAAAATAAAAATAACATTTAAAACATTGGAATTTAAAAAATATAGAAAATTACTAAAATGCAAAAAATTCAAAATAAAAAAGTAACAAAATCCTTTTAAACTAGTGAAGCATAAAAATATATGTACGTGATTATATTCTTAGTCATCAAATCCGTAATTATAGAATATTGGTGTACAAGGAAGATAATTTAAGAGGTAAAGCGTGCATGCATTTTTGGACATACAGGGCAAACAACCCAAAGGCTTAAAGGTGCATGAACATATTTCTCATATGTAGAGGTGTTAGCCCTATGAGACTTTAGTTCCCATTAGAGATGGCAGTGGGGCTGGGCGGGGCGGTTGCGGTGCGGGTTTAAGTTTAACCCGCAAAACTTCAACCCGCCCCGCCCTGCCCCGCACATGTTCCTGCATAGCAATTTTTTTTGTTTTCAACCCGCCCCGCCCCGCCCCACCTAACGAAAAACTTCCGTTTTCTTCTATACGCTCTTTGTGAGCAAGTTCGTTTGAAAGTTTTTGTTCTCTGTACCTTTAATTTACTGAAGTTTGTTTATTTAAGTCAGTTAGTAAATCTTTTCATTTGTTAAATGTTCGTTGAAATTTTCTTTTAGTTCTGTTAATTATATATTATTATTATTTAGTCTTAAATAAATTCATACTTCCAGGTTGGCTACTGGATTAACTTTGTTTCTTGTCATTATTATTTTATTTAACATGAGCAAATTTATTTCAAAAAGACAAAAAGGGAAAAAACATGAATGAGAAAAGAAAAAAGAAAAGAGGAAAGGAAGAATCAGATTTTTCCAGTTAATAATAACCACAACCTTAAAATATTAAACATACAAAATCTCTTTTTAGGAAAAACTATAAGAAGAAATGCTCCAACAGTATGTACAGTGAGTGAAAAGTTTGCTTGAAACTTACGAACTCGCCTCACATGATTATCAACCCGCAACCGCCCCGCAACCGCTTTTAGTTTTTAAAAGAATGTTCAAACCCGCACCCGCACCCGCACCCGCACCCGCACCGCACCGCATTTATCCGCACCCGCATGATCTCAAACCCGCACCGCCCCGCACCCGTACCGCCCCATTGTCATCCCTGGTTCCCATGGTTACCTCGAGGCGTTTAGAGGTTGCCTTGAACTTAGGCCAATTCCTGTGGTTGCCAATTTGCCTTTTATAAAATTACTCATCTCCAATCTGTTACCCTCTTCCGGAGTTCCGGTGGGACAGTCATCATTATCTTGCAGGCATATTCTACTTATAAATTAGGGATATGTCCTTTTCTTTAGTTCCAAATTTTGAAGTCACTAATACTTCAATGACCCTGAAGGCACATCTTTTTTTAATTGTGGAATGTTCAAAGGGTTATAAGAAAGGCTATATCTGTTCTGGTAATGGTGCCAATGTTCTTTCTTGTGATTGTCTTGTTCTCTAGTTGAAACCATTATCAGGATGCTGTGCCAAAAAAAAAAAAAAAACATAAGTTGGAATGCGGAGTTTACTCTTTTGTCTATAGCATTTGATGTGAAGTAATATACAATAAATAGTCTGCGACATGTCTTCTTTTCTTCTAGGCGCTTGATTTTGGCAAGTGGAGCTGAAGGTATGGATGGTTTTCGGCAGCGATGGAGTCTACATGGTCGCCTAACTGATACCAAGTATGATATCGTAACTGATTTTTCTGTTAGCTATTTGCATAGCCCCTTCCTTGGCAATTGGCAAGTGGTGCTGTTGGTTCCACTTGTTTCACAAGGTAAAACTAAGAATGCCATTATTTTTGGTATAAAACTGTAATTTGGTGAAACCTTAAATTTGATAATAAGTATGTTTAGATTTAGTCCATCATCTAATTTATTCACTTTTGCATGTGCTACAATCAGTTTTGCTATATCTATGGATTATTTGAGAGTATATCCTCTGCCAATTAAGGATGCAGCTACAAAATATTGACAATTTAAACTGCTAATATATGTACAAGCTGGACTTGGTTTGTAAATCTGTCTTAAGCTTGAACCTCGGTTGACTACCCTCAAACCTACTACTAGGTCTTGACAAAGCAGAGTTAAGCTTGAGTATTTGCCGCCAGTCCCTAGTGGCTGATGTTGTCCTTGCCACGTAAAGCAATGTGTTCATGGGAAATTTATCCCCATTGGTAATCATAAAGCTCTTCTTGCGTTTAAGACTTACTATCTTCTTTTTTATTGTACAATTATTCAACTAAAAAGTGAAATCTTGGGAGAACCTCTGGAAGAGCATTGATGACAAAGAAGAAAAAAGGAATTCCATATGCAAACAGTCGTTCCATTAATTACTACACATACCGTACTTTCTTTGTAGCACCTTGTTATAAGGTTTAATCCTCGTGCAGGAAAAGGCTGGAGGCCCTGAAGGGGGGAATGGAGAACAGGAAGAAGGATGAGCCAGCTGAAAGTGAACCTACCAAGAAAAGATGGTTCTTCTGGTGAAAACAATGCTTACATGGTCGTTTATATTACTGCCATCGCATTCAATAATTTTTTATGTTAAACCTCTTTTCGATCGCATTTTGTTCCTTTCTTGCTCCTTGTTTCCATCCTTTTTTTGAGAAGGGGAATTTGACCTTTTTTTACTGGTAAAGAACCCCACGCTTAAATATGTATACTCAAGTCCTTTACCATTTCAAATCCAAAAAAACAAAAATGTATACTCAAGTCAGATAGTGCAGCAATGAAGTAGCTCATGTTTTAGTGTTAGAAGTGTGTTCGTAGAGGACTTTGTTTCCATGACTTTGATTCATACTATGGAGAGGATAGTTTGTACTTACCTCCTTGTTTTTTTCCCCCTTATTTGATGTATAGATTGTTACTAGCAACTGGCAAGAACATTCGCCAACAAAAGCAAATGTTGTATGGTTTCCTAGGTTTGAAAGCTTTTTATTATCCTATTATTGTCTTATTCTTTAAATTTATTACCGTTTTCTTTTATTTGGGCTATCTTTACTACTTTTGCTGGCATTACTTTTTCTTTCCTTTCTATAGTATTTTCATCATAACTTTTTACTCATGTTTTTTTCCAACCGATTTTGAAAACAAGATTTTTTGATTTCCCGTTAATCGTATTGACTGACCCGGACCCCGTACCTGTCTCCGATGAAAGTCTTTTCTTGAACTGAGAGTCTATTGGAAATAGCTTCTACCTCTCACAAAGTTGGGGTAAGTTCTACGTACACCTCACCCTCCTCGAAATATATAGACTATGAAAGATAGCCTGATTCAGTAAACCTTTTTATCACTAAATAACAAGTTCAGTTGTTCAGTAAAGCCAAAAAGTACATACATCCCCTTGGGCAGAGGGAAAAAGGAGATAACGAAACATAAGTGTTAAATTACAAGTTTATGCTTCTACAGTATTTCTTCCACTACTCGGTAGTCCATTCTGTTTTCAACTTTAATCAAAAGCATATCTAGCTAAACTAAGATACCGCTGGTTCCTTGTCAAGTGCAAAGTTTGAGATTCAAATCATTATTCGCATAACTACATAAATAATCCCCATGAGTGATGTACGCTTCGAAAAAGGATGACTATTTACATTTCACTACTCTTGCAATACGAATATATACAGCTTTACTCTTGTAAAAGATGGCTAATTGGTGCCTCCAAATAAGCAATTATATGTATGCAACAGAGTCATCAATTTTCTACCAAACCAGTAAAATCTGAAATCTGGAATCTGGTATGGGATATTGTATGCAACGTTTACTTATCCATCTTTCCTCTCCGAAAAAGGGAGCAGCTGTAGAGGTAACTGGCACTTCTCCAGTGCTAGCAGTCCTTGGGGGCATTATACCAGATTGACTATCCAGCCAAAAAGTAATTACCGAAGCCCATGTAGACAGCTGAATTTCTAAAACCGATCAGCTCCCATGTCATGGACTCCTAGAATTGTCTATCAAAAAAAATTACATCTTGTTTTGGACCCCATGAGCCACCCTCGGACCATGCAGAACAGCCAGCAAATGTTGAGATCTCAAACAATTTATCGCTGATAATGAGGTGAAACTATCTGATACCTGTAGGCTGTGGTTATCTGGCTTCCAAAATCCAAGAAGTGCACTCTTGGAGTAATTGAAACTTTTGATTTACAGCTATGTTGAAGAAGACTTGTATTTTATTGCAGAACTCTGAGACACCTTCCTTGCAGCTAAATGATCCGGCACAAGTACAGTGGTCTGCTAAATGTGCAGCTTTAATCTGGTGGCATTTTAGGCATACCAGATCTTGAAGATGGTATAGCCTCTCTCTCTGTCGCACAATTTGAATAAGAGCATTTTCCATTGCTTCACGATCATAAGGTTGCCCACATTGGGGCACAGCACAACACCACTCCTGAGAAATCAAAGCTCTGTCTCGACACAGGTCAAGGTCTCTGCAGTCGTTGCAGTAACTGAAAGTAACAGATAATGGAAATAAGAAACCAACTAATATCCTGAAGATTCTATAGTAGACAACCAACTAATATCCTGAAGATTCTAGAGTAGACAAAGTCCAGTAGTGGCGGATACTGCCATCCTTTCTCTTTTCAGACGAAAGTAACACCTATTTCCCCTACATTTACCTGCAAATGACATTTGGAAGGGTATACGACACAGAGAGACCATGAAATTCTGCTTCTGGAGCGAATTCCCTCACACGAACAAGTTTTAATAGATTTCTCCTCATGATCTGCACAAAGGAAAGTAATAAAAACTTATCAACGGCATGCTGCAATGAAATGTTATTCTTGCTGAAGAATCATACTAGTGAATATCCAACTTATGTTTAGCGGTTTATCCCCATAATTAACACACCATTACAATCTATTTTAGCGCTCCACATTTCAATGGATATCACTAAATAATCTAGCATGATATGATGCGCCAAAGTGATCATAGTTTTTCAAATCAGAATCTCCAAGTTCTAAGGAGCCAACAAAATAGGAGATGAAAACATTAGCAAAACACACTGGTTTATTGGAAGGAAAGATGATGTATTCAGTGAAAGGGAAACTAGAAAAAGCCATCAGACAGAAGTAGAGACTGCATGATGCAAGACAAAAATCATTTCTACTAGTTATAACCAATGAAAGCATAGGTAAATGAGAAGGGGTCCTTCGCATTTACAAAAAATTTCATTTTGGGGGCAACATAAGGGGAAAAAGACAAGAAGAAGGCAGCAAGCACATAGACCAAAACATAGGAGCCTTGGAAGTTTTGCGTCGTTGCTAAAAGAGAATAACTCAGCTAATTTTGGCAGGTTTGTCACGATATCAATGCATAGGTGCTTACAAGCCTAAATAATATCAATGCATAGGTGCTTACAAGCCTAAATAACAAGCATTAAGAGCCAGAACACATTAATTAAAAGCCCAAGGAGGCTGGATAGACAAGAGACAGGTCAGTCCTTTTAGCAAATGATGCATAGGTATCACTAGTGCATATTTCTTTCATTAGAAAGAAAAGGAAAGCTCGAAAACATTTAATACCAGAACTTCATGCTGCACATTCTGGTCAAGGGCCAAAACTGCACAGACATGCTTAATGAACTCTAAAGCTGGATCCCCCTTCTGGACATGGGTATAAGATTGTGAGTTTGCATCTGATGTCTCCTGAGTCTTCTGGGAGTTGGTCATCGCTTTCATTTGAAGATTAGGGTCACAAACAATTTTCAGAAGTTTGTCAGTGAAGTAAGTTCGGATCTGCGGGCAGAATTTTCTAAAGTTTAGTTCTCACGCTTTAAAGAACCAAGCACAAAATAATGATAAAGGATGCCTACAAATGAGTCATAGCAGATACCTTCTTCTTTAGATCTTCCGCCATTTGCAAATCAAATGTTTCAGCAAGTGCAGCAGTGATTGATGGTGTACATAAATCACCAATGCTACTAGATGCTCGATGTGTAGCTTGTTCTTGTGCGAATTTCCATGGAATAAACATAAATTCCGAAACAATCAAAATGAAGTGATCCTGCATGAAAGTCCAGCAGAGATTCATAAGGCAGAACACCTCATCAAGGACACCCGAGGATCAACTGTATATTGTTGTACTATGGTGCATCCAAGTTAATTGACACTTCTAACAACGGTAGGTCCACTTGTACCTTGTTGCATCTTCATGTAACGAAAGCAAAATTCCAGTATAATTACTAGCTGCGGGAAATACCTGAGTTGCCTTCGGTAAATTTTCTGCAATGTTCCAGCTTGACACAATGTCGACTTGTGATTCACCACACACGCTTTCTTCACCTGGTTCTGAGTTAACTTCTAAAGGCCCATCACTAAGTCTAGCTTGTATTCCCCCATAATTGTACTATATAAAAGGGAAATGGTAAGACAAAGAAATTAAACAAATGAGTAAAGAAAGAAAATATCTGTTGTCAGGACCATTAAATGAGCATGAGCTTTCAACCTCTTTACCCAGAATAATGAATACTCCATGAGGCAAGCAACCCAACTCTTTCCAATCCTATTTACAAATGGATTCTACCTACTAATCTGGTGTATTGCAATTTCATTCAGATTACACTTGGGCAATCATATATAACATTCATTTGGGTTGGAAAAAAAATACCAAAGTCATTTCCCATCATAAAGAAGCCTGGCTAGGGCATTAATAGTTAGCATAAAACTACTGTCAAGAGATTTCTAGGCATCAAATTCATCACCATAAACTCAAAAACAGGGATTCAGGGAAATTCTTGATCTGAAGGGAAATTTGACAACCATTAAGTTACAGCAAGAGATTCAGAACATGAGCAGTTCTAATAGTAATCCAAAATTTGTAAAGCATGCATCAGCATTGACTTAAACACATCAAAAGGATATTATTGTGATTTCATATGCATAAATCTGTTCCTTGGAGAAATGAAGGAAAAGATAACAGAGCCAAAATATTAATAACAAGAAAAAGAAAAGTAAACTGCAATAGCTAACCTGATCCATGAAAAGCAATGAGTGCCAAAACTGCAAGGGCTCAAGTTCAATCCACTCAAACAATTCTCTGCAGATACACAAGAATAAGGGGAGAAAGCCAAAAGTAACTAAATGTGTTGGAGGAAAAATCTTCAGATTCAAGCCAAAAGTAACTAAATGTGTTGGAGGAAAAATCTTCAGATTCAAGAGATAGACTGACCTATTTTGTACTGTTTTAATAACACTATCACAGTAGGCTTTGGCTGCAGATACATCTGACTTTCCAGTGTCAATTATAATTTTTGAGAAGCTGGCAAACACAATAGCAGCACCCAATTTTCGGAGTTCAGCCACAAGCAATGCAAACATCTTTTGCATAACCTGCCAATTATGAAAATATTAAAACAACAGTTTTGATGAGTGCAAAGAAATGGAGAAACTACATGTGAATGAATCATCATGCAGGAACACATTCTAGGGAAATAGATCTCATGAGTGTCTTACATTTTCTGTAAGGCATTTGTTTAGGAGTTGGAGAAAAGATTCTCCCAGTACTAGTAACAAGAAGGAATGTCATGCATCTTGACTTCCAAATAGAACTCTTTATGTTTCTTTTTTAGACAACCCAGGAGTTTATTAATTACAAAAATTACCTTGTGAAGCATACTGTGGAGAGCTGGGTCATGTAGTCTAGACCGGGGGCTGTAATAGTTAGAAAAAGATGCAGCATTAGCAATCAAATACGACAAAAACAGAGGTGAAAGAAGCAAGGTTGTTACAACCTGCAGAGCCATCGATACAAATGTTGCAGCATTGCATCAGCAAATATGTTTCCTGATGTTACTGCATCCGTAAGGCACCTCTGGATCAACTGTTTGAGTACACGAAATGCAGGTGCACAGGAGGTCGTTGCGTCAAAGCAGTAATTATCATTAGTAAAATTCGTGGTAGAGTTCAAGTCCTGGTCCAATCCAAACAAAGTGCCTCCTTCCATTTCGTTTACTTGGTTGCTTTTCAGAAGAGCATCAACGGCCAGATGATGAATCTGAAGACAATAGCAGACATAAGGAGAATTTTCTAAAAGTCATAATAGGATTACCTTTGTGTATTGGGTATTTTTGCCAAGACATAAAATGGAAAGAAGTAACTGGATGAAAACTGGTGGAAATGTAGACCTTCAGCTCAACAGTAACTTTTCTATATGCACCCGGGTAAGTAAGAACCGGTTGATTGACCTGCTTTCAGAAAGCACAAGATAGCTTAAAATGTGCTCAAGGAAAATGGCAGAACACTAGAAATTCTCTTCTATAACCAATGAGAAAAATAAACAAAGCAGATATTATTATAAAAGAAGTTGATATGTAAAGCTGACCTCATCCATAAAAGACGATGCTTCATCATTTACGCCTCCCAAGTCAGGGATGCCATTATCAGATATCCACAAGACCTGTGAGAATCAACAAAATTTATATAATCCTGTAAAGGATATCTAAAAAAGATATTTATGATGCATATAGAAAACTTAAGTTGCTGAGAGTTTCAATCAAAATTCGTGCTAGCAAAAGTACAAGATGAGGGAAACATAGGCAACTGAAATTTAAAAAAGCTAGTCATGAAGGTGGATATCTTAGCACTATATATAATCAGAAAGATTAAACTCGTCATCAAGTAAAGAAATAGCATGCAATATAAATGAGACAACCTGTTGCTGATCACGCAGTGCTCTAGAAAAGAAGATATCCGCTGTATGCATGAGCCAATCAACATCAAAATTCCCTATGGGAACCTGCAGAATGAGGCAATTGGAAACGTTAACGTTCAGAACTTTTTTGATTAGGCTATACTGGCAAGGAGACAGTAAGAAAGAAATTACATGGGCATATCTTGAGAGAGTGATCCTTTCATTTAACCACTGGGAGGATGTAACACATCGCTGCATTCCAATCTTTGCTGCAACATTTTGCCAGCCTAGTGCCTGAAAAGGAGAATTTTTCATTGTTTCATTGAATATAGTTAAGATAAACAAAGCAATTTCTCCTTCTTAATCAGGTACTATCAGCAGTAGTTGAACCTGATATTGGCTATCCCGAGCATTACAAGGGATACTGATGCAAGGAAAATCATCCAAAGCTCGTATACCAGACTTCAGCGAATGGGCATTCAGGCACTCAATCATGGCAACTGCAGGCCCATGATGCCTGTATGTCAACCAACCGATTAACATAAGAAGCTTACAAAATGGTATGAAACTAAATATAAACTAAATGCTCTAGAAAAGCTGAACCTCTCCTGAAGGTTCGAGTTCAATACTTTTAAGCTAAGTTGCTAGGACAGGGGTGCGGGTGTCCCACACGGGTGGGGATCTAGAGGTCAGATCCTTCGAGATGTAAATTATAAGATTCGAGGATACGGATCCTAGTAAAAATATCTCTAAATTATGAGAAATTTTGTGGAATACTTACGTATAACTTGGAAAGTGTGGATTTCTTTTTATTCTCAAGTTAGAGATAAGTAATGAATTGATTTCCTAGACAAGATATGCTATTTTCTTCAAATTTACCCTAGTTTTGGTTATTATTTCGGGAATTAAATTGTATCTCGTCCCGAATTTTTTTGTCCGTCGTGGTCAAAGTATCCCAAATTATTTGACCAGATCTGGTACGAATCTCATACCCACAATCATACTAGTGTCGTGTCGACACAGATGCGGCACCTAAACTGCCGTGTCGGAGCAACTTAGCTTTTAAGATAGGAAAACACAGAGAAACATAAATTTTTATAATTCTAAAAATATGTCATTAGTCTTGAGATGCCATCAATATCCAAAGAAGTACAACATGTTACAGGCGAATCTCTCTCTCTCATGGTAGTGTGTTCTTATTGTTCCTGCTAAGTTCATAAACATGTTTACCAATGAGGAATTTGGTGATAAATGCTTCTATTAGCCAAAAACAAGCTAATCAAATTCAATATGTTCAGTAAAGTAGCTTACACTTGTTAGGGCGTCCAACATTGGTTGACGGGATGGATTGTAGTATCCTTATATGCTATTGGGCAATTCTTACCTCATGAGCTAACTTTTGGGCTTGAGTTAAGCCCAGCGTCTATTTGCTTAACATGGTATCGGAGCAAGACCCACCTCTGTTCTTGGTTGATTCAATGTTGGGCCCAGATAATATGTTATTCATGCTTCAGATGTCCAGTCATGAGCATGGGAGTTAGAGTATCCGGCATTGGTTGAGGAAATGGGTTGTTGTCTTCTTGTATGGTCTTAGGTAATCATCACCTCATGAACTACCTTTTGGGGTTGAGTTACGGCCAACGTCCATTTTCTTAGCAAAAACAATATTATGCAGTATAAGAGATGGTTCAACATATGCACAACCAGGCCATTAAGGATTCTAGAAGATACTATGTGTGAGAAAGCACGAGAGAAAATATGTTATTGATATTGGATGATAAATACAATACAAGAGGTCCCTATTTATAGCTATACACTACAAGGAGATATTACTCCTCTTCCAATGCGGGACAAGACTACACTATACATATCTGTAAACTAACACTCCCCCTTAAGCCGGTGCATACACATCATATGTACCGAGCTTGTTACACATGTAGCTAATACGAGAACCAGTAAAAGACTTAGTGAAAATATCTGCTAGTTGATCATTCGACTTTACAAACTTTGTAACAGTATCTCCTGAAAGTATTTTTTCTTTGACAAAGTGACAGTCGATCTCAATGTGATTAGTCCTTTCATGGAACACCGGATTTGACGCAATATGAAGAGCAGCTTAGTTATGACACACTAGTTTCATCTTGCTGATTTCTCCGAACTTTAACTCCTTGAGCAGCTGCTTGACCCAAACTAACTCACACGTCGCCATAGCCATGGCTCGATATTCGGTTTCGGCGCTAGATCGAGCAACTACATTTTGTTTCTTGCTCTTCCACGAGACCAAGTTACCTCCTACTATAACACAATATCCAGACGTAGAACGTCTATCAAAAGGTGATCCTGCCCAATCAGCATTTGTGTACCCAACAATTTGCTCGTGGCCTCGATCCTCGAATAGTAATCCTTTGCCTGGAGCTGACTTTATATAACCGAAGAATGCGAACAACTGCATCCCAGTGACTGTCACAGGGAGAATCCATAAACTGACTTACAACACTCACTGGAAAAGAAATGTCATGTCTAGTCACTGTGAGGTAATTCAATTTGCCAACCAACCTCCTATATCTCGTAGGGTCTCTAAGAGGCTCCCCTGTCCAGGCAGAAGCTTAGCATTCGGATCCATAGGAGAGTCAATAGGTCTGCAACCCATCATTCCAGTCTCCTCAAGAATGTCTAAGGCATACTTCCGCTGTGAAATAACAATACCTGAGCTAGACTGAGCGACCTCAATACCTAGAAAATACTTCAATCTGCCCAGATCCTTAGTCTGGAAGTGCTGAAAGAGATGTTGCTTCAGATTAGTAATATCATCCTGATCATTGCCAATAATAACAATATCATCAATATAAATCACTAGATAAATACACAGATTAGGAACAGAATGCCGATAAAACACAGAGTGATCAGCCTCACTACGAGTCATGCCGAACTCCTGAATAATTGTGTTGAACTTACCAAATCAAGCTCGAGGGGACTGTTTCAAACCATATAGTGACCTGCGCAATCTGCACACACAACCATTAAACTCCCCTTGAGCAACAAAACCAGGTGGTTGCTCCATATAAACTTTTTCCTCAAAATCACTGTAGAGAAAAGCATTCTTAATGTCTAACTGATAAAGAGGCCAATGACGTACAACAGCCATGGACAAAAAGAGACGAACAGATGCTACTTTTGCCACGGGAGAGAAAGTATCACTATAATCAAGCCCAAAAATCTGAGTATATCCTTTTGCAACAAGACGAGCCTTAAGCTGGTCAACCTGGCCATCCGGGCCGACTTTGACTGTATAAACCCAACGACAACCAACTGTAGACTTACCTGCAAGAAGAGGAACAAGCTCCCAAGTGCCACTCCCATGTAAAGCAGACATCTCATCAATCATAGCATGTCGCCATCTTGGATGAGATAGTGCCTCACCTGTAGACTTAGGGATAGAAACAGTGGACAAAGAAGATATAAAAGCATAATGAGGTGACGACACGCGATGATAACTTAAACCGACATAGTGGGGATTAGGATTAAGTGTGGATCGTACACCTTTGCGGAGTGCAATTGGTTGACTAAGAGGAGACAAGTCCACAGTAGGTGCAGAATCTGATGCGGGGCGTGAATCACCTGAGCCTGATGCTGGATGTGGACGACGATGATAAGTCAAGAGTGGTGGAGCTGCAGAAGGTTAAACTGGATTACGTGGAGGAACTGGAGCTATAGGTGGTGGAGCTACAACTGAAGTTATAGGTGGTGAAACTGGAGCTATAGGTGGTGGAGCCGTAGATGGTGGAGCTGGAGTGACTGAATTTCCAAAAGATGAAACTGATAGTACCTCAGAAATATCTAAGTGATGACCTGAACCTGTGAAGTATGATTGGGTTTCAAAGAAGGTAACATCAGCGGACATAAGGTACCGCTGGAGGTCAGGAGAGTAGCATCAATATCCCTTTTGTGTTCTCGAGAAATCTAGAAATACGCATTTAAGAGCACGAGGAGCTAACTTATCTGTTCCTGGAGTAAGGTTATAGAACAAAACAAGTGTTTCCAAAGATACAGGGTGGAAGAGAGAACAAAGGTAAGTGGAAAAACATGACAGAGAATGGAACTTGGTTCTGGATAGCTGAAGATGGCATACGATTAATAAGATAGCAAGATGTAAGAATTGCATTCCCCAAAAATGCAACGGAGCATGAGATTGTATGAGTAAGGTACGAGCAGTTTCAATAAGATGTCTATTCTTTCTTTCAGCAACCTTATTTTGTTGAGATGTGTACGGACAAGATATTTGATGAATAATCCCATGAGATTTCATAAACTGATGAAATGGGGAAGACAAATACTCTCGAGCATTATCACTACGAAATGTGCGAATAAAAATCCCAAATTGATTTTGAATTTCAGCGTGGAAGGTCTGGAAAATAGAAAACAGCTCAGATCGATTTTTTATCAGAA
Source organism: Nicotiana tomentosiformis (assembly GCF_000390325.3). Lineage (NCBI taxonomy): Eukaryota > Viridiplantae > Streptophyta > Magnoliopsida > Solanales > Solanaceae > Nicotiana > Nicotiana tomentosiformis. The sequence continues at coordinate 103,408,116 of NC_090822.1, read as the reverse complement.
ATATCCAAGTGCACCTGGAATAATCATTAATTAAACTGATAAAGTAGCAGAATCTCAATGTGGAACTGACCCGACTAGGACCCCAAACATCTGAATGGACTAAAGTAAAAGGTGACTCTGCTCGATTATCAAGACGCCGAGGGAAATGGAAGCGAGTATGCTTACCGAGCTGACATGATTCACACTCTAGAGCTGACAAGTGAGATAAACCATATACCATTTTCTGAAGTTTTGACAAACTGGGATGTCCCAACCGTTTATGTAATAAATCTGGTGAATCAGTAACAGGAAAAGTTGTAGAAGGAAGACAAGATGTGAGTCCATATGATTTAGCAAGGATAAGGTAATAAAGTCCGTTTGATTCACGCCCGGTACCAATGATCCGTCCTGTAGTGCGTTCCTGTATAAAAACATGGTCATCAAAAAATAAAACAGCGCATTTAAGTGATTTCGCTAAGCGACTAACAGCAATGAGATTAAAAGGACTATTGGGAACATAAAGGACTGAATCTAAAGGTAAGGAAGGAAGTGGGTTTGCTTGACCTATTGCAGTTGCCATGGTTTGAGACCCATTGGCCATTGTGACTTTTGGAAGAGATTGAGAATACAAAATAGTAATGAAAAGAGATTTGTTACCAGAAATATGATCTGATGCACCTAAATCAATGACCCAAGACTCAGGATGAAGATTGGGAGAAACAAGTCACGGTATTACCTGTTTGAACAACAGAAGCTATCTCAGAAAATGTCTGTTTACATGCTTTATACTGAAAGAACTCAATATAATCTGCTAAAGAAACCATCCGACTATTCAAAGCATCGGTTACCATGTCGCTACGAGATGTCTGCTTATATGCTTTGTACTAAAGGAACTCAATATAATCTGCTAAAGAAACCATCTGACTATTCAAAGCATCGGTTCCCATGTCGCTATAATTTGTCGTAGTAGGGTTAACTTGAAATAGTGGAAATAAGTAACTCCGGCGAGAAAACAGAAGAAATAGCTTGAAAACACTGTTTACAGCAGAAAAACAGAACATTGTTCTGCGCCGAAAACACTGTTCATGCTGGAAACATTATAGCTTGCCGAAATCTACTGTAGCTGACGGGTAAACTCAAAGTGGTCGGAATGAAACAAAACCAGTGAGGGTAGGATCGGAATTACCAGGCGATCCTACTGTTCAACTGGAACTTTTTCAAAATCTGGCCGGAACAGTACTCACGCGCCGGCGTGTCGATCAGATCTCACCGGAAAAATTTTTCTTTTCCAGGCACGTGAGGGCGCGTGGACGTGTGTTTTCCGGTGGGGTTGACTGGGGTTTGGTCGCCTGAGCCTGGGGAGTCTTGTGGTGGTGTTGATTTTTGCACAACACCAACAGAAAGTGATTTTCTTACGGACAGCCTTCTAAGTCGCCGGAAAATTGCACGGCGAAGGGGTCTTTCTTCCGGAAGTCCCTGGAATGATGCACAGCGACGGGTTTCTCACTAATGCTCTGATACCATGTGAGAAAGCACGGGAGAAAATATGTTATTGATATTGGATGATAAATACAATACAAGAGGTCCCTATTTATAGCTATACACTACAAGGATATATTACTCCTCTTCCAATGTGGGACAAGACTACACTATACATATCTGTAAACTAACACTGTGGAACATTGTTTAGGCTGAAGAAACTATACACTATCAGCCCACAGACTGAAAAAATAAAAACGATAAGGATTAAGATAATGGAAATTAACCTATGCTCATTTATTATTCTCTGTAGACTCCTCTCCGCTTCCTTGATGTGCCTGACATAATCCACCTAAATAGGAGTCAAAATACAAAAAGGATAAAAATGAGATCAAAGCAAAAACATTATTAATTGAATGTTATTTTGAAAGAACAATGACCTTACCTTAAAACTAATACCTTCCTTTTGTGTGATAGGCTGACCAGACAATGTTTGGCAAGCTTCATAATAATGTCTTTCAAGAATGTGTGGTGATAATTCCTTGTTTTGAAATGGATTAACAACCACGACATGTATCATCTTGGACGAAGGAAAATATCCCACATAAATGGCTCGTCCATCGGACAAGCTGAAATGTAATTCAGATATCAAATGTTAATTCTTAATAACTAGCACGATCTACACTTATGCAGACTTAAACATTGGTGTGACCAAATCTAGATGATACAAAATTGGTGGCGAAAATGGATATTGGATTTCAGAAAAAGCAACATGCCTGCAATTGAAGTGAGAACAATTAATATCATTCTAGCAAACCCCTTTATTAATACCAGCGATGAACTCCATGTTTGCTTACACCTACGTGAAAATTCGAGAGTTGGTTATTTAAAGTAAAATGTTAAGGCTCTGATTATGTTGCATTTGAATTAGAAAAAGCGTGGATTTTGGTTTAGTGTTTTGAGAACAAGGGTCCTATTTTGAACCACAAATGTATAGATGTGAGTGTTTGGATTTAGTTTTGGTTGAATTAGTTTTGGGTTTGTTTTGGGAGGACGTTCTGGAAGAATTGGGTTTGGTTTCTCTTCTAAAAGCAAATGAGAGTGTATGGATTTAGTTTTGGTTGAACTAGCTTCAAGTTTGTTTAGACAGAAAAGGTATTGGTCGTCTTTTTGGAAAATGCCACTAAACCCTAAAGCATGTGAGACAATGAAGTAATGTTTTTATTGATAGTCCCCTTAGTTGCAGTATGGTAACACTTTAGAAGCTTTTTTGAGGTTAGAAGTGAATGGGGAGCATCTGGCAGTGCATTATTAGCTGGTGGCTCACTGAAAACAAAAATCCTCTCCATAAAAAGAAACAATCGGTTTATTAATGGTAAGCACCAGGCAGTGCATTATTAGCTGGTGGCACTGAATTTATATTTACTAATTTTTAAATAAGATAAATACACACATTCAAATGCTGAGAAAACAAACAATCTTAACTAAGAAATACTCAGATTTAGAGATAATATCTTAATAATTCGATAGATATTCATATTCAAACATCTTAATCTTCAAAATGAAACAACCACTTAGATGCCATTAATTTGAGGAGCAGCACAAGGATTCCTCTTTTTCCCCGCAGGAGAAAAGCATAGGCGACCCTACTATATTTGAACTCTAGTGATGAGGTAAATGCCAGCTAGCCAAAAGGACAATGATCAATGGAAAAAGACATGTAAGTAATTGCATACTTGGATCCAAAAGGTATCTTTGATAGATAGAAGAGAAGGCAAAAGTTAGGTCAAAACAATTAGCATACATTGCGCCAAATGACAAATCCCACTAGGACTTGCAATATTCAGAGAAAACTGAATGAGCCAACATTAAACAAAATAAATTATAATACGACAGGTAAAATACAATCCCACTACCTCTGCACCAAAAACGAAGCAAATTAACTCTATTTTCATGCTTGCAGTTGAAATCCTTATCCCTTAACATTCAATGTGGTCTGACTAAGAAATGGGATAATCAATCCAAGAAACAAGCCAAATAGATAAGCCGTAAGTAATACCCAAGTAATTTACATCAGAAGTGAGCAAAGTAAGGCAGCACCTCAGAACCCAAGTAGATTAATGCAGACAAATTTGGACATCAATGATTTTGGTACTTCCGAGCAATATTTATGTATTAGAGCACTATTTGCTTGATGTAATTCTTAGCAGGAAAGAGTTTGGCAAGTGAATGGGTTTTACCTGGTAGTTTACGAGTAATCATGTCTATAGAGTACCAACAGTCAACCACGGGTAATTTTAGTTTAAGTTTGAGATTTACAGAAATACCTCAGAATTTGGGATTTGGAACCCGGATGCTTACTATCAGAATAATATGCAAAGAGGATATTTTTAATACGTGGAGAGAATTTTATTTTTTTTTGTTACGGTCAAGTGAAAATATATTCAAAGATTTAATTTTGGTGAAACAGAACTGTTATATCTATCCTCGTAAGACAGTGTCACCCACCAACATGCTTCCTCTATAGAACAAGTCTTTACCATGCACGTTGAATTAAACATAATGTATCATGATTCATCATAAGCACATAAAATATCAAACTTGAAATGGAAACTTTTAGTTGTAGTTTTTAGCAGGTATATACTAGAATGAAAGGGGAGCCTAACTTGCCTGTGATATAAGTAGAAGAAAGTTATTGACTGGTCCAAATACGGGCACTCAGTGGTTGTCTTCATATGCAGCTCACTCAAACTCCAACCATCTTGTGGATTCCTTTTTTTAGCTGCTTTATCAACTTTACAAACACAACCCGTCTGGAGAATAGCACTGAACTCCAATGGAACCTTTGTTTCATATATTCCCTGATCAAACAATCTCGTAAGCCATGTCGCAGCATTTATAGACAGATATTCAACGTTCGACCAGAAGAGTAAGAGTTAAAGAGAAATGCTTTTTCAGCAAAACGTGTCACAATATGAAACATATAAATCTAACATATGGGGTTTATATTCACACACACACACACTTTGCTGACTGAAAATTGGAGTGCATAGGAAAAAATAAATACTAAATCTTAGAAACCCAATGAAAGTGGAAGTATATCTACACCTTGGGAATTACTACTCAGGTATTAAGGCTGATATAAGCAAAGGGGAAGATCCACCACTTTATATTGCATGCATGTTTTGTCCATGAAAAGACTGTCTCTGCATAAAGTATTGTGCTACTGCTATCATGGTTCTCATCTAGTAACAACTTAAAATTATGTTACTAGTAAAGATAATTTACATGGGATCTTCTCCTCATCTAGAAAAAGGAAGTTTTATTGACAAATAGGAAGAAGATAAAAGGGTTCTCCATGTGAAAAATAATTAAGCTGGTAATATTATCCTATTTTGCCCCCAGGGCTTTGGTCTAGTGGTGAGAGAGCAACTCCTGATGTAGGATAGGCTCACATTACAGGTTCAAAACCTGCCACGGACAAAAGCCCTGTATTTAAGTGGAGAAGGGTAGAAGGGCGGGCCCATTATCCGCCGAGTTACGAACCTTGCGCCACTTTCACTCGGGAATTTCTCGGTTATCAAAAAATATATCATCCTATTTCAACAGCCAAAAGCATATCTATTTATTGGTTCTACAAAACCTGGTGCTCTATGAGGACCAAATACATCATAGACATCTCAAGTACAGAGAAGGCGCTGGTTAAATGAAAATGAAAATTTGATGTTCTTCATTCTTTACTTTGTAATCTTTTTTAGGTCTTGGTTAGAAAATTGGTTGTTCTTGGTGAAAACATGTCTTAACGATCTTTTTCTTTTAGTTTTTTATCTCTTTCACCGATGTAAGGAAAAATCACACAACTATATTTTTTGTTTTTCGCTTAAAGAAATGTCAAATTAATGATATACAATTCATAAATTAAGTATAGAGTAATGGAAGACTTCACATCTTTTTTTGGGGGGGTGGGGGTTAATAAGTGTAAAGACTTCCCATAACATATAGTGTTGATAATTCATGACTTATTTTCTTGAGATCTATGATTTTCCATACTTAAATCTAATTTTATAGAAATAAATTGGTACCAAGAAAAAATAAATATTTGAGACCAAATTGTACCAATTAACACCAGACTTGGCACAGTATTTAAAATTCTGTTACGACATGAAAGTGCAAATGCACTTGAATTTAGGAATTTTGTCTTAGCTTTCATATTCAGATATTGCCCATTACGTTACTAGTTCATTCTACAGATCATCTATTCGGGCTGTGTTGCACTTAATAATTTTTAAGGAGATTCAAGAAAAAAAGTATGATGTTTCAAGTTTTGTTTTTTGGGTAATTATGATGTTTCAAGTTTATCAATATACATATTTTGAATTGGATCTACACCCACACTCTTTTTATTGTCAATTCATTATATTCCGCTTTTCAGTACATCCTCTTAATAAAAGAGTAATACAAATATAAAACAAATATGAAGTAAAACTAGGTCATGCATAAAAAAATCTCAAGCTACAGATTTCAAGTTTTTGAATATAGAAAGGCAAAAGAAAGATCAAGAGCAGGAAATTCAAGAACATTATTCCAGAGAATAACATGTATGAGCAATTGCCCAATCAAAACCATTATTAACAGTAGATTTAGTATACAATGGATCCAATTTTTAAAACAAAATGGAACGAAAAACACCTGTTGTATCATATAAAAGAACTTGATATCAAAAGTAAAATTCTGGTTACATTTGTGATTGCCATTTACGACTGAAGAACATGCATGCAAGCATGTTCAGGTTTATGAATAACACAGAACTTTCGGCAAAAGGCATGCTAACCTCCACTTCTGGATCAGCAAGGTGAGCTGCTAGCTTTTTGCTCTCCGACTTGAATTGATCCTCATCAATAATAACCTAGTAAAAAACAGCAAAAGTGCAATGAGAGAACCTAGAACCTTTGCAGCCAAGCATATTAAAAGATGACCAGAACTGATTATGATCAATGTACCTCAATTAAATTGTAGCTATGGCGTCCATGAGGAAGAATCTTGTTGACACGTCTTCCAGGAAATTCCTCTGTTATAGGAGCTTTGGAGTTGAGGTAAAACACTCGGGGGATAGTTACTGAAATTTTGTGCATGACTCCTTCCACAACTACCCATGCAAAAAATTGTCCATGCTGTGAAGTAGGCTCAAGCTGAACTATCTGAAGGAAAAGCAAATTACATAAGCACCAATGGAAGAAATGGATTCAGCAGAATGCTCATTAAAATCATATGAGCAACATCACCTGCCAGTGACTTCGTGTGAGAGCTAATTCATGTCGCTCAAAGTAGGAATTAACCCCAGTTCTACCCTGGTGTTTGTGGTTTACCATGTGATGAGACAATTCAGTACTGCCATTAACATGGTTTACTGTCCTTGAGGTATCCAACCTAACAAACACCAAGTACATCATCATAAGAACAAGCAATGATGCACCACAGAGAGTTCAATCGAAAAAGAGATGTTGAAATATTCGAATCTGAATATATGTTGTGCCTGATTTGACTTATTTGTGCGTATTTAAGGAGATATTTAACAGAGTCCAAGACAACAATAATGAAAGTTGTACAGCGATGTGATATTCCTTATTGTTTGCATAACGAGGTCCTGCAGTAGGTGTGACCTGTGAGAAATGTGATGTTATGAATGATGTAGGTAAGAGGCTTCCTCCACCCATAAATGGAGGTCATTCTTCCTTCATATTTAACCGAGTCCTCAATTGAGAAAATTTCTTTCCCATGCTCTATGGGACTGCGGCATAGTAATTGTTTTGTTGTAGTTGTACTCTATTCTTATGGTATGTTCTCATGGTACCAAAGCACTATGAAGAAATAACCCCAATTCTCTGTGTGTTCCAGGGACCTTGTCAAAACTCTGTCCCTGCTCTTTCTAGTGCCTGTAGAATTCTTTTCCACTTAATTTTGCTTTTCTATGACTATTAGATTTCTGTCACCACATCCTTTCTAGTGACTATATTATCTCGCTACTGTTCACTATTCTGTGCACTATCCCGAGCATTATTCTGGCGAACATTATTTAGCCGACAATGTATTTTTGCTTGGGCGATTGCATCTATATTCTATTTTTTCATCTGCATTAGATTAGTCGTCAGCAGAGGAAACTTCTAAGGATGGTACATTTATTTTTTAAATCAAAATCTCAATCTTCCATTATGTCTAAAATTGTCATTCATTTTGGAACAATTAGAGAATGTGTATAGATTTCTTGGTCAATTCCAGTAAGTCCTGATTCTTCTTGCTCTCTTGCTCTAGATGTTACCTGATCCTGCACTTTCAATAGTAGATTCAGGTGCTGGCGATCACGTGACTTGCCTTTCACATTTTTTTTTCACTTACACTTCTTACTCTGTCATTCTAACATTTGCAAACAAATCGATCCTTAGCTTCTATTGCAGGAAAAGGTTTAATTATTGTTTCTGACACCTTAACGCTGCATTTGGTTTATATGTTCCTAAACTTCTTGAAAATTGTTCTTTGTTAGCAAAATCTCGAGACATTCATATAGTATGACCAAATTCTCCCCTTCTCGCTACAAATTTTAGGATGCAACTTTGGGGAAGACAATAAAACACTAGACACACTGACCAACTCCACTACTTGGATGTTGATGTATCTTTGGAATGGACCTACTCAAACTTCTGGAAGTATTTCTTTCTAGATAAAGATGAATTTATGTTTTGGCACTATAGGCTTGGCCACCCTTATTTCTTCTACTAAGGTATGTCACTTATACATATTGAAGATGAGGATAATTCAAGTTTTCATTCTGATAGTTGCCAACTAACACCATCATTCTACTTATCTTTCCTTACCTTACAAAAACAATCCCAACTTTTTCTATAACAAAAGAATTCATTTTTACAGCTCCAAAACTCGGTGGATAATAAGGCACATCCCTCTAACCTTCTCAACTTAAATACCAAACTTAGTGCACCAGTCAGGATTCAAACCCCCACGACGTGTGCCTACCACATATTTTGCATTGTACTACATTTACCGTTAAACCAAAGCCCTGGAAGCATCTCAACTTTTTTTTCTACTCCATAGTGACATTTCGGGAACTCCTAAAGTAAAAAAGAAAGATGCTAATCATTGTTCCGCAAATGATGATAATCAGTGGCATTCGTATTTGATTTCTTTTGTTAATTCCTTCATCTGCAGAAAAAAGAAATTTTGAAAATGGCCCAGTTTATGGCAGACTACAGACACGTCAAATTATGAACTTTATGAGGAAAAGCAAAGTAAACCACATTTAATTCTCATGCAGGCATAAACAAAAAGGACTTTTCTAATGAGGGGCAGCATGGTCCTCAGCAACAGCCCTGCAGTTTGTCCCATCAAACCAGAATGAATTAGAACCAGTTACTGGTAAGCATGTGCAGTTTCAACAGCCTTTATGGTGAACCGTTCTCAGGTAGCAGTCCTATCCCATGAAGCTCAAATTCTAATGCCCAATGAAATCTCCTTTTTAGGCTAGTCTAGTAACTATAATTATTGGGCTGCTGCATTAGTTTTCTTCCGCGCATAGTTTGACAGTTGACACATTGTGCGAGTTATAGTATATAGAAATTGCCTCACTTCCTATGCTTGATTTTTATATATCAGTAATCGCAATAAATATGCTATATTTTGGAAAACTACTCCTTCTTATAGAGATAAGCATACCTTCGGCGTTTCCTCTCCTCACGAATCTCTTTCCATTTTCTCTTTTTTTGCTGTAGCCATCCATGATAATCTACATTCCTGTCAATATCTTCCACAGCAGCAATTTCTTGTGAAGGTAACATCTTGCATAGACTGCTAGCATGACCACTTTGTTGTTGATTGTCCACTTGATCACTAGTGTTTACCGGATGTTCTTTGTTGACTCCATGACGATGTACAACAGGCCTCGGACCATATATAGACGATTTACCACTGTGTCTAAAGTCTTCCAGGTCTTCAATATTTTGCTGATTTTTAGAATTTTTACTGGGCACTGCATCATCTCTGTTCACTGAGCTGAAGATATCATTTAATTTTCGTTGGCGAAATCTGTCTTCTTTTTCACGAACCTTCTTATGCAGCCAATCAGGATGAACCACCCTTGGCACAGGGTTTGAAACCTGAAAGATCCAGAATTATGTAATGGAAGTTGCAAATGTCCACATCTTACATAAGATTAGACAGATAACACATACCTTCTGCATTGCAGCAGGAATTGTGATAATCTTCTGGATTGCTGAACTAAGCCGTTGCTTGTAATAAGACCAATCAATAATGGAACGTATTCCAACTTCTGATGATATTTTGCACCACTTTTTGACATAGAACCTCATGATATCTGGATAGCCAAATGTATAAGCAAATAATGCTCTTTGTGTAAGGTAAAAGATAAATTCTAGCAAGTCGATACAAAACTTTACCAGCATTAGTTTCAAATATTGCAACAGGAATAGCACGTTCACTTACTGGGGTTCCCTGCACATATAAGACAACCGTAAAATTAACTGAAGAAACAGATTAGCCAAATTTATGGCAAGTAAGAGACATCACAGTACAAAAACTAAAATTTTATAGGGTAGGTACTCTAGCTCTTTAAAGCCAGTTCACTCTCAATCCGGGAGTCAACTGCATGCATGAACTACCTTTTCAAACAGAAATGATAGGAATGCCTTCAAAATATAAAATGCCTTCTATAATTTCTTCCAAATTTAGGATAATCTATCATATCAATATAACCTTTAGTGGCCCTAGTTTTAAAATTTTCTTTCTGTTCCCCCAATATTCACATTGGACAAACTTATTCCAAGTGTAGAAACATCACCACCTGGGAAAGAATAGTATCAGAACATCCAGTTTGTGAATGATGCACTATAGAGGAGCTAACAACAAAGCTGAGGAATATTCATAAGCAAGTGAAGTAGCAAAAATGGCATGTAAATAAGCTCAAGAAACCAAGCATGTTCGCAGAGAAATTTACTCTTGTAGTAGAGTTTTGCTCTTGAACCAACAACTTATGTCAACAATCCAAAAAATGTTATATGAGCCAGTTATTTGGTCCTTAGTAAGGCTTTCAAGTTATGATAAACCAGTACAGCTTCAGATAACAAAGGTTCCAGTAAATGTAAGTCAATCGCTTGATGATGTCAAATGAAGAAACATGACAAATTTATAGATGAATACAGAAAACTAATTATCACTGTCATGGAACACCTAGAGGGAAAGAATTTTTTAGCGTTTCAGAAGGGGCATATCGTAGCATATTTCCTGGCCAAGACGAGGATTATAATATGAATTGACCACAACTTGTCCAAAAGAACTATTTCAGAAGTTAGAGACATCTTAACAGGACTCATCCAAATGAGAAAAGAATAATGAAGCTAAGAGCAAAGTATTCCATCTTTGATAAAGAACATAGCCAAGCAGCCCTTTCTGGTTTTTACTCGGCTTTCCGCACCAACTTCCTGGATGTGTTTCCATTTCCCTTCACAGTATTACAGTGAACGTAAAAGGCAACACCAAATAAAAGTCATGACAATATCTTCATTACTTGATTTCATAATTGACGAGGAAACACAAGTTGATAGCTTTGAATACAAGAGGGGTACCAAACTAAGATCAAACAGGTATACCTTTGGCTCACATGCAACAATATACTGACAACGCAACCCTTTATCTTTGACCATTGCATCCCCCAGAAAATCAGCAAGCCTTTTTGCTGTGGTTACTGCACATGACTTTTGCTCACCATAATCGGCTAGAGACTTGCTCATTGTGCTTGATTCAGATATATAATCAAGCAACTCACTGTCCGCAATATCATTGCCTTGATTCTGGAGAAACAATAGATTTATAACTGCAACTATGATAAATTTTAACAAATGCCACTATGATCGCATTTGCATAATAAGTTGTAGTTATACATGGCAGGCTTGAAATTAAGAACATCACAACAGTTTACTCGGATAAATCTTCACTTACATCAAGCAGGTCAAGCCACCGATCCGCAACTGAAGCAACTACTGAATAGCATTCCTCTAAGGTTGATCCATGAAGGAACTTATCAAAAAGCTCAGCCTGCATATGTTTTTACCCAAGAACCAATTCATATGAAAACAAAAAAACTCAACGAAGCAAATAGAAGCATCTATTTCAAATATCAGAGCGGAGAATGCCGTTATTCCTCATCTTCCAACAATGATAGACAAATCCAATGGACAATTAGGTGTAGATTAATATTATCTAGTAATCACCGAAACATTCAGTAGTACTGATATGGGAGATCCTAATTGACCGCATTATTCAAGATTGAGCGAATGGGTCGTAGTAGCTTTGATAATCAAATTATCTCCTTATCTCCTATGCTTCTCATTCTTGTTATAGAAGCGTTGAGCAGAATGATGCATAGAGCTGTGGTGGCGGATTATTGAGGGGTTTCACTGGTGCAGTTGGGGGAAATAGGAGCATCAAGGTTTCACGTCTTTTGTTTGCCGATAACGCCTTGGTTTTTTGTGATGCTGACAGGGATCAACTGGAACACTTGGGACAGGTGCTAACATGGTTTCAGGTCGTGTAGGGCTAAAGATCAACCTCAAAAGTGTTGGAGGATGTAGCAGATTTAGCACAGGTTTTGAATTGCAAAATTGGGGCGCTTCCCACTCTCTACCTTGGCTTGCCACAAGGTGCTTCACATAAAGATCAAACAGCTTGGAACCCGGTACTAGAAAGGGCTGAGAAGAGGCTCGCTGGTTAGCAGAAAAGATATGTGTCCAAAGGTGGAAAGTAAGTACTTACGAGCACATTATCGAGCATTTCCACATATTTTATGTCCTTGTTGTAGGCACCAGCTAGTATCACCGGAATGTTGGAAGACTTTAAGGAAATGTTCTATCTGATTTGTCAGATGGAGCAAGTTAGTTTCACTTGGTGAGGCGGGAGACAGTCACCTCTCCAAGTGTTGGACTGGTCTTGAGTTAAAGATCTAAGGGTTTTCAATAAGGCCTTACTAGGAAAGTGGTCATGGAGATTCGAGACAGGAAAATGCTTTTTGGAGGGAGGTGGTAGCTGGTAAATGCGGGGTGTTGGAAGGGGGATGGAGGACAGAGAAAGTCGCTATGCTTTATGGTTGCGGGTTGTGGAGAAACATATTGAAGGGATGGGAAAAGTTTACTGAAAATGTATTTTTTCAGGTTGGGAATGGAAGGAGGGTTAGTTTTGGGGACAAAGGTAGTGTGGGACAACACTTTGAGCAGTATGTTTCCTAACATTTTAAAGTATATCATGCCAGAAGGAGATGACAGTCCAACGTGCCAGAAGGATACATGATGGAGTTAGTGTTTTGGGACTTGAGATTTAAGAGAAACTTTCAGGATGGGAGGTGGGGAAGTTCCAAAGCCTGATTGAGTTACTTCATAAACAAAGTCCACAACAGGATAGTCACGATGCATGGAGGTGGGGTTTGGGGAATAATGCTGTGTTCTAAGTTAAATCTTATTATGGAAAGCTTCAGCCTAGGAAGGAGGTTGCTTTTCCGAATAGTTCGATTTGGATAATGAAGGATCCAAGAAAGGTATGCTTTTTCACTTGGTTAGCAGCAAGAAGAGTAATCTTGACGGCTGAGAACCTGAGGAACACGAAGATTGCTTATGTCAGTTGGTGCTTCATGTGTAAGGGTTCGGGGAAGGTGTTGATCACCTCCTTAGTCATTGTTCAATTGCATTGAGGTTATGGTGGGAGATACTAAATTGGTTTGGTTTATCTTGGGTGATGTCGGGCATGGTAAAAGATGCGATTTCAATTGGAATTATGGTAGAAGAAGGAGAAGCAGGGCGTGGAAGCTTACACCGCTGGCTCTTTTGAGGGTCGTTTGGAGGGAAAGAAATAGGAGAGGTTTTTAGGGTGTCGAGATGAATTTTGTTCAGTTGAGAAGTACTTTTTTATCCCTTATTTCTTTTTGGTGCACCCATAAGATTCACGAGTGTATAGATGATTGGGAGTCGTTCGTAGAAAACAATCTCTTTTTGTAAAGTTTTCTACTTTTTGGTATACTTCTTGTATACGGGCATGTTTTTCTTGTCCATAATATTAATAAAATTTATTATTTTATTCAAAAAAAAATCAAATTATGCTAAGCGATGGAATACTAAAGAGACAATCTCACAGGATAAGAGCTCCATAAAAAGGTGCTTCAACATTAAATTAGTTGTTAAAGGCAAGAGTGGCTAGAAGCCCCCAGGGCCTAGCTCAAGTGGCAAAGGGTGGTGGATTTGTGTCTTAGGTCACAGGTTCAAGCCCCCACACCATGCAAAGCAAAGCCTGGTATTTAAGTGGAGAAGGGTAGAGGGGCGGGCCCATTATCCACCGAGTTTCGAAAGCTGCGGTTAGTCCAAAGGATCGGCCCCAGACAGATTTCTCGATCATCAAAAAAAAAAAAAAAGGCAAGAGTGGCTAGAATGCTCACACGGTTTAATAGAGTACAATCAAATAGAAAAGGGCAAACTGTTAACCAATACATAAAAAGCCATCCGGATATAATGGCAAGAGTAGTAGCTTTTTTGGTTTAGAATAAATTATGAGCAACAGTAGATGAAATGGTCCTAACTTCCTCACTCGCCTAGACTAATTCCACCGAATAATTGCCACCTCCCACCAGCAACAAGTATCAGGTAACTCTGTCCACCAAGGCTTGACAGATGAGAAGAAATCCCCTAGTGTGTTTGCCTATGCTGGGATTTGAACCTGAAACCTCATAGTTCTCACCCACTTCATTGACTACTAGGTCACTCCATTGGGTGCTACATGCAACAAGTCACCAAAACCTCCAACAAAGCAAAAATTTATCTGTAGATAACAGAAATTTTCATTTTAAGTGTCCACAATAATGGAGTAGATAGGTTATTGTCTCCTTATATGGTCTTGGGTAATGCTCACGTCATGAGCTAGCTTTTGAGGTTGAGTTAAGCTCAAAGTCCATTTCTTATTACGGGATGCACACGTTGTCAATCCTCCGTGATAAACCCAAAAACAAAAGGGACAAAACAGAGCCACAATTCACGACACGTTCTCCCAATTTGTCCCAAAACCCTTCTAAACAATATTCACTAGTTTTTTCAGGTAAGCCAGTAAATCCATCTGTTGACCAGCTTAAATGTAGGGAAGAATCATATTTTAATTAATAGCTTGATTGTAGGAAGATTGTACCATAATTAGCTTAACTGAATATTCTATCATTATTCTCTCTTTTCTTTCCTAGAATAACTGTAGGACTTTTGTATAATTTGAGGTGAGATGTAAAATACACAAGAAATACAGAGAAGTTTTCTTCTTCTAGAATTTGACATGGTATCAGAGTCATTGTTACCTTTTTGAGGTGAGTTATCTCCCTCTGCAGCGCTAGGGTTCCTTTTGTATCAAAGAGGGCGAGTTTTTCTCCCTCCTAGTGGTTGTCCGCAACTTAGACCCTTTCTCATTAGTGTTTTTTTCAAAGACCAACACCACCATAAGCCTCATCTTGCACCGGCGACCAAACTCCAGCAAATAGCTTCGTCAAAGACCGCCTCATGCGCTTACACGCGCCACCAATAGTGTGAACTCCGGCGACGTATCTATCCCACGTGCCGGCGCATAGACCTTTTTCCATTAACTTTTTCTGTAAATTTTTTTTCTTACTGGGATTATGTCAGAATAGCCAATGGCTCCATAATTCATGTCTCTGGAATAAATTTTATTTTCTGTACACCTGATATTATATTATAATTCGTTCTTCATGTACTTGAGTTTCCTGTTAACTTATTATCTGTAAGCACCATCACAAAAAACTTTAGGTATTGTCAAGTTCTTTCCTGATCGTTGTGTTTTTCAAGAACTTTAAACAGGGAAGATTGGCAGTGGTAGATTGCATGATGACTTATATTGGATTGATTAACTCGAGACTTTGATCAGTCTTTTTTAGGAAATAAGGTTGCCAACCAAGAAATAATACAGTGACTTAGAGGGTTGGGGCACCCATCAATTTTTGCTTTGAAGAAGTTCTACCCTAGTTTGTTTTCCAGAACTGAGTTTGAATCTTTGTCTTGTAATGCTTGTGAATTTGCAAGCATACTAGAAATTTTTATCCGTTAAGTGATACTAAAAGTACAATTCCTTTTTTGACTATTCATTCTAATGTATAGGGTCCTACTCAAACATTTTCTTTGTCTGGTAGTCAATGATTTGTTACTTTTAAAGATTGTTGCACTAGAATGACTTGGTTGTATTTGTTAAAGACCAAAAGTGAAGTTTTCTCGTGCTATCAGTCATTTTATAAGATGATTAGTACTCAATTTGAGGCAGTGAGAATGCACGGGAGAAAAATCTATTTATTAACAATAATACAATGAGCCCTATATATAAAACATAGGGCAAAGGTTCAAATATGCACTTGTACTATACGAAATTGAGCATTTGCCTTTCATTAATATTTTAGCTCAAATATGCCATTACCGTCACATAGTTGGTCCATATATACCCTTAGAGTTACACAGTTGGCCCATATATGCCCTTTTCGAAACGGAATTCACCCAAACTAATTAGCTCTTTCGTTAATTGTATTAAATTGTATTACAAACACCATTTCCTTTTTATTAGTACTTTTTTTTACCTTTCTCTTTTCTTTGCTCTTTTTTCTTTTCTTCTCTTTTTTTTTTCCTTTTTCTTTCTCCCTTATCTGTTTCCTCCACTACTGATGTCTTCTCCATTTTCGTCACCAATTTCATTTGAAAAAACTCATGAATTCCAATTACTAAGAAAATTCTCCCATAAGGTAATCAAGTTCCAATTTCACTGGCCCTCTAAATAAACGAAATTAAATTATTTCAAAAATGATGGTTTAAACTTTAAAATAATAAAAATATCTCAACCTTTAACAATACTCAAAAGACCAAAATATTAAATTTTTTCCAGAAAAATAATTTAATGATTAAAAGCCTAGAGTGCAAGTTGTAGTGTTATAAATTTGAGTTGTTAGCCTTTTTTAGTCTTTTTTAAGCTCGACATTTTCTATTTTTTTTTTATTAACTATGAAAATTAGGGGTGTACATGGAACGGGTTGGTTCGATTTTTATCAAAACCAAACCAAACCAATTATATCGGTTTGGATTATTCGGTTTTGTTGGATTTTTCGGGTTTTTTTGTTACATAAATATTATTTCAATCTTACTTTGTTAAATATTTTAGAACTAAATATATGTTCAGTAAAAATTAAAAAATTGACAAACATATGATCTGTAAAAATATTCTTATGGGAGAATTTTCTTAGTAATTGGAATTCATGAGTTTTGTCAAGTTAAATTGATGACGAAAATGGAAAAGACATCAGTAATGGAGGAAATCGGATAAGGGAGAAAGAAAAAGGAATTAAAAAAAAGAAAAAGAAAAGATAAATAAAAAAAAGTACTAATATAAAGAAAATAGTGTTTGTAATACACTTTAATACAATTAATAAAAGAGCTAATTAGTTTAGGTGGATTCCGTTTCGAAAAGGGCATATATGGGCCAACTGTGTAACTCTAAGGGCATATATGGACCAACTATGTGACGGTAAGGGCATATTTGAGCTAAAGTATTAAAGAAGGGCAAATGTGCTCAATTTCGTATAGTACAAGGGCAAATTTGGACCTTTTTCCGTAAAACATATTATACTCCTCTTACATATGAGACTAGGACATATTCTACTCCTACTACATATAGGACTAGGATTATTTACACATAACCATCTAACATTCCCCCTTAAGCTGGTACATAAAAATCATATGTACCGAGCTTGTTACATATGTAACTAATACGAGGACCAGTGAGGGACTTGGTGAAAATATCTGCAAGTTGATCATTCGACTTCATACTACAAAATAGGTTCTAAAACACCACCAGAAAACAGAAACCTTTTCTGGAAATTACTGTTCACCTTGGGAAATCATTGTTCACGTCGGAAAAAATGCACTATTCACGCCAAAAAAAATAAAAGTTGTCACAATTTGATGTACTTTATATGGGTAGGCTCGGAATCACTGGACGACTAAGTTGTCCTGAAGAAGTTTTGTCAAAAAATGGTCGGAATGGCTCACAGGAGCCGGAAAGTTATTGTAGCTCGCCGGAACCCTAGTTCTGGCGGCGCGTGGAGGCGCGTAAGAGACTTTCTACCGGAGCGATTGATTGGGGTTTTGTCACCTGACTTTTCCGAACAAGATGGTAGTGTTGGTTTTCGCACAACAGTTACCGATGAGGAGATAACGCAAATCAATCTTGAGTCGCCAACCGAAAAAACGCACGGTGACTGACTTTTTTGTTCCAATGGACTGGAATTTCTAGGGTTTGGTCGCACAAGGGTTTTAAATCTGATGGTGGTACTGGTATATGGACAGTACCACTGTAGCAGTGATGAACCCTGGGAACAAGACGAAGTTGCCCGAAAATTGCACGGCGACGAGATCTTTCTTCCCGGATGTCGCTGGAATGACGCACAACGATAATTTTCTCACTGAAGCTCTGATACCATGGGAGAAAAATCTATTTATTAACAATGATACAATGAGCCCTATATATAATACATATTCTACTCCTATTACATATGAGTAGGACATATTTTACTCCTACTACATATGGGACTAAGATTATTTTCACACAACTATCTAAAGAGGCTAAGATAAAAATTTTGGAAACTAACAACGGCACAAAATACCTTTCGAGAATATGAGCCTTATTTCAATATTATGAGGAAGATATGATTCTCCCAAGTTCCACTATTGAAACCACTACCACTGTGGAAAATAAAATTGGAGAAAGAATTCAGGGGGAGACTATTAGGCGTTTGGAAAGGCTTGATGTGAAAACTTACTCAAGCAGAAATAGAGTAGGAGAAGTCATCATGCAATCTGCCGAAGTTGAATCTTCTTCTAATGGTGAGTTATCTACATTTAACGAGGTCCGGGGAAGGGTAGAACCACAAGGGTCTATTGGCTACAAACGGGTCTTCACTATGAAGCACAAAACTGACAGCTCAATTGGAAGATTCAAAGTAAAACTGGTGACTAAGGGATTCACTCAAACTTATAGAGTGGATTATCAAGAGACATATGCCCATGTTGCTAAAATGAACACTATCAGAATTCTTTTGTCTTGTACAACTATCTTGATCGCGACTTACAATAGTTTGATGTGAAGAACACACTTCTTCATGGAGATTTCGAAGAAGAGGTGTACATGGAGATTCCTCCTGGATTTGATACTGATCAAAGTCAAGGAAAAGTAGGCATATTGACGGAAGCCTTGTACGGACTAAAGCAGTCCCCTAAAACTTGGTTTGACAGATTCTGCAAAGCAATGATCTCATTGGGCTACCAACAAAGCAATGATGATCACACCCTCTTTATAAAAAATCAAAAGGGTAAACTCACTCTTCTAATAGTTTATGTTGATGACATAGTAATGACAGGAGATGATCCAGTTGAAGAAGTTGAAGAAGCTGTTGGCATAGGAATTTCAAATCAAGAATCTAGGAAAATTGCATTACTTCTTGGAATTGAGGTTGCTAGATCAAAAAGAGGAATCTTTATTTCTCAAAGGAAGTATATTCTTGATTCTCTTGAAAGGAACCGGTATGACAGGTTGCAAACCGGCAGAATCGCCCATTGAAAGTTATCACAAGTTACAAAGTGAAACTAGAGAGTCAGTTGATAAAGAAAGATATCAAAGACTGGATTCAGTAGTCAACCTGGTGAGTCAGTTCATGCATGATCCTCGAGACCCTCATATGCAAGTTGTCCTTCACATTTTACAGTATTTGAAGTCTGCTCTCGAAAAAGGTATGCTTTTCTCCGAACATGGTCACCTCTAGATAGAAGCCTTGACAGACGCGGATTGGGCTGGATCTCTATTGTAAACTCGTAGGAGGAAACTTGGTTACTTAGAGAAGCAAGAAGCAAAGTGTAGTTGCCAGATAAAGTGCAGAGGAAAAATATAAAGTTGTTGCCCAAGGTGTCAGTGAACTTTTGTGGTTACAAAAGCTACTACAGGAATTGAGATTGTTTGAAAAGGGGAAACTTTCTTTGAATTGTGATAACAAGGCTGCCATTAGCATAGATCATAATCCAGTCCAGCATGACCGAACAAAGCATGTTGAAATTGATCGACACTTCATCAAAGAGAAAGTCACGAGTGGTGTCTTGAGTTTGTGCCAAGTATCATCAGAAAAGCAGCTAGCTGATGTGTTTACCAAAGGTCTCAACAAACGGGCTTTCCATACACTCATTTGCAAGCTGGGCATGTACTACATCTTTGCACCAACTTGAGGGGGGGTGTTGACCAGCTTAATTGTAGGAGAAGAATCATATTTTAATTAATAGCTTGATTGTAGGAAGATTGTATCATAATTAGCTTAACTGAATATTCTGTCATTATTCACTTTTATTTTATTTCCTAGAATAGTTGTAGGACTTCTGCATAAAGACAAGTTTGAGGTGAGATGTAAAATACACAAGAAATACAGAGAAGTCTTCTTCTTCTTCTTGAATTTAACACCATCTAATACCAAGCAATGGGAAGACCAATGCCTAAAAATACTAACTCACAAGGCAATGTGAAAGAATCACATGATTTTAGATGTAAACAACCAGCAGACATGAATTCTTAGCACAGTAGAAAAGATCGATTTTAACTAGTTTTTCTTTGTTACTTTTCTTCTCAACATCTAAAGTCACTCATTTATCTAACATGGTATAACCTAGGACTTCTATATAAAAAAAGAAGGGAATTAAAGTCCCTTTGAATCCTAATTTTGAGCCCAAAAAAGAAAAACCCAAGAAAAGACGTCACAAGATTTGCCATAACAAATAAGTCAACTACGGAAAGAACTACATCGGTAGTACATCAGTACACATTGTACCAATTGGCAGTTGATATAGACCATGGTCAAAAAGTTTAATATGAGCTACTCAAAATCAAGATTACCATATGTTACCCCTACAAATGCATACGTAAAGTCATTTTGAGAAACAGTACTCTGGTATGGGGTTCCATAAATTAGCAAGTTGAGTTACCTAGATATTTGTCTCATCAACTGTTAGAAAATATTTTGCCAGAGAATAACTGAGAAAGTCACAACCTAATAATTTGCATATTACTACACCATTTTCCCAAACACTGAGCATTGATTGCTGACCCATTTTATATCTTAAAGTTCCTCTGAATTTCAAAAAGAAAAAAAAAAAGAACTACATTTTAGATGAGTTACTTCAAATATCCTGGTGGTATCATTTAAAGAAGCCTACTCCAAGTATTCTACATGTTAAAATAAGGAGTAAATGCTGTCCCCTTATCATTCCGCAAACCGAACTAATTAACATTGCTCTAGATGAACAGATCTATCAGATTCAAATATATGTATGTTAAAGGGTCTCAGAATCTGACAGCTGCAACATAACAACAAAAGAAAATGGAATCTATGCTGAATCAGGAAACGGCTGGAATCAGAAACTAAAACAACATGAAGGCTGGATGTTGCTTTCTCTTTTTTACAGCAATTGGTGACAAGTGAATGGACACAATAACTGAGAAAACGATTTCAGAAAGTATATAAGAGAGGAAATAACAACTTATACTCGAAAGAAAAGGATAAGTTGGGTATTCAACAAATGAAGAGAGTACCTGGAAAACTTTGATGAGCTTTAGCTCACCTCTACGTTTAATCTCAAAACCTTTAAGCTCAGCAAGTGTACCATCATCGTTGAAAACTGCATAGCGCTTCTTAATCAGAATACCTTCTTCCTTGGAAGCAGGAAGAATCATTGCCTGCTTGCAGAAGAACAAATTAGAAGGATGATCAACATAGTTATCATGCCTTAGTTTTTTCTTTTTTGAAATTGGTAAGTTAATGTTCTAGTGAGTTATCATGCCTTATTAAACAGCAGAACGTTCCAAAAAGGGATGACAAAATGAACACTGAAGTTTGTTTAAAGATAAGTGCTAGGTGTTTGTGCTTCACCTTATATGGTCCATCGACTTCAAACTCAATTGAGCATTCACTGTGTGTTGTATACGTCTTATTGATGGGGTCCTTCAGAGTCTGAGATATGGAAGAACACAATAATTTCTTTTATACAGTAGAAAACGATGTTTCTAGTTTCTTTAAGGTTACAACACAAATAATAACAGTCATGCAAGAACCATCTGAAAGTGAAACAAGCAAAGTACAGGACCAGTGTCCCCTCAAACCTGGTACTGATCATTGGTGTTGTTTCTTGCCACATCAACATTCAGCATAACACAAGGATAGGAGATCGTCACCTTCTTTTTGGGATCTCTGAAATACATATCCATAATCATCATGATATCCAGTATCACAGCAGAGAAAAATTACCATTCTTAATATAAAGGATATACCTTTACAAAAAAGAATTTATCTTCGAAAATAAATATATACACACGGATTACAAGAATAGAAGAAAGGGTGATAGTAATAACACTTGAAAAAACAATGCATCTTAAGAACTAAATCATACTTTGTCTTGAATGTATAATTCTCAGGAAAAGAGCCTGGTAATGCACACCAGATACCATCTGTGTCTAATTCGAGGGGTTTTCCAATTTTTTCAACCAATAACCGAGCATTCTGAATGATTTTTGCGCCCGTATATGTAACAACTCCAGCCATCTCCATTGAGTACCACCTTGCACCCCTGAAGAAGGGGAAAGGAAACTTTGTAGTGACATTGCCTGAAGAAATATATTGCTACATAGAACAGCACAGGACAGTGTGCTGAGAAATAGCAAATAAACATACTTTCGCATGACATAACCATAAAAGGAATTCAAAATGCATTTATGAGCCAGCTGCAATGAATCGTATAGAACTACCATGTCCTGTGAAAATCAATGAAAATGTAGATCGATTAGTGATATATAACATTATTTATACTCATCAAAACCAGAGTGAGCTCAACTAGTAGAAAGACACATGAATGCACCTGTGCTTCTTGAATTTTTATGGAATTTCCACTAGCCTTTGCTTCAGACAGCTTACCCTTCCAAGCTTTATTAAGCCCTTTGTATTCATATCGCCTATCTCGGAAACTTTTAATAGAAAACAAAAATTCATATGAGAAAACTTGGGAACAGCTGAAAAATTCCAAACTGATGGTGTCATAGTACAGCAAGTCAAAATACTATAGATGAACAAACGATACATAACCAGGTCTTACCTCCGTACGGTGTCAACATAGAAAGGATTTTCTCGCATGCAGATCCCTGCTTCTCGAAGTTCTGTGACCGGCTTTTCCAGGACTCTTTTATATGCCTAAGAAAATAGAAAGAAATGGACCATTCAATTGTGCTAGAAAAGGAAGTGAAAGTAAGATCGCACACCAAACTCAGCACTTACCTTTTGACAGTATTTCTTTAAGCGGTCCTTCAGCTTTGCTTGTTGATCTGCTTTAGGCAAATCAAGAAAAGACTTTGATCGTTGACCATCTCCTACTTCGACAAGTTCAGACTCGAGCTGCCTCTTTATGTGGTAATAATCACTGATATTTGGTATAAACAAAATTTCAAGTTTCAGTAGCAATCCATATAAAGTTGCCTATTTTGTAATAGATGACTAAAAAGTTTACCTTCTCTTTGCCATGTACGTTTCACCACGCCAAACCCATTCAAGCTTCCGGAGACACTTTTTGCCAGGACGATTAAAGTCGCATGCAGTGCATATCTCATCTGAAACTATTGATGGTGGCTGATGGAATCAAGTAACTAAAGTTAATTTAAAATGGTTACCAAATATAAAATGCACACTACATGCACAACAAAGAGATGCAATGCCCCCAACATCAAGTTCCTCACCCATTAGGGGAGGAAACAGAAGTAACAGTCAGTATGTGCCAGCTGTTCAGCACTTGATGTTTTGAGTGCCGATTGGGTGCCAGCTATAAAAAATCCACACGAAGGGTATAGAAGTAGAAGAATTAGATATTTCATTCTAATCCACTCCAGAAAATAAATTTTAACATATACTTTTCAATAAGAGAAAAAATTTAAGTGTGCTTTACCCTCGTCCATATTCATTTTACTTTAGCAACAACAACAACAAGCCCAGTGTATTCCCACAGTGTGGGGTCGGGGAATTCTTTTTACCTTATCAATTTCCTAAAATCATCGCTGTCAAAGGCTCATTTAAGGCGCGTTTTAGCCCTGAAGCTCAGAAAAGCTCAAGGAGGGCGCTTTGCCTCGCTTAAGCTGCGCTTCAGTGTAGGCAAGCCACTAAGGCGTGCGCCTCAATGCCCATGAGTTCTATCTTGAACTGAGCGGTACTAAACAACAAATATTATCAGCAAATAAGTGTATTAGTTGCTGAAGAAAACATTAGGAGTGAATTTGTTCTTTTTTCTTGAAGTACATATATATTTTTATTTTTTCCTTAGTTGCGCCTTCTTTTACAAAAGCCCGCACTTTAACTGCGCTTTGCGCTTAAAACCCCAATCGACATGGAGCGCTTTTTAGAGCTTTTCGCTTTTGACAATACTGCCTAAAATATACACATACAAAAATAACTTGTTGGCCCACAATTTCCTCCATTTAAAACTGAAAGACAGACTTCCAACTTATCTAAGCTGTTCAGAACAGGAAACAAATTCATTCAATATGGGCAAAAGAAAGTAACAAAAGTCATGTATACTAACACGCCAGAGAAGAACATTCTTCACAAAATGGAAAATGAAAACTGACATACCTGAAGCCTATTTGTCAATATGATGTTTGGATACATTGCAGCGACATCAAGATGATATATGAGGGGACATTCTTCCGTTAAAGGATTATCTCGCAATCTCATTAACTGCACTTAGATGGTTAAGACGGTTATGATTAAAAAAAAAATGGTCTGAGAGGAGATAAAGATTCAGCATACATCTAAAGGGTTTTCTCAGATTATTAAGTTACACAATAAGAGGAAAACAAAAAGGAAATCAGGAACTTCCAAGACAACAAATCCCATTCATGTCGGATATGGCCTTCGGTGCCAGGAGAATACTTGTCAAATCTCTCATGCAGCAGATAAAAGACACATAAAGATGATTGAATGCCTCAACTTAGCAAAAACTATTGAAAATGAAAAAATGAAGGTCGCATTACCTTTTCCATGATGGAATTCTTCACTTCATCATAATTTATGACAGATTCCAAATCCATCTTCCCCTCAACTACAATGGCATACTGCAGATCTCTATCAAGGTTGTTGATCAATAGCTGGAGAAGTTGAGAAACTTAATGTTAGTCACTAGTACAATGGAATAGAAGAGCCCTCGGAAGTATCAAAAGCTAACTACAATATACACCAAAAATTTAAAAGGCAAGTCTTCAAAGAATATAGGATGTAGTTAGTGTACACAACAAGAATACAGCCAACTCATGAGTAGTTGATAATGAATTATGAGATATCTATTGTACTCTCTGTCTGACTCGCTACCCTGCATTTGTGCTTTAGTCTATTCCCAAGCCTATGACAAGAATTCTTTTTTTGAGATGGAAAAATAAAATTGTCATTTAAGCAAGGTCATACGCTTGGTCATTTAAATGACAAAATTTGTGATTCAAAATAGTAAAATTAACATGTACTCGCATTCCATCTGACATCTTTATAGCCTTTATACATTTTCACAACTAACCATCAAACTCAAATCTAATACTTCACAAAAACATTAAACTGCTGAGCTCCATGAAAGGCAACCAAGAACATAAAAATTGGGACGAAACGAACTTATTAGATGTACTCATTATAAGGTTCTATATCAAATAATTTGTAAGGGTGAGAGACAACATACCCAGTGTAATCCCACAAGTGGGGTCTGGGGAGGGTACAGTGTACGCAGACCTTACCCCTGCCTTTAAGAAGGCAGAGAGGTTGTTTTCGGTAAACCCCCGGCTCAGGAAGGGAAAAGGGGAGGGGCAATAATAAGCAAACCGATCTGACAACCGAAACAAAGACAACAAGTAGTAACAGAAGTCTAGGGATACGAAAATACACGAAAGACACTAAGTGGTGTATCAAAGCTACTGTCACAAACAAGGACAACACTCGGCTACCTAACCCTTTACCTTTATTCTCAACCTCCACACCTTCCTATTCATGGTCATATCCTCAATAAACTGGAGCAACGCCATATCTCGCCTAATCACCTCTTCTCTGCCCGAACCATCTAAGTCTCGCCTCCCGCATCTTGTCCTCCACAAGGGCCACACCCACCTTGTCCCGGATAAGTTCACTTCTTTATTTAACCCGGTATGCCCGCGCATCCATCTCAACATATCATTTCAGTCACCTTCATCTTCTGAACATGGGAGTTCTTGACTGGCCAACACTCCACCCCATACATCATAGTCGATCTGACTACCGCTCTATGGAACTTACCTTTAAGTTTTTGTGGCACATTCTTATCACACAAAACACCGGAAGCGAGCCTCCATTTTATCCATCCCGCCCCAATACGGTGTGTGACATCTTCGTCGATCTATCCATTCCCTTATATAAGAGAACCAAGGTACTTGAAACTTTCTCTCATAGGGATGACTTGTGAATCAAGCCTCACGTCTTCGTCCACTTCCTTAGTCGCGCCACTGAACTTGCACTCTAAGTATTCTGTTTTGGTCATGCTCAACTTGAAACCTTTAGACTCAAGAGACTATCTCCAAATCTCTAACCTCTCGTTAACACCACATCGCGTCTTGTCAATCAATACAATGTCATCAGCAAATAACATGCACCACGGCACCTCCCCTTGAATGTGACGCGTCAGCGCATCGATCGCTAGGCCAAACAAAAATGGGTTGAGGGCTGACCCCTGATGCAACCCCATCACAACCGGGAAGTGTTCCAAGTCCCCTCCCATTGTTCTCACCCGAGTCTTAGCACCATCATACATGTCGTTAATAGCCCTAATGTATGCAACAGGAACACCTCTAACCTCCAAACATCTCTGCAACACCTTCATCGGTACTTACTCGTAAGCATTCTCTAAGTCGATGAATACCATATGTAAATCTTTCTTCCTCTCTCTATACTGCTCCATCAAACAACATTTTATATTTAACTGATCGGGGACAAACAGTTAACACTACCTCTAATATTCTAACAGATTAACAATTCACATTCTAAGGAGCACTAACAAGAAGGGTGATGTTGACGCCCGAAAAAGGTTACATTGATGTTTTCTCTCGAATTGTCCTAGTTCTTGGAATGCAGCAATAGTCTCTAGCACCTCCTCCTTAATTGTGCTCCAGCATTGTGGAAGAAACTAGAGAGCAAATGTAAAACCATCATGCCCCGAAGACTTGTCTCGTGCACAGCTATCCGCCTTTCCCCTCACCTCATCTTCCTCAAAAGCCCTTTCCAGTGTTGTGAAGAGCGTGAAGCGAGGAAAAGCGACAAGCCCCTTTTCGCTTAAAGCGAGAAGCGAGAAGCGAAGCACTCGCTTTTTTGAAGTGAAGCGGAATTTTAAAAAAAAATATTAAAATAAATACTGCATAGACAACCTATGTAACTGTAAGCAAAAAAATGGCAACAACTGAAACGAAAAAAATTGGGCAGCATTTCGCTGCAATTTAAGACTGAAACAGTGAAAGAAAAAGAAGAAGAAGAAGAGAATGAGAAAAAGAAGAACTGGAGGGGGGGAAAATTTTGGCAGCATTTCGCTGCTATTTTGAGACTGAAACAGTGAAAGAAAAAGAAAAAGAAGAAGAAGAAGAAGAAGGGGGAGGAGGAGGAAGAAGAAATCACATACCTGGGCTTGAACATGATGAACTTGAACTTTAAAAGTGCAGAAAATGGGAACCCTAATCGTCTGTTCTTTTCTGATGCTCGATATGTTTTGAAAAAAGAGAGCTTTTTTAATTTTTAATTGTTGGCAGCATCTTAATATATCGAAGCGCTCGCTTCTCGCTTTTTTGGCAGAAGCGAACGCTTTATAACACCTGCTACGCTTCACAACATAGAAGCGACCAAGTTCCCGCTTCGCTTCGCTTCACGCTTTAAGCGCTGAAGCGAGCGCTTTTCACAACTCTGGCCCTTTCTAACCACTCTCTCTTCCCCTCGCCTATTTGGTTGAACATAATCCCCTCAATTTAAGTCTCCAACTCACTTACTCCATATACAAACATTAAAAATGCCATTGATGTCCCTTTTACCTTCTCCTCTCCGTCAAAAACCACCCCATCCACTTATAAGGACTCTATAAGATTCCTTCTTTTATTTACAACCGCTACCCTATGACTTAATTTAGTAATAGAATCCTCCTCCTTTGACTGAAATGCCCTCAATATCTGCCTCAACTAGTCTCTTACGTTGCTGCTACCAAAGCTAGCTCTCCCGTAACTTCCTCATTCCTCTCCCTTTCCCTTTTCCCTTTCCCTTTCCCTTTACTCAAGCTCCCTCACCCTTTCCACTCTTTCCACCTCCCACAGCTCCCTCACTTTCAGCTCTACCCTCCCAAAGACATCCTTATTCCATTCCTAATATCCCTTTTTTAGCATTTTCAAGCTAATTCGCAATGAGGAATGAAGGTGTACATGTGCCTTCATAGCCGTTTCACCACCCATCTACTCTATCTTAGAAATCTGTATATAGTAAAAAAACGTTTTTTACTTAAAAATTCCTGCCAAGGTGATCTTTTATTAGCACTCTGTCTACTACCAGCGCAGTGCCACCACCAGACGCCACTGCACCATCACCACACAACCGCCACCAACCACCATTTCACAACCACCACTATCGGGCACCTCCACCAACCACTACCACCACTGCCGTTGGAGCATACTTCATCAAACACAACTTTTTTCAGCACTTCATCAAACACAACTTTTTTTCAGCACTTCATCATACAGTTGTGTTTGGACATGAATATAATTTTGGGTTGTTTTTGAAATTTTGCGAGTGATTTGAGTGAAAATTTTGAAAAACAGCTTTTTGGAGTTTTTCAAATTTTCGAAAATTTCCAAAATGCATCTTCAAGTGAAAATTGGAAATTTTATGAACAAACGTTGATTTCGAAAAAAAGTAATTTTTTTTTGGAAAAAAGGGAAAAAATTATTATGTCCAAACGGGCTCTTAGTGCTACGTGTCAAAGTAATAACATTTTCCTTAATTTTCCCTTTTTTCAAATGAAAATACCTTCCGCCTTCCCAAAACTACCAGCCCCACCACCCCCAACCCACCATTTCCTCACTTGTCTTCCCCAAATTCCCCTCTGTTTCATCTCTTCCCCCTATAGCTTTAAAAAATCCATCAAAACCCATGATAAAGAATTTAAACAAGGTGCTCTTTTATGAGAATAACAGAAATTAAACCCTCGGTCGTCTCTTGACCTTCCAAACTTGTCTTACTTATTTTTCTACCATTAAAATGCACCAAAACATCCAATCATTACATAATTAAAAAGGAATAGTTTTTCGTATTTCATGAGAATGAATAAAATTATAAGAGAAGATTAGAGATTTTTTCACAATGGAGTTCTTTAATTCATGGAAACCAAAAATTAACTTTGATTTGCTTTGTTTGGTCGTAGTATAAGATCTGAAAATGGAGGAGGAAAATGGAGGAAGGAGAAGTTGCAATTTCAATATTCATCTCTTTCATTCTCGGATCTGAAAACGTTGTTGCAGTGATAATAATGATGGCATTCTTGGCTTTGTTTGTTGCCCTTGATTTTGGTCTTCTCTTATGAGCTCCATGTATTATTCTCGATAGATGGTAGATGATATTGCTCTCCTCTTCTGAGCTCCATGGCCAAAGAGAAAGCATATGCGAAGAGGGGGGAGGGGAGTGCTTGGGGAAGATGACATAATATTTTTTTTAATTTAATCAATTAAGGTTTATTTTAAATATAAGGAGTACTATTTATTTACAAATGAGTTATGAGTTATGACACGTGTCACATTCTGATTGGCACGTGGATGCAATCTCCAAACAAAAACGAATCAAGAAAAAAGTAGTGTGTACTAGATATAATTTTGAAAGGTTGTGTGTAAGGTGATATTGGTCCTCAGAAAGTGTGTAACAGGGATTTGGCATATAATTCAAGTGGCTACTTATGTATTTTGCTTAAAGATAAATATACACATTCATATGGTGAGAAACAAAGATTCTTAATTATGTCGTGTTTAGATTTTAGAGACAATATGATATGTATTCAGATTCATATATCTTAATCTTAAAAAACGATAACTTAGACTACTGTAAGCATTATCTTAAAGTTTGTATGCTTATCTTCGTTAACAGTAAAGCTCAACAAAGACATTTTCTTCAAAGAAACAACCCAGGCAACAGTGTCCAAGCTAATGTTAGTTCATCTTTAACATAGAGTAGTAATCTGCTAGACTAGATGGAAATATATTCACCTCATTATGATATTTTGTTACGTTTGTCAAAAGGCAGTTGGAGAGCAAATATACTATTCCCTTCAAAGTCAATATTCATGAAAATATAATCAACGGACATCCATGTATTCAGCCAAGGCTTCATGCTTAGTGCCAAAAAGTTTATAGTATTATCAACTAGGAGTAGATGGTTTGAGGAGGAACAACTCCTCTATTCCTTTGTCCCGAAATAGATTACCTACTTCAAAATCCGTGGAGGATTAACAGAAAAAAGAAAGCTTACATAGATTGTTATATTAGTAAAAGAAGTGATTATAGTAATAGTTTAAAATGGTGAAAAAATATAGTAGCTAGTAGAATAAGTCATAAAGTAGTAGTGGCATAAATTTGTCTAATCTGGAGGAAGAGAAATCTTTACAACATGGTTTACCTCATAGGCAGACGGGTCGAGCTTAAAACTAGTTGGAAGGTCAGATCTGAATACACCACTTTCTAGGCATTCCACATGACCACCAATATAAGTCTCACTCTCAAGGAGTTGACTACCATAAAACTTCTCTGGATCAGACTGGTGCTTGTTTGGACAGATAACATTTGCCTTATAAGCCTGCACGAACGAGAAATGCAGAAAAAAAACAAAATAAGGCAGTTACCATGCAGATGAAAAGCGGAATGCATGAGTGGGGATTTTCTTTGTCCTCTTTTCTAAGTCAAATGAATTCAAACACTGAAGAGGCACCAACCATGAAACTAAAAATCATAAACAAGGAACTAACAGAGAACCAGAAAAGAAATCAGGAAAAGGCTTCAAAAGGCCACCTACCTGGACCATAAGAAGCATTTCACACAAAGTCCCACTTCCTTTGCGTAAGACTTCATCTGGCGGCATAGGTATTATGGTTGCAAGGGAGAAAATGAAGGGATGAACATAAGTCATATACAAGTAGTAAGTTGAAACAGCATCTGAAACAGAATATGAAGCCATCATCTGCAAAACCATTATAACAAACAAGAGTTAGGTTATCTAGACTGTACGTCCTCCAGTAAATGAAGTGCAAAAGACGACGAATGTACTCCACTTCTCTATATGTTTCTCCTTTACCAGATTAAGCACTCATATATTTCTCGCAAATCACAGTTGTTTGAGGGGAAGAAATAGTATTAGCCAGAATGGAAATCAGGGTTACACAAGCACAATTGTGGAATGAGCTCTACACTTGGACGCTAATTCCATGGATGAATACTCCAAAAGAATTGGCAATGCCTAACAGAAGTTCATACGAGGAATCTACTAAGGTCAATTCTTCATATATTCTGGCTATGCATCTTAATAGCGGTACTGAAAGAGTGCTGACGAAGCTAATGAAAACATTTGTAAGAATTCCAAAATGCTGTTGAGAGAAGACAAATGGATCACAACCCTCAAATCAGAGAGGGTAATTTATCTACCACATGCAACCAGAGAAATTAATCCTTAAATTCTAGCATGAAATGTGCAAAATGGGGCAGAAATTACAAAGTAACAGTGATGACTAGGAAGTAAATAAACATCCCTTTTAACAGTGAGCAGTCTTTGGACTAGAGAAAAGTTCAAAGGCATGCATTTATGCAGCAAGAAAACTAAATGGACTCGCAAGCTAAAGCTAATACACAAGTCTTGGATCCGGTCGGGCAACTGGTATAGTCAAATGAACATTTGATGAAGATTGTGAAATCCATATATAATTGAAGCTATACACATATATTTTCCATCATAAAATTGTCAAGCAGGAGCTCGGGTCTGTATATTAATCACAAGTCTTAACACTTTTATAGCAAAAGATCATCGTTTAAGTTAACTTATTAAGACAAACCAATTTTAAGTAGCTCATACCTGCGGTTTTTCCATTGCAAAGCGAACCATATCCTCAGGATTAACTTCTAGAGGATCGTAACCCAACTTGGCCTTCGTAACAGCCTGAGCTAGAAGTGGAATATGGCAATAGTTACATCGGAGATCACAATGCCGAGTCAGATATAGTTACAGATATGAAAGTTTATCCAAATATGCTGGAATTTCATGAGCAAAAGAAAATGAACCGGTTTCTTCGGATTTCCAAAAAATTATCCTCAAAAGTACTGTAGGAAACTATGTAATTCTGAAGAAGCAAAAAGATATGTAATCTGATTATAGAGGGAATAACCACCTTCCAGCCCAAAGTGAATCTTTCCAAGCATATAAATTTCAAGCGTAGCTAAGCAGATAATGAAAGAAGAGAAATACTTTCAGCAGATTTGAGCTCTTTAGGCAAACAATATGTGGAATTTCACGGAAAATATAAAAGTTTAGTATTACTTTATCAACCAGCAGCCCTAAAAAAAGCAGAGAACTAGTGTGAAGACAAGAAAGATCCTACTGGAATACATGAAATCTTCAGTAAAAGGTAAAATCACAAGGAATCTGGGAAAAAGAAGAATAAGAGAGTATAAGCAATAAAAATACCAAAAGAAGTTATGAAATACACCTTCAGACCCTGACTTCCTTGAGGAAGATAACTATCACGTTTGACCCAAGCAAAACAATCCAGATGGCAAGCAAATTTAGCACGGCATTCCCCTTGATTCTTGTCACAAGAAAATCCAAGCTCCTGCAGCTCAAAAGAGGTGCAGTGATAAATTAAAAAGAATTTGTGTGTATCATGGGTGTCAGCCAGAAATAAGAAACCACAAAACATAAAAGCAAAGAAACGAAAATAATACTAATTTCGAAAATGACGATTTTACAAGTTATTCTCAACAACATAACACAACAAGAACCTGCAACCTTTATGAACTACATGATTGTTGGAATTACAGCAATAAGCTGCAAGATTTCAGAGAAAAATCAGAAAACAAAAGATTTTTTGGCAGCATTGGT
This sequence comes from Nicotiana tomentosiformis, assembly GCF_000390325.3. Lineage (NCBI taxonomy): Eukaryota > Viridiplantae > Streptophyta > Magnoliopsida > Solanales > Solanaceae > Nicotiana > Nicotiana tomentosiformis. The sequence continues at coordinate 103,375,337 of NC_090822.1, read as the reverse complement.
ATACTGAGCCAAAAGGTACTTGTCTAATGCCTTAGAAAAGGAAACAAGTCATATATCTTTGCCCCTAGACACAGACAAATTATATTATTGTGAAGTTGATATGGGACAGAGAGCAATGTTAGATATTCAATTAGATAATCAATTAGGTGCTTCGGGAAAATTTTCTTAGACTTTATTAACAGTTATATTATTTAGATATTGACAGGAATAAAAATAACAAAGTAGCATCATTCCAGAGAACCATTCATAAAAAAGGAAAAGAGAGAAAAATGCTCAAAGATAAATTACTCGAGAGAACTAACATAAAACAGTCTAAGAGTAAGGAGCTACATACATCCTTCATACTCAAGCCATAATGAGTTGCTCTTGTCTCCAAAAATGGCCAATCAAAGAAGTCACCATTATATGTTACATAGATGCCGGGTTTCACCACTTGCATATGTGCAAACCAGTGTCTAAGGAGCCCTTCCTGTGACAAAATAATGTTGTACAAGAGTGGAATTGTGATTCTCAATCGCAAAGATATACATTGTACAAAGTTGCAGGAAAAGCCATTACCTCATTTTTCACATTTGTTACTTTAAAGTGCCCTTCATACTCTGGTTTTGGGGTATACTCTATATCCTCTATATCTTCCGCAACACACTGGAAATTCAGAAGAACTAGTTCTTTTTAAGGTATCAGAACAAATAGGTTATAATTGCATCAATTTACTTATCCAAAATAAATAAGCATATTTCTTTTAGACATATTACTTAGGGAGCCGCTCCAGGGAGGAGTCCCACTAACAACAACCAGCTATATAATCTATGCTAAGACCCTAAATGGACAAACACAGTGAAGAAGACCTGAAGAAATCATGTAGATCATGAAACCTATCACTAGTAACTTCTCAGATTCTTATAATGGGTAGGAAAACAAAATCCACAAAACTCAGTTCGGATTAGAAAATAAATGTAAGTTTACATAAACGCAGTACAGAATGAGCACCTCTCTGTTAATAATGAGATAGCCTTGGCCATCAACCATGTATGAGATCATCATTACGGAATCATATTCGGCATCAGGAAACTTAAGAGGAAGCTTCGTTGTTTCAATATCAAAGGCACAGACATGAACTTCAGCTCGCTGCAAGAGATCCGTCCTCTTCTCTAACATAACCCCAGAACTAGATACACTAACATCGTACCACTGGCCACATCTAACATCTAATAAATGTAAATCTCAACGTTAACATCAGAGCACATAAAACAGTTAATCCAAAAATTACAAAAGGGTTGACCAAGAGACTTCAGAAAAATGTACAACATTGGAAAGGACATCACCATTGTCAATAGCATAGCGAACATGGTACGGGACATCATATTCACGTAGATCAGTGATATAATCTATAAAATCTTGACTTCGCTGCTTGCTGCATGTCAGGAAACAATCACCTCAAGATTGACGTACCACCATAATAAAACGTAAATGAAATGATTGGTATCAATTAATAAGGAAATGTAAAACTTTTGAAAACAACTGATAATCATTCAAATGGTATGTGAACTTCGTTATGTATTTAACGAATGTATATTTATGGCTAATAGATATTATTTCAGAATATCAGAAAGTACCTTTTTCCTGTCAGTATAGATTCATATGCTTCTATGGTATCAAACTTCGTTTGGTTTCTCTCAACAATATGTGTTAGATCCCTCTTCACGTGCATCAACTGTTGGACAGTATCAAATGATATTTTTAAATACGATCTGTGTAGGCCAGATAGATGGTTTTTCTGAAAAAAGACAAAAAAATCATCAGAAGAGATACTGAAGGCATAAAAAATAAATAGTGTAGGTTGAACCAGAACAAACAGTAAACAGATTCCGAAAATTTTAACAACAATGTAGAAGTGCCAATAGCTAGAAATTTTTTCACCACAGGATCAATACTAAACCAGGTTGTTTAACCTGTCCTCGCGATGTGCCATTTAACATTTTTACTATGCCTGGAGCAATACAACGCAGATACACAGACCTTGCAAGTGCAATTCACTCTAGATCTACTTCTTACTTGAGCCATATGCCGACCTACTTTCCCTGTTTACTGAACCATATTAAGAAACTATCCAGCTATTTAAAGTTTCCTTGAGATTAGACAACTCTAAATTTTATACATTTGTAATCCATGGAGAAATGTTGAGCTTGTAAGCAATAACACAATACTAGCCGTCTTAGATAAAACTCTATCAGACTATCCAGTACAAAGAGGAAAAACGCTAGACTAGCCCCTAGCCTACAACCCTAATGCTCGACCTCCAAACGTTCCTGTCAAGAGCCATGTCCTCGGAAATTTGAAGTCGCGTCATGTCATGCCTGATCACCTCGCCCCAATACTTCTTAGGCCGCCCTCTACCTCTTCTCGTACCTGCCAAGGCCAACCGCGAACAACTCCTAACCGGCGCATCTAAGCTTCTTCTCCGCACGTGCCTGAACCATCCAAGCCTCGCTTCCCGCATCTTGTCGTCCATGGGAGCCACGCCCACTCTCTCCCGAATATCTTCATTCCTAATCTCATCCAGTCTAGTATGCCCGCACATCCATCTCAACATACTCATTTTGGCTACTTTCAACTTCTGGCTATGTGAATTCTTGACTGGCCTAACTACTTCTGCTTCTTGTAAGAAGCTAGAATTTGTACCTTCTCCCCAACAGCAGAAAAACTGCTTCTGCTGCTGCCAAAAGTATTTTTTCATTTTGGCCAAACACCATCTTTCAAAAAGTACTTTTTTGACCAAAAAAAAGTACTTTTGGCCTCCGAGAAGCTTGGCCAAACAGGCTCTAAACCTCCTACAAAATCTCAACAGCTCAAAAATGTAGGAATTGCTATGTGTTTCGAGCTTTCTTGAAAAGGAAGCACACTAATATATGGGATAAAAGTTAAATTAAGTTCATTAACAGTTCAAAGACAACTTATATACATCTCCATGCAGTTGCATCCAATGGTGTGGCCAATGAAGTGGATTGAGTACCATGAAGTCTCGGGTTCAAATCCCAACAAAGGCAAACACACTAGGTAATTTCTTCCAATTTGTTCAAGCCTTGGTGGACAGAGTTACCCGGCGACCTATGTTGGTGGGAGGTAATAAGTATCCCATGGAATTAGTCCAGGTGTGTGCAAGCTGGCCTAGACACCATGGTGATCAAAATATATATACATCTCCAAGCAATTGCCCCTTGTACACTCTTCTTTTTTTGTGGTAGAAGAATCAATGCCACCACCTTTCTTTCATTAAATAAAAAGAAAGTAGGGAAAGCTAGAATATAAGTTCCTTTTTAGTGTTTTCTTTTGAGGATAAGGTGAAGATTTTATTAAAACAGTATCAACCTGTGTAAATACAGAGATAGTGCTGGCTTAAAAACATTAAAATCCTAAGCAGTTTAGCATGTCCAGCATGTTATGTAAATTCACTACAACATTTTCATCTTTCCAGTAGTACAAATAATGCAAACAACGATATTCCACAGACTGCAGCTGCTCCTTCTTGCCTTCAAAACACCTCTTATTTCTTTCTTTCCATACAGTGTAATAAGTTATTTCTCATGCTTATTTCACCATAGACAAGGTAAATGGTTTCATTAAATTACTTGTTAAGCTGTTTCCTCTTACCTAGTAAATCCGAAAGGAAATACCAAATGGAGGGTGGAGGGGGTAAATGATTTTCTAACAGTGTTAGTTACGACTTATGAATAAACACCAAAATATCCAACAATTTTCAAAGTTCAAAAAAAACCTAAATATAGCTTGATAAAATTATATCAGCATCATTCAAGTCTAATAGTTTGAGCATGTTTTTTTATTGTTAAAGGTTCTATATCGATTTCAGCAGCAAGAATGTGCTGTAGCCTGTGAGATAATTACAAGGGGGACTGCATACAATTGTGTAATGAGCTCAAAAAGTTCAACAGTTTGAGCATGTTTTACAAGCTTAAACACATAACAACATAAAACACCGCATTTTTTCTGTGGTTCCAGTTCCCCAAAATCTATATACATCTCCAGACTCCAGTTTGCCACGTCGTGACAAGACATGTGACCTATTTTCTCTAGTGCATAGCATTCAAACAATGATGACTCCACTGACAAAATATTTTAGTAACAAGAAATGGGAAGTGATAGAATGCAAAATCAAGTTATCGGCCAGCTGCATTTCTGGGCGCACTTTACCCATCCAATAGATCTTTTTATTTTGTGGGGGAGGTGGGGTGGTGGGATCCCACTCATATGCACTCTACACTCCATCAACATGGAACTGTTGAAAGTGAGAGCACTCGTGAGAAAAGCAAATCCTAACTTTGATGTTGAGAGACTTACAAGATCAAGATCCTCTTTCTCTAAAATTTCAATGTCTGCAATTTGAGATTCATATCGCCTTCTCAAATATGCCTCGACATCCATTTCCATTTTATCCTGTCAAACAAAAGCACAACAATCAACAAAAATATGAAATTTGCACCAGAAAAAAAAAAAAGGAGCTCCTTCCACTCTTTGAGAATAGAAAGCTAAATCATTTCAAAAGAAAAATCACTGACCTTTGTTGCCACGTAAAAGTATGGCCTGAATTTATACTTCGCTTTGAATGTTGAACCATCCTTCAATCAAAAATTCCCACATAAAAACCCACAGAGATTAACAATTCATTTTTTCCTTTCTCGAATCAATAAACAAACACCATAGTAAGAATATTCTATCAATAACTCACAAAAAATAACATTTTCTTTTTTTCACATAAATAAGCAACAACATCACAGTATAATTTTTACCTGACAAACGAAATAAAGATCGACGCAACTGTACACTTTGCGAGTCTCCTGATCCTCCCACGACGACTACAAAATTGAACCAGAAAACATAAAAGAATTAAAATTCATTTATTCATTAAAATTTCCACACAAAAAAAGAGGTAAAATTTGAGGTGTAGTAGTACAGAGGCCAGAGTGAGAAGCCAGCCGAGTCGTTTATCTCCTTCGGTGAAAACATCGAATCCGAGCTTGGATTCGAGTTGTTCTTCGGAGTTAAGGATGAGTTTCTGCTTCTTTGAAATCCTCGTGGTGTCTCGCCAGTCCTGGCGCCGGTTATCTCCACCGCCGTTCATCCTTTTTCCGATGTGAACGCCGGCGAGTAAAGTATAGTTATTGAGCTGGGGAAGGGATTGAAATCGGAAGTTGGAGATAGAGTTTGGTTTTTTTATTTGAGTATGTTAGGGTCTGAAATTCCACTGAAAAGAGGGAGCAAAGGGAGTGGGGGGTGACTCTCTTTCCCGCGCTTTCTTTTTTCTATTATTTTATTTAGCTCTGAAATGACAATGTTGCCCACGGTCTTCTTTATGAGTGAATTCTACTTTAAACCATTTGGGTTTGGCTCACTTTGGCTACAGACCTATCATACAATTTTCTACCTCCTTGTTTCGTTATACATGTGCTAATTGATATTTTTATACGGGATTGAATGTAAAATAAGAATATATAAATTTTTAGTATATGGATCAAAGTATTTAAGACGGATACTATTTGACTTGAGAGTACACAAATCATCAACCGACAAATATGCCAGAAGATCGTAGAAAAATAAAGAAAACTGATGAATTGTTGGTCGGAAAGTACCCATAAAAAAAATGTGTTGCAAAAAAAAAAAATTGGTCACAGGCCATAGAAGTTTCCACCAAATATTTCCTACTGCTTAATAATTCTGACATTCAAAAAAATTCGACAAAATTTAAGTTAATGACGATTAACCGTCGGAACATCCGAAGTCCGACATAACTCCAACATTTAGTCCTAGAAAAGTTGGATTTTTTGAGTACCATGAGTTGTCCAGCGAGCAATATCGGTATTTATGTTTATCTACTGGAGCATATGATTATTCTATGGCAAATATTTGATATATTTGACAAATATCCGTCAGAAAACATATTGGAAGAAAGATTTTTTGGTTGCTGGTCGTCATAATTTTTGTATTATTTAATTATAAATGCTTTTGTCAAAAAAAAAACTTGGATTATACTCATCAATTACATGCTCCGAAGTCATTTGACTTTGATCATGTAATAATTAGTTAAGAACAAAAGTTGATCGTTAAGTTGGGACTAGTGAGATTAACAAATTTATTGTATCTCAAGAAACTTAACGCGTGTCTTTGATCATATAATAATGAATAAGAACATAAAGGAGAACGTCAAATTGAGAGGTCGTGAGATAGTTGGCTACCTCATTCTCGTTATAAAAGATAAGAATGTATGTATTTGCTAAATTTAAACTATGGCTAACTTTTAAATATAGTCAAAAAGTAGTTATACTATGCAATTTATAGTGTCCGACTCTCGTACAGAAACTTGCAAATATCTGACACCATAAGGGGTAGTCTTAAAATTTTGTCACCTGCTTATCTCAGCGGAAATGGCACGGGGTGGCCACTTTTTAGGCTGTTATTTAGGACCCGTTTGACCATAGATTTTACCAAAATAAATTTAGATTTTATTTGGCAAACACATGTTTGGTCATAGATTTTGCCTACATTTTGGCCAAATCACAAAACCAGCTGGGCCAAAATATCACTATTATATTTTTTAAAAAATTGCCCCAAACTTTTGTATTTTATAAAAGAGTCTACCATTTATTATTTTGTAACGATGTTGCTTCGTCGGTCTCATCTGATAGTGTATCATATAGTTCATTATAAAAGTAATAATTTTGTATCAAATTTATTTATGTTCAGGAGTATGGTTTACGATAATATAATGAATGTTATTGATAATGGTATTGTTGGGTATTTGTGATAGTTTTTAGCAACTTGTGGGTATAAGTCATGTTTCATATTTTTTCAAACCAAAGTTCACCCAAAACAGATGTCCAAACACATTTTCATCTACAAACCAAACTTCACCCAAATCAGATTTTTCAGAATAAATTTGGGAATCTGTGGTCAAACGCTAGCTTAGTGTTTAGTCACCAATTTTAATGCTGAACAAAAAAAGTCACCACTATGTTATTGTTATACCCCATATTTTTGTATGTGAAAGTACGTCGTAAGTCAATTGATGTAAGCTCGAAAATGAGATCCTATTTGAAAGTATATGAAGTGATTTAATGTTGTTACACCCCGTACTTCAGAAGTCACTGTCATTATAGGATTATCTAATGTAAACTCAAAAAGGGCGAAATCATTCCACAATGATAAGAAAGGTTTAGTGAAGTATTAAGTAAGTTAAGATGAATATGAGACTTATTAATCATGATTTAAATGAGTTTAAAGTCATGATATGACTGTATATGATGTTTGGATATGAAATATAAAGTTTGGGAAAATCGGATTTAAGTTGCGGAAAAAATCGACTAAGGAATTATTGTGAATTATTGTTGTTGTTTGGGTTGTTTGGTAAATTTTAGTAACTTATGGGATGTAGTAAAAATAGGGGAGGTGATATCCGTTTTCTTGTAGAATATTGGTTTTGAAATATGAGAGTTACAATAATTATATGATAACGACGAAGTCGAGTTAATCATTGTAGACGTAAGAAGATCATATTGAGCTTGGTTGACGATTGGAGAGAAGATTGCAAATGTATGTTAAGGCTATCCCTTCTTTCCTTTTGGCATGATCCATATGATGCAACGAAACGAGCAAGCACGCAACTTTCACAAATGATTCTATTCCTATAAGTACTAGGGTTGCCTATGTTCTTGAGTCCCCATATGTCCAACTGTCATATCGTCTGTTCATGGGTCTTATGACATTCTGAGAGATCTTATTGACTTACTTCCTTATACATTGCATTCATTTATACATGTACATTGACCCATGATCAAATGGGCTTTATATACGCATATATTATATGTATATGGGGTATGGGGAAAGGTTATGGCGTTATATACGCACATCTACCTGATCAGCTGACATAAGTTAATGATTTCGCCCACAGTGGCTGAGATGATATGATGAGATGCCCTTAGAGGCTTGATGATGTTATGTATGCATATATCTATGCATCGTATGGCATTTATATGCACATGCATGACATTATAAATTTTTCATGATTCACAAAGCTATTCAGAATTACAGGTTGAGTTCTCTACTCTGTGTTTCTTTCATGTCTTTTATATACAATTGTCATGCCTTATATACTCGGTACTTTATTTGTATTGGAGTCCCTTTGCCTGGGGATACTATGTTTCATGCCCGCAGGTCCCGATAGACAAGTTTACAGTCCTCCTGGTAGGCTATAAACTTAGCGGAATGTGTTGGTGCACTCCACTTGCTCCGGAGTTGCCTATTTGGTCAGTATGATTTGGACATGTATTGATTGGTTGGCGGAGCCATATCTCAAACTTTGTGACATTTATGTACTCGTAGAGGCTTGTAAACAGATGTCATGTATATGGATACTTATATGGCCTTGTCGGCCTATGTTTTGAGTATATAAATGATTATGTCGGCCTTATGGGCCCGTATGTCGCATGCATAAGCTTCTATATCATGTTGGGTCATCCCATATCGAGTATCCTCTTATGTTTATTTCTAGTTATCTCATGACGGCCTTTCGGGTTCATTTACCCATGATAGTATGATAAGAAGGATACGTTACGTTGGTACTCGGTTGAGTTAGGCACCGGGTGCCTGTCGCGACCCTACAGTTTGGGTAGTGACAGAAGTACTATCAGAGCAGCTCTGTTCTAGGGAGTCTACAAGTCGTGTCTAGTATAGTCTTGTTTGTGGGTGTATTGTACACAACACTTATAAGCAGGAGGCTACAAGGCATTAGGACTGTCACTCTTTTTTATTACTCTAGATCATGTGGTAGAGCTCGGTTATAAGAATTCAAACTCATAAATTCTATGTTATTTGTAACACAATGATATTTACATCTAGAGATACAATTGGTAAGAGATTGAATATGGTTGTGGAAGAGTTGGGTAAGAGGAACTCGATTTTGCATCATGTTTATGATGAGTAAATGTAAGGTCTTCAGCAGATCATGTGTGTACTAAGATGTGTAAGAAATGAACCCTAAGGCTTGAATATCTATCCACCCCTATGGTAAAAAGCAACGAGAGAATCAGAAGGTAGATATAAGTTTCAATAAGTAAAAGAAGCAAGGTGAAGAAGGATACGAGGTACCCAATTCGTGAAGATTATCAGTATTTACAATTCATGCAGAGAAATATAAGCATTCTGAGTTACTTTCAACAGTAACAGAGTATATACACTTGACAACACCCATCTCAGTTATGTCCTACGAGGGCTAACAGATATAGTTTAAGAGAAGGATGGGATATCATGATCTAGTTGGGGTTAGAGTAACCTAAAAATGGTGGATGGATAGTTATCACTAGAATTATAGTGCAAAATATGGTAATAGTTTTCCATGCGAGACATCCAGATGGTGCACTCTAGAATTGTATTGTCATATATGAATATCAGAATGTTTAGAAATTTCAGAAGATAGGTAGTGGAATCCTAGAAGTGATAAATATTTACCTTAGTATGACTCAATCCCCTAGTTAAAAAAAGGAGAATGTTAGGCGTCCCGAAGAGCTAGTGAGATGAAGCAAGGGGAACTAAAAGTGAAATAACGTTTTGTTGAAGTTTTCAGAATAAAGCGATGGACATAAATATTAGCCGGAGAATAAGAAGAGAGTAAATGAAGTATCATGAGTAAGATGTGATACATGAGTGATAACAGTAAATCAAAATATGACAGGATGATAGAGTGTATAGTCAAGTGACGGAAAAGACAATAGGTGACAAGCCTTGAGGCAATAAAAGAATGTGACGACCCAAAATGTCATATTTAAATTTAATAATTAATTCTTTATTCTAAGACCTCAAAAAATATCATTTGTCATTCTTCGACTTGCGTGCGCAGTCCGTAAAATTTTTCGCAAAGTTTTCATGTGAAAAATGGATTAAAACATGAAACAAAGCTTTAAAACTCAACTGAGTTGATTTTGGTCAATATTTATAGCAAACAGACTTGGATCAGTATTTTGACAATTTTAGTAGCTCCGTATCGTGATTTGGGACTTGGGCATATGCCCGGAATTTAATTTGGAGGTCCCTAGCTCAAGTTATGACCATTTAACGGAACTAACAATTTAAAGGATAAAGATTTCAAGTTTTACCACGGGGTTGACTTTTTGATATCGGAGCCGGAATCTGATTCTTGAAATTTGGACAGCTCCGTTATGTTATTTATGACTTGTGTGCCAAATTTGAAGTCATTCTGGATTCATTTAATATATTTTGGCACGCGATTTGCAAATTGAAAAGTTTAAAACTCAAAGTTTGAATCGGGGTGTGAATTGTAATTTCAGCATTGTTTGACATGATACGAGACCCCGAGTAAGTCTGTATTATGTTATTGAACTTGTTGGTATATTTGTACGGGGTCCCGAGTATCCCGAAAGTGATACAGATTAAAATCGGATCAAGAATTGGACTTAAGCAAAATGTAAATTTTTTCCTTCTGTTGTAATCGCACCTGCGGATTTTTGCCCGCAGGTGCGAGCTCGCAGATGCGAGCCTTCCATCGCAGATGTGCCCAGGCATGTCAAGGCTTCGATCGCAGAAGCGGACAGCTTCTCGCAGAAGCGTGTCCGCAGATGCGCACCAAATCACGCAGATGTGAGTCTGGGCTGGCCTGGGGTCTTCGCAGGTGCAACCCTTTTGCGCAGAAAGCGGATGTCGCAGGTGCGACAGGAGTGTCCGCAGATGCGGAACTTCACCTGGCAGCCTGGCATCGCAAATACGAGCTTTGTCTCGCAAATGCGAGTCCGTAAATGCAGAACTTTTATCCGCAGATGCGAAAATGACTAGGCAGAGCCCATAAATTCGGAAGTCGCCATTTTTGAGTTTCAAGTCTCGAATTTGGGCGATTTCAAGGGAAATTTTCATGACTTTGAATTGGATAAGTATTATTTAACCAAAAGTAATTATATTTCAAAAATCCATGTCTATATTCAACATTTATTTCGAATTTAGATGGAAGAAATTGGACTTTTTATAAAATCTTTCAAAAAAAAAATTAAGATTTGAAGGTCCATTTGATATCAGAATTGGACAATTTCTGTATGGTTGAACTCGTAGTGGAACGGGTGTTTGGATTTCGCGAGTTTTTTCGGAATTTGAGATGTGGGTCCCACTGTCAAATATTTTAATGAATTTTAGATTTTTATCCGAAAAATTAGTAAATTCATATGGAATTAATTCCTATGATTCGTATTGAGTATATTGAATTATTTGTGAATAGATTTGAAGCTTTCAGTGATAAATTTAAAAGGAAAAGCTGTGGTTGAGTAATTGATTAGAATTTGCAAAGCGAGGTAAGTCTCGTGGTTAACCTTGATTTGAGGGAATAGAACCCTTAAATTATTTGTTATGTGAAATGGGTGTGAACGACATATAGGCGAGGTGACGAGTGTCTATACGTCATAAAATTTATTGTTTTCTTGCTTACTTGAAAAACCATAAATTGTTTTAAATCATAAATTAATTGTTATAATAATTGTTTCTCTCATATTCTTTGCCAGATATTAATTCTTAAATTCCTGTAATAATTGCTACATTCTTATTTGAATTATGTGCACTAATTGCTACTTGACATTTAGCATATTAAATATTAAACTGTCTATTTTCTCCCTTATTTTCAAAATAAATTGTTATTGCCATTGTTTGTTCACAAATAAATTATAATTATTGTGTGCCTTGATGTTTAATAGTTCTCATTTGACGTGGTATTTATTGGAGTAATTTTTATTTACATTATGAGATGTTTAAAGTTATATATATTGGGGGAACGGGTTGCACACCGCAACGGAAATGAAAGTAAATATATCAATATTGGGGGATCGGATTGCACGCCGCAATAGACTTATTTAAAAGTCAATATTGGGGGATCGGATTGCACGCCGCAACAGACTTATTTAAAAGTCTATATATATACTTGATTGAAATAAATATATGACAAACTTGATTAAAAGGAATATATATATTGGGAGAGCGGGTTGCACGCTGCAACTGAATTATGTGTGAATATATTGTGAGAGTGGGTTGCACACTGCAACATAGTTGGTTGAAATGATAATGGATTATGACCGCTGAGTTGGCTTCAATTATTATAAATGAGTTACCTGTTTTATTTCTATTATTTGTTGTTGTTATTAATATTGTGTACATGTTAATATAAGTGAACCGTCTTAGCCTCGTCACTACTTCGTCGAGGTTAGGCTCAGCACTTACTAGTACATGGGGTCGGTTGTACTGATACTACACTATGCACTTCTTGTGCAGATTTTGGAGTTGGTCCCAGCAGCGTACCATAGACTTGCTCGGATTTCAGCTACCAGAGGAGACTTGAGGTATAACTGCATGGCGTCCGCAGTTCTGAAGTCCCCGTCTATTTTACTTTAGATGTGTGTCTATTTTCATATAGCTTTATTTTATTCGGACCTTTATTTGTATTTATTCTAGAAGCTCGTGCACTTGTGACACCAATTCTGGGATGGTATTTAGACACCGTTATTTTTATGGATTATTTCACCATATTTCAAACTTTGCTTCCGCATTTGTTTTTTTTAATTATTAATAATTTAAAGATTGTTTAAAAATTGGTTAATATTATTCTAACACTGGCTTGCCTAGCAAGTGAAATGTTAGGCGCCATCACGGTCCGAAGGTGAGAATTTCAAGTTGTGACAATTGGTATCAGAGTACTAGATTAGATAGGTCTTACGAGTCACGAGCAAGCTTAGTAGAGTCTGAAGGTTCGGTACGGAGACGTCTGTACTTATCTCTCAGAGGCTCTGAAGTTTAGGAACAATATCACTTCTTTCTTATTCTGTCGTGCGATTTTATTCTATCATCGATGATTGAACCATTCTACTCTTATTCTATCGCAGATAGCGAGAACACGTAATACCTCTACCGATGGACAGGGACCACAACCCCCGGTGGCAACTATGGCTAGGGGTAGAGTTCGAGGTCGAGGTCGTACTGGAGGCCGAGGTAGAGCTCAGTCCAGAGCTCGAGCAGCTGCACCTGTTGTAGAACCTCAAGTGGACCTTCAGGAGGAGGTTCCAGTTCAGAATGTACCAGTTGGACCAGTTCAGGTCCCAGAAGGATTCATAGCTACTCCAGTGCTTCAGGACGCTCTAGTCCGTTTGGTGAGTCTTATGGAGGGCGTGGCCCAGAATGGTATATTTCCAATGGCACCAGCCATTTCACAGGCTGGGGGGAGGAGCACAAACTCCCACTACTCTCGCTCCGGAACAGATGGCTCCCCAAAATCAGGCTCCAGCAGCCCCGCCAGTTGGGGTAGTTCAGCCAGTTGTTGCGGCACAGATCGGTGATAGGCCCGCCATGTCGTTTGAGGCCTTATTGAAACTGGATAAGTTTACTAAGATATTTTCAGTTCACTTTAGTGGTACATCTTTTGAGGACCCACATGATTATCTTGAACGCTGCCACGAGGTGCTGCGGAACATGGGTATAGTTGAGACCAATGGGGTTGATTTTGCTGTATTTCAGATGACGGGTTCCGCCAAGAAATGGTGGAGAGATTATACATTGACCAGACCAGTTGGATCGCCTGCACTTACCTGGGAGCAGTTCTCTCAGCTATTTCTGGAAAAGTTCCTCCTTATCACACTGAGAGAGGAATTCCGCAAGCAATTTGAGCGTCTACAGTAGGGCAGTATGACTGTTACTCCGTATGAGTCCCGTTTTGTGGATTTGGCCCGTCATGCTCTCATTTTACTACCTACGGAGGGAGAGAGAGTGAGGATGTTTTTTGAGGGACTCACTCGCCCTATTAGACTTCAGATAGACAAGGAGACCGGAAGTGAGAGTTCTTTTCAGGTGGCTGCTAATGTCGCAAGAAGGATCGAGATAGTTCTTGCACAGGGGAGATGGCAGAGGTCCGATAAGAGGCCTCGTCAGTGCGGTGGTTTCAGTGGTGCCTCGTCTGGAGGCAGAGGTAATTTTGGTAGGGGTCATCCTCCCAGACCGTTTCATTCAGCACTTCATATATCTCCGGTGCTTCAGGGAGTCACAGTCCTATTATCACTTACTCTAGGCAGTCAGTATTCAGTGCACATTCAGCTCCTATCAGTTCATCACCACTCCAGAGTTACTACAGTGGCTATCCAGCATATTTTGGGTCAGCTTCAGCTTCAGCAGCCACGACATCAGGATGGGTGTTATGAGTGTGGAAACATTGGTTATATCAGGAGGTATTGCCCTAGATTGGCGAGTAACAGATCTCGAAAGGATTCGTGTGTCATCATACCGGTACCGGTTGCTTCACCGTCTGCTCACCTAGTTAGAGGTAGGGGTCAGGCAGCTAGAGGTGGAGGTCAGGCCATTAGAGGTGGAGGTCAGACCGTTAGAGGTAGAGGCCAGCCAGTTAGAGGCCGTCCTAGGGACACAGTTTAGAGTGGTGGGGCCCGGCCCCAATTTTTTGCCTTTCCAGCTAGGTCTGAGGCCGAGTCATCTGATGCTGTGATCATAGGTATTATTCCAGTTTTCCATAGAGATGCTTCAGTTCTATTTGATCCAGGATCTAATTATTCCTATGTGTCCTCCTATTTTGCGTCATATTTGGTTATGCCTTGTGATTATCTGGGTGCTTCTATGTGTGTATCTATACTGGTGGGAGACTCTGTTGTAGTAGATCATGTCTATCGTTCATGTGTGGTTACTATTGGTAATCTTGTGACTAGTGTGGATCTTCTACTTCTTGATATGGTAGATTTTGATGTCATCTTGGGTATGGATTGGCTGTCCCCTTATCATGCTATATTGGATTGTCATGCCAAGACAGTGACCCTAGCTATGCCGGGGTTACCTCGGTTAGAGTGGAAAGGAACTCCTGGCCATTCTGCAAGCAGGGTTATTTCTAATATGAAAGCTCGGCATATGGTAGAGAAAGGGTGTCTAGCCTATTTGGCTTATATTCGCGATCCTAGTGTGGATGTCCCTTCTATGGACTCAGTACTAGTTGTTCGTGAATTTCTAGAAGTATTTCCTGCATATCTGCAGGGGATGCCACCCTACAGAGATATTGACTTCTGTAATGATTTGGCTCCGGACGCTCAGCCTATTTCTATTCCACCATACCGTATGGCCCCGCCGGAGTTGAAAGAATTGAAAGAGCAATTACAAGACTTGCTTGATCATGGATTCATTAGACCCGGTGTCTCTCCCTGGGGTGCACCGATATTATTTGTAAAGAAGAAAGATGGCTCTATGCGGATGTGTATAGACTATTGGCAGTTGAACAAGGCCACTATCAAAAAAAAATATCCGCTGCCAAGAATTGATGACTTATATGATCAGCTTCAGGGTGCCAAGGTATTTTCGAAGATCAATTTGAGGTCTGGTTACCGTCAGTTGAAGATTAGGGCATCTGATGTCCCTAAAACAGCTTTTCGAACTTGGTATGGGCATTACGAATTCCTAGTGATGTCATTTGGGTTGACAAATGCCCCAACAACATTTATGGATTTGATGAATCGGGTGTTCAAGCCTTATTTGGATTCTTTTGTGGTTGTATTCATTGATGATAACTTGATTTACTCCAGTAGTCGAGAGGAACATGAGCAGCATCTTCGAAGTGTGCTTCACACCTTGATGAATAATGAGTTATATGTAAAGTTTTCAAAATGTGAGTTTTGGTTAGACTCAATTGTCTTTTTTGGGACATGTTGTATCGGCAGAAGGCATAAAGGTGGATCCTAAGAAGATTGAGGCTGTTCAGAATTGGCCTAGACCTACTTCAGTTACAGAGATCTGGAGTTTTCTGGGTTTAGCAGGTTATTATCGTCGGTTCGTGGAAGGGGTTTCATCAATAGCAAGCCCATTGACCAGGTTGACCCAGAAAGGTGTCCCATTCAGATGGTCAGACGAGTGTGAGTTGAGCTTCGAGAAGCTCAAGACCGCTTTGACTACAACGCCAGTGTTGGTATTACCCACAGGCTCAGGATCGTATACAGTATATTGTGACACTTCTCACATTGGGCTCAGTGCAGTATTAATGCAAGATCGCAAGGTAATTGCATATGCGTCACGACAGTTGAAAGTTCACGAGAAGAATTATCTTGTTCATGATTTAGAATTGGCAGCCATTGTTCATGCGCTGAAGATTTGGAGGCATTACCTCTACGGTGTCTCGTGTGAGGTATTTACTGATCATCGTAGCCTTCAGTATCTGTTCAAATAAAAGGATCTTAATTTGAGGCAGAGAAGATGGTTGGAGTTGTTGAAAGACTATGATATCACCATTTTGTATCACCCCGGAAAGGCTAATGTGGTGGCCGATGCTTTGAGTAGAAAGGCTGTGAGTATGGGCAGTCTTGCGTATATTCTGGTTGGTGAGAGGCCATTAGCTAAAAATGTTCAGACCTTGGCTAATCAGTTCGTGAGGTTAGATGTTTCAGAAACCAGTCGGGTTCTAGCTTGCACAGTCGCTCGGTTTTCTTTATATGAGCGCATCAGAGAGAGGCAGTATGATGATCCTCATTTACTTGTCCTTAAGGTCACGGTGCGGCACGGTGATGCCAAACAAGTTGCTGTGGGGGAAGATGGGGTTCTGCGAATGCAGGGTCGTACTTGTGTGCCTAATGTGGATGGGCTTCGTGAATTAATTCTTGAAGAAGCACACAGTTCCAAGTATTCTATTCATCCAGGTACCACCAAAATGTATCAAGATTTGTGGCAACATTATTGGCGGAGGAGAATGAAAAAGGATATAGTTGCATATGTAGCTCGGTGCCTGAATTATCAGCAAGTTAAGTATGAGCATCAGAGACCTGGTGGTTTATTTCAGAAGTTAGAAATTTCTGAGTGGAAGTGAAAGCGTATCACTATGGATTTTGTTGTTGGGCTCCCACGGACTCAGAGAAAATTTGACGCAGTTTGGGTCATTGTGGACAGGTTGACCAAGTCAGCACATTTCATTCCAGTGGTAGTTACCTATTCTTTAGAGAGGTTAGCTGAAATTTACATTTGTGAGATTGTCCGCCTTCACGGTATG
Organism: Nicotiana tomentosiformis; assembly: GCF_000390325.3. NCBI lineage: Eukaryota > Viridiplantae > Streptophyta > Magnoliopsida > Solanales > Solanaceae > Nicotiana > Nicotiana tomentosiformis. The sequence goes on along the minus strand of NC_090822.1, from coordinate 103,358,269 downwards.
CCCGTGTCTATTATTTCAGATCGAGGTACGCAATTTACCTCACATTTCTAGAGGGCTGTACAACGTGAGTTAGGCACGCGGGTGGAGTTGAGTACAACATTTTATCCACAGACAGACGGACAGTCAGAGCGCACTATTCAGATATTGGAAGATGTGCTCCGCGCTTGTGTTATAGACTTTGGAGGTTCTTGGGATCATTTCCTGCCACTCGCGAAGTTTTCTTATAATAATAGGCTAGGTTGTTGGGTACCGATTTGGTACATGATGCCTTGGATAAGGTCAAGATTATTCAGGATCGACTTCGCACAGCTCAGTCTAGGCAAAAGAGTTATGCCGACCGTAAAGTTTGTGATATTGCATTCATGGTTGGAGAAAGAATATTGCTCCGGGTTTCACCTATGAAAGGTGTAATGAGGTTCGGAAAGAAGGGCAAGTTGAGCCTTAGGTATATCGGACCCTTTGAAATTCTTGAAAGGGTGGGTGAAGTAGCCTACAGGCTTGCATTGCCACCTAGTTTATCAGCGGTTCATCTGGTGTTCCATGTGTCTATGCTCCAGAAATATCATGGTGATCCATTCCATATGTTAGATTTCAGCTCAGTCCAATTGGACAAAGATTTGACTTACGAAGAGGAGCCGGTGGCTATTCTAGCCCGGCAGGTCTGACAGTTGAGGTCTAAGAGTTATTCTTCAGTTCGGGTGCAATGGAGAGGTCAGCTGGTAGAGGCATCTACCGGGGAGTCCGAGTCGGACATGCGGAGTAAATATTCACACTTATTCACCAGCTCAGTTACTTTTTTTAAAACTCCGTTCGAGGATGAATGTTTGTTTTAGAGGTGGAGAATGTGATGACCAAAAATGTCATCTTTAAATTTAGTAAGTAATTTTGTATTCTAAGACCTCGAAAAGCACCATTAATCATTCCTCAACTTGCGTGCACAGTCCGTAAAATTTTCTGGAAAGTTTTCATGTAAAAAATGGATTAAAATATGAAATAAAGCTTTAAAACTCAACTGAGTTGACTTTGGTCAACATTTTTAGCAAACAGACCCGGATCAATATTTTGATAGCTCCGTATCGTGATTTGGGACTTGGGCGTGTGCACGGAATTTAATTTGGAGGTCTCTAGCTCAAGTTATGACAATTTAACGTAACTAGCAATTCAAAGGCTAAAGATTCCAAGTTTGACCACAGGGTTGACTTTTTTATATCGAAACCGAAGTCTGATTCTTGAAATTTGAATAACTTTGTTATGTCATTTATGACTTGTATGCCAAATTTGAAGTCAATCCGGATTCATTTAATATGTTTTGTCACAAGGTTTGCAAATTGAAAAGTTTAAAACTCAAAGTTTGAATCAGGGTGTGAATTTTAATTTTAGCGTTGTTTGACGTGATACGAGACCCCGAGTAAGTCCGTATTATGTTATTGGACTTGTTGGTATATTCGTACGGGGTTCCGAGTACCCCGAGAGTGATACAGATTGAAATCGGATCAAGAATTGGACTTGAGCAAAATCTGAATTTTTTCCTTTTGTTGTAATCGCACTTGCGGATTTTTGCCCGCAGATGCGAGCCTTCCATCGCAGATGCGCCCGGGCGTGTCAAGGCTTCGATCATAGAAGCGGATAACTTCTAGCAGAAGCGTGTCCACAGATGCGCACCAAATCACGCACATGAGGGTCTGGGCTGGCCTAGGATCTTCGCAGGTGCGGCCATTTTGCGCAGAAGCGGATGTCGCAGGTGCGACAGGAGTGTCCGCAGATGCGGAACTTCACCTGGCAGCCTAGCATCGCAAATGCGAGCTTGTCTCACAAATACGAGTCCGCAAATGCGGAACTTTTATCCGCAGATGCGAAAATGATTGGGCAGAGCCCATAAATTCAGAAGTCGCCATTTTTACTCATTTTTGAGTTTTAAGTCTCGGATTTGGACGATTTCAAGGGGAATTTTCACGACTTTGAATTGGGTAAGTATTCTTTAACCAAAAGTGATTATATTTCACAAATCTATGTCTATATTCATCATTTATTTCGGATTTAGATGGAAGAAATTGGACTTTTTATAAAATATTTCAAAAATAAAAAATTAAGATTTGAAGGTCCATTCGATATCGGAATTGGACAATTTTTGTATGGTTGAACTCGTAGCGGAACGCGTGTTCAGAGTTCGTGAGTTTTTTCGGGATTTGAGACATGGGTCCCACTGTCAAATATTTTAATCAATTTTAGTTTTTTATCCGAAAAATTAGTAAATTTATATGGAATTAATTCCTATGATTCGTATTGAGTATATTGAATTATTTGTGAATAGATTTGAAGCTTTCAGAGACAAATTTAAAAGGAAAAGATGTGGTTGTGTAATTGATTGGAATTTGCAAAGCGAGGTAAGTGTCGTGGTTAACCTTTACTTGAGGGAATAGAACCCTTAAATTATTTGTTATGTGAAATTCATGTGAACGACGTATAGGCGAGGTGATGGGTGTCTATACGTCATAAAATTTATTGTTTGCCTGCTTACTTGAAAAACCATACAACAACAACAACAACAACAATCCAGTATAATCCCACTAGTGGGGTCTGGGGAGGGTAGTGTGTACGCAGACCTTACCCCTACCCTGGGGTAGAGAGGCTGTTTCCAAATGACCCTCGGCATCCTTCCCTCCAAGAACTCCCCACCTTGCTCTTGGGGCGACTCGAACTCACAACCTCTTGATTAGAAGTGGAGGGTGCTTACCATCAGAGCAACCCACCTTGTCTAAACTTGAAAAAACCATAAAAAAATTTTAAACCATAAATTAATTGTTATAATAATTATTTCTCTCCTATTCTTTGCCAAATATTAATTCTTAAATTCGTGTAATAATTTCTACATGCTTATTTGAATTATGTGCACTAATTGCTACTTGACATTTAGCATATTAAATATTAAGCTGTCTATTTTCTCCCTGATTTGCAAAATAAATTGTTATTGCCATTGTTTGTTCATAAATAAATTATAATTATTGTGTGTCTTGATGTTTAATAGTTCTCATTGGACGTGATATTTACTGGAGTAGTTTTTATTTAAACTATGAGATGTTTAAAGTTATATATATTGGGGGAACGAGTTGCACGCCGCAACGGAAAATGAAAGTAAATATATCAATATTGAGGTATCGGATTGCACGCCGCAACGGAAATGAAAGTAAATATATCAATATTGGGGGATCGGATTGCACGCCTCAATAGACTTATTTAAAAGTCAATATTGGGGGATCAGATCGCACGTCGCAACAGACTTATTTAAAAGTCTTTATATATACTTGATTGAAATAAATATATGACAGACTTGATTAAAAGGAATATATATATTGGGAGAGCGGGTTGCACGCTGCAACAGAATTAAATGTGAATATATTATGAGCGGATTGCACGCTGCAACAGAATTGGTTGAAATGATAATGGATTATGACTGTTGAGTTGGCTTTAATTATTATAAATGAGTTACCTGTTTTATTTCTATTATTTGTAGTTGTCATTAATATTGCGTATAGGTGAATGTAAGTGAATCGCCTTAGCCTCGTCACTACTTCGTCGAGGTTAGGCTCAACACTTACCAGTATATGGGGTAGGTTATACTGATACTACACTCTGCACTTCTTGTGCAGATTTTGGAGTTGGTCCCAGCGGCGTACCATAGACTTGCTCGGATTTCAGCTACCAGAGGAGACTTGAGGTATAACTGCATGGCGTCCGCAGTTGTAAAGTCCCTATCTATTTTACTTTTGATGTGTGTCTATTTTCATATATCTTTATTTTATTCGGACCTTTATTTGTATTTATTCTAGAAGCTCGTGCACTTGTGACACCAATTCTGGGATGGTATTTAGACACCGTTATTTTTTTATGGGTTATTTCATTATATTTCAAACTTTGCTTCGCATTTTTTTTGATTATTAATAATTTAAAGATTGTTTAAAAATTGTTTAATATTATTCTAATGTTGGCTTGCCTAGCAAGTGAAATGTTAGGCGTCATCACGGTCCGAAGGTGGGAATTTCGGGTCGTGACAAATAGTATAAGCCATAAAGTCATATCCTCATTTCGAGAAATGAGTTGGTGACTCCAACGTGATTACTAGAAGGAAAAGTTAGACCCCTGGAGTAATATAAATTAGTATGGGCTGGTGAATAAGATAAACTGAACATGAATTCGGGACCGAAGGATTTGATAATAGTCGACATCGTAAGAATTTCAGAGATCGCATTCCAGTGATAATAGAATGGACAATAAAAGATTAACCTTTAAAGTTCATTTAGGAAGACGCTTCGCAAAAGCAAGCACGGTGAACAGAGTTAAGCTTAAGGGACTAAGTGTGCCAGTTACACTAAGTGTCACCCTTGTGCGTAAGAAATTCAATTATCCCTAGTATAGAAGGGTTACCGCAAGGTGAGTAAGGTGTCAGTGAAGATGTGAAGAAAAAAAAATGCCAAAGATGAAGAGGTAACTATGGAATATTAAAGGAAGAATGCGGTAAAAAGGTGAAAGGAATGAGATTGCATTTATTCAGATCCTACAGATATGATATGACTCCAGAACATTATGCAACCATGACGTCGGGGGGAAGTAGTAAGGGTTCCGCAATAGATGATATTGATAAATAAGTGGGAATGAACACTTGATACATAAGGAGCTCGTGCGAGAGGTAAGTTAAGACAAAGGACATAACCTAATAGGGGTTACACAGAATATAGATATGATAATAGACCAACGAGTAGTCTGTAGTTGATTCGGGAAGAGCCTTGTTATGGTTAGCCAAAAAGTCATAGACAAATCAGCAGATCATGCAAGATAAACGTAGTGAACCCCAGCATAGGGAATTCAGTATCTTTTATACGAGATCGCAATCATTGAATAAAAATTTCAGATAGGAGTTGGGGTAATTAAAGGTACCGTATAAGTGTTACAGAAATAAGAGAGAGTGCCACTTAGGAGACACTCAAAATTTGAGTTCAGAATTAGCCCTACGAGCATAGGGCACAGAGGTATGTAACTAAGGATATTTGTAGGCGAGTAAGAACATCGACAATTCCTTCGGGTATACAATATAATAAACTCGCAACTTTACAAGTGCCAGAAGGTCTCCTTAAGTACTACAAAAAAAGACTAGCTGAGGAAAGAAGGAAGAAGGCTTCAACCTAATCATAATGACATAAAGAAGAAATGGTATTGTAACAACAGTCTCACTACAATATTGTATACACTCCATAAGAAAGTGGCACCATCATGGCTAATGAACGGGAAGTAAAAATCAAAGGTGATATTTGAGATCATATGAGTTATCGAAAATTTCAGTATTCGTGGGCAACAAGATAAGCCAAGTATTAATGCAGCAAGTGGCAGAATGACCAGGAAAATTAATTGCTTACATTTAAAGACAACTGAGAAGGCACGAAAAGAAATATATGGTGCTAGCAATTTAAAGGAAGATTGCGAGTAGTATAAATAGATATGTGTAGGTCGCAAGCTAAAATATGATAGAGTGATAAGGTTTTAGGTATACAAGAGTGAAAGGGTGAGTGAGAAGGTGACGAGAACAGGTAAGGCCTCAAGATTAAGCCTATCAAAATAAGAGAGCTGATGGTTTTCGTAAGTAATAGAAAGCTCAATATAACCTTAATGAATGCAAAGAAGTCTAAGACTAGTAGTAGTTAGAAGAGATGGAATATTGCCCTGGTAGTAGAATAAGGGTGTAATTGTGATAGATAAGAGGATGACGTTTAGGCCTTTGATTGAGTAATGATTTTGAGAAAAAAAGATTTCATGAATTGCACTGGATTAGAACCCATATGATGAATCACCTTGGGATGCTATGAAATACGGTTATTGAAGTATAGTATCGTCCCTAGGTGGATCAGGCAAATCACTTCAAATATTCCCCGACGAGACATGAGCCTTAGTGATAATGTATTATGTAAGAAGTTTCAAGTTATCAGTGGTAGATTATGGATCAAAATTAAGGTGAATCAACAATGGATGGATAAAAGTTACAAAGTATGAGATGAGATTAGGCCGCCATTCTTAAGATGAACAGTTATGAGGAAGAACTAAAATACTTATATTTATACATATAGGATAAGCAGCGAGAGAGTAACCTAGAGTTGGGTAACAGACCTAGTTATAAACCAAAATAAGTGTTATGGTATAGTATTGTAATGACCCGGCCTGTCGTTTTGAGAGTAATAGCCTTGATCCCCTATTAACTACTTTCCCGGTATTTTGACCGGTAGTGGAATTTTTGATATCGGGGTCGGATTCCAATTTCGGAGGTTGGAATAGGTCCGTAATATCAATTATGACTTATGTGCAAAATTTGAGGTCAATCAGACTCGATTTGATAGGCTTCAGCATCGGTTGTAGAAGTTTGAAGTTTCAAAGTTCATTAAGTTTGAATCGGAAGGTGATTCGCGTTTGTAGCATTGTTTGATGTGATTTGAGCGCTTGACTAAGTTCATATGGTGTTTTAGGACTTGTTGGTGTGTTTGGTTGAGGTCTCGGGGGCCTCGAGTGTATTTCAGATGCTTAACGGATCGAAAATTGGACTTGTGTTTTTTATGAAGTTTCTGGTGTTTTCACACCTGCAGTGGGGAGACCGCAGGTGCGGACTCGCACGTGTGGATGAAGGAGCGCAGATGAGGGATTTTGGCAGCCCAAGATGGGTTTGTAGGTGCGGAGGTAATTGCACAGAAGCGGACTCACTTCTGCGGTTGATCTGTGCGCAGGAGCGGTGAGGGTCACAAGTGCGGTTCCTTGGTCGCAGGAGCGCATTCGCAGGTGCGGCGCTTCTCTTGAATATACGTGGCGACGTCCAAATCCACTACTAAAAAGTAAATGGATACGATCACATGCAATATAATTTACCAAACTTTGAGTCGGGGTCGAATCCTACAAAGAACAATATGTAGGCGATTAGGCGTGTAAGAGAATTATCACTTATTATGCTAAGCCAAACACTTAGAAATATTTTGAGAAAATATTATAGCTAAATGCGGAAATATAAACTAACCTAGAAAGTAAATAAAATGATCAATGGCTACAAGCATGGATGCATTGGGAATTACACTCAAGTAATGATCCAATGTATTTCACGATTTTAAAAATATGAGCGAGTTTATGTTAATTAGCCTCGGGTAATAATTCTAGATTTGCTTCTTTCGAAGACTAACAAGACTTCTTAATTGAATTATCCCTAAAATAATTAAGAGATTAAGCACACCCGAATATGGCTACAAGTAGTTCAATCCTATCCCTAGGTAGAATTTATAAAGTGAGGTTTAAAGCCTCACATTTTTGTTAATTAATCTTTTCCAACCCCAAATTATCTTTCCCAAAATTAATTCGAAGTTAATGAGTGAGTCCTAGGGTTAGCTAATCCCTTTGGAAACATTAAAGAACAAGAATAATTAAAGAAACAATAACTCACTTCAATATAACTAAAAATCATTCAATACATAAGCACAACAAGATATTTAATCCACACTTTAAACATGAATATTTCCATAAACAAGATTCAAGTGTTGGAAAAAATACTACACACTTAGATATTCAATACAAAGGAAGGAAATGAAGAAATGAGCATAAATGAGTAAGAAATTCTCAACCAAAACTTTCAAATCTTCAAGACCCAAGTGTGTGTGCAAGAACCCTACCTTCCAAAACTTGTCTTCTCTAGCCTAAGGACTGAAAAATAAACCAAAGATCTTTTACAAATGAGCTAGGTCATGTATTAAATGGTTTGGGGTCAAAATTGTAAAATTCTAGAACTGTCCAGATTTGTCAATCGCGATCACGAAAAGAGGCCTGCGATCGCGAAGAGTTATGTTGTAAAGCATTGCGATCACAGACCAGAACACGCGTTCGCGTAGAGCACTTGGGAGCAGTTGACCAGCCTCTTCTTCGCGTTCGCAGATTTTTGCCTTACGTTCGCGAAGTATTATTTCCTAGCCTTCCGCGATCGCATGTCAATGTTCGCGATCACGAAGAGCATTATCTGGCAGCAGTCATTTTTCCTCAATTTAGCACATTTTGACTTGGTTTCTTCCGTATCTCTTCTAAATCACTTGATACCTGAAACATGTCAATAAAACTCAATAAATGCCTTAGTTTCTCAATAAAATCATCCAAAAGCCTAAGTATCAAGAAGAGATAAGATGGTGAAATACCAACTTATCAAAGTCCCAAACTTAAACTATTGCTTGTCCTCAAGCAATTTAAAAACTAAGAACATCTTTCAATAAAATCATCAATTTAGCTTAATGGCATACCAGACATCATTTCAAGTCAAAAAGGTTTAAATTAAATACAATCTAGTGACTTTGGTTGGTACCAACAATTAATCTAAAGCATATGAATCACCAAATTCTCACAAATTTCATTTCAATTCAAGTACTCAAACACCACGTTAATCAAAGTGGCAACCAAGTCATGACACTAATGCTTCAAAATTTGTCTCATTATCACAAACAACTTTCTTTTGTTCATTCCTCCAAATTGGAGATTGGATTAAGTTCACAACTCAAAATATTCATGTGCCCTCACACTTAAGAGAGAATCCCAACTAATAAATTGTAATTTAAACACATATGGGATATTAAATAGAAAGAGTTAACCCTCACTCTCACAAAGATATTCAAATGCACAAAAGTAGTGTCATAGGCTTGCCCTTCATATATTTCTCTACTAATGTAGACACACTTGGTTCAAAATCAAGTAGGACTTAAAGAATTTGTAATGTAGGTTTTGGTTAAGGTAGGGCACAATTTGAATAAGAGTGACTCAAAACCTCCCTAAGCACTACACTTTGCAACAATCAAAGCACACTTTCTTCAAAAACATTTTCCATCTTTCTTCACTTTTTATTCCACACTTAATCTTCCATTTATTCACAACTCCTTATTTTTCCTTCCTTTTTTTCTTATTTCTTACTCATCACTTTTTTACCTTTCACTTTTTAAGCAACTTTCACATCACAACTTTTCCAACCATCACCCCCAATCTTAGGCATTTAGCCTATGTCTACACTTTCAAAGTACTTAGGGATGTAGGGTGCCAAAAATAGGTCAATAAAGAACAAAGGGTTAAAGCTTGTAACATAGTGGCCAAAGAAAAAGTTTAAATGCTCAAAATGGGTTGGCTAGGAAAAATATGCAAGGGTAGGAAATTTAAGGCACAATAACGGTCCAGGAAGGCCTAACATCATTTTCTAAACCAAGTTAGTCTATGATTTCGCTTTGAAGCACATTCCGGGCAAGTTCTAGACTACAAATACTGCAAAAGAACTCATACAAATCTTACAACACATGGTACATGCAAACTCGAGTGACATATAAATCCAAAATCCAATTAACACCAATGAACTAAAGAAAATCACATATAGCCTAAAAGGCTATTTAATGAATCAAAGAGCCAAAAATAGAGCCTAAAAATCACAACAAGGATTATCACTTCAATCATTTTTCATTTTAAAGATCAAAACTTCATATGCTACAGTTTAAATCATGCTGGTACCAAATAAGCCACACGTTGGTTTGTGGCCAAAAGATCACACCCAATAACCAATTTATTCACTACTAGCTATTAAACTAACTAAAAAAAATATTTACCTAAAAAGAAAAAAAAGTAAACAAGACTAATCCTTTAAGAAAGTTGTCACGCCATCCATCGTAGGGAAAAGTCACCCGGTTCAATACAAATTAATTCCTTGGAAAAGAACCGCGGTATAAATAAAAACCAAGGAGTTTCATTACTACTACTATGGACAATAAAAACTAACAAGAAAATGCTAATGCCAGCATGCTAGAATTAAACTACAAAATATTACTAATGAACTACAAATGTCAACAAATCTATACAAGTTCGCAAAAAATGATCATGCTCCACATACATCCATCATATATGAGCCACCCCCAACCTAAAGTGTTGCATTTTCCCCAATGCAACTAAACAAAACAAGCTAAAATGAAAGAGATGCTCCCTGAATGGCATCACTTCGAGCTGGAGGTACTGGGAACTGAGAGCTCCAAGTCATCCTCGTCGTTGTCATCTGATCCAAAAAACTTCCTCAAGGTGTTCATCATCTTTGTCAAGAACTTGCTTTGCTTCTTTTCATGTTCTCTTTGCTTTTGCTGCCCCCGATCAATCTTACCTAATTTGGCTTTAAAGGCCTGCTGCTCCTTAGCAAGATCTGACAAAGTTAGACCCTTTCCTTGGCCAGCTGGATCTGCAGATGTGCTATCTGCAGACGGTCCATAAGAGAAACCAGCTATAAGCTGGCGGACCTGTGTCTCCATGCCATAGACCTGGCGAGAGATATACATGAGTGTGAGAGGTCCTTGATCAAGTGGTACAATAGTAGTACAAGGCCCTGTGGCATCTGTGCAGAATCGGGTATCTCAGTGATGGTGTCAGGATACTGGCCAAATGAGGGAGATGCTACATTAATCTTTCTTTTCTTATGTGCATCACTTGCTCCCTTTCTCAACAATGGATGAATGAGCGTCTCTGGGTTATTTTCCTTCTCTGTAGGCCTCTTCTCCTCCCCGACCTCATAGCATAAATGAGTGATCAGGGATGGGAAGAATAAAATCTTAGTCCTCTCTGCAACAACCTTTGCTATCTCATAAATAATAAGTTGTCCCACATTCACTGGTATGCCCTCTATGATTGTGCAAATTACCCTTGCCTTCTCAAGTGTCATCTCGGTCTCATCACGTGAAGGCATGACTCGAGCACAGATAATGGAGAGCCAAGTTTTGGCCTCGGCAATGAATTTAGAAGACTCGATCCTTGAGTGATTTCTTATCCAGTTCGACATCTTTCCACCGTGCAAATGGTCTACAAACCACTGTGAGCCCAAATCTTTAGCTCTATACATATACACCTGGTTGTCAGCATTGGAAAGATTATAATATGTATTTATCGGCTTTGGATCAAAGCGGACTTATTTGCCCCTGACAGTAACAACCAAATCATTCTTGAAGTTGGTCTCTACAACATTTGCATAAAATTCTCTTATCACTTCATGATTGGTTGTTCTTGGCTCTTCCGCAAAGCAAATCCATCTGCTCGATATTAATCTTTCATGGAACTTGGGCCATCGACTTTCAAGGTCGGTCAAGAGAATTCCTCTTTCTTTAATCATACTTCTACACAGTTGTTTGTCATGGTGGTGGGAACATCTTAATGATGAGAATATGTCCAGATCAAAGTACCCCTCTTCGGCAACTTGTTCGATATATTCTTGAACATTTTCATTTGGTGTCGAATCTATTTTAGAGCTCAAAGTACATACAAACGGAGTAAACATGTCCAATACCTATATGGACACTTAAAGCATTGTATTAGGATGTATTTAGGCCAAAGAAAGAGATCAAAAGGGCTTAGGATAAAAAAATGGCGAAGCTACTGTTTTGCTGCCTGGGCTTCAATGAATCGCGATCGCGGAATTGGGCACGCGATCGCAAAGAACAATTGGGTTTTCAGTTGTAATAAAGCTACACAAATTGCAGAAGGATATACACGATCACGATGTGCAACTTTGGTTCTCAGCAGAATTAGACCTACGCGATCGCGGAATGGGCATCGCGATCACGAGGGTCTTCTTCCTCGCCCAGCAATAGTTCATTTGGGTATTCCATCAAACAGGTTGTGTGCACCAATTTTGTGTGTATTTTTGGCAGTAAGTTAAGCACATATCTCACCCAAAAATCTTTCAACAATAAAATCCTCACACTAAACCAACCTCACCTAGCAAGCAAGAACATATAAAGCACACATGATTTCTATTTTAAAATTTTAACTCAAGCCCTAAAATCTCAAGAGTTTTTGCCATTTATCATTTCACACTAAGCAGAGGAGCAGAAGAAACAAAAATAAATCCAAGAGAGATGAGATAAATGCACATACCTTGAGCGTGATGGGTGAAAATTTTGCAATGGAATTGAAGCAATTGGAGGATTAGAGATGGTTTCGAGGGGTTAGGGGAGTATGAGAAAATTGTTTCATTGTTTTGAGGCCAAGTGGGCGTTCTTTGTTATTTCCAGTGTTTTAAGGTTTAGAACTTACATGTTAACTGCGATCGTGTGAAATTTCATGCGATCGCGTAGAACAAATTTACCAAAAGGACGTGACCGCTTCTCTGTTTACGCGATCGTGTAGCGATAGAAAAATTTCGTTCTCTACGAACGCGTGGCTTTTTATGCGATCACGATTATCTGCAATTTTCTGCAATGTTTCATCAGCTACTGGTTTGGACTGTCCGGACCATGCAACCTGCTCAAAATAACTCCAAAAAAATGTGAAACTTGGCAGATTAGTCAAAAATAATATACTAAGCTATTCTTAAAAAACAAATTCAAAAAATAAATGACTACAAATTTTGAAAACGATGGGTTGCCTCCCACCAAATGCCGCATTTAACTTCGTGGCACGACGCATATCAACTTTACCACTTTTATTGCCACTTGGAAGATATGTATTGGGCACCTAACTTGGAATCTATCTTGTGACCACGAGCGGTGGGGGGTGGTAAGTTGATGATCAAGCCAAACTTTAATTTCTTCATTTTGCGTTTCTTGGCTTTCATGTAAGGAATGTGATTTTGCCTTCTTGTTCCCTCAAATTGTAAGATGTATGGCCTTTGACTTTCCACCTCGAAATCCCTTATTGACTCGTATAGTTCAATTCCCATATCACCACACAATTCCAATATTGAAAAATGCTTGGAATGTGACGTCAAACCTCCAAATTGCAATTCTTCCCGGATTTTGACATCCTCTTTTTCCCCCGGACTAGAGTCAATCTCAACCATATTTTCAATTATACCGGTTGACTCTAATTCCATATTTTTCTCGGCATCATTGACAAGCATGGAGTCGGTTGGCGGATGTTCAATTCTTGATTCCTCAAAGTAAAGCTCACTTTCTTTCTCGGAGTTGGATTCTTCTTGATCTCTTTCCACACTTCCAAATTGATGGGCATAATGAGCCTCAATCAATGATTCCATTTGCTTTTCCAAGGTGCGGATATCATCATCATTTTTAGTCAAGCCTTGTTTCAAGTCCTCGAGTGCCAAGTGGTGCTTCTCCTTATTTTCAAGAATGGCCTCCATCATGAGCATCATTTTCTCATTTTGAGCATTTGAGAGTTCTTCTTGGTTTTGATCAAGTGCCAAGGAAGGATTTTCGGCTTCCACATATAAGGATGGTTCTTGGCTTTCATTCACTTCCGAGGCCTTTTGGGCCTCTAAAGCTTCACGCATTTCTCCCATTTGTGAGTGCATCCGTTCAAGCGCCAAGTGATTTTGGAGACTATTTTCCAAAAGCTCCTCCAAGGCACCCTGCTCTTTGTTTTCTCCTTCAATTAGGAATTCTAACATGAGCTTGAACTCTCCATTTTGACCATGCTCAATTTCTTCCACTTCCATGTCCCTATACTTATCATCACAAAAAGTAGAATAATCATAGCGGGGGCTTGGGGAAGGGAAGGACAAATATGCACAATTATCCCAATAACCATTTTGACGACCACACTTATCATAAATACTCCACTCATGGGTTTGAGATTGTGCGCAAAATCCACCTCCGGGAGAATTTAAACAATTTTGCCACGAGTGTGGTCCTCCACAATAAGGAAAAGGGTCATTAAAGTATGAACAACTACCATCCGACCAATTTTTATTATATGATGCCATTTTTTTTAAAACTAAGAAAGTAAACAAGAAAACAAATAGGAAGATAAACAAGGATAAGAAAATAATTACACAAATATTCACAAGTTTGGACCAAAGCACTTACGCTTACTTCTCAAATAACCTAAATTACGCCAAATTATTCCCTGGCAACGATGCCAGTTTTGGCGACGTCCAAATCCACTACTAAAAATTTAATGGACACGGTCACATGCAATATAATTTACCCAACTATGAGTCGGGATCGAATCCCACAAAGAACAATATGTAGGCGATTAGGCGTGTAAGAGAATTATCACTTATTATGCTAAGCCAAACACTTAGAAATATTTTGAAAAAATATTATAGCTAAATGCGGAAATATAAACTAACCTAGAAAGCAAATAAAATGATCAATGGCTACAAGCATGGATGCATTGGGAATTATACTCAAGTAATGATCCAATGTATTTCACGATTTTATAAATATGAGCGAGTTTATGTTAATTAGCCTTGGGTAATAATTCTATATTTGCTTCTTCCAAAGACTAACAAGACTTCTTAATTGAATTATCCCTAAAATAATTAAGAGATTAAGCACACCCGAATATGGCCACAAGTAGTTCAATCCTATCCCTAGGTAGAATTTATAAAGTGAGGGTTAAAGCCTCAAGTTCTTGTTAATTAATCTTTCCCAACCCCAAATTACCTTTCCCAAAATTAATTCGAAGTTAATGGGTGAGTCCTAGGGTTAGCTAATCCCTTTGGAAACATTAAAGAACAAGAATAATTAAAGAAACAATAACTCACTTCAATATAACTAAAAATCATTCAATACATAAGCACAACAAGATATTTAATCCACACTTTAAACATGAATATTTCCATAAACAAGATTCAAGTGTTGGAAAAAATACTACACACTTAGATATTCAATACAAAAGAAGGAAATGAAGAAATGAGCATAAATGAGTAAGAAATTCTCAACCAAAACTTTCAAATCTTCAAGACCCAAGTGTGTGTGCAAGAACCCTACCTTCCAAAACTTGTCTTCTCTAGTCTAAGGATTGAAAAATAAGCCAAAGATCTTTTACAAATGAACTAGGTCGTGTATTAAATGGTTTGGGGTCAAAATTATGAAATTCCAGAACTGTCCAGATTTCTGCCCAGATTTGTCAATCGCGATCGCGAAAAGAGGCCTGCGACCGCGAAGCGTTATTCTGTAAAGCATTGCGATCGCAGACCAGATCACGCATTCGGGTAGAGCACTTGGGAGCAGTTGACCAGCCTCTTCTTCGCGTTCACAGATTTTCCCCTGCGTTCGCGATGTATTATTTCCTAGCCTTCCGCGATCGCATGTCAATGTTTGCGATCGCGAAGAGCATTATCTGGTAGCAGTCATTTTTTCTCAATTTAGCACCTTTTGACTTGGTTTCTTCCGTATCTATTCTAAATCACTTGATACTTGAAACATGCCAATAAAACTCAATAAATGTCTTAGTTTCTCAATAAAATCATCCAAAAGCCTAAGTATCAAGAAGAGATAAGATGGTGAAATACCAACTTATCAAACCCCCAAACTTAAACTATTGCTTGTCCTCAAGCAATTTGAAAACTAAGAACATCTTTCAATAAAATCATCAATTTAGCTCAATGGCATACCAAACATCATTTCAAGTCAAAAAGGTTTAAATTAAATACAATCTAGTAACTTTGGTTGCTACCAACAATTAATATAAAGCATATGAATCACCAACTTCTCACAAATTTCATTTTAATTCAAGTGCTCAAACACAACACTAATCAAAGTGGCAACCAAATCATGACACTAAAGCTTCTAAATTTACCTCATTATCACAAACAATTTTCTTTTGTTCATTCTTCCCAATTGGAGATTGGATTAAGTTCACAACTCAAAATTTTCATGTGCCCTCACACTTAAGAGAGAATCCCAACTTATAAATTGCAATTTAAACACATATGGGATGTTAAATAGAAAGAATTAACCCTCACTCTCACAGAAATATTTAAATGCACAAAAGTAGTGCCACATGCTTTCCCTTCATGTATTTCTCTACTAATGTAGACACACTTGGTTCAAAATCAAGTAGGACTTAAAGGATTTGTAATGTAGGTTTTGGTTAAGGTAGGGCACAATTTGGATAAGAGTGACTCAAAACCTCCCTAACTTAAAGAACTTTTAGGGAGGTTTTGAGAGTAATATCCCCGATCCCCTATTAACTGCTTTCCCTGTATCTTTTTCTGCTTATGTGACTTGCCGGGAGATTTTGTTATTGGTTTCGGAGTATTTTGGGACACTTAGTCCCTAAACAGAATCTTAAGGCTTAAGATTTTGACCGTAGTCGGAACTGTGTGAAAACGACTCCGGAATGGAGTTCCGTTGGTTCCGTTAGCTCCGTTGGTGATTTTGGACATAGAGGCGTGTCCGGTTTGTGTTTTGGAGGTCTGTAGCTGATTTAGGCTTAAATTTGCGAAAGTTAAATTTTTGGAGATTTTGACCGGCAGTGGATTTTTTGATATCGGTGTCGGATTCCGATTCTGGAGGTGGAGTAGATCCGTAATGCCAATTATGACTTGTGTACAAAATTTAAGGTCAATCGGACTCGATTTGATAGGTTTCAGCATCGGTTGTAGAAGTTTGAAGTTTCAAACTTCATTAAGTTTGAATCGAAGGGTGATTCGTATTTGTAGCATTTTTTGATGTGATTTGAGGGCTCGACTAAGTTCGTATGGTGTTTTAGGACTTATTGGTGTGTTTGGTTGGGGCCCCAGGGGCCTCGGGTGTATTTCGGATGCTTAACGGATCGAAAATCGGACTTGTGTTTTTGCTAATGTTTCTGGTTTTTGGTGTTTTCGCACCTGCGGTAGGGAGACAGCAGGTGCGGACTCGCACATGCGGATGAAGGAGCGCATATGCGGATTTTGGCAGCCCAAGTTGGGTTCGCATGTGCGAAGGTAAGTGCGCAGAAACGACCTCGCTTATGCGATTCGTCTGTGCGCAGGAGCGGTGAGGGCCGCATGTGCGGTTCCTTGGTCACAGGAGTGCATCCGCAGGTGCGGCGCTTCTCTCGCAGATACAGACCCAAAGGACCTAAGTTAAGTCCGCACCTGCTATGGAATTTCCGCAGGTGCGGCATTGCATGTGCGATTATAGCCCCGCAGATGCGAAATCGCTTGGCAGAAAGGCCAAGTTCGAGGGTTTTATCCCATTTTCAATTTTGGGACTTTGAGAGCTCGGATTTGGGCAATAATCTGGGAGATTTTCAGAGGAAGCTTTTGGGTAACGATTATTAACCCATTTATGGTTATATTCCACTAATCTATCACTAATTTTATCTTTTAATTTCGGATTTGGTTGGAAAATTTGGGGAAAAAATAGGAAGAAGTTCTTGAACTAAGGTTTTGGGTTTTGATTGAGATTTTGATATCGGATTTAGATAATTTTGGTACGAGTGAACTCGTGACTGAATGGGTGTTCATATTTTGTAACTTTTACCCGATTCCGAGACGTGGGCATGGGCGAGGCTTTAGGGCGATTTTCGAAATTCTTGTTAAAGCCTTGATTTCATTAATGAAATTAGTCTAATATAGTTGTATTTATGGCATGAAATTGTTTTATGCTAGATTTGGGCCATTCGGAGTCGGGTAGTCAAAGAAAAGACATTGTTATCGATTGATTGAGCTTGGTTCGAGGTAAGTGGCTTGCCTAACCTTGTGTGGGGAAAATCTCCTTAGGATTTGGTACTGTTGTGTCCTTTTGTTAAATTCTAGTCTATTATTATACTGTATATTCTCCTGCCTTGTTTATTATTTACCAGTGAGCCTGACCTGACCTCGTCACTACTCGACCGGGGTTAGGCTTGGCACTTACTGGGTACCATTATGGTGTACTCATGTTACTATTCTGCACATGTTTTGTGTGCATATTCAGGTGCTTCTTATCAACCCCGTTACTAACTAAGAGTGCTTGATGTTGTACGGTGACTTCAAGGTACATCTGCCGCATCCGTAGACCTCGGAGTCCCCCTTTATCCTCTCCTATGTCATTTACTTCCCGTACTTCTTTTGTTAGACTCTGGTGTATAGAGATACTAGTTTCCTTCTGTAGCTTGTGACTTATGATGTTCCGGGTTTTGGAGAATACTGTGTATTACTAGAATGTTGGTTATTGTACATGCCGAGCGGCATTGTTACCAGTTATTTAGTTATCTGTTGCAGATAGTTGTTAAGTTTTACTTGCATTTTTGTTATTTCCGCAATTGTTTAGGCTTACTTAGTCGTAGAGACTAGGTGCATCACGACGTCTTACGGAGGGAGTTATTATGGTCGTAACAAGTTGGTATCGGAGGTCTAGGTTCATAGGTGTCGTGAGTCACAAGCTACGGGTTAAAGTCAATTCTCCGTAGTTTTAACTCATTTTTCTAGTCCAAAATGGTTCCTAAATCCTCCTAAATGCTCTCCAATGGTTCCTCCATGATTCTAGGGTGAGAACCTAAGATGAAAACATGAATCCAACGCTAGAATTCCCGTGCTTGCTAGATCGTAGTTCTTCATCTTGTGGCTGTATTCGAGGGTTCTTCAAAGGTAAGTAACTTCGGATTTCGTGTTGTTCTTTATGATTAAGCTAAGAATCAGTCCCTCCTTCATATATATTAGAGTCTCAAGGCAAAATACAAGTGTTTACACACCAACTTGAACACAAAAATTGATTCAAGAAGAGAATACAACTCCTATAGTGTTGTGGTGTGATTGAGGGTTGTTATGAGCTACACCAGCTAGGGATTTCAAGTTGTATCTACTGCCTAAGGTATGTAAATCATGTTCTTGGCTGTGTTTAAGGTTAATCATGTGTTGTTTGAGTTGTTTGAGTTAAAATCTTCAAGATAGTAATTGACATGGCATAAAGGATCGTTATCTTTTTTTTTTGTGGGCTGTGTTGAGGCTATATATGCTTTGTTGTGGCTAGAAATTATTATAAATGGTTTGATTATGTTGTGGCTGCTGTTTTTAAGCTTATCTATGTGCTAATTCAGTAGATTGAAGAAGATAACATGAAAAATGAGAGGTTGACGATAAAGGTTAAGGTGCTAGGCGTGTGGACTATTTTTGAAGATTATTCTTATGATGTTTTGAGATGAAAATGATATGGTAAGCATATGTATGATGTTATATAAGTTGCAGGCAAATTCATGGAAAATGAATTGGGTTAAATTATATTTTGTTAATTATAAATTGAGCTTGCCGCTCAAAATGGTTGTTGAAGTAATCAGAGAGCTTATTGTGAATTATTGTTGTTGTTTGGGCTGTTTGGTGACTTTTAGTAACTCATGGGATGTAGTAAAAATAGGGGAGGTTCTGTCCATTTTCTTGTAGAATATTGGTTTTGAAATATGAGAGTTACAATAGTTATATGATGACGACGAAGTCAGGTTAGTCATTGTAGACGTAAGAATATCATATTGAGCTTGGTTGACGATTGGAGAGAAGATTGCAAAGGTATGTTTAGGCTATCCCTTCTTTCCTTTTGGCATGATCCATACGATGCAACGAAACGAGCAAGTACGCAACTTTCACAAATGATTCTATTCCTATAAGTACTAGGGTTGCCTATGTTCTTGATTCCCTATATGTCCTACTATCATATTGTATGTTCATGGGTCTTATGACATTCTGAGAGATATTATTGACTTACTTCCTTATTCATTGCATTCATTTATACATGTACAATGACCCATGACCAGATGGCGTTATATACGCGTATATTATATATATATGGGGTATGGAAAAAGGTTATGGCGTTATATACACTCCTCCAACTGATTAGCTGGCATAAGTTAATGATTTCGCTCACAGTGGCTGGGATGATATGATGGGATGTCCTCAGAGTCTTGATGATGTTATGTACGCATATACTTTTGCATGGTATGGCATTTATACACACATGCATGACATTATAAATTTTTTATGATTCACAGAGCTATTCAGAATTACAGGTTGACTTCTTTTCTCCATGTTTCTTTTATGTCTTTTATATACTACTTTCATGCCTTATATACTCGGTACTTTATTTATACTGACGTTCCTTTTGTCTGGGGATACTGCGTTTCATATCCGCAGGTCTCGATAGACAGGTTGAGAGTCCTCCTAGTAGGCTATCAGCTAAGCGGAAGGTGTTGGTGCACTCCACTTGCTCCGGCATTGCCTATCTGGTCAGTATGATTTGGACATGTATTGATTGGTATGGCCGAACCATATCTCGAACTTTATGACATTTATGTCGTAGAGTCTTATAGACAGATGTCATGTATATGGATACTTGTATGGCCTTGTCGGCCTATGTTTTGAGTATACAAATGATTATGTCGGCCTTATAGGCTCGTATGTCGCATACATAAGCTTCTATATCATGTTGGGTCATCCCATGTCGAGTATTCTCTTATGTTTACTTCTAGTTATCTCATGACGGCCTTTTCGATTCATTTACCCATGATAGTGTGATAATAATGATACATTATGTTGGTACTCGGTTAAGTTAGGCACCGGGTGCCCGGTCGCGGCCCTACAATTTGGGTCGTGATTAATAGGAAAAGATGTTTTTACCCTTTCTCTGTTTCTTTTCTTTTTCAAACCTTTTTCATGATCAAAAGTTCATAACCCTCGTTTATTCCCTTTTGGAGAGAAGACTGAACTTCTCGTTAGCAGAAATTTGAAGAACTTAAAGAACACTTGTTTCAAGTTTGAAGAACTTCACTGACTCATTCTAATCGATTCGAGCAGTTGAGAAATCATCGCAACAAATTAGGTTTGATTCTTTGAGTATTAAGTTGAACTTCTGTTCGATCGACTTCCTTATTACTTTGTGATTAAGTTTGAATTCATAAATCGACTAAAGGTTCTTGTTGGTTTTAACTGTTTATTTGAAATCCTTATTGAAAATTTGACTGACAGTTAGGTTTTGTATATTGTGATTAGGTCATGAATGTTAGTTTTTTAGTTTAAATATTTAGGACATTTCAAAAAAATGGTCCTAAAGTTCACTTATTATTTTCTTCTTTGTACATTAGTGGATATATTTAATATATTATTTATTGGTGAATTGTATTTATTATAAATACAGGCTCTGAGTACGGTGCTAATGGAAGGATATCGATATTTCAAGTTTAATGATTGGCGTAATTGGATGAGTTATTGGAAAGGAGATTTTCAATATAAGGAAACAATAAAAAGTTTATTGTCGAAAGCGCAATGGAAAGAATTGAGAGATCATGTTTTTGAAAAATAATCTGGCTCGAAGGTGTTAAATTCTGTGGTAAATTAATTCATTGTGTGTTGCTTTATGAAATTGTAAGAAGTGATAAGAATTTATGATATTTAAGGTTTTTGATCATGAAGTGAAGTTTACAAGTGAAGCCTTCCGCATAATTATTGGGTTGAAATGTTCTTTTTTAGGGGACTTCAGCTTTTTGAATGATAGAGAGAATAGGTTTTATAAAGTTTACTTTATTGGTAAGGAAAGAATTAAGTTAGGGGATTTGTGATATTTTATTACTAGTCGCGCTATTTGATACAAATGCATCATTTGTAGGCAGCAACGACGACGCGGTGAAGCTGGCAACAATTTATTTTGTTGAGCCTGTGTTGATGGGTAAGCGCAAGACTTGAAATGTGTCTAAGCGGGGAATGAAAATTATTGATGATAATGATTAACTCTCTTCTTCTTTTCATGTGGGCTCTTTTTATTTTCCAAAGTTAGTCAACTCATTAAAAGTTGCTTGAAGTCCAAAAATAAAATACTTCAAATAATGAGAATGAAGGGGAGAGAGAGAGAGAGAAAGATAAAGACACATATACTATATGTGGCTTCCCATTCGCCTTCTGTGTTTGGATTATGGAAGTATTCCCAACTTTTCTGGGAAAAAACTTTTTCAAAATTAGAGAATGTGAGTTCCCTAGGATGTTATGTTATTCAGATATGAAATCTTCGCATTATGAGAGTCTCTGTAAAAACTACTTCCATAACGAAAAAGTATGTTAATAGTATTAATGGCTATCCTTTTGTCTGTGTGTTTTGATTCTAAATACATACTTTATTTTCTTATAAAATAGGTGTTTGAGATACTCGAGATGGTACCACTTGGTTATTCTGAAGAAGTAGGAGAGCCCACTAGTGTGTATGAGCACTTATCTATAGATGAAAGTTCAACGCTTTCAACACAATTCGATGAAGGCTTGATAATGAAATTGTTAATGTAAGCTTATTGTCTTTGAATAAGAATTATTTTTATTTCTTTATTTTTTCTTAATAGACTTTTATGTTTTATGGTTTTTGATTCAGAGGTTATCGATGAAGTTGAAAAAGGATTTGCATGCATAATGTGTTAGAATCCATCAAAAAATAACTTTATTAGAAAAAATGATTCAAACGGACATGAAGATAACTTGTTACTTTTGGTTACACTGTATCATACACTTTCTACTGCTAATTCTTAATTCTCGACTAAGTGTCCTAAATTTCCAAGCTACTAATTAGGAATTGAGGACTAGCTATCTTGAAATTTGAGCTTCTAATTTTAAATTCAGGGCTACCTGGCATGAATTTTTTTAGCTTCATTTTTTAGAACCTAACTTTAAATTCAGGACTAATTGTCCTAAACTTATAAGCAACTAATAGTACTAATTTTAATTTTAAATACTATCTCATAGGCTTTAAAGACAAACATGGAGTCAAAGGTTGATACTATTGAAGTTTCTTGAAAAAACACATGAAAAGAACAAAGATAGAGAACCCAATGTTCCATTAATTAGCAAAGATGCAGTTGCTGATTAATGTGACGATAATGAAGATCATTATGAAACTTTTATACACATGTGTATCTAGAAGATGAAACTGATATGGGCATCGGAATTGGAAAAGATTAGATTAGTTTTGATATTGTTGTCATTATAAAATTTAAATTCATCAGCGTAAAAAATATTAACTATTTTGCGCTTACAAATATTGTAGAATCTTGTGATAGAGTGAAATGTCAAGATTAGAAAAATCCAAAAGAGAGACGTGTAACTGAAATTATTCGCAAATCTAGAGTGCAATCTTAGGATGTTGAAAATCCCACGGGAACAAGTATAAGTGAGATTGTATATAAATATGTAAAACGAACACGTAATATATCTACACCTCTATCCCTTAAAGCTAAATTTGGAAATTAAAATGATATTAATCAAGGTTAGATAGAATTTTGTTGATCTGATACATGTTAGTTTTATTAAAATATTAGTAACAAGTATTAATTGTGTTTGCCCTTGTAAATGTTAGAAAATCTTGTAAAGCTACAAGCAAAGAACATGGAGTACAACCTTAAGATAAAGAAAATGCAACACAGGGAACAAGCATAAATAATATCATTGGCAAATATGCTGAAGGAAAATACGGTATCTCAACTCCATCGGCTCTTAAAGAAATAGAAGAAAATAGGGTGGACAACATATGTATTAATTTTTTTTTAATTAGATTATTTTGAACTTCAGGATATTGTATCCTAAATTTTAATTTCTTCAGGTCAAATCCCATAACTTAAGAACATTTCAAAAAAATGTGTTCTGAATTTTAGATCCATACTTCAAATTTTCAAGATGTTTCAAAAAATATGTCCTAACTTTTAATTTCTTCATAGGACAATGCGTCCTTGAATTGAGGTCTTGCAACCAAACTAATATATATGTACTTTTGCTTGTAGAGTAAAATAAAATAAAATAAAATAAAGAAGATGGAGTGGAATATCAAGATGAGGAAAATTCAGAAGAGAGAAGTGGAGGACAATCCCAGGATATAGAAAATACTTAAGGAATATGCAGAAGTGAGATTGCTTGCAAATGTGTAGAAAAAATATATGATATCTCTACACATCTCTCTCTTAGAGCTAATTTTGGAAGTCAAAATGATGCTAGCCACGATAATGATATTTATAATGATTTAACTGGCTTGATATTGACAGTTGCGAAATATTAGATGGAGTTTTGTTGATCTTATACATCTTAGTTTTAATCGAAAATTAGTAACAACTAATAATTATGTTTGGTCTAGTAAATATTGCAGAATCTCGTGAAGTTGCAAGCAAAGAACATGGAGCACAATTTCAAGATAATAAAAAAAGACAATGTATAGAACAGGCATAAGCAATATCCCAGCACTATTGTCTATTCAAGAAATAGAAGAAGTAAGGGTGGACAATACAGGTATTACGTTCTTTTCTTTATGTCAAATTTCATAACCTAAGGATATTTCAAAAAAAAATGTGTTCTGCATTTTAGATTCATACTTAAATTTTTAGAACATTTCAAAAAATATGTCATGACTTTTAGTTTCTTCATAGGACAATATGTCCTAGAATTGAAGTCTTGCAGCCAAACTAATGTATATGTAGTTTTGCTTACAGAGCAAAACAAAAATGCAGTCATTAACCAGTATACTTGAAAAATAAAGAGAGATAGTATTGATTTTGATGGTCCATCGTTTGCTATTCCTACTCCCATGACTACACAAGGGAGCATTGATGAATGTTTGCCCATGGATGTTGAAGAAAATATTGAAGAAGAGATTGGTAGAGGGAAAATGAATAAGAAGCTTAGTTAGCAATTGCAATCCCCATTTGCCAGGAAAAAAAGGGCAACATCGATGGTGCACAATGAGAATATTGCTGAGTATACGGGCTGGATAAAACTAAAATATACTCATAAATGTATTTTTTGATTATGCCAAATATGATGAAAAGTTATTGAAAAAATTCATTGAGTGGCTGGGCAAGGAGAAAAGGAAAGGTCTCAAAAAAGTGTAAGTCTCTAAATGTATTCACTATTTCTAAATTGTTTACATTGTCTCTTGAACTTTCTCCTTCTAATTAGGAATAAAGGACTAACTGTCCTGAATTTTTGAGCTTCTAATTTAAATTTAGGACTAAGTATCCTGAATTTTTGAGTTTCTAACCTTCTAACTTTAAAGTGTCATAAATATCTAAGCTTCTAACTTTAATTTTAGGACGAACTATCCTCAACTTATAAGTTGTTAATTAGAAGTTGAGGACCAACTGTCCTGAAATTTTGAGCATCTAACTTTAAGTTGAGGACTAACTGTAATTTTTAACTTTCTAACTTTTATATTATTTTTATTTTTAAGGGGAGAAACTGATATTTATGTTCAGAATAATAGCAAAATGTTCTTCCTTGAGCTTTCAAGTAGTAACTATGTACTTGATGATAAGATCAGATAATTTAAAAGGCGTTTCTTTTCTTCGTCTTCTTTTTTTTTTTTAAATTATTTATGACTAAGGAAAAAGTAATGCTATCACTGTTGCGCCCATCTATTTCGTTGCACGACTACAAATATAGTTTTCGGTAACTATATGCTTCTTGTGTATAGGAATTTCAATGAAGATGCTTCAAATGAGTTCTAGTGTGTGAAAATTAATTGTATCTCATACCGCATGTGTGTGTGTGTGTGTGGGGAGGGGGGAGGGCAAATGAGAAATGTAAAATTGCTTGGTTAGAGATTGAAAAAATCTTTTTTTCTTGTCGACTACCTTCAGAAAACAATGACGATGTAACACATTTTTCTTTTGAGGGTATTAGACTTGAATGAGAAAAAAATGACGTGTATGACTATATATAATGAACCATATGAGGCTGGATTGAAACACATTGAAATGTATGCGCGCGTAATCCCCCAGTTGCTTAAGTTCTCATAGTTTGAGAAACATCATAAGTCTTTTGGAAATGCATTCAATAAATTTGATATTCAGTGGCAAAGAATACCAAAATAAACTGGACCGTAAGTGTTGTCATTTGCTATATAATTTATATGTACTTTAGATTTATTATTAAAGATGTTGTTTAATTGACTCCTTATCTTAATTTTTTTTTAGGACTGATTGTGGTACAATTCTAATCAAATATGTTAAGTTGTTGATGATGGGGTAGGATGTGGACAAACTCCAACATGAGGGCATATCAAACTTCAGAACAGAACTTGCAGCAAACCTTTGGGCACATGGAGAATGGAAAAGAAATTCTGGTTATGAAACGCCACCTCAGAAAGTCAGTGATGATTATGATAGTGAAAATGAACCTTCTTGCCAAAAGGAGTTGTAATGTAGTATAGTAGAAAGCCATCTAACTTTATAAATTCTAATAGGATGTCAATGACATTTAGAATATCGCAGAAAGTATTTTTGTCCTTAATTCTGGCTCATGTATCCTAAAGTTCAATGTTATTGTTCAATCTTGAATTTTGTTTCATATATATCATTTTTCCTACAAATATGCATCAAGGAGATGCTATGTTAATGAATGATAGCTCAAGATTTTTGTCTTTTGTAATGTCAATATGACTTTTTTCTTTTAGATTATCGTAGAACTTCAGGACACAGTGTTTCAAAACGTATTGATTTATTGAAGTATGAAACTGATATTTGGAACATATATTTCTGAAATGTCGTGAACTTTTGGGTGAATTCTAAGGGATTTTCTACTATCAAGACATTTTTAGCTGATAACCAACATGAAACATATGGTGTAGCGATTTTGCTTCGTATTTACTATCTATCTTGCTTGCTAGTAAAAAAATTTAATTCCAGTTTTTAACTTCTACACAATTTCAGGAAGTTAAGAACATTTCAAAAAAAATTGTTCTCAATATTAGATTCATACTTCAAGCTTTCAGGACGTTTCAAAAATTATGTCCTGAAGTTTACTTGTTATGTTTTCATCTGCTTCGAGAGTACATGTGATTTTGTAATATTTTACGTTAACCATAATGTTGAGATAAATAGTGTGATCACACGAAGGAAAGGGACAAAACCAAAAGCATTTGATTCGCAAAACCTTGGTTAAAAAACTGGAACCAAACTGCAGTTTGTTGGGCAGAAATCAAACTAGTAGTTGCTGATGATCTGTTTTTAATTTGCTGCTCAAACTGTGCAGTAATTACAATTGAACAGTGCAATAATAAGTGTCAAATTACTAGTCAAACTGGTCAAAATAAACACAGCTAGACTTCTAAAATCTGGTTAGAAACATTTGAATTTAAATTCAACAGAAACTGGACAACCGTTAAGTGCAAAACTAGACTGCTTGCTATTCACAGCAACAGGAAACTATCAGAAGTTCACCTAGACCGCTGAACTTAACAACATGCATAATAGCTCAACAATGAAAATGAAATAGTTGCCCAATCATATCCTTCAGTGTCAATCAGTTACACCTATAGTTTTCAAATAACTTGCCTGCTAATTGAAACTTATGGTGAGACAAATAGTGTGATCACACGAAGCAAAGGGACAAAATCAAAAGCTCCAAATCAAGCACTATACTCATACCAGGACATTTCAAATAATTTTGTCTTGAATATTAATTGTATACTTTGAAAATTCAGGACATCTTTCTGATAGCCATATGCTAAAGCTTACTTGCTAAAATAAAAACAATTAAACGAATCTAATTTATACCAAAAACTTAAAAGACTAGTAAAAGATAAATGGATATATCTATAATTTCCCATTCTTCCTTGAAAATGTGTGGACTGCCAGACAATATATACAAGATGTTCTATTATGACCAATTCTGTAACGACCCGACCGGTCGTTTTGAGTGTTGTAGTCCCATTTCCCTAATTACTACTCCTTTTGTGCTTTACAGTTGTTATATGGCTTACCGGGTTACTTGGTTTGTCCCATGAGAGATTTCAAAGTGAATTGAGATACTTAATCTCATAATTGAAAGCTTAAGTTGAAAAAGTTGACCGGATATTGACTTATCTGTAAACGACCCAGGATTTAAATTTTGATGGTTCCTTTAGATCCGTTAGGTGATTTTGAACATAGGAGTGCGTCCGGATTGTGATTTGGAGGCCCGTAGTAGAATTGGACTTGAAATGGCGAAAGTTAAAATTTTGAAAAGTTTGATCGGGAGTGGACTTTTTGATATCAGAGTCGGATTGGATTTTCAAAAGTGGGAGTAGGTTCGTGGTGTCATTTGTGACTTGTGTGCAAAGTTTGAGGTCAATCTGACTTGATTTGATAGGTTTTAGTGTCGTTTGTATAATTTGGAAATGTCAAAGTTTATTAGGCTTGAATTGGGGTATGATTCATATTTTTGATGTTGTTCAAGGTAATTTTAGGGTTCGACTAAGTTCGTATGATGTTTTAAGACTTGTTGGTATGTTTGGTTAAGTTTTCGAGGGCCTCGGGTTGATTTCGGGTGGTTAACGGATCAAAATTTGAAGTTGAAGAGCTGCTGAAGTATGAGGACTGCTGGTGTAATCGCACCTGCGGAGTGGGCGCCGCAGGTGCAAACCCACAGAAGCGGGCCAGGAAGGAATTGGAAGAGGTCACAGGTGCGAGGTCCTTTCTGCACCTGCGAGGCCCCAGATGCGGCGAAGAAGATGCATAGGTGTAGTCTGAGAGAGTTGAGGGGTGTAGGCTGCTTCCATAGAAGCGAATCATGGGCCGCAGAAACGCCTTCGTAGGTGCGAGACCTGGAGCGCAGATACAATGCCAGGTGAGTTAAATGACTTCCGCAGGTCCGGAGTTTTCTCCGCAAAAGCGGGACCGCAGAAGCAAAATTTGGGACCGCCGGTGCGGTTTGACTGGGCAGAACACATAAATGCTAGGGTTCGCAATTTTCACTTCATGAGAGATTTAGAAGGGATTCTTGAGGTAAGTCCCTTGTGCTCATTTTTTATCAATAATCTTGTATCCCCATTGATTTTCCCACCTGGTTTGTATGTTTTTGAGGTGCATATTGGAGGTTTGAGGCTAGGAATTTGAAGAGTTAATTTGGGAGACTATTTGGTGATGGAATTTGATAAAATTGTATGGTTGGACTCGTGGTTGGATGGGCTTTCGGATTTTGCGAGTTTTGTTGGATTCCGAGACATGGGCCGGGTTTTTAACCAATTTCAGATTTTTGAGTTATAACTTAGTAATTTATTGTGGAATTGATTCCTTTAGCACATATTGATTGTATTGTAATGTGTGTTGGAGTAGAGTTGTGCTCAGATTGAGGTAAGTAACACTTCTAAACTTGGTTTTACGGGTTCGAAACCCCGAACTTTTGTGTTATGTGATTGGTATTGAGGTGACGCACATGCCAAGTGACGGGCGTGCGGGTGTGCACTGTGAGAATTGTGACCTGGCCGATTTCATGGCACTGTCTAGTGGTTCTATCTTGTTGATATCCATGTTTTCATCATGTGATAAAGTAATTGAGCTGTCACTCATGCTAGATATCATGTTTAGGCTTTATGCCGATGTTGTTGGGACCCATAATGGTCGTTTGTTGCTATTGTCTTACTGATTTCATTGATATTTCATATTCAGTCATATTCATTCATTTCATATCATATCATATCTCAGTCTCTGTTATTATTTATTGACATATTATATCATTGTTTTCGGGCTAGTATCATGATACTGTGAGCTCGTGAGAGAGAGACTGGAGAGATTGATAATTAAGTGAGGCCGAGGGCCTGATTTTGAGTGACATTATGGGATCGGGTTGCACATCACATCGAATATACTGATTTATGATAGCGCTTGGGCTGAAGGAGCCCCTCCGGAGTTTGCACACACCCCCAGTTAGCGCGATTGATTACATTAAGGGATGGAACTTCCCTAGACATGGATCTTGTCCGAAGCATTATATACCTAGATATGGATCTTCTCTACGGCTGGATTGTCCCTACTCAGTACGGGGTGACTGATGGTCAGTGATGTATATATTCCGGGATGGATCTTCCCTGGGCTGTATAGTCCATATACAGTACTGAGTGATTAAGCATTTGAGAGTGGGAGCACATGAGGCTGTCAGCATGGTGTGTCATATACAGCATGTGCATCAGCATGTAGAAGTAGAGGAGCTATATTCTTCATATCATTCAGATTTATCCATTTTACTGTTTTGAGATATCTATCGAACTTGAAAGCATGTCTACATTTTTGCACTGTAATTTCTATATTGAACTGTGCCGGTTGAGTTTGTCACTACTTTCAGTCCAAAGTTTGGACTTCTTACTTATTGAGTTGGTTGTACTCACGCTACACCCTGCACTGCGTGTGTAGATCCAGGTGCTTCTGGTTACGATGGCTACTAAGTGAGGAGTCGAGATCTCGGAGACTATCGAGGTAGTTGCACGGCGTTCGCAGGCCTTGACTCTTCTTCATTATCTTTATTTGTATTTCAGTTCTTATTTTTCAGATATTGTAGTAGGCTGTATCCTGGTATAGATGCTCATGTACTCGGTGACACCCCGATTTTGGGAGAGATTTGTATTGCGTTGTGGTTTTATTTCGGTTTTTAAAGGGTTTTTGTTAAATATTAACTGCTTTCGTTAAATATTCAAAGCTTTTATTTGGTTGACCTGGTTGAGTAGTTGGCTTGCCTAGTTCCAAGATAGGCGCCATCATGACAGTTTGTTCTGGGTCGTAACAAATTGGTATCAGAGCCTAGGTTACATAGGTCTCACGAGTCATGAGCAGGTTTAGTAGAGTCTTGTGGATCGGTACGGAGACATCTGTACTTATCTTCGAGAGGCTGCCGAACCCTTAGGAAATTTCACATTCTTGTATCCTTGTCGTGTGGATTTGTTGATTCCGGTAACTAAACTTTTATTATTCTATTCTCTCACAGATGGTGAGGACACGTACTACTAGGCAGGATGGACAACCACCAGTACCACCAGCTAGGGCCGTGAGAGGTTGAGGTCGTGGTAGAGGCTGCGGTAGGGGCAGGGGTGCAGCTCGTACAACAGCTAGGGCAGCATCTGCAGACCCACCAGTCGCTCCAGCTCAGGAGCAGGTACCCGATACAGTTGAACTAGTGGGGCCAACTCACGCACCAGTTGTGCCCATTGTGATTCCAGGCCTTCAGGAGGTTTAGGCCCAGATATTGATAGTTTGCACTAGCCTTGCTCAGGTAGTTTCGACTAAGGCCGCACCTGCCACTTCTCAGGCCGGGGAGGTACTCATACCCCTCTTACCCATACTCTAGAGCAAGTAGTGTATGGACTTCAGATACTGGAGGCACTATCAGTCCAACCTGTTGTAGCTGATCAGGCCACGATAATCCTCGTCATGGCTGATGATGAGCAAAGGAGACTTGAGAGATTTGGGGTCTCCATCATTTAGCGGTGCTAAGTTAGAGGATTCTTAGGGCTTTCTGGATAAGTGCGAGCGGATGCTTCGGACAACGGGTATTTTTGAGACCAGTGGGGTCTCGTTCACTACTTTTCAGTTTTCTTGGGCTGGCTTTAGATGGTGGGAGGCTTACGAGAGGTACAGGCCGGTTGGTGCAGCACCACTTGCATGGCAGGAGTTCTCCGTTCTTTTCTTGGAGAAGTTCGTGCCGCAGTCTCGCAGAGAGGAGCTGCGCAGATAGTTTGAGTAGCTTCGTCAGGATGGCATGTCTGTGACACAGTACTAGATGAGATTTTTTGAGTTGGCTCGTCACGCAGTTTGGCTGGTTCCCACTGATAGGGAGAGGATTTGGAGGTTCATCGATGACCTCACATATCAGTTGCAGTTGCTTATGACTAGGGAGAGGTTATATGGTGCTACTTTTGATGAGATAGTCGACATTCCTCGATAGATAGAGATGGTCCGCAGTTAGGAGCGGGTTGAGAGGGAGGCCAAGAGGCCTCTGGGGTCAGGAGGTTTTAGTGGTGTTCCTTCTGGAGGTCAGTTCCACCGCGGCAGGGGTCGTCCTTATAGGCATGCTTAGACGGCTCATCCAGTTCACCGTGGTGCATCATCCGGCCATGGTTTATATAATAAACATCAGGGCCCGTTATCTCTCAGTGCCCTTCCAGCTCAAAGTTCGTCCCATGCACCTTCAGTTCATGGATCGTCGGCACCGGGTTCTTCTAGTGGGTATTCTGGTGCTCGGGGCTTCCTCCAATCCCCACCGTCGTTAGCAGGGATGGGTTGTTTCGAGTGTGGAGATATGGGTCACATCAAGAGGTATTGTCCCCGCCTTACGGGATGTCCAACTTAGCAGAGGAGTCAGCTATGACTTTAACACCCGTTAGTTCACCACCCGCTCAGCCAGCTCGGGGTGGAGCTCAGTCAGGTAGTGGTCGCCCTAGAGGGGGAGGCCGATCAGGTGGCAGTCAGGCCCGATTCTATGCTATTCCTGCCAGACCAAATATTGTTGCTTTAGATGCAGTAATCACATGTATTGTATAAGTTTGCCGCAGGGAGGCCTCTGTATTATTTGACCCTGGTTGCACTTATTCTGTTGCGCGGCGTCTTCCTGAAGTTCCTTGGAAGGGCGATGTAAGGCTAAGCAACTGATGTTAGTGCAGTTGCTATGCACCAACTGAGGTCCTCTACGTATGATAGACTAGATTGTCAGTGCCGTATGGGAAAACCAATGTTGTGAGCAATTGAGCAACGAAAAATGAGCAATTGATGATGAAAGCCGATAATTGTATTGATGATGATGAAAGTTATTACAAGATGCAATGCGGTGTCGGGGGGGAGATACACAGGTACAGAGAATTGTTTGAATGCTTTGATCCCCCATAATAATGCTTAAAAAAAATAAACCAAAGTTACATGAGTTGACCTAAGAAAGCTGTAGAAGCACACAAAAAATGAATGAAGTAAAACTACTCTATAATTACAATGAAAAGGACGTAGTCTTCTATAAGGTGGAAGCAAGTCCGATGGAAGCAACTTTATCTTGAGCATCAGGGTTTGCGTGCGCATTGCTGTTGGCGCGCACGACACTATTTGGATCTGCCAGCGGCTGGGCGCTGGTGCTTGGCATTGGATCTGCATGCAAGGAACTATCTGTGTGTGCAACGCTATTAGCAACATGATAGTTTGTGTGCGCAGCATTGTCGGTGCGCGTGGCACAGATGGCATTCGCCAGTCGCTGGGCATTGGCAATGATTATCGGTGGGGCGACAGAGGCGCATGCGCGCTTGTCACTTGGCGCTGCCGAGACCACGGGGCCGACCATGGCGCTAGGCGTTGGGAGGCTTGCCGGGACGCCACGGGGTGCGTCCAAGGGGTCATGGGTCGATGATGGAAAGCAGTCCATGACATTCTCCCCCACCTGAGTTGGCGACGTCCTCGGAGCCTTACCTGCCAGATGATGATGATTGGTCAGGCTCTTGTTGGCTGGGAGGTCTGTTCCCCTCGGTGTAGTGAGGTGGCTATCTGAATGATCTTCTATGTATTTCTGAAATGGCCTGAGGCGGCTGACATGGAAGACTGGATGGATTTTCCACCAGGCTGGTGTGTTCAGCTGGTATGTGGATTTCCCAATGCGCCTTTCAATGGAAAAGGGTCCGATGTATTTTTGTAATATGCGAGGATCTTGGGTCCTCTTTGCAAACAAGTTCCGCCTCGGGGTTCTTACCATCACTTTGTCCGCTGCTTGATGTTGGGCAAAGCAAAGGTTTTATTCGGCATACCTCATTGCCCTGTCTTGGGCTTTGACAAGATAGCTCCGCACTATCTTCAAATTTTGCTCCCATTCTGTCGAGAAACTGACATCTCGATGAGATGTTGGTATGTTTGGTGCATTCATATTCTGTGGGAGTAGCGGTTGCTGTCCGGTAATAATTTCAAAAGCACTTTTGTTTGCATGGGCGCACTTTTGTGAATTGAAACACAGCTGAGCAGCATCCAGAAGCTTCTCCCAATGTGTTTGTGACCCGATTGCAAATTGGTTGAGATATTCCTCCAGCATGTCATTGAACCGGTCTGTTTGATCATATGTTTGCTGATGATGATGGCTTGAGTTGTAACTCTATTTGGATCCGAGGCAACTGAAGAGTTGGGTCAAAAATTTGCTAGTGAAGCGTGGGTCGCAGTCACTAATGATGTTGCTGGGTATACCCCAATGTTTGACAGTATGAGAGAATAAGAGTCGAGCTGTATCTTCTGCCGATATGTTCTGTGGGGCTGCGATGAAGGTAGCATACTTGGAAAATTGGTCTACTACCACCATGATGGTTGCATGATTTCCGACGTTGGGTAATCTTGTGATGAAATTCAGGGAAATGCTTTCCCAAGGTCTCTGTGGGACAGGTAGTGACTCCAAGAGTCCCGTTTGTGCTGAGTGATCCGATTTGTCCTTTTGTAATGCTTGACAAGTCTCCACACAATGAGGGGCGCCATGAGCTGTTGGACGTCGATGATGTGATGTTTGTTTGAAGATGTTGAGGGCAGCCAGAACCGTAGGTTTAGACATGTTGGTTCCCTCCTTTAACTGCATAGTCGTGATGTTTCCAGCGGCCATCTTCATGGGTATGCACGGTATGGTACGGGGTTTGGCCCCGTTGTCTCCTATCATTAAGAGCATATTGGCATAAGGTACTGGGATGGTGTTGGTCTGCCTGAGGAATTCCAATCCCACTATCAGTTCGAAGTCATCGATGATAGCTATGTGTAGGTCGAATATTCCCTTGTATGGGCCAAGCTTCATTGGCACTTCTTTGGCTATTCCACTCACTTGGTGAGATGGAGAGTTAATAGCCTTGACACGACCCTTGCATTTTTGCCCTGCTAGACCGAGACGTTGCACCTCAGTTGAGGCTAGGTAGTTGTGGCTAGCACCCGTGTCTATCAATGCCCGAATAGGTCTGCCATTTACTTTCATGTCAATGAACATTAAGGTCCTTTTTTGTGTTGTGGGAGGCCCCTCATCCGCCTTTCCTTTCCCTTTCTTGACGATTGGGCATGCGTTCTTCTTGGGGTTACCGGCACTGGTTCCCGCCAAGGTATCATGAATGGAGCCAACAAATGCATTGAAGGCACCTACTTGTTCGGGGCCGTCTGAGTCATCGGTATCTGACTCATTTTCAACAATTTGTTGAGCATTGATCTGTGTATTGGGACATTGATTGTTTCGATGTTCCCCGCCGCAATGACGATATTCTGAAGGGGGCTTTCTCCCCTGATTGTTATTGACTAATGCAACACTGGTGCTGCTGGAGGAAGGAGCCTTGGATTTGGATGCACCTCGATCTCCTCCGTTTCTATTAGGACCACCATTGCTAGGTTGGCTTCCATTGTATCCCCCTCAGACAGGCGGCCGGGGCCTATCCTTCTGAGTTTCCAACTGATAATCCCCAAGGCACTTTGCAGCTTGAATGGCCTTAGGTAGGGTATCTACCCGTTGTCTTTGCAGCTCCATACGAGCATGAGGTTTCAAACCTTCTATGAATGCGAACAATTTGTCTTTGTCCCCTATATCCCATATGTTTAGCATGAGTGCGGAGAATTCATGCATGTAGTCCCGCACTGACCTGGTGTGGCGGAGTTCACGCAACCTTCTCCGTGCATTGTATTCCATGTTTTGGGGGAAGAACTGCAGGCGTATGGCGGCGTTCAGTTCTGCCCATGTCTGGAGAGTATCTTTACTGGCCCTGATGGCTTCGTATTTGACTCGCCACCAGAGTTTTGCATCACCCTGAAGATACATGGCAGCAGTTGCTACCTTTTTGGATTCTTCCAACTGTCCCACGACATCAAAGTATTGTTCGATGTCGAAGATGAAGTTTTCCACTTCTTTAGCATCCCGGTCTCCGTTGTATGGATTGGGCTCCGGAATTTTCAGCTTTTGTGGCATGGGGGCGATGTTCATGGCACCCCTGATTTGGTTTTCACCTCCTTTGAGCAGGCTTTGAAGGGAAGCATTAACAACATTGAGCTGGCCTGTCAAGTTATCTATGGTTTGATGTATGATGGCAGTCTGTCTACCTCTGGTTCCCGATGGGCTAAATCCTCGGCACGCTCCTCTTAGAGGTCCTCAAATTTTCCATGAATTTTTGTTGCCTCGACGGCAGCCGTTTGCCGGTCTTCCCCAGAGTCGCGACCGATGTTTGCTATGTCAATTTCTACCTGCCTCATTCTGCGGTCCAAATCGTCCAACCTTTGCACTAGGCTGGCTTTTAGATTAGGCAACGTATCCACGATGGGTCGTAATGCGTCAACCGTCTGTTTTAGGGTCGTGATGCGATCCCCGTAATTCACCATGGTCAGAAATGGTGATGATGATGGCAATGAGTTCCCTCATCCGATATCGAGCCTAGGCTCTGATACCAACTATTACACGGCGCCTTCCTGAAGTTCCTTGAAAGGGCGACGTAAGGCTAAGCAACTGATGTCAGTGCGGTTACTATGCGCCAATTGAGGTTCTCTCCGTACGCTAGACTAGATTGTCAGTGCCATACGGGAAAACCAATGTCGTGAGCAATTGAGCAGCGGAAAATAAGCAATTGATGATGAAAGCTGATGATTATATTGATGATGATGAAAGCTATTACAAGATGCAATGCGGTGTCGGGGGGAGATACACAGGTACAGAGAATTATTTGAATGCTTGAATGTTTGAATGCTTTGGTCTCCCTTGATAATGCTTAAAAAAATAAACCAAAGTTACATGAGTTGACCTAAGAAAGCTGTAGAAGCACACTAAAAATGAATGAAGTAAAACTACTCTATAATTACAATGAAAAGGACTTAGTTTTCTACAAGGTGGAAGCAAGTCCGATGGCAGCAACTTTGTCTTGATCATCAGGGACTGCGCATGCATTGCTGTTGGCGCGCGCGACACTATTTGGATCTGCCAGCGGCTGGGCGCTGGTGCTTGGCATTGGATCTGCGCGCGGGGCACTATTTGTGCGTGCGGCGCTATTGGCAACATGATGGTTTGTATGCGCGGCATTGTCGGTGCGCGCGACATTGATGGCATTCGCTAGCCGCTGGGAGCTGAAACTGATTATCAGTGGGACGATAGAGGCGCATGTGTGCTTGTCACTTAGCGCTGCTGAGACCACTGGGTCGACCGTGGCGCTAGGCATTGGGAGGCTTGCCGGGACGCCATGGGACGCGTCCAAGGGATCATAGGTCGATGATTGAAAGCACGCCATAACATTCATATGTATCATCGTATTTTGCTCTAATTCCCCGTGAGTCCCTAGTTTCATCTGTTCATGTCTCTACGCCTGTGGGCAATACTATTGTTGTGGACCGTGTATATGGGTCGTGTGTGGTGACTATTTGGGGATTGGAGACTAAAGTTGATCTTTTGTTGCTGAGTATGGTGAACTTTGACGTGATTTTGGGTATGGATTGGTTGTCTCCATGTCTTGCTATTCTAGATTGTCATGCTAAAACCGTAATGTTGGTGATGCCGGTATTGCCAAAGGTTGAGTGGAGAGGTACTCTAGACTATGTTCCCAATAGAGTGATTTCATGTTTGAAGTCCCAAAAAATGGTTGGGAAAGGTTGTTTATCTTATTTTGCTTTTGTGAGGGATGTTAGTGCTGATGCTCCCACTATTGATTTTATTCCGGTGGTGCGGGAGTTTCCGGATGTGTTTTCTGCAGATCTGCCGGGCATGCGGCCCGACATGGACATTGACTTCGGTATTGACTTGTCGGGCACTCAACTCATTTCTATCCCACCATATCGTATAGCACCAGTTAAGCTGAAAGAATTGAATGAGCAACTTCAGGAACTCCTTGATAAGGGGTTTATTCAACCTAGCGTGTCACCTTGGGGTGCACCAATTCTGTTTATGAAGAATAAGGATGGTACAATAAGGATGTGCATTGATTATAGGCAGTTGAACAAAGTTACAATCAAAAACAAGTATCCTTTGCCGCGTATTGATGATCTGTTTGATCAACTTCATGGAGCGAGGGTGTTCTCCAAGATTGATTTGAGGTCTGGGTATCACCAGTTGAAGATTCGAGACTCGGATATTCTAAAGACAACCTTTAGGACACGTTATGGTCATTATGAGTACCTCGTGATATATTTTGGGTTGACCAACGCCCCAACAACATTCATGCATCTGATGAACATTGTATTTCAGCCTTATCTCGACTCGTTTTGTCATAATGTTCATTGATGATATCCTGGTGTACTCTCGTAGACAGAAAGAGCATGCCTAAAATTTAGGGATTGTGTTGCAGCGGTTGAGGGGAGAGAAGCTTTATTCTAAGTTCACCAAATGTGAGTTTTGGCTTAGTTCAATGGCGTTCTTGTGGTACGCTGTATCCAGTGAGGGGATTCAGGTGGATCTGAAGAAGATAGAGGTGGTTTAGAGTTGTCCTCGACCGTCCTCAGCTACGGAGATTCGGAGCTTTCTCGGCTTGGCCGGTTATTATCATCGCTTTATGGAGGGTTTCTCGTCTATTGCATCACCTTTGACCAAATTGAACCAAAATGGTGCTATTTTCAGGTGGTCAGATGCGTATGAGGAGAGCTTTCAGAAGCTCAAGACTACCTTGACCACAACTCCAGTTCTAGTTCTGCCTTCATCTTCATGCTCTTATACAGTGTATTGTGATGCTTCTCGAATCGGTATTGGATGTGTTTTGATGCAGGAGGGTAGAGTGATTACTTATGCTTCGCGTCAGTTGAAGCCCCATGAAAAGAACTACCATGTGCATGATTTGGAGTTAAATGTCATCGTACATGCATTGAAGATTTGGAGGCATTATCTCTATGATGTGTCTTGTGAGGTGTCTCCAGTGCTAGTTCAAACAGAAGGATCTAAATTTGAGGCACTGAAGATGGTTGGAGCTGCTAAAGGACTATGATATCACTATTCTGTATCATCCCGTGAAGGCCAATGTATGGGTAGCCTTACATTCATTCATGTTGGTGAGAGACCTCTTGTAGTTGATGTTCATGTGTTAGATAACCAGTTCGTGAGACTAGATGTCTCGGAGCCTAGTGGGGTTCTAGCTTGTATCGTATCTTGGTCTTCCTTATATGATCGCATTAGAGAGTGTCAATATGATGATCCTCATTTGCTTGTCCTTAAGGACACGATTCAACATGGTGATGCCAGAGATGTTACTATTGGGGATGATGGAGTGTTGAGGATGCAAGGTTGGATTTGTATGCCTAATGTAGATGGGTTACATGAGTTAGTTCTTGAGGACTCCCATAGTTCACGATATTCCATTCATCCGGGTGTCGCGAAGATGTATCAGGACTTGAGGTAGCATTATTGGTGGAGAATAATGAAGAAGGATATAGTGGGATTTGTAGCTCGGTGCCTTAACTGTCATCAGGTGAAGTATGAGCATTAGAGGCCGAGCGGATTGCTTCAGATGTTAGAGATTCCGGAGTGGAAATGGGAGCGGGTCACCATGGATTTTGTAGTTGGGCTCCCACAGACTTCGAGGAAGTTCGATGCTATTTGGGTGATTGTGGATCGGCTGACCAAGTTCGCACATTTCATTCCAATTGGGACTACTTATACTTCAGAGTGGTTGACTGAGATTTACATCGGAGAGATTGTCTACCTCCACGGCATGCTAGTGTCCATCATTTCAGATCGGGGCATGTAGTTTACATCGCAGTTTTGGAGAGCCGTGCAGCGAGAGTTGGGTACCCAGGTTGGGTTGAGCACATCATTTCACCTTCAGATGGACGGACAGTCCGAGCACACTATTCAGATATTGGAGGACATGCTACGCGCTTGTTTCATCGATTTTGGGGGTTCTTGGGATCAGTTTTTACCACTTGCGGAGTTTGCCTACAACAACAGCTACCAGTCGAACATTCAGATGGCTCCGTATGAGGCTTTGTATGGGAGATGGTGTAGATCTCTGGTGGGTTGGTTTGAGCCTGATGAGGCTAGGCTATTGGGTACTGACTTGGTTCAGGATGCTTTGGATAAGGTTAAATTGATTTAGGAGTGGCTTCGCACGGTGCAGTCTAAACAAAAGGGTTATGCCGACAAGAAGGTCCATGATGTCACTTACATGGTTGGGGAGAAGGTTCTGCTCAAGGTTTCACCCATGAAGGGTGCTATGAAGTTCGGGAAGAAGGGAAAGTTGAGCCCTCGGTATAGTAGGCCGTTTGAGGTACTTCAGAGGACTGGGGAGGTGGATTACAAGCTTGCTTTGCCACCTACTTTGTCAAGTGTGCATCAAGTATTTCATGTTTCTTTGCTCTGGAAGTATGTCGGCAATCCGTCTCATGATTTGTCTTTCAGCACGTTTTAATTGGACGGTGATTTGACTTATGATGTGGAGGCAACCGCTATTTTGGATTGGCAGGTTCGAAAGTTGAGGTCAAAGGACATAACTTCAATAAAGGTGCAGTGGAGAGGCCAGCCAATTGAGGAGGCTACTTGGGAGACCGAGCGGGAGATGCGGAGCAGATATCCACACCTATTTGAGACTCCAGGTACGTTTTTAGACCCGTTCGAGGACGAATATTTGTTTAAGATGGGGAGGATGTAACGACCCGGCCGGTCGTTTTGAGAATTATAGCCCCGATCCCCTATTTACTATTTTCCCCATATCTCTATTATGTGACTTGGCGGGGTAGTCAGTTTGGGTTCGGAGGGATTTCATAATGAAATGAGACACTTAGTCTTATGGTTGAATTCTTAAGTTGAAGTAGTTGACCGGATGTTGACTTATGTGTAAACGACTCCATAATGGAGCTTTGATGGTTATGTTAGCTCCGTTGGTTGATTTTGGACTTAGGAGCGGTCTGGATTATGATTTGGAGGTTTGTAGTAAAATTAGGCTTGAAATGGCGGAAGTTGAATTCTTTTAGAAAGTTTGACCGGTAGTAGACTTTTTGATATCAGGGTCGAATTCTGATTTCGGAAATTGGTGTAGGTCCGTAATTTCATCTATAACTTGTCTGCAAAATTTGGGGTCAATCGGACGTGTTTTGAAAGATTTCGGCGTCATTTGTAGAAGTTGAATTTCCTTAGTTTCAATAGGCTTGAGTTTTTGAAGTTGTTTTGATGTGATTTGAGGGCTCGACTAAGTTCGTATGAGGTTTTAGGACATGTTGGTATGTTTGGTTGAGGTCCTGGCGGCCTCGGGTTGATTCCAGCCGGTTAATAGATCAAAAGTTAAAGTTGAGAGATTGCTGAAGTTGGTCCTCTGCTGGTGTAACCGCACATGCGGAGCTTTGATCGCAGGTGTGGAATGGAATGTACAGGTGCGAGTTTGGAGGGGAGTGTGTATATGGCCGCAGGTGTGAGGTAATTGTCGCACCTGCATGACCACAGATGCGGTAGGGGGACCGCAGAAGCGAAACTAGGCAGGCGAGCTTGGTCTGCAGAAGCGGTGGATGCTCGCAGAAGCGAGTCCGAAGAAGCGGAGTGAGGGACCGTAGAATTAGATGGAACCGCAGATACGTGTGAAAATGTTGCTTCTGCGACGCCGCAAAAGCGGTTAAGTTTTCGCATAAGCGGAAGTGCTGGAAAAACACTTAAATGCAAGGGTTCGCGATTTGCTTCATTTTAAACATTTTGAGCTCGAGTTTTAGCGATTTTTGAGAGGGGTTTTGAGGAGATTCTTGAGGTAAGTCCCTTGAGTTCATTTGTTTATCTATAATCTTGTTTCCCCATTGATCTTCCCACCTAGTTGGTGTGTATTTAAGGTGTAAATTGGGAGTTTGAGGCTAGGGATTTGGAGAGTTTGATTTGGGGATTTGGGTGGTGATTTGGTGTCAGATTTTGATAAAGTTGGTATGGCTAGACTCGTGGTTGAATAGGCTTTTGGGGTATGTGGCTTTTATCGAATTTTGAGACATGGGCCCGATGGCCGCCTTTTGAGTTGATTTTTGGCTTTTGATTTATAATTTAGCATTTTCTTATGGAGTTGATTCCTTTAGCCCGTATTGATTATATTGAATTGTTCATGGCTAGATTCGAGACATTCGGAGGCCGTTTCACGAGGCAAGGGTGTATTGGTGTAGAGATGTAATGACCCGACCAATCGCTTTGCTTTTTAGAACCTCGTTCATCTGGATAAGGCTTCCCGTATGTGCTTTTACTGTTTTATAACTTGCGGGGATGGCTAGCTCAGGATTTGGAAGGGTTCGGGTTGAAATCGGAACACTTGGTTCCTTAAGGTTGGCAAAAAGGGCTAAGTTTGACTTTGGTCAACATTTTGAGAAAATAACCTGAGAATCGGGATTTGACGGTTCCAATAGGTTCGTATGATGATTTCGGACTTGGGCGTATGTTCGGATCGGGTTTTGGACTACCCGGGAGCATTTCAGAGCCAAATAGTGAAAGTTGACTCTTTGAAAGTTTTAAAGTTCTATAAATTTGGTTTGAAGTAGGATTTGGCGTTATTGAGTTCCAATTGGAATTACGAGATTGGGAATAGTTATGTTCGGTGATTTAAGACTTGCACGCAAAATTTGGTGTCGTTGCGAGTAGTCTAAGTATGTTTCGGCGCATTCATAGTAAGTTGGAAGAACTTGAAGTTCATAAGTTGATTCGAATTGATTTAGGGTATGATTCTTAGCTTTGATGTTGTTTTACACGTTCCGAGAGTTCGAGTGAGTTCGTTTTATGATTTCAAACTTGTTGGTATGTTTGAGCGGGGCCCCGGGTGTCAATCAGACTAGCACGGGCCAAGTTTGGTCTTGGAAGAAGAGCTGAAGCATCAGGTTTATGCTGTAATCACACCTGCGAAGGGATAGTCGCAGGTGCGAGCTCGCAGAAGCAAGCCTTGGACCGCAGAAGTGGCGCAACCCAGGCTGCCCAGTGTTCGCATAAGCGACAATGTGACCGCACCTGCGGATGCGCAGGTGCGAATAGGATGTCGCAGAAGCAAAAGGGGATCGCAGATGCGACAAGCTCGCCTCAGAAGCGGGACTGCAGAAGCGGTCTCCTACCCGCAGAAGCGAAAACAGCCAGCCTCAGGCACCTCCGCAGAAGCGGACAGTAGTTCGTAGAAGCGATGCCGCATATGCGGCCTAGCCATCGCAGGTGCGAAATCGCTGGAGGCAGTGTGGTTCTTTTAAAATGGAAATTAGGCTATTTTAAGTGCATTTATTGCACACTTGGGCGATTTTGGAGCTTTAAAAGGTTGGATTTCAACCTAGCTATTGAAGGTAAGTAATTTCTACCTAATATGAGTTTAGTACATAAATAATGGGTAGATTTTAACGTGTAAATTATGAAAATCATGGGTTTAGATAAAAAACTTAGGTTCTTGATAAAAATGGGATTTAACCCCAAAAATGGTTATGGAATTTAGTGAAAATTATATATTTGAGTTCATGAGGTTATAGGTAACAAACTACTTCAAAAAATTTCGAAATCTGGGCACGTGGGCCCGGGGGTAGATTTTAGGAATTTCTCAATTTGGGGTTGGGTAATTACTTTAATAATTAAGATATGAACTGTTTAATATGTATTGACTATTTTATATAACATTTGACTAGTTTCGAGTTGTTTGGCACCGAATTGAGGGTTTAAGCATAATCTTGGACCAGAAAGTAGGCTTTGAGACGAAGTAAGTCTCTTTTCTAACCTTGTAAGAGGGAATTAACCCCATAGGTGAATTTAATTTAAATGTGCTTCTATTTGTGGGGGCTACGTACGCACGATGTGATGAGAGTACGTACGTAGCTACTAATTATGCTTATGTCCGGGTAGTTTTAGGTTTACACCATGCTTTGTTGACACCGTTATTTGATTATGCGTACTAATTGCCTTGAATAGAGATGAGATTGAGGATTTTCAAGATTTTAAAAGTTTCTAGTTGAATTTTTTGTTTTGGAAAGAGTTGAGGGATATTATGATAACTTGGGAAATCTATGTTCAACCGTGTCGCAAGTATATTCCGCGAGCGGGATAAATTTCCACTACTCTCGTGGGAGCGGGCCGTTCGCCTCGGCAGGTTAATAAATTCATCTATGGTTTGTGCCGTTGACCCTCGGCAATGCACACAATATATGTATATGTATCATTGGATCGGGTTGTACGTCCTCGGCATAATTCGTGTGTAATAGTACTGGAAGCCCAATTATATTTGATATTGTTTCATTGGCTTGAGAGGTTAAATGTTTAAATGAGAGAAACTGATTTGGTATTTAGTATCGGTGAAAGGATCGTTTATTTATTTCCTTTTTGCTACCGAGTTCTATTGTCATGTATATATCCCATGTTTTATTAGAATTATATTTTTTTTTGTTGGCCCAAAGTAAGTGTCGAAGTCGACCCCTCGTCACTACTTCTTCGAGGTTAGACTAGATACTTACTGGGTACATGTTGTTTATATACTCACGCTACACTTCTGCACTAAATGTACATGATCTGAGGCAGGTGCATCTGGATATCAGTCCGACGTGCATCCTTGGCTACTACGAGACTTTGTGGGGAGCTGCCTTCCAAGCTCGTTCTGCAGTAGCCGAAGTCTTTCTTTTGCTTTATTTTATCTCTATTTCATTTCAGACAGTAGTGTAGTATTCTTTTGTATATTCTACTAGTAGCCCATACACTTGTGACACCGGGTCTTGGAGATTTGTCCTAGTAAACACTTGCTGGTTTTGGGTTATTTTACTTATCTCACTTGCTTATAAAAATTTTGATCTCACAATTTTTATTAAATTCTGATTCTTTTTTTAATTCATTTATGCACAAACTAACAATCAACTATTTCAATCTTTAAAAGAAAGGATCATAGAGTTAGTTCACTGTTGGCTTGTCTGGCGGTAACGATGGGCGCCATCACGACCTAAAGGATAAATTAAGTTGTGACAACATGGTATCAAAGCACTAGGTTCACATAGGTCTCACAAGTTATGAGC
The DNA here is from genome assembly GCF_000390325.3 of Nicotiana tomentosiformis. Classification (NCBI taxonomy): domain Eukaryota; kingdom Viridiplantae; phylum Streptophyta; class Magnoliopsida; order Solanales; family Solanaceae; genus Nicotiana; species Nicotiana tomentosiformis. The sequence goes on along the minus strand of NC_090822.1, from coordinate 103,313,941 downwards.
AGGCCTAATAGAGTCTTGCGAATCGTTGCGGAGACGTATGTACTTATCTTCGAGAGGCTATAGGGTGTTTGGAAACTACTCTTTCTTCATCTCCTATCGTGCAGTTGATGGTATACTAAGTGTCTTTCTCTTATTGCCTCACAGATGGTGAGAACGCGCATAGCGGATGTTCCAGACCTGGGAAGAGCTGCTCTCCCTGTTGCTAGAGGCCGAGGTAGAGGCCGGGGGAGGGCATCAGCCCGAGGTAGGGGACGAGGACGTCCTAGAGTTGCCCCGGCTATACCACCAGCGGAGCCAGTAGAGGATCCCATTATTGAGGCACGGGGCGAGGTGCCTGCGGCAGAGCCAGCCCTGGTAGATTTCATGTCAGCACCGGGCTTTCAGGAGGTTATGGGCCGTATGCTACGGTTTATGGATACTATGACCCATACTGGTTTATTTCCAGCATACCCAGTTATATCTTAGGAGAAAGGGGGCACAGACCCCTACTTCTCAGGCTCCTCGGCATGCATCTACTGTATATCAAACCCCGAGCACACTACTCGTAGGTAGAGCCCAGCTAGTGGCACAGGTGTATCTGAGCCCAGACCAGCTGCGGCCTGCGAGCCGCAGAATCCATTGGACAGATGGACTAGGATACACCCTTCTATATTCGTAGGTGAGCGACATGAGGATCCCCGGGACTTTATTGATGGGTGCAAGGACAGGCTGCACAACAGGAGTATATTAGAGTCCCACGGGGTGGATTTCACTACTTTTCAACTGGAGGGCAGGGCCCGTAGATGGTGGCAGTTTTATCTTCTTACCAGCTAGTTGTGGAGATAGCTTGGAGTATTGAGGGTTATCGTTAGTAGGACCAAGAGTAGATGTAGCAGGACAAGTGGTTTCGTCATTCTGGAGGATTCAGTGGTGCTCCATCTAGGGGTAGAGGTCAGTTTGGAAGAGGTTAGCCGAGCATGCCTACATATCCAGCACCGCCGCCTCCTTGGGGTGATCTAATATGACCTTATTTCAGCGCCATGCCAGAGAGTTTCTACCGCCCACCAGCTATTCAGGGTTCCTCTAGTGGGTATTCAGGCCATCGGGGTCAAACTTCAGGGCAGCAGTCTACTGCTCTGAGGGGTTGTTACGAGTGTGGGGATCCTAGCCACATGAAGAGGTTTTGCCCCAGACTTCGGGGTAAGACAGTACAACAGGGTTCTCAGCCTATGATTATAGTGCTAGTTGCCGCACCAGCCGTCCGACCACCCAGAGGTAGAGGGTAGGTGGGTAGGGGTCGTCCTAGAGGTGGAGGCCAAGTTGGTGGATGCCAGGCCGGTGGCGCTCCAGTTAGATTCTATGCTTTCCCTGCTAGACCAAATGCAATGGCCTCAAATGTAGTGATCACAAGTATTATTTCTGTCTGCGGTAGGGATGCTTCGGTATTATTTGATCCAGTGTATACCTATTCATATGTGTCATCTATGTTTGCTTATTTCCTGGATATTCCTTGTGAGTCCTTGGGTACTCCTGTTTATGTGTCCACTCTAGTGGATGATTTTGTTGTTGTGGAACGGGTTTATTGGTCTTGCATTGTTACATTCTATGGATATGAGACTATAATGGATCTTCTGCTACCTGATATGACCGACTTTGAGGTCATCCTGGGCATAGACTAACTATATCCATATCACGCCATCCTTGATTGCCATGCCAAGACTATTACCTTGGCGATGCCAGAGTTTCCTAGGTTGGAGTGGAAGGGTTCGTCTGTCACCACACCTAGTCGGATCATCTCTTTTATGAAGGCTCGACATATGGTCAAGAAGGGTTATTTGGCTTATCTAGCCTATGTTTGGGATACTACCGTAGAGACTCCAGCGATCGATTCAGTGCCCATAATTCGGGAGTTCTCTTATGCATTTCCTTCTGACCTTCCAGGCATGCCACCTGATCGTGATATCGATTTCTGCATTGATTTGGCTCCAGGTACCCAGCCTATATCTATCACATTGTACCGTATGGCTCCGAAAGAGTTGAAGGAGTTGAAAGAACAACTTAAGGACCTGCTAGCAAAGGGGTTCGTCAGGCTGAGTGTATCACCTTGGGGTGCACCAGTATTATTTGTGAGAAAGAAAGATGGGACTATGCGGATGTGCATTGATTACCGCTAGTTGAACAAAGTTACCATTAAGAACAACTACCAGTTACCGCAGATTGATGATTTGTTTGACTAGTTGTAGGGTGCTAGGGTGTTCTCTAAGATTGACTTGAGATTGGGGTACCATCAGTTGAATATTCAGGATTCGGATGTTCCGAAGACTACTTTCCGGACTAGATATGGCCATTATGAGTTTCTAGTGATGTTCTTCGGTTTGACTAACGCCCCAACAGTGTTTATGGATTTGATGAACAGGGTGTTCGGGCCACATATTGATTCGTTCGTCATTGTCTTCATTGATGACATTTTGATCTACTCGCGCAGCATGGAGGAGCACGATCACCATTTGAGAGTGGTGCTTCGGAACTTGTGGGAACAGAAGCTATATGCTAAATTCTCCAAGTGTGAGTTTTGGCTAGATTTTGTAGCATTCTTGGGGCATGTTGTATCATGTAAGGTTATTAAGGTGGATCCCAAGAAGATTGAGGTAGTTCAGAATTAGCCTCGTCCTACTACGGCGACTGAGATCAGGAGCTTCTTGGGGTTAGCAGGTTATTATCGCCGGTTTGTGGAGGGCTTCTCATCTATTGCAGCACCTTTGACTAGATTGACCCAGAAGGGTGCTCCGTTCCGTTGGTCCGATGATTGTGAGGCAAGCATCCATAAGCTCAAGACAACTCTGATTACAACACCAGTTCTAGTGTTGCCTTCCGGTTTGGGGATGTATATTGTGTATTGCGATGCTTCACACGTTGGTTTGGGGTATGTATTGATGTATGATGGACGAGTTATTGCATATGCTTCACGTCAGTTGAAGCCCCATGAGAAGAATTATCCTGTACACGATTTGAAGTTGGTCGCTATCGTTCATGCTCTTAAGATCTAGAGGCATTATCTATATGGGGTGTCCTGTGAGGTTTACACTGATCATTGCAGTTTGCAGCATTTATTCAAGCAAAGGGATCTCAATTTGAGGCAGCGCAGGTAGCTTGAGTTACTGAAGGATTATGATATTACCATTCTTTATCATCCGGGCAAGGCGAATGTGGTTGCGGATGCCTTGAGCAGGAGGCGGAGAGTATGGGTAGCTTGGCATTTATTTCAGCTGAGGAGAGGCTACTAGCTTAGGACATTCAGTCCTTGGCTAACAGACTTGTGAGGTTGGATATTTCATAGCCCAACCAAGTTCTTGCATGCGTCGTTACCCAGTCTTCACTATTAGAGCAGATCAAGGCTCGACAGTTTGACGATCTACACTTGTTGGTTCTCAGAGAGACGATACTACAGGGTGGTGCCAAGGAGGTTACTATCGGTGAGGATGGTGTTCTGCGACTCCAGGGTCGCTTATGTGTTCATGATGTAGATGGCTTGAGGGAGAGAATTCTAAGGGAGGCACACAGTTCACTGTATTCTATTCATCCAGGTGCTACGAAGATGTATCGCGACCTGAGGCAGCATTATTAGTGGCGACGGATGAAGAAGGACATAGTTGAGTATGTTGCGAGGTGTCTAAAATGCCACCAGGTTAAGTATGAGCACCAGAGCCAAGGTGGCCTACTCCAGCAGATGACTATACTTGAGTGGAAGTGGGAGCGCATTACTATGGACTTCGTAGTTGGGTTGCTGCGGACCTTGCGGAAGTTTGATGCACTTTGGGTCATTGTCGACAGGTTGACCAAGTCGGCATACTTCATTCCGGTTGTGCTACGTATACTTCAGAGAGGTTGTCCCATATTTATATTCAGGAGATAGTTCAATTGCATGGTGTGCCTGTTTCCATCATATCAGATAGAGGCCCTCAGTTTACTTCACATTTCTGGAGGGCAGTACAAAGTGAGTTGGGGACCCGTGTAGAGCTCAGCACAACTTTTCACCAACAGATTGACGGGCAGTTGGAGCGGACAGTTCAGATTTTGGAGGATATGCCTAGGGCATGTGTGATTGACATCGGAGATGAGTGGGATCATTTCTTGCCTTTGGCCGAGTTTTCTTATAACAACAGTTACCAGTCCAGCATCGAGATGGCTCCATTTGAGGCTTTATATGATCGGCGATGTCGTTCTCCCATCGGATGGTTTGAGCCCGGCGAAGCTAAGTTATATGGCGCTTATTTGGTGAAGGATGCCTTGGAAAAGGTAAAGTTGATTCAGGAACGACTTCGCACAGTACAGTCTAGATAGAAGAGTTACGCGGATCAGAAGGCGCGTGACTTATCATTTATGGTGGGCGAGAAGGTCTTCTTGAAAGTCTCGCCGATGAAGGGAATCATGAGATTTGGGAAGAAGGGCAAGTTGAGCCCAAAGTTTATAGGCCCATTTGAGGTGTTGAGGCGAGTTGGGGAGGTTGCTTATGAGCTTGCATTGCCCCCCAGTCTATCGAGAGTTCATCCGGTTTTTCATGTGTCTATGCTCCGGAGGTATCATGCCTACATGTCACATGTGTTAGACTTCAGTACGATTCAGTTAGATGAGAGCCTGGGTTATGAAAAGGAACCAGTTGCCATTGTTGATAGGCAGGTTCGCCAGTTGAGGTCCAAGAGGATTTTCACGGTAAAGGTCCAGTGGATGTGCCAACCAACCGAGGAGGCTACTTTGAAGTCCGAGGAGGACATGCGGAACAGATATCCATACTTATTCAGCACTCGAGGTATGATTCTAAACCCATTCGAGGACGAACGCTTGTTTAAGAGATGGAGAATGTAATGACCCGACCATTCGTTTTGCTTTTTAGAACCATGTTCCCCTAGATAAGGCTCTCAGTATGTGCTTTTAATGTTTTATGACTTGGGAGATGGTTAGCTCGGGATTTGGAAGGGTTCGGGTTGAAATCGGGACACTTGGTTCCTTAAGGTTGGCAAAAAGAGCTAAGTTTGACTTCGGTCAATATTTTTAGTAAACGACCTCAGAATCGAGATTTTATGGTTCCAATAGGTTAGTATGATGATTTTGGACTTGAGCGTATGTTCGGATCAGGTTTTGGACGACCCGGGAGCGTTTCAACGCTTAATAGTGAAAGTTGACTCTTTGAAGGTTTTAAAGTTCTTTAAATTTTGTTTGAAGTAGGATTTGGCGTTATCGAGGTCCAATTGGAATTCTGAGACCCGAAATAGTTCTGTATGGTGATTTAAGATTTGTACGCAAAATTTGGTGTCATTCCGAGTAGTCTAAGTATATTTCGGCACATTCAGAATAAGTTAGAAGAACTTGAAGTTTATAAGTTGATTCGAATTGGTTTAGGGTGTGATTCTTAGATTTGATGTTGTTTTATACATTTCGAGGGTTCGAGCAAGTTTGTTTTATTATTTCAAACTTGTTGGTATGTTTGGGTGGGGCCCCAGGGGCCTCAAGTGTCAATCGGACTAGGCACGGGCCAAGTTTGGACTTGGAAGAAGAGCTGAAGCGCCAGGTTTTTGGGGTAATCGCACCTGCGGTGGAATAGCCACAGGTGCGAGCTCGTAGAAGCGAGCCTTGGACCACAAAAGCGATGCATCATAGGCTGCCCAGTGTTCACAAAAGCGACAATGTGATCGCACCTGCAGATGCGCAGGTGCGAAGAGGGGTCGCATAAGCGAAAGGGGGTCGCAGGTGCGACAAGCTCGCCGCAGAAGCGGTCTCCCGCCCGCAAAAGCGAAACCACCCAGCCTCAGGTACCTCCGCAAAAGCGGACAGTAGACCATAAAAGAGATGTCGCAAATGCAGCCTAGCGACCGCAAGTGCGAAATCGCTGGAGGCAGTGTGGTTCTTTTAAGACGGGACTTATGCTACTTTGAGTGCATTTATTGCACACTTGGGCGATTTTGGAGCTTCAAAAAGGGGGATTTCGACCTAGCTATTGAAGGTAAATAATTTTTATCTAATGTGAGTTTAATACATAGATTATGGGTAGATTTTAACGTGTAAATTGTGGAAATAACGGGTTTAGATGAAAAACCTAGTTTTTTGATGAAAATTGGATTTAACCATAAAAATGGTTATGGAATTTAGTAAAAATTATATATTTGAGTTGAGTTTATGGGTAATCACTTACTTAAAAAAAATTTGGAATCCAGGCACGTGGGCCGGGGATGGATTTTAGGAATTTCTCAATTTGGGGTTGGGTTTACTTTAATAATTAGGATATGAACTTTTGAACATGTATTGACTATTTTATATAACATTTGACTAGTTTCGAGTCGTTTGGCACCTAATTGAGAGTTTAAGCACAATCTTGGACCGGAAAGTAGGCTTTGAGACGAGGTAAGTCTCTTTTCTAACCTTGTAAGAGGGAATTAACCCCATAGGTGAATTTAATTAAAATGTGCATCTATTTGTGAGGGCTACGTACACACGAGGTGACGAGAGTCTGTACGTAGCTACTAATTATGCTTATGTCCGGGTAGTTTTAGGTTTACACTATGCTTTGTTGACATCGTTAGTTGATTATGCGTACTAATTGCCTTGAATAGAGTTGAGATTGAGGATTTCAAGATTTTAAAAGTTTCTAGTTGAACTTTTTATTTTGGAAAGAACTTAGGAATATTATGATAACTTGAGAAATCTATGTTCAACTGCGTCGCAAGTATATTCCGCGAGCGTGGTAAATTTTCACTACTCTCATGGGAGCGGACTGTTCGCCTCGGCAGGTTAATAGATGCATCTATGGTTTATGACGTTCGGCCCTCGGTAGTTCACACAATATAGGTATATGTATTATTGCATCGGGTCGTACGTCCTCGGCATAATTCGTGCGTAATAGTACTGGAAGCCCAACTATATTTGATATTGTCTCATTGTCTTGAGAGGTTAAATGTTTAAATGAGGGAAATTGATTTGGTATTTACTATCGGTGAAAGGATCGTTTATTTATTTACTTTTTGCTACCGAGTTCTATTGTCATGTATATATCCCATGTTTAATTAGAATTATATTTTTTTTGTTGGCCCAAAGTAAATGTCGAAGTCGACCCTTCGTCACTACTTCTTCGAGGTTAGACTAGATACATACTGGGTACATGTTGTTTATGTACTCACGCTACACTTTTGCACTAAATGTGCAGGATCTGAGGCAGTTGCATCTGCATATTAGTCTGACGCGCATCCTTGACTACTACTAGTCTTTGCGGTGAGCTTCCTTCCGAGCCCGTTCTACAGCAGCCGAATTTTTTCTTTTGCTTTATTTTATGTCTATTTCATTTTATACAGTAGTGTAGTATTCTTTTGTATATTCTACTAGTAGCACATACACTTGTGACACCAGGTCTTGGAGATTTGTGCTAGTAGACACTTGATGGTTTTGGGTTATTTTACTTATCTCACTTGCTTATAAAAATTTTGATCTCACAATTTTTATTAAATTCTTATTATTTTTATTTATTTATTTATACACAAACTAACTATCAACTATTTCAATCTTTAAAAGAAAGGATCATAGAATTAGTTCACTGTTGGCTTGCTTGGCGGTAACGTTGGGCGTCATCACGACATAAAGGAGAAATTGGGTCGTGACAAGAGATTTGCTTGGATTGAGGTAAGTAACAGTTCTAAATTTGGTTCTGAGGGTACGAAACCTGGTATTATGTGTCATGTGTTTGGTTTTGAGGTGACGCACATGCTAGGTGATGGGGCGTGTGGGCGTGCACCTTAGGAATTATGATATCACAACCTAATTCTCTTATAAGCCATGAGGGCGCCCAACGCTACCGCTGGGTAAGCCAACGGTGAATTAAACCATGTTATTTCTCTTTTAATAAGTTTTCAAATAATTAAATTCCTATTATTAAAAGGTTAAGAAACATCAAATTTAAATAAAAAGACGAAAGTAGTTGAGTGCAATCATAACAATAGAATAACTCAAAACCATATGACTGCTAGTGTGTGTGCCAAGACCTGGTGTCACAAGTGTATGAGCACTAATAGATTATACAAAATTCTAGCTAGTGTCTAGAATGGAAATAGACAGAAATAAATGCAAAGGAGAGACTCTAGGTGCTGCGAAACGGCTCAGGAAAGTAGCTCACCACTTGGCCTCGGGATATATAGGATGCGCGCCGGTAAGACCGCCACATGCACCTGTCTCAAATCCTTCACGATTAGTGCAGAAGTGTAGCGTGAGTACAGAAACAACATGTACCCAGTAAGTATCTAGTCTAACCTCGAAGAAGTAGTAACGAGGGGTCGACTTCAACACTTACTAAGGGCTAACAATATGAACACAGAAAATATAAACAAGCATGAGTTCTGTAAATAGTTATAGTAATTCATTAGCAAGCAAGAGCAAATAATTCTTTCACATCTTAGTAAAACCCAAATAAATTTCCTTCATTTAGTAAGTGTAACCTCATAAACAACAAAATAATATCAAGTATGATTAGGTTCAGAGTATTATTAAGCACGATTTATGTCGAGGTCGTACGGCCAGATCCAGAGTAACGTGTACACAGCCGAGGGACGTGCGACATGATTCATAGATGCATCTTTCTACTGCCGAGGTGTTCGGCCCGCTCCAAAAGAAGAGATGATACTTTATAAGCATTCGACTTAAACGTTATAGCAAGGCTAATATACAATGTAATAAAATTTCCATTAATGGCCAAGTAATCGGTTGAAAATCAAAGTAAGTGAAATTCGGTCTTTTACAATTCTTGTAGCAAGTTCTAATATAGTTTTTGGCACTTAAATTAACAAGTAAGGTGCAAGTATTACACGTAATTCATGATTTAGGTCCTAAAACTACCCAGGAATAAGCACAATTAATAGCTACGCATGGACTCTCGTCACCTCGTACGTACGTAGCCCCCATAATTAGAAGCAAACATTAATTTAAATCACCTATGGGGTAAATTCCCTCTTACAAGGTTAGACAAGAGACTTACCTCATCTCAAAGCTCACTTTCCGGCCTCAAATTCACTCTAAAGCCTCAACTCGGTGCTGAACAATCCGAAACTAGTCAAATGTTGTATTAATTAATTAATATATGTTCAAAAATTCATATTCTAACTATTAGAGTGATTACCGAACCATAATTGAAAGATTCTTAAAATTTATCCACGAGCCCACGTTCTCGGATTCCGGAATTATTTGAAGAAATTTGTTACCCATAACCTCACGAACTCAAATATATAATTTTCACTCAATTCCATAACCATTTTCATTGTTAAACCCCATTTTTATAGAAAACCTAGGTTTTTTTCATCTAACCCATAATTTTCACAAATTTATATGTTAAAATCTACCCTTAATCTATGTATTTAACTTACATTAGATATAATTTACTTACCTCCAAGTTGATAGGTGAATACTTCTCTCAAGAAGCTCCAAAAATCTCCCAAAAGTGAGAGAAATGGTTTTAAGTCCCGTAATAAAAGAAGCTCACTGCCTCCAGGACTTCCGCTTCTGTGGCTCCTTGGTCGTATCTGCGGCTTCGCATCTACTGAAAGGGCCTCGCAGATGCGGTCCACCCCTCAGTTGGCTTCCTCGCTTCTGCGACCAGCGGCTCACTTCTGAGAGACCGTTTCTGCGGTGATCACGTCGAACCTACGTCTTCCCCCGCTTCTGCGATCGTCTGCTTCGCATCTACGCCTCCGCATGTGCGGTCTCCTCCTCCTCCTCCTCCCCCTCCCCCTCCCCCTCCCTCCCCCCCACACGCTTCTACGATTCCCGGGCAGCCTTTGCTGGGTCACTTATGCGGTTGCAGGCTCGCTTCTGCATGTGCAGTTACACTAGAAGTTGGATGCTTCAGCCATTTCCTCTAAGTCTAAAACTTGATATGCGCCTCGTCTGATTAACACCCAAGGCCCCCGGGGCCCCGCCCAAACATTCCAACAAGTTTGAAATCATAAAACATACTCTCTCGCGCCCTCTGAATGCATAAAAAATATCAAAACTAAGAATCACACCCCAAACCAAATTGAATAAACTTATGAACTTCAAGTTCTTCCAACTTATTTCGAACGCGCCGAATCATACTTAAACTACTCTGAATGACACCAAATTTTACATGCAAGTCTTAAATCACCATACGGGGCTATTCCCGTGCTCGGAATTCTAAATAAACCTCGATAACACCAAAACTTATTCCAAACCAAATTTAAAGAACTTTAAAACATTCAAGATGCAAACTCTCCATATTAAGCGCTGAAATGCTCCCGGGTCATCCAAAACCCGATCCAAACAAACACCCGAGTCCAAAATAATAATATGAACCTATTGGGGCAATCATATCCCGGTTCTGAGATCGTTTACTCAAAATGTTGACCAAAGTCAAACTTAACCCTTTTATCTATCCTTAAGGAATCAAGGGTTCCGGTTTCAACCCGAACCCTTACAAATCCCAAACTAACCATCCCTGCAGGTCATAAAATAGTAAAATTACATATGGGGAGTCTTATTTAGTTGAACAAGGATCTAGAAAGCAAAATAATTGGTCGAGTCGTTACATGTGACTTGGTCAAATTCCATGGAACTGTGTAGTTGAATACTCTGTTGTTATTTGTACATTCTCCATGTATTAGAGAAATTGAACCACAAATCATGTTAGAAATTATATTTAGACTATGTGATGGCACTACAGGGACCCACAGAGGTCGTGTACATATTGAATTATATGTTAAATTGTTGTTTTACACTTAGTCATAGTTTTACTTGTATATTACATCTCAGTCTCTATTGTTCATTATTGATGCATTATATCATTGTTGTTTGGGCTATTTATCATGATTTCTGAGAGCCCAAGAGACCGGAGAGGTTGATGACTAAGTGAGGCCGAGGGCCTGATTGTGAGGATATTTATGAGATCGTGTTGCATGCCGCAACATGTTTCACTGATATGTGCCATGATTGGCTTGTTATAGCGCTTGGGCTGAAGGAGCCCCTCCAGAGTCTGTACATACACCCAGTGAGTGCAAGTACCTACTGAGTGCGAGTGTCTAGTGTCGAGTACTGAGTTCTGAGCGATTGAGAGGAATGAGTAATTGTGAGGTTGTAGTGAATGTGAGGACTGAGTGATTGTTGCTCTGAGAGGTTATATTTGACTTTCATTTCTATTGCACTTCAGTTGTCATATATTACTGTCTTGAAATTGCTGTGTAACGACCCGGCCGGTCGTTTCAAGAGTTATAGCCTTGTTTCCCCCATTTTTGTTTCTTTATGTGTTATTTAGCTGCATTGTGATGTATCGGGTTGGTTGGTTCGGGTCCGCAGTGTTTTCGAAGTGGAATGAGACACTTAGTCTCTTATTTAGAACCTTAGGTTAGAAAAGCCAACCAGATGTTGACCTAAGTGTAAACGATATCGGAATTTAATTTTGATGGCTCCATTAACTTTGTTAGGTTATTTTGGACTTAGGAGAGCGTCCGGAATATGATTTGGAGGTCCAGAGTGGAATTAGGCTTGAATTGGCGAAAGTTAGAAATTTTGCGAATTTGGTCGGCAGTGGAAAATTTGATATCGGGGTCCGAATGGAATTTCGGAAGTTGGAGTAGGTTTGTATTGTCATTTTGTGATGTGTGTGCAAAATTTTAGGTCATTCGGACGTGGTTTGGTTGGTTTCGGCATCGGTTGCCGAATTTGGAAATTTAGAAGTTCTTAGGCTTGAATCTAAGGGTAATTTTGTTGTTTTGATGTTGTTTTGAGTGATTCGAAGGTTTGACTAAGTTTTTATGTTAATATATGACTTGTTGGTATCTTTGGTTGAGGTCCCGAGGGCGTTGGGTTGATTCTGGGTGGTTAACGGATTTGTCGAAGTTGGAAAATGCAGTTGAAGCTGATGTTACTGATATTTCCACACCAGCGGAAAGGGAGTCGCAGGTGCGGGGGCCGCTGGTGCTCATAGGGGTTCACAGGTGCGGGAAGTGCTGGGCCAGGCAGGATGCGCAGGTGGGAGAAAGCTATTGTATATGCGAGCCCGCAGGTGCGAGACCTGGGGTGCAGATGCGGAAGGAAGATGGCTTCGCAGATGCGTCGTGTCGCGCGCAGGTGCGACAAGTTGGTTGCAGATGCGGAACCTGGGCTCATAAGTGAGTTCCACACCTGCGATGGATTTTTTCGCAGGTGCGGTTGTGCAGAAGCGAGAAATGGTCCGCATGTGCAAAAAAGCCTGGGCAGAAACCATAAATAGAACCCTTCGCGAATTTGGTTCATTTTCACCATTTTCAAGTCGATTTTTGAAGCTTTTGGAGTGCTTTTTGAAAGGTGATTCAAGGACTATCAGTGAGATAAGTTGCTTGAGCCCTAATACTCATATATATGGTGATTTTTCATTGTTTAATCATGTAATTAGTGAAAATGAGGGGTTAGGGCTTGGAATTTTTGGAGAGTAATTTAAGGATTTGAAGGACCAAACGATGTTGTATTTTGATGAATTTGGTATGGTTAGACTCGTGAGTGAATGTGCTTTCTAGGTTTGTAAATTTTGTCGTATTTCGAGACGTGGGCCCATGGGGCAGGTTTGAGCCAATTTCTGGTTTTTGGTCTAAATTGGTAGTTTTTCTTATGGAATTCATTCCATTAGCATATATTGATGGTATTGTACTGATTGTGAATAGATTTGGAGCATTTGGAGGCCGAGTCCATAGGCAAGAGCATTGCGGGGTAGAGATTTAACCGGGTTGAGGTAAGTAATGATTGTAAATCTAGTCCTGATGGTATGAAACCCCAAATTTTGCATCATTCTACTATTTTGAGGTGACGCACATGCTAGGTGACGGGCGTGTGGGCGTGCACTATTGGGGATTGTGTCTTGGTCCGTCCCGTAGCAACTGTAAAGTTGCATATTTTGTTGAAACTATGTGATACTTATATGTTTTAGAAAGAGTTTCTGTAAATTGGGTTGAATGCCATGTTTGGGCCTTGTGCTAGTGTTGTTTGGACCCTTAGGGGCCTTTCTTACGATCCTCTCACTGTTTTCGATTGAAAATCTATACTCAGTCATGGTTATACTTGTTTACTGCATAAATTAGTTTTATTACTCTATTTTGATGCATATAAATGTTGTTTTGGGCTGAATACCCTATTTTTACTGAAATGCCCAAGTGGTTTGAGAGGTTTATGACTAAATGAGGCCGAGGGCCTATGTGTGAGGATATTTATGGGATCGGGTTGTACACCGCAGCATGTTTGATATAGGTCGAGGGCCTGAGTGATTTATGCCATGATTTGGCTTGATATAACGCTTGGGCTGAAGGAGGTCCTCCGAAGTCTGTACACACCCCTAGTGAGCGCATGTACCTACTGAGTGCGAGTGTCTAGTGCCGAGTGCTGAGTGACTGGGAGGCATGAGTGATTGTGAGGTATGCCCGAGTGGCAAGATTAATTGTGAGGTATGCCCAAGTGGCAAGAGTGATTGTGAGGTCTGTCCGAGGGGTTGTATATGAGTGATGATTTGCCCGAGGGGCTATTTATGATTTCATCATTTTTGTTCACCTTTGCATTTTTTCTCTGTTTGGAACCTGTCTAAAAATATGCTTAAATAATTTTTACTGGAACTGGGTTTAAACGAGATATTTTGATTCAAATCCTGATTTTAAAAGCATGAGGTATTTTACTGAGATTTCATGATATGAATGTTATATGCTTTATTGCTCGTCACTACTGCTCAGTCTTTATTTACTGTTGTTACTTACTGAGTTAGAGTACTCATGTTACTCCCTGCACCTTGTGTGCAGATCCAAGTGTAGCTGGACACGGTAGCGGTAGCTGTTTGGCTATCGCAGCCCCTGCTCTTCTCCCTCTTATCTCCCTCTAGTTATATTTAGCTATTTTCCAGGCCGAGTTAGCCTTGATATTGTTAGACAGATTGTAGTATATGCTCATGACTAGTGACACCCCGATGTCGGGCTTTTCTTTTCCGCACTTTTGTTTGATTTGAACTCCTTTACAAAGGTTTTAAGCTAAATAGCCTTGGAATTATCCTTGAAATGAAAAATATCGGTTTGTTTTAGAATGAATCGGCTTGCCTAGTACCACAATATGTGCCATCACGACAGAGGTTAGTTTGGGCCGTGACATTCTAAGAGATATTATCTTCTGTTTTAGTTGAACTTGACATGAATTAACTGTTTGGGCCTTAATTGTCGAACTTGAAAGCATGCCTACTTTCATATGTTGAAATCAATGTAATTAAACTTTGACTGTGAAGCTCGTCACTACTTTCAGTTCTTTATTTTATCGTGTTACTTACTGAGTTGGTTGTACTCACGCTATACCCTGCACTTCGTGTGAAGATTCAGGTGTTTCCGGACACTGTGGGTATTGATTTCAGCGCACAGTTGATCTTCTGGAGATTTCAATGCACAATTAACTGTTTTGGCCTTAATTGTCGAACTTGAAAGCATGCCTACTTTCCTACGTTGAAATCAATGTAATTGAACTTTGATTGTGAATCTCGTCACTACTTTCAGTTCTTTATTTAATTGTGTTACTTACTGAGTTGGTTGTACTCGCGCTACACCCTGCACTTCGTGTGCAGATCCAGGTGTTTCCGGACACTGTGGGTGTTGATTTCAGCGCACAATTGATCTTCTGGAGATTCCAAGGTAGTTGCCCGACGTTTCGCAAACCTTGTCTCTTTTTCCCTATCTTTTCGCTTATTGTATTTAGTTTCAGACTATTATAGACAGTATTTTCCTAGGTTTTATGACGTATAGATGCTCATGTACTCTGTGACACCCCGATAGTTGGGAACTTCCGCGTTGTGTTTTGGGTTTCTATCCCGTTTATGAGAACTTTCATTGTTTAAACTGCTTTAATTCATTTTCTATTAAAAGTGTTGGAAATATTTTGAAATGTCGGCTTGCCTAGTACCACAATAGGTGCCATCACGGCAAGTTAGGATTTTGAGTCGTAACAATAACAGATGAAATGACTAATAAACTCTTCTTAATTGTTTGCCTATTATTGTCGTCTCTCTTCATGTTAGTGTATGTTTTTGAGTTTTTACTTTTCATCATGTACAAGTATAAAGATAGCAATTCATAATTCTCTTTAAAGATTCCTCTTATCAAAGCTGGAGCATGTTGAATAGCACGCCATGCCTTGTGAAATGGAATGTCTAGTTCATGCAATTTTTTCATTTCTGCCATGACGAAGAGTGGTGTAACTTTAAACCCAGGATCTCGAATATTGTCAATAATGTAACCACTTATCAACTCCAAAGTTGTATGCCTTTGATCAGCTTTCATAGTGTTAACTGAGCAGTCACGATTTTTCTCAACCTTCACTATCTTGAATAGTGTTGAATATTTAATTCTGAAAGCACGCACACACCACCCACACTTGAACTTGATCTAACAATATTGAATTCACAATGTCCCTTAATTGCTATATTTGAAAAGCAGTTAATTATACTCTTCTTTTTGTCAAGTATTGATCCCATTTTTATTTCATCTAAAGAAGCATTTTATCTCAATATTTTAGCCGAAGATTCTTTTTGTTTCGACTTTGACCTTTGTCTAGCTCGTTGAGTAGAGGATTTTTTAGTAACTTATTCAATTACTTGCGCACTCTCTAAGACTTGAATACCCAAAGCTTGTTGGTTATTAATCTCTGTAATGTTTTGTCCTTCCATTTGAATAAAATTGAATATTTGAAGCAATTATTCAATTATTAATTCAGGTTCGACCACATCTATTTCCATTATTTGTTGGCATTTGTCTTGTTTGTCTTATTGAGTTTCTATGTTGACTTGTTCAAATGTGCTTGTTGATCCAAAAACTCTTTCCCAAACATCAACAATGAAACAACAACCCTTGAATAGTGAATGACTTTTTAGTAACTCTATACATGTTCGAAGATCTTCATCTTTGGTTACAAGCATTCCCTTGCTTGTTCCCATGTTGATATCAAAGCATATCATTGCTTCAAACTTGTCTCTATCGAATTCAATAACTTCAAAGGTCTGGTTGACAAAATCTTCAAATTGATTTGCCTTGGGTATAAGAACAAGCTTTGTTTGATGATCTAGATACTTATAGTCTGGGGTCCATTTTTCATTGAAAGCAACAATAATATATATTGTATACATCTTGCAAGTCAAGAAAAAGGAAAATTCATGACATTTTGTCCTTAATATTTACACCGCACACATGAAGTTAAGGACATGTTATCCTAAAGTTTATCAATAAAATGTGCAAATTAAGGACACTTTGTCCTTAATATTTACAGTGCACACATGAAGTTAGGGACATGATGTCCTAAAGTTTATCAATAGAAGCTGCTAATTGAGGACACTCTGTCCTTAATATTTACACAATATTCATGAAGTTAAGTACATGATGTCCTAAAATCTATCAATAAAAGCTGCTAATTCATAACATTTTGTCCTTAATATTTTACACTACACTCATGAACTTGAGGACATGATGTCCTAAATTTTATCAATAGAAGATGTAATACGACATTTTGTCCTTAATATTTATACAACACTCGTGAAGTTAAGGACGAGATGTCCTAAAGTTTATCGATAGAAGCTGCTAATTCAGGACACACTTTGAATTTAACATTTACACAACAATCATGAACTAGATGTCCTAAAGTTTATCAATAGAAGGTGCTAACTCAGGACACACTTTGAACTTAATATTACATAATGAAGTTTCAAGTTTGTTCTATCATCAAATTAACAGATAATAATACCAAAAATAAATTTTGAATATATATTATTACAAAAAAACAAAAACAAATACATACTGTCAAGAGGAAATCCACCCAAACACATAAAAGCATTTAGAGATATCTGAAAGTTTTCTGTAGTTTGTGATTAGATGCACACAATTGATTAAAGGCTAAAAAGTTGATTAAAACTTACTATTTTTTAGGATAAACTTATGTGATTTTATGGTGGAATATGAGGAAGAAGCTGAATGCAGGTACGAGGGTTGACGAAGGTTTGTAGAGCAAAGGTTGACTTATTGAAAGTCTAGCACATATATTTTCGTTAGCGGTGTCCCTTATGGACAGGGTGGATTTAGCGGTGTCCCTTCTGGGGGCAGTTCCATCACGGTAGGGGTCGTCCTTTCAGACATGCTTAGACGGATCGCCCAGTCTACCATGGTGAATTATCTGGCCACCGGTCACACAGTCATCAGCAAGGCCAGTCGTTGTTCAGTGCACTACTAGCGCAGAGTTCTCACCATGCCTCGTCAGCTCAGGTTTCCACGGGCAGTTCCTCTGGGCACCAGGAGTAGTCGAACAGGGTCACAATCAAAAACAAGTATCCTTTGCCGCGTATTGATGATTTGTTTGACCAGCTTCAGAGAGCGATGATGTTCTCCAAGATTGATTTGAGGTCAGGGTATCACCAACTAAAGATTCAAGACTCAGATATTCCTAAGACAGTTTTCAAGACCCGATATGGCCATTATGAGTTCCCTGTGATGTCTTTTGGACTGACCAACGTTCATGCATATGATGAACAGTGTGTTTCAGCCTTATTTGGACTCGTTCGTCATTGTATTCATTGATGATAACCTTGTGTACTCTCGTAGCCGGGAGGAGCATGCCCAGCATCTGAGGATTGTGTTATAGAGATTGAGGGAAGAGAAGCTTTATGCAAAGTTCTCCAAGTGTGAGTTTTGGCTCAGTTAAGTGGCGTTCTTGGGACACGTGGTGTCCAGTGAGGGTATTCAGGTAGACCCGAAGAAGATAGAGGCGGTGCAGAGTTGGCCTAGGCCGTCCTCAGCCACTGAGATTCAAAGTTTTCTCGGTTTGGCTAGTTATTACCGCCGTTTTGGAGGGCTTCTCATCTATTGCATCGCTCTTGACTAAATTGACCCAAAAAGGGTGTTCCTTTCAGGTGGTCGGAGGAGTGTGAGGAGAGCTTTCAGAAGATCAAGACTGCTTTGACCACGACTCCAGTTCTAGTTCTGCCATCACCTTCTGGTTCCTACACAGTGTATTATGATACCTCGCGGATCGGTATTGGGTGTGTTCTGATGTAGGAGGGTAGAGTGATTGCTTATGCTTCACGCCAGTTGAAGCCGTATGAAAAGAACTATCATGTCCACGACCATGAGTTAGCAGTTATTGTTCATACCTTGAAGATTTGATGGCACTATTTGTACGGGGTTCATTGTGAGATTTACACTGATCATCGGAGTTTACAGCATCTGTTCAAGCAAAAGGATCTTAACTTGCGTCAGCGGAGGTGGTTGGAGCTTCTTAAGGACTATGATATCACCATTTTGTACTATCCCGGGAAGGCTAATGTGGTGGCCGATGCCTTGAGTCGCCGAGCAGAGAGTTTGGGGAGCTTAGCATATCTTCCAACAGTAGAGAGGCCATTGGCCTTGGATGTTCAAGCCTTAGCTAGCCAGTTTGTTAGATTGGATGTTTCTGAGCCGAGCCAGGTATTGGCTTGTGTGGTCTCTCGGTCTTCTCTTTATGATCGGATCAGGGAGCGTCAGTGTGATGACCCCCATCTGTTTGTCCTTAAGGACACGGTCCATCACAGTGATGCTAAAAAGGTCACTATTGGGGATGATGGTGCATTGAGGATGCAGGGGAGGCTATGTGTGCCCAATGTAGATGGTTTGCGTGAGTTGATTCTCTAGGAGGCTCACAGTTTGCGGTATTCTATTCATCTGGGTGTCGCGAAGATGTATCAGGACTTGAGGCAGCATTACTGGTAGAGGAGGATGAAGAAGGACATAGTGAGATATGTAGCTCTATGCCTAAATTTCCAGCAGGTGAAGTATGAGCATCAACGATCAGGTGGGTTGCTCCAGAAATTAAAGATTCCAGAGTGGAAATGAGAGCGGATCACTATGGATTTCGTTGTTGGGCTTCCATGGACTCGCGAAAGTTTGATGCAGCTTGGGTGATTGTGGACTGGCTGACCAAGTCAGCTCATTTCATTCATGTGATGACTAACTATTCTTCCGAGAAGCTGGCTCGAGTGTATATCCGCGAGATCATCAGGCTTCATGGCGTACCAGTATCTATCATCTCTGACCGGGGTACGCAATTTACATCACAGTTCTGGAGGGTCGTGCAGCATGAGTTGGGTACTCGAGTGGAGTTGAGCACAATATTTCATCCTCAGACGAACGGACAGTCTGAGCGCACTATTCAGATATTAGAGGATATGCTTTGTGTGTGTGTGATGGAGTTTGGGGGTTCGTGGGATCAGTTCTTGCCACTAGTGGAGTTTGCCTATAACAACAGTTATCAGTCGAGCATCCAGATGGCACCGAACGAGGCTCTGTATGGTAGGCGGTGTAGGTCTCTTGTGGGTTGGTTCGAGCCGGGCGAGGCTAGATTATTGGGTACAGACTTGGTTCAGGATGCTTTGGAGAAGGTTAGGGTGATTCAGGATAGACTACGCATAGCCCAATCCAGACAGAAGAGTTATGCGCATCGGAAGGTTCACGATGTTGCATTCATGGTTGGAGAGCGGGTCTTGCTCCGGGTGTCACCCATGAAGGATGTTATGAGGTTCGGGAAGAAGGTCAAGCTGAGCCCGAGGTTTATCGTTCCATTTGAGGTATTGCGGCGTGTTGGGGAGGTTGCTTATGAGCTTGCCTTGCCTCCCAGTCTAGTAGGAGTTTATCCAGTATTTCATGTTTCTATGCTCCGGAAGTATCACAGTGACCCATTTCACGTGTTGGATTTCAGCTCAGTCCACTTGGACAAGGATTTATCTTATGTTGAGGAGCCGGTGGCAATCTTAGATAGGCAGGTTCGAAAGCTGAGGTCAAAGAATATTGCTTCTGTGAAGGTTCAGTGGAGGGTTCAGCCAGTCGAGGAGGCGACTTGGGAGACCGAGCATGATATGCGCAGCCGTTATTCTCATCTTTTCACTACTTCAAGTATGTCTCTATGCTCGTTCGAGGACGAACGATTGTTTTAAGAGGGGGAGGATGTAAAGACATGGCTGGTCGTTTTGAGTGTACTAGCCCCCATCCCCTATTTACTATTTTTCTCGTATCTGTTTCTTCTTATGTGACTTGCTGGGAGTTCTTGTTTTTGATTTCGGAGTATTTTGGGACACTTAGTCCCTAAAACGGGAGCTTAAGTCTTAGGATTTTGACCGTAGTTGAAACTATGTGAAGACGACTCCGGAATAGAGTTCTGTCAGTTCCGTTAGCTCCGCTGGGTGATTTTTTACTTAGGAGCATGTCCGTACTGTGAATTTGAGGTCTGTAGCTAATTTAGGCTTGAAATGGCAAAAGTCGAATTTTTGAGAAGTTTGACAAAGGGGTTGACTTTTTGATATCCGGGTCGGATACCTATTCTGGAAGTTGGAGCAGGTCCGTAATGTTAAATATGACTTGTGTGCAAAATTTGAGGTCAATCGGATGTGATTTTATAAGTTTTGACGTCATTTGTGGAATTTGAAAGTTTAGAAATTCTTTAGCCTTGGATCCGGGTGTAATTGGTGTTTTGATGTTGTTTTGAGTGGTTCGAAGGCTCGACTAAGCTCGTATGATGTTTTGGGATGTGTTGGTATGTTTGGTTGAGGTCCCCGGGGCGTCAGGTGAGTTTCGAGTGGTTAACAGATCATTTTTGGACTTGGCTTGATAGCTAAAGTTCTGGTTTCAGCAGGTTCTTGTTTTCTTGTACGCGATTGCAGGGATTCATTCGCGACCGCATAAGCTTATTTGGGGCAGAGGTGAGTTTGTTCTATGTGATCGTAGAGTTAGGAACGTGATCGTGTATGTGTGCGAAGATGTGTTTCGCGAACGCGTGGCTAAGGTCGTATTCGAGTCGAAGGATTTGAGCAGGAGGGGAGGTGTGGCCAATGCTCTATGCGATCGCGTGAGGCAGGATGCAGTCGCGTAGGTATGAGAAGCAATGATCCGCGATCGCGTGGGTGATTTCGCGATCGCGTAAGGTAAAAATATGGGGCAGCATTGTTGTGCTTCGCGATCGCGAGGAATGTTTCGCGATCGCGATGAAGGATATATGGGCATGCAGTATTAATTTAAAAAATGAGGGTTTGAACCCATTTTGCATATTTTGAGCTATAGAATACGAAATTGGGCGATTCTTGAAGGGATTTTCGTGGAGTTGATTGGGGTAAGTGATTCTTACTTGGTTTTGGTTAAATCCCATGATTTCATATTTAATTTTATCATCTAAATTGTGATTTGCTGTGAGAAATTGGGGAAAAAGAGGAAGTACTCTTGAGTTGGGATTTTGAGGTTTTGAATGGGATTTTGTTATCGGATTTGAGTAAATTTGATATGGTTAGACTCGTGAGTAGATGGGTGTTCGTATTTTGTGACTTTTGTCGGATTTCGAGACATGGGCTCGGGGTCGGCTTTTGACCAATTTCAGATTTTGGCTTGTAATTTTGTATCTTTCTTGAGGAATTGATTCCTTTAGCCTATATTAATTATCTCGTACTGCTTGTGGCTAAATTCGGGGCATTTGGAGACTGATTCGATGGGCAAAGGCATTGCATAATAGGATTTTGCGCGGTTTGAGGTAAGTAACAATTTTAAATCTAGTCATGAGGGTATGAAACCCCGGATTACTGGATTATGTGAGTATTTTGGAGGTGACGCACATGCTGGGTGACGAGCGTATGGGCGTGCACCGTAGGAATTGGGACTTGGTCCATTTCGTGAAACTGTAAAGTTGAATAACTTGTTGCTAGCTATATTCTCTCCCTATGTTATAGAAATTTAACTGCAAATCATGTTAGAAATCATGCTTAGGCTATGTGATGGTACTGTTGGGACCTGCAGAGGTCGTGTACTTGTTGAATTACTTGCTAATTGCTGCCCTATACTCAGTCATGATTTTACTTGCGTATCATATCTCAACCTCTTCTTGATTTTATTAATATACTATGCTATCTTTGTTTGGGCCGATCTTTGTGATTTTCGAGAGCCCGAGAGACTAGAGAGGTTGATGACTGAGTGAGGCCGAGGGCATGTCTATGAGGTATTGATACTATGGCACGTGAGTTGTCCGTACAACACGTGAGTTATCCGTACAGTTCCACATATTGATACTATAGCACGTGAGTTGTCCGTGCGGATATAGCGCTTGGGCTGAAAGGAGCCCCTCCGGAGTCTGCACACCCCTAGTGAGTGCATGTACCTATTGAGTGTGAGTAGTGAGGGCTGAGAGCCGAGTGATTGAGCTGTTGTGACGAGTTGAGTGTCTATTGCCCTGAGAGACTACTTGTTTTCCATTTGTTGATGCACTTAGTTACTATCTGTCATTGCTGTGAAATTTCTAAAAGATTCTATATCCGGATTACCTGCATTGTAACTGTATAAACTAATTTGACTTGAACTACCGGATTTGAAAGCATGTCTATTCTTTGCTAGAATTATTGAAAATGAACTGTATTTGTATAGCTCGTCACTACCTTCTCAGTTCTTTATTTATTTCTGTTACTTGCTGAGTTGGTTGTACTCGTGCTACACCCTGCACTTCATATGCAGATCAAGGTGTGTTTGATCACGGAGGTTGTTGAGTTCGTGCGCGATCGAGTACCGGAGACTACGAGGTAGCTGCCGGCGTTCGCAACCCTTGTCTCTCCTTTTATGTTTTCTTTCTTTTTAGTATTGATACTCACAAATTGTTTGTATTAGATTGGATATCTAGATGCTCATGAATCAGTGACACCTCGATGTAGGGCTACATTTCCGCACTTATGTTTTATTTGGGTTTTACCCCCATTTTTATGAAAAACTCTAGTTATTTTAAATATCTTCATTCATTTATATTAAATTTTGAAAGTGTTTTGGAAAGGCGGGCTTGCCTAATACCACGATAGGCGTCATCACGACGGGTTAGGTTTTGGGTCGTGATAAAATATAATGTATAAGGCAACTCCATGCCCAGTGAACTCCGTCCTCAATGTGAATATATATGGAAACTCCATGCCCAGGGAACTCCATCCCAAATATAATATCTACTGCGCTCATTGTGTGGGGTGCATACTCCGGAGGGGCTCCTTCAGCCCAATCGTTATAATAAGCCAAACTGGCCTGCTGCGGTGTGCAACCCGATCCCATAATCATCACTCACAATCAGGCCCTCGGCCTCACTCAGCCGTCAATCTCTCCAGCCTCTCAAACTCACAGTGTCATGAAAATTCAGCCAAAAATGATGATATGATGTATCAATAAATAGCAATCGAGACTGAGATATGATATGAAATGAATGAATATGACTGAGTACGAAATTTCAATTTAAACATATAATTCAACAACAGAAATTACCTCAGTGGGTACTAATAATACCAGCATATGCCTAAGCATGATTTCTAATATGAGTCACAATTCAGTTTCTCTAACACATAGCAAATACATGGAAAAATAACAAGTCATTTGACTTCACAGCTCCACGAAATCAATTGAGTCGCAATTTCTACGGTGCACGCACATATGCCTGTCACCTAGCATGTGTGTCACCTCCAAACCAATCACATAATACGTATAATCAGGGTTCATACCCTCAACTCCAAGTTTAGAAATGTTACTTACCTCAAACAAGCCGAATCCGATGCCGAGCAAGCTAAATAATACTCCAAAAATTTCATTCCGCGTGTATCAACCTCTAAACGCCTTCCTATCTCCTCAATTCCAAGCCAAACGATTAGAAACTAGTCAAACAACGTGCAAATTAATCAAAATATACTCAAATGCTTAAAATTAACAATTTATAAAAATTTCCAACTCCGCTCGAAAAGCCGACATTGAGTCCCACGTCTCGGAACCCAACGAAACTTACAAAATCCGATAACCTATTTAATTACGAGTCCAACCATACTAATTTCATTCAAATCCGACTCCGAATCGGTATTCAAAACTTAAAAATTCGTTTTGTGAAATTATAGAAAATTCCTCCGATTTCTCTTGAAAATTCAATAATCATAGCCTAAAAATGAAGATTAATCCATGAAATATAATCACAAGTGAGTCAAGAATACATACCCCAAGTAGTGTGGAAAAATTCCTCTCCAAAGTCGCCCAAACCGAGCTCCAAAACCCGAAAATGAAGAAAGAAACCAAAGACCTCGAATTATAGGTTCTGTCCAGGTGTGTTTGCTTCTGCGAATAATTTAGCCGCTTTTGCGACATGAAGCCCGCTTCTGCGGAAGCAACCCTCTCCTCTCGCTTGCCGCTTCTGCGATCAACTCGTCGCAGGTGCGAGTCCACTTATGCGGTCCTCCGTGCGCACCTGCAACCACTGCCCTTTCCAAGCCCAGTCTGCTTCTGCGATCTCGCACCTGCGAGCAAAATTCCGCAGGTGCGATTGCACTAGAAGGCAAAATTTCCAGCAATGCTTCAAGTCCAATTTTTTGATCTGTTAACCATCCGGAACCCACCCGAAACCCCCTGGACCTCAACTAAATATACCAACAAATCCTAAAACATCATACGAACTTAGCCGATGGCTCAAATTACATTAAACAACGCCAAAAACACGAATTTCACCCAATTCAAGCCTAATAAAAACTAACGAACTCCAACTTCTACATTCGATGCCGAAATCTATCAAATCAAGTCTGATTGACCTCAAATTTTGCACACAAGTCATAAATGACATGACAGACCTATGAAAATTTTCAGAACTGTATTCTGACCCCGAGGTCAATAAGGTCAACTCCCGATCAAACTTCCAAACCTTCAATTTCTTATTTTTGCCATTTCAAGCCAAATTCAACTATGGACTTCAAAATAAATATTCAGACACACTCCTAAATCCGGAATCATTATACGGAGCTATTGGAACCATCAAAACTCTATTCCGGAGTCGTTTGCAGAAAAAGTCAAATTTAGTCAACTCTTCCAACTTAAAGCTTCAAACATGAACTTCATTATTCAGTACAAATTCCGAAACACCTGAAAACCAAAACAGACGATTCTCACACGTCATAATGCATCATATGAAGTTATTCAAGACTTCGAATAATTGAAAGGAGCGTAAATGCCTAAAACGACCGGTCGGGTCGTTATACAAGCACCCCAATCTCCAGTATATTATGCTGGAACTTTTTGTGTTGCAGAAAAAAAGTAGCTATTTTTCAATGACTTTGCAAATGCTGGCTATTTTTCAATTACCAATCCAAAAACTAGCTAGCCCATGCTATTTTCACCTATAAGTCAATGAACAATCCCATTCCAAGAGCGCCCATTTGATGATTTGAAGGTTTCTACTCGTTCCCACATTGCTCAAAATCATGATTAGAAGACTATTCTTAAAGAATAAATACGTTGAGTTCTCCATGTGAGCCAAATTTCATAGTTTTGAACATTAACCATAAGGGGTACTATTAAAATAATAAACTTTGGCCAAATAATTGGATCTCGGATCCTATATTCACGATAACTTTTGACCAATAAGCATCAAAATTTAACTCGATATCTAAAGGAAATATTCATACTTTTTATTGAGCCAAGTAGAGATTTTGTGTACACATACTCTAAGTTTTAGTCATAAGTTTGCTAGTTGGTAAATTTATCACAACTTTCTTTTTATTCAGGCTTCGGGCTAGCAATATGACCAAGCTCATATAGACGGAGTTTACGATTTGTTTGGATAGTTATTATATATTGTTTCATATTGTATTATACTATATTGATTTGATAAATTTGATAGAGTGGATCAATTCACATTGTTTTACAATGACACATACCAATAATATGAAGAAACTTGCAAAATTACAAGAAAATATGAAGTAAAGTTATTATAAGGAAAGTAGTACTTAAAAAGATAGGCTAAAGAGGTAAAATAAGAAGAAAAAAAGAAAAGAAATTGATGCAATCACGAAAATCGATCATTATATAAAATGACACTTTTTATCATTACAGAACAATATATTTGACAAATACAACTACCAAAGTTTAAATTAGAAAAAATATAGAAGCCGAGTAAGTATTTTCCAAAGTTTTAGTAGTTGATATGCAAAACAATATAAAGGAAACTGTTTAAAAACTAAGCTTTTAACCCTCAAAAACCGATTCTTCTCACACCAAATTGACAAGTTCAAAATTATTTTCACTGGAAAAAAGAAAAAGAAAAAGAAAAAGAAATCACGACGTCTTTTTCTCCGGCCAATCGAAGACAACAACAACAAGCCAGTATAATACATTAGTGGGGTCTCGGGAAGGTAGTGTATACGCAGACCTTACCCTACTCTGGGTAGAGAAGATGCTGTTTCCGATAGAAACTTGGCTCCCTCCCTCCAATAACTCCCCGCCCTGTTCTTGGGGTTACTCGAACTCACAACCTATTGCTTGAAAGTGGATGACGTTTACCACCAGAGCAATCGAGACCTCTGGGCCGATCCAAGAGTTGAACAAAAATAAAAGGGGTAAAATTAACGGTGGAGATCTAATCTCTATTGGTCACTCCCTATAGCAAGGCGAGAAGCCCTAACTATATATACATAGCATTCACCACTAACTTCCTCTTTCTTTGTTAACAGCTGCCTTAGGCCAAGACCAACCATTTGAAGGCATTTTCCTAGCTTTTCGAATATGTAATCTCCTTTTTCACCTTTCTTTCTTTAATTCTTCGTTTCTTCTGCCTTAATCTCGTATTATATCTGAAAATCTATTCTGTTTTTGTGTGGATTTTGTAGAGAAGAAAATGAAGGTAATCGCTGCTTTCTTGTTGGCTGTGTTGGGTGGCAACGCCTCCCCATCTGCTGTAGATTTGAAGAAAATCCTTGCTTCAGGTATTCCCATTTTTAACATCCCTAATCTTTTTTGCCTTATTTTTATAAAAATAGTTGATGTGGGTGAAAATGAGATGTATAAACGTAGATACCCATTAACCCATTGCGAAGCTTCTTTCCACTTTGTTATTCATAGTTTATTGTTTTGTTTTAATTTAGTGTATACCCATTTCATGTTCATCTTAAGATAGTTGATACATTTTTTATGTATGCTAAATGAACAAGCAAATGGCGTAACAATCTTTAGCTCCAATATAAAAATTCTGTTTTTACTGATTTAATGCATACTCATTCATTTTGTATTCATATAGTTGACATGTGTGTTTGATGTATGCTAAAGTAACAAGTGAAATGGCGTAACGATCTTTCGCTCCAGTATAAAAAATTTCATTTTTACTGATTTAGTGATACCCATTCATTTTGTATTCATATAGTTGATATGTGTGTTTGATATATGCTAAAGTAACAAGTGAAATTGTATAATTCTGTGACTCCAAGATCAGGATTTTCTCTTCTGTGTTCATAGATTTTTCTGTTTTTACTGATTTAGTGCATCCCATTTCTGAATGATATGTTTGTTTATAGTACTGGATCCTTTAACATGTTGACATATGTGCTTGTGTGTAACTGGTTTATTCATTGACGTGTTTTGGGGGAAGTGTACATGTCTAATTAAGTAATGTATTTCATTTTATTATTTTATTTTTTTGCCTGCAAAAAAAATATTATTCAGCTCTCATACATGCTACTAATTGCTTTTTTGATGGTCCGGAAAAAAGAGTAAGGAGTGTTTGCGGGAAGCAATTAATTAATTCTATGAAGTTATTGTTATAAAGCACCTTGCTATCAAACTCGAGGTTGGATCAAGTTTCTTGACTAGGAGGTGCAAGTGACCTGATCTCTCTACATTTTAGCTATTATTCTATCATTTTTGTTTATGTTTTGGAAAATAATTAACTGTGTTATTTGCAAGACCGTCTGAAGCTATCCATAAGAACGGAGTACTCTATTATATTTTCTTCTCTTGCATATGGGATAGCACTGTCATCCATTTGTATTGCTTGGTTTTTCAAAGACATCTTGAATTGATAAGAATGTCTTCTTCTTGTTGACTTGACTACTGTACAGTCTTTGTATATTTTATGTTGGGGACTCTTTGTTTTGAATTCTCATATTCAAAATTGTGCTGCAGTTGGAGCTGAGGCTGATGATGATAGGGTTGATCTCCTCTTGTCTCAAGTAAAGGGCAAGGATATCACCGAGCTGATTGCTGCTGGCAGAGAAAAGTTGGCTTCAGTACCTTGTGGTGGTGGTGGTGGTGGTGTTGCAGTAGCTGCACCTGCTGGTGGCGCTGCCGCTGCAGCATCAGCTGCTGAGGAGAAGAAAGAGGAGAAGAAGGAAGAGAAAGAGGAATCTGATGATGTAAGATGCTCTGTCAATCTAGGAGCCTTGGCTTCCTTCTGCACTGGACAATGTTTACTCCTAAATATCTTGTATATCTGCTAACATGGTTTTCTGGTTTTAATATTGCAGGACATGGGTTTCAGTCTCTTCGATTAGAGGAATGCAGTGTTGGCCTCTGTATGAAATGTCCTGTTCCCAGTTCCCCTGAGTTTATTCTAGGACTTCTTTTGTCAACTTTACTGATTTTGTTTCTAGTTTAGCTGAAGGTACCTAAATTTTGCGAGGCAATTTGAAATTACAGTATTGTTGGATTTGTTTGCACCCTTTAGCTTTGATGTATTTGTTGCCTGTTTAAGTCGTTACAACTTCCAATTCTAAATCCATTATGGGAAGTTATCGTGCAAAGTGAATTTTAATTAGTTGACACTCAGGCTAAAGCTTACGAGGACTAGGGAAAGCGAATTTTATTTCTGGGTATTTACTGCTTTTCTAATTAGTGCATAGCAGGAGTAGAACATTACGAGTTATCCTCTGGCTATACATTGTATAATCGTCTTTGATGTCAGAGCTGTTATGGATATATTATGTGGGTAGAATTACGAATGCATATTAATTGGTGAGGGAATGTAGGCCAATATTAGCTCTGCAAGCGGTAACGTTAAAGAACTTGTGTTTGAGGCATTACACCGAAAAGGATTTTTTACTTTTTTAGATTATTTTAATTTGCGACATATAACTCTTCATACCGTAATATCTGATATGGTATCATGGAAAATTGTCTAATAACCTAGTATAATTAAGTGCATTGTATTGAGTGAAGCATTTTATTACATTTTTAATGACGTGAGATTCGTAGAAAATTCATGCGCACGAGGAAGTTAAACGGACAGCTTTAGCTCGATGTAGAAATTCTTTGGTTTGTAGATGTTAGGTCTCGTGAGTCATGAGTTGTCATTCTTAGGCCTTGCGTTACATTTGCCTACAACCTTGTGGGTGAAAACTTGCAGACAGAACCTCTATAGGCATAATGCTCACAATTTGATAAGAGTCAAAATGTCAATATGCCTTAGACGTAATTTGTGTGTTTGATGTTTAGATGTTACCGAGGGATCCATTTTGGCAAAATTAGGACCTACACGTTTAGGAGCTCAAAGTTAATCACTTCAAATCTAATCGAATTGGAAATAGTTCGTGGAACTTTAAAAAGTAAAGAATGCAAGATGAATAGAAGCGACTTCACCTCTTAAAATTTTGATCACATGATACAGCAGTTAAAGGAAAGAATTAAAAAAACTTACACAGCTACAATCAAAATAGCCGATGACACATCAAAAGACCCAAAGTTCACAAGGTTAATTAACGGAATGGAGAATCGTGGGGGTTCTGATCAATTCGGGACATAACTAGTAAAATAGGTGAGACTTCGCAACACAGTCGAGAGACAACATAACGATTGATGCAATCTTGATTTGTACCGCAAACCTAGCTATTAACTCCATAGATTAGCAGCCACCTCAGCAAAGCAAAAACATTGATACAAAGCTCCTTCCTGTCCCAGTAATGAATCTGGAATGGAAAATGCTGGCTCAGTACAGGATTAGCTGACAGGTCCTAGTTGCTAATATCCTTTCAACTTGAGCGAAGTAAAGTTCAACCTCTCAGAGGCCCGATTTGATGAACACATGAATGGTGATAAGCTTTCCCTAAAAGAACAAAAAATCTCAAAAGGCGAAAAGTGGATGGTATAATAAATTTGAGAAGTATACCACAAGTAAAAAATTATACAGACTACATGTCAGATCAGGGTCCAACGAGGACTGCCAATAGATTCCGCCATAAGTTGTTTTAACCCATCCAATGATCCAGAATAAGTAGTTGTATACCTTCCATGATGGAGCACAGCCGCAACAAGAACCCATTTAAGACTTTGGAACAGTCACATTTAATATTTTTACGTCCTGGTATGGTTTGTCATTTTTGTCGGTCTTCACTTTCTCTATCGACTGTCATAATCCAAAAGGAAAAAAAGAAATCCTGAATGAGGTCCCAAGAAGTAGTCGTACACTAAATACCACATAATGACATAATACACACTGCAACAATTATCATTTAAACCATAGCATATTCACAACTTTCTGGTAAATAACTAGAAATACAGCTAAACAGAGTCGAAGATCTGAGTCAGGTCTAATATTCATTCAGTAATCAATCCATCGCAGACCGGAGGAGGAATTAGAAGCCAATACCTGTACAACGTCCATTCCTTTTACTACTCTGCCAAAAACTGTGTGCTTATTGTCCAACCACGGAGTGGCAACAGTTGTTATGAAGAATTGAGAGCCATTGGTGTTTGCCCCAGCATTAGCCATCGAGACAGTGAAGGGTCTATCATGTCGCAGGCTGCACAGACCAATATAATTGATCAGATTAACTTTACCTATTGAAGCATAAACTAGAAAATGTGTTATCAGCTGTATGCCAGAGATAAAGTTAAATTCAAATGAGGTGGTGCTAGCTGTTATTTCACGCAATAACTAAGCTGTCCACTTCCTAGAACCTAGAAAGAAAACTTTTCCAAGAATCAACAAAGGAAGCGCAAACAATCTCCAGAGTCGAGCAGGAAGAAAACTACGCCAAATGTTAAATATACAAGAGTATTATGCTCCGTTCCCAAAGGTACACTTGGTGGCTCCATGAATGGAGTACAGGCTTCTCAATAAACTTGATTAGTTGCTTTCGTAATCATAACCATTAGAATTGTATGTTAAAATCAAAAGCTAAGAAATGAAAAGATCCTTCTCTTTGGTGGTGGTGGTGGTGGTAGTTGGGGGGGGGGGGGGGGATGGGATTGCTAGGTCTTTTAATAGTTAAATTCATGGAAGTTCCGCCACTGTTGCAAGGCAGAATAACAATACAATTACTTGCAACTGAAAATTTCAAAATCCAAATACTGATGAAATCATGGTCAACAGTCAGTCAATTAAAGCAGGAAAGCAAAACCGACTTCGGTTTAGGCCATTTATCAACCCTAGTTTAAAAACTATGTATTGGCAATCTTCTATTGCATTATCTGCTACAAAAGCAGCAGCAATTGAAAGAACAAGAATAAATTACACAGTACTGTTACTATGGATCCATTTACTCCACAAATTGGGTACTTCCGTTCTCCTACCATTTTCATTGGGGTTCTTATGCACACATTGATTGGTGCAGATCACTTAAAACTGACTGATGCTCAAAGCAATGACATGTGGTCGACTAAACCTAATACATTTCACACCCGAATGGAAAAAATGTTCTATCATGCAGGCCTTTAGACTTCCTGTTCTCGCATCCCACCATGTTCATTATTCCAAAGCTGCATAAGCATCATCATCAAAAGTATTGCCCCTCTAACATGACATATCAAGAAAGTACGGAGTCGAGGAAATAAAGTAATAACCAAAAATTAAAGCATGTCATATAATGTATTTATGCATAAGATCTGCAAATACAGAACATACCTTTTATGGAATTCATCTTCAAACTCCCTTCCCCAAATAGATTGGCCACCCGTGCCATCTCCTAATGGATCTCCTGTCTGAACCATAAAGCCTCTGATGACCCGATGAAATATCAAATTGTCATAGTATCCGTTCCTGCAGTGTGTTGTAAAGTTCTCCACTGTTTTTGGACACTCTTCAGGGTATAGCTTCATGTGAATGTCACCCATACTGGTATGCAGGACCTAGGTCAGAGTAAAAGAAAGAATCAGCAAAATTTGTGTCCATTTTCTAGGATAAGCACAGAGAAAAAACGAAGGGCCTCTAAGCGTAGTGGTATTGGAAAAAATATGATCTTTTAAGGTATACCACAAATAATGCAGAAACAAGAACTGTTAATCTTTAGTTAGAAAGATTGCCAAGAGCACAAATAGGCTTTGTCCATCTCATTTCCTATTTTATGAAGACCATTCTCAACGCAGCAGTTTGGTAACATGCTTTCCTTTCAACTCATTCATTGATTGATCAGGAATCAGAAAACAGAAGTAGAAGAAAGTAAATCCATTATTCAGGATCCATTCACTTGGTTTATATGCAGTGCAGCACACAAGAAGTCTTACTTAAAACCTCCTTCTCAAAAAAAAAAAAAAAAACAGAAAGAAATCTTACTTAAAACATTTCCACAAACAATACCAATCATTGTAGCTCCTAAAGAGTTCTGTTCCCATGAACTCATGGAAAAGGATATCCACCTTAAACCTATCCGGAATTTTATATTGATCTGATAAATGCAAATAAAACTATAACTCACCACATTATCTGGAAGGGATGTAGTGACAGACTTCCCTATGTCAGATACAGCCAAAAGTTCATCGGCAGATGGCTTTTCATTAAAGACATCTCTTCCCTTGGTAGGATCATCAGGTTCCTCAGGTTCTCTCTGGCTGTTATAGAGCAAGTCATGAGCTGTCGTGAAGCATAAGTATAAACAAAGAAATCTGGTTTCTTAAAGGATGAGACGACAAGACTGCCTATTTTTATCATTTTTTGGAAGTATGGAACATCCAACTAAAACATCCAGGAGTGAAGAGTACAGCAGGCAACTGTGTGTTCAAACTTTCTCATTAGTCGTAATTGTTTTCAAACTGCTTTAAATCCTAATTCTAGTAGAAAAATTAATATGTAAGCATCTATCAGAACGATTCCTGTGAACCTTACAGAGATAGCCAACATAAAATACGTGGACTACTTTGGATAAAACTGTTAACATGTTTCCTTTAGCATAGCACTAAAATCTAGACTGAGCAGGTTAGTGCAGCGGAGAAGGTCCAGGTTCAAAGGTTCAACATACAATTAACAGTGATTGAAAAGCAACAAAGTTCAAGATAGCAATCTACTCATTCTCTGTACTGTACTACGCATATACCTGAACAAATAGATTCTATGTTTCTTGAAAGCACAGCAAAGTAGAGTCGGATCTATCAGGGGCTCCTTGCTTTCATTGGCATTTGCTGCAGCAGCAGGAATTTTTCTTACTTTTTTACTGCTTCTATCACCTTGATACAAGGCAATTCTCAAAAACCTGTCATTGCTCTCCACCTTCCCCAGGATACGAGATACCTTGTTCGTATGTAGATTTACAACCTGACAATACAAAGAAAAAATAATCCAAAATCAGAAATGAAAGTCGAAGAAGCATGAAGCTTATTCATAACTCCGGTATGGTACAAGTACCAAGAATTGCAATATAATTGCATTCTTGACAGTCTAATGGACATTTTCTTACTTTAATTCCTAGGAGAGTTGCATATATAATGAAGTTGGAACTTTCATCAAAAACAGCATTAGGTTGTGGTGCATGTTCTGTTTTCTCAATTTCTTTTTCCACAGCCATCCTTCGCCCAAAATCAATAGCTTCAAGCCGATATAAAGGAACATCACTCCTCTGGAGATCTTGTGCCACCTAAAGAGATGGAGTTTTTTATTTATTATAACCCGAAAGAAAAAGAAAAAAAAAGAAAAAAAAAAGAAGAGAAAGTAAAAGAAACATGTGTATGTACACATAAGGAGTAATCTCTTACCTCCAGAGATTCATCATACACACGTCTTAGTTTACCTGTCCTGAACCAAAATATACGAATCCTACGATCTGGTGAAGTTACAGAGAACTGTTTACCATCAGGGCTTAGCTAGAAATAAAGAAGAGAAAAGGGTAAGACTTTTACAAGACTATCTACTGATTGCTAAGACTGAGAAATCTGAAACTGCTTAGCTAACTTGAGATGCGTATAGCAGAAGAAACTTTTTCAATTCAAGTTATAAGGTCAGAAGTACACATAATTTCCAGCAAAAGGTTTTACTGTAATACCTCTATAGAAGAAACAGCAGTTTTGCATTTCACAATTTCGAAGAGATTAGTATCACTCTTCAATCTAAAATTCACCCTGCAGGCAAGAACATAAGAAGATAAGTATAAGAGGTGACTATTACAATTAGGAGCAAGAGACAACCTCTTGCACATGGCAAAGAAAGTGTGAAAAACTATATATTAAATAATCTAGAGTGTTTTCTTAGATAGTGTAAAACAAAAAGCAAATGGTTGATTCTGATTTTAAGAAAACATAAATGGTTGATTTCTCACTACTACTCTATGGAAATGAATAAATGCTAAAACCACAATGGAAAACATACGGTGCGGAAATGATCTACTAATAAAGGTCATATAGGATCTATTTCACAAGGCTCTATGTTTAAAATTTGAAAATTGATACACTCCCCCACCCCCTAAAAAAAAAAAACAGAAAAGGCAATCTAACAAAAGGAAAGATGAGTTCTTGGATCACGTAAATAGTGATGTAATACCATTTCTTCAAATTGGATCTATCTAAAACTCATTTTGGGGCTTTTGAGCTCCCTGAAGTCAATGCGATTTATTGTCCCCTAAAAAGGACCATATACAAGGTAAGTTACTGTAAGAACTTGAAAACATACACATTCTCTGGGAACTGAAGAGTGGCAGGACTCCAGTACTCAATGATCCCTTTGTCATCTGCTGATATCACAGTGTCAAAGACATGATTGTATTTCATGACCTTGATGGGGCACAAATGTATCTGATGATGAGGACAACAAAAAGGATAAGAGATTTGGTCATGCGAGTGCTGGTAGAAACTTCATATTAACATGACATTAAAACTGCACGGAAGTCATATGAACCTTTACTTTTGAGATGGTTTACTGGACATACCTCTTTAGTTATGATAGGTTCATTTGTACCAGCTCTTGCATCATATATATGCACAACAGAGGAGTTCCGATCACTAACAGCAAGCTTAGCTTTGACATCCCCTAATTTATATACCCATTCAACACAACCAGGTATGAATGGAAGTCGTATCATGGACATCATGTCGAAATTCACTACGTCATATATTTTCAGAGACTTGTCACTTGAGATTGTACAGCAAAGCATACCATCAGCACTAACCTGCAATGGAATTTAGGTAAACTAATGTATTGCTCTGATCATAATGCTGATAATAAACAGGAGCAGAATGTACTGCTGCCAGAGAGCCTATTGCTACTTACTGCAAGGCCTTCAATTGGTCCAAGATGAGATCTAAAATGTTTTGCAAACTCGATACCAATGGGCTTTTTCTTCCAAAATTTCAGGTGGCCTGGACAATAAAGAGGAGAACATTTGGTAAATTATGCAAACATCAAGAAATGAAGAAATCTCGGTGCAAACATCAAGAAATTTAAAAAATTGGTGCAAACATCATATGTCCTGCCTTACCATCAGCACTCCCGCTAATGAAAAAATCTGCTCCTGACACAGAAACATGAGTGACTACATCTCGGTGCATGTAACTTTTTTCATACCTGCATTGCATATTACATGGTTTAGTACTCTATATCTGATATGATCATGTAAAATGAGAAAAAAAGAGAGAACTTTTATTGAATTGGTAATGAACAAGGTACAAGAGCATTCATGAGAGTTTTCGGCTAGATGAAATAATGAAATGTTTTCTAAATACTGGAATTCCTAGTTATGGCACAATCATGAAGAATATAAATTTAACCTACATTTAAACAAAGACACATCCTTACATTTACATCAAGCTGGAGTAAATAGATCATATGCACCCAAGCTTACCATATATACACTTGATTCTTGGACTCATAAGTGAAAATAACGGAATAGAGTCCAAAGAGTCCAAAATTGAAAAAAACAATAATAATAACAAAATTCATCAGATGATCTGTACGTGGAAGTGGTCAGTGGTGACTGGCAAATGAAGTTAGTTTGATGATTGTTTGTGTTATGTACTGTTAACTGGACAAAAGGTTAACTCGACATGTCAGTTGACAACAACTACATTTTTTTGATAAGGTATATAATTTTATTAACAATAAAAGCATCTCCCGTATACAAGTTGTATATTAAAAAGTAGAGAATCCACAACATAATATGATTCTTTATAAACGATACCCAGTCTTTTGGAACTTCATAGGTGCACCAAAATGAAACTGCAAATGAGAGGCTACTCCTCAAATGTAGATAGTAGTTATCTATCCCTTCGAAAACTCTCCTATTTCTTCCCTTCCACAGGACCCACATAGGTGCTAGTGGGGCAACATCCGGGCACTTGGAAACTTCCTTCTTGTTCTGGCTGATCAGGCATCAGCAATTATATCCAGAGTCATCTCAAAACTCACACCACAAGCGAATTTCCAGCATACTATGCAGGGAGAGGAACATCTTAACCAGAATATTTACACATGAAGCACCAGCTAACTTATGTAATCTGCCTTTCTCTCACTTTCTCGGTCGTCAAAGTTGCTTCCTTCACTGCCAACCAAGTAAAGAGAACACTTCTCTTGGTGAACTAGGAATCCAAACCAATAAATCTGGAAAAACCTACTCCTCCCTTACCAAGAGCTTATGATGATGATATGACTACACTAAAAGCAACCCCCCCCCCCCCCCCCAAAAAAAAAAAAAAAAAACCTAAATAAGTCCGAACTCGCATAAGATGTGCTCTGCTTGTAAAGCATTTCAACCAAATCTTGGAATTCAGCTTCCAGGAACTATTGACTGGACGTAGGGCTACACCCTGAATAATCACCAGGCACCCAATGTGAAGAACTGTTCAGCCAATGCAGCACGTTAGAGGGTTTAGAGAGGGGAACTTCGGCCATCAATCAGTGCTATGCCATTTTGCAACTTTTTAATATTTTCAAGTTAGGTGGGCCTTAGCACTGAACTTTGATGAATTGAGATTACTCTCTTGTGCGTTTTTAGGGAAGAACCATATGTTCTTCAGTGAACTTCCATGGATTGCCATTCAAGTTGAGTAGTCTTTATGGTAATTCAACTATCCTTTTAGTTGATTTGGAACTATACTTTAATTTCAATTTGAAGTCTTAGGTTTCAAATACCCATGGTGGTTTGTTGAATGTAAAGTATTGGTTCCATGTTCCTTTGTTAATTTCTTGTATTTTACCTTTAATTTTTTGGGATTATATTTGAGGTTCAAAGGTTAAATATACCTCGGGTTGCTTGTAAATTCCCTTTTTATTTAATATCTCTTTGATTTTCGTGTCTATAATCTATCTTTTGTTTGGTCTTTTTTTCACTCATATCTCCATCCTTGTCTTATAATTAAAGATGACAATTTGATTGATAAATGCTGACCTCTCTAAACAACAGCATCGCATTGAAAATACAACGGAAGTACGAACACATTTTTGTCCCAGCTAATTAGCAAGAAATTTGCTATCATATGCTCAACCCCAGAAACCTATATAAACTTGAATTAGCCAAATTAGAACAATGCCACCATTAAGCATTTCAGAGAGGTCCTAAGATTACAAATTGTAACAACTGTAAAAGCCAGAATCTGATAACTCCCAACAGAACAGTCTCTCTCCACCAACAAGTGTCCACAATACTAAGCACCCAGAGCACTTGGAGTTGTTTGGTTGACCGCACAAGAAAAAATAATCTGGACATAAAATTCTCAATTATTAATATGCATAAATCTTTACATTACTAATTTAATCTCTCAATACTAATACAACATTCACACTCAAGGGCGCGATTTAGCGGTCAATGAAGTGGTAAGAAACCTTGAAAACTAGGCTTCAGGTCCGAGCGGAGGCAAAAAACACTAGGTTTATCCTCCCATCTGCCTAAGCTTTGGTGGAGAAGTACCGGTATTGTAGAGCGCAAGCTGGCGCGGCCACTACCATGATCCCAAAAATTATATAATACACCGTTTGATTTTCGGTATACAATAATGCATAACAAATGCATTGTGTGGTTTACAATATTGAACTCCATTGCCAATACAGACATAACTTATGTGGAAAAAATATGAAATAAGAATCAAGTATTAGAAAATACTGAAAAATAGACCCTAAACACAAAACAAACCGAAAATATACACTTAAAACATCTCGATCGTTGATAGTACTACTTACAAGTTGGCCGAAGGAAGGGAATCGAGATAGGCTTGCTCAAACTGGAGAGGACGCTTCTTACTAACATGAGGAGCTGGACCCGGTCCAATAACCGTCTCGTCTTCGGTCTCCTCCACCGCCGTCACTGCCGCCGACGGCGGATTTTCGTTCTCATTCTGAACTCCTTCCTCCATCAATCTCCTTTGCAATAGCTACTGCTTTTCTAGGGTTTTGAACTCACTCCGATTTGTTGCAGAAAATGTTGTAAGAAAGTTAGAAAATTTTTGTAGTTTGAAAGGTGCTGAGCTTATAGATGCTGTTGGAGTGAGTCCCCGGTCGATTTGACTCAGAAATCGGGTTCTTTTTAACCGAGTTGAAGCAATAGGGTTCGGAATTCGGATCCTTTTCTGAGTGAAAATGTAAAATTATGTTTTAGTCCACACGATTTATTATTTTTCGTCAGATCAGTCCACATGTTTTAACTATGACGGTTTTCTCTCAAAACTTTTTCGAGAAGAACTTTTTTTCTTTTTTAAGTTTCTGTGTTATCGGTATAGTTTTCTTTTGAAGTTTTGAACATCTTGTGAGTAAAAGTAGGGATGGCAAACGAGGCGGAGCGGTGCGGGTTTAACTTTAACCCGTAAAAAATTTAACATGCCCCGCCCCGCCCCATATGGCATATTTCTGTGGTTCAACCCGTCCCGTCCCGCCCCACATACACTTTTTCTCCCTTTACTTTATTATTTGCCTATTCATAAATTTAAAAACATTTGGATAGATTTTGGAAGCAGATTCAACATATTAAAATTGTCATTGAATCACAACAAATTCGTCTTTATCGTGAGTTCTTTTTTCGATTTGTAATAAACTGCTTTTGTTATCTAATTTTTAAAAAAAAAATAGAAAAAAGACTTCATCCCGTTTTTATCATGTCTGATGGAATAAAGTATTTTTTGTTTAATCATATATGACTAACTGTTTTACGGCATATGATGTCAGAATAAATTATAAAAAAGCACTTACACATAGATTTTCTAAATGCCTCGAGATAAAAAAGACCAACTTTATTATCAATTAAAAAATTGTATAGACTCAAAAAATAGAATTCACTATCAATCCGGACAGACCAAAAGAGACAGATCGCATTGAGGTATAACCCACCCCGCCCCCGCCCCGGATAGTTTTGAAAAAATTGAAGTTACGCCCCGCCTTGTCCCGCCCCCGCATAAGCACATCCTCGTCCTGTCCTGTGAAGCTTGTAACCGCACCGCCCCATTGCTATCCCTAAGTAAAAGAAGAGTTTTTGAGTGAAGACAACCCCTCACTTCTCCAACTTCAAAATAAAATATCAACTTTTTGCTAAAAAAAAAAAAGATTTAAAAATTTAAAAACACCATGTTACGGAAAAATAGCTTCAATTTGTGCGAAAATAAGTTAGATTGTCTGCTAGAGCTATTCTTTTTAAGATGTTCAATTTATACATTAAGATTAATGATTTGGTTCTTAATAATTTGTTTGGACAAGTTCTTCTACTCAAGTAAATATCCTCTTATTGTATTTTAATTTATAGTAACGTATGTATACCTTTAATTTTAGAGAATACAATTAAAATTAAAGGAGAGAAAAGTACCTGTATCTTGTATCTTGAAAACAAGACCAGAAACCTAATCAAAGAAAAAAGTTAACAATTATTAGGAATAAAAAAAGTAGAACAATGGAAGAACCATAATAAACAAAAGCGGCAGAACTAACCAAAATCTTACGGGAGTATGAACGAAGATAGTAGGTTTAGGTTGGACTTGGAGTTAAAATAATAAAATAAGGAAAAGGGTAAAGTAGGATTAATAAGTAATAAATAAGGGTATAGTTGGAAAGAAAAATAGGTAACGATCCGACCACATCAAATCGGTTGTTACGATGGCTCTTTTTGTTATTACGTAACAATAGATTTAATAATACAATACAATAAATTTTAAGTAACAATCAAAACAAACATTGTAATTATAATAACGATAGGATACGATACAGCGGGTAACAACCATCCAAACGAGGGGTAAAAGTTTTGACAAGGTATTAAATATTTTTAACAATGCGATTAATTGCTAGTAAGGCTCTCCCTCATGACTAAATTAGCTTAATTTGCCTTTTATTGGTGAGAGTTATCATAGTCTTTCTCACACTTTTTTGTCGTATTTTTATTCTCATTTCAAAATCTATGACGATAATAAAGTGAAAAAGAGTGAAAGATTATTACAAGAAAGAATAAGTAAAAAGAATAAAATAAAAGAAAAAATAACTATAAAAAAATAACAAATCAAAATAAAATTGAAAAAGAATGCAAAACTTTACCAAAAAGAAAAAAAGTGAAAAACAACAATGAAATGGGAAAAAATAAAATAAAAAATAAAAAAGATAAAAGAAAAACGTGAAAGAAAATGGAGAGGCCCTTAGGTAGAGCATGAGATGGAAATTGGAACTCAGTGAGCAGCCATTTAATAAAATCTTCTCATAAGTGTATTTTGCTAAATTTTAAATATAAGATTATCCTTGTAAAAGCATAAAAATTATCAAATCTTTTTCGTATATTTAACTAAATAATGCAGGAAAGAGTGCAAAGGTAGTGGTGTAAGGCCAAGTAAGATTTCAAGGAAGAAATACAATAAAGTAAAAGCAAGAAGCAGAAAGTATCAACAAAAGAAAATGGAAGATATTCTGCAACAAAATTACAACTAAAAGGCCAAAAAATCGTTTTCAACCAAAACCCGTTTCCAACAAAGCAAAACGGTTACCATCAAGTTAGCTCATGGCTATAAAATGGATATTGCTAATCTCTGTTGTAACGATCCGACCGGTCATTTTGAGTTTTGGCGTTCCATTCGGTGGGTTGAGACTTTGATTAGCTTCATATAATGTATTACGACTTGCGTGTATGGCTGGTTTCGATTTTCAAGTGGTTCGGGATTGATTTGGAAGAATGATTCTCGTTTTTGAAGCTTTAAGTTGGAAGAGTTGACCAAGTTTTGACTTTTGGGTAAACAGATTCGGAATCGGATTTTAATTATTCTGATAAGTTTGTATGATGATTTTGGACATGTCCACAACGTTTGGTTAAATTCCGATGACTTTGATAAGTTTGGGTTGTATGGTGATCGTTTTGAGTTTCGACGTCGATTTTAGCATAAAGGTTACCATATTGAGCAAATGACCTTTGATTCATGTTTCGACTAAACCATTATATCCGTATCGTAATTTTGGAACCATAGCAACTTAAATCATCTAATTTCGACATCGTATGAGAAATTTATGGTCATTTTACTAAGAATTGCGTTGCAAGAATTTTCAGATTAATTACGAAATTGCCACTGAATTCTTATTTAAAAATCTGCACTATTTTAAAATATTGAAACCAACATATCTGCTTCATTATAAGGTCAAATGGAGTGATTCAAAAAGTTAACTTGACTGAAATTTCACGAGAAATCTATTGGAGGCATTGATCCCGCCCAACTATGCCTTATAAAAAGGACTAAGCGGTCGTTGCAAATATATTCCGACTAATAAGTCCGGAGTCGAATCCCACGGGAAATTAACCTATCAAACACAACTACTAGACTCGCACAAACTCACGCAATCAATCTTCAGAAATATCTAAGTAATAATTTGGATGTTTACTAACTAAATATTACGTAATGAAAGTGCAACAATTAATAACTAACTACTAACGAGTTGTAGACAAGAATTGGAATGATCTAAGGTTGTGATTTCTCCTACTGTCGGAATCTTTTCCGCTACGATTTCTATAAATTCGCCTAAGTCTTTTCTATTGATCATGAGCACTCTGACTGTCGTAACTCTCTCCCGAGTAATTACCACAATTTACTAGACATATTTTCCCGAATTACGCTAGCTGGCATTAAGTACGGCTCACTCGATTCGCACCAAGGTTTCGTTATCCCTAATCCACCTTTAAACCCTTTGTATTGATCTCTCATATACGTTAAGAGTGATGTTATTCAACAACTATCTAAATATGCACTCTCTCCCGAGTAATACATACTAAATAGGCACAGCCAATTGAGGGCCCTTCAATCAACCACTATAATATTATAGTTGAACAAATAGAGAAAATACTACGGCAAATCTATATTAACGTAACAGAAAAATCATCCTCCAATAGGTTCCATCAAAACCCTAGATTAGGAGTTTAGCTACTCATGCTCATAGTAACAATATCCACAATATTTTGCATAATTAAATTACAAAGTAAGGATAAAAGGATGTAGAAATCGATGAGTCTAGGTTCCAACGGTTGTTCCACAAGCTATCCTTGCCTCCAATTGCCAAAACCTCCTTCAAAAGTGGCGTTTTAGGTCTATTTATATGTGTAGGAAAAGACCTAAATGCGTAGGCCAAGTCCTAGTGAAACCAGGAGACGAAATAAGCCTTCAAAGTTCGGAATGTGCGTGCCTCAGACCTGGCCTCGCGAGGCTTCACGCGAGCTGAAGCTCGCCCCAGACCTGGCATCGCCAGCTTCAATGCTTGGTGGAGCTCGCCCCAAGCCTGGCGTCGCCAGCCTTAACGCGAGGTGGAAGCCTCACCCCGCCTGCTCTAACGCCTGCTCTAGGCCTGGCTGCTCACTTCTTTCTTTCTTCTTTTCTATTGTTTTCGAGCACGCTTTAGACTTTACTTATTCCTTTTGTTCTACTTTCATCTCCAATACACCTACACATAAAATAGACTCTATTACGCACAAATAAAGTATAATTTATCATTAAAGCATATAAAATGCAAGGCGAATAATGTGCTAAACTATAGAATTATAGCCACATATCAATACCCCATACTTAAACATTGCTCGTCCTCGAGCAATCAAACTACACTTGTAGACACAACCTTTCTAAACAATTCCCTTAACTCATTATACCAAGAATATTTAAAATAGTCTAAGCCCAAAGGTGTAACATCCTCGCCTTAAGATATTTTTACTCACAAATACCATGCCTTATTCACAATTTACTCACTTACTCCAACATGGAGGTCAACGACATTACCTTTCCCTTATGAATGACGTTCCCTCACCCAATCAAAGAGCTTAGTTCCACACACCATGAATTTTAAGAACGTAGGAACTCAAGATAGGAAAAATTCACTAGCTCTAAGAAATAACATTCATATGCCACACATGATGCACCATAGGCTTGCCCGTAGTGTAATACTCTACTAATTGAGTTCATTCAGTCTAAGATCAAGTAGGACTTTCATTGGTTGTAATGTAGGCTGCGGGTCGGGTATGATATATTTGGATATGAGTAACTACACCTCCCTTAAGCACTTTAATACATATACCTTAATACAACAACTCATACTTATGTCAAACCCAATATTCCACCTTCACTTCAAATTATATTACCCCATACTTCTTTAAGCACAAATATATCACTAGCCACTATCATCAAGAATTTTTTTTCATACAATATACTATTATCATTTTTCTCTCTTCTTTCTCTTCAAGTGGCTTTTATTGACATCTTTTTTTTCA
Organism: Nicotiana tomentosiformis; assembly: GCF_000390325.3. NCBI lineage: Eukaryota > Viridiplantae > Streptophyta > Magnoliopsida > Solanales > Solanaceae > Nicotiana > Nicotiana tomentosiformis. The sequence goes on along the minus strand of NC_090822.1, from coordinate 103,270,290 downwards.
AGACAATGCAACTTTCTCCTCATTTCAATTGTTCCACTCAAAAGCCAACCCACCACACCACACTTTAACTTTTACATAATTCATCACCATTCAAGTGCTCATGAGAGGTGACAAGGTTCAAATTTATGGTCAATTCAAACAAAGAGGTACGACTTGTAATGTGGTTACCAAAGAAACATGATTATAGGCTCAAAGGGGTTAACTACGATACATAACATTTAGGTGGGTAAACTATATATATCTGGCTTAACAAAGAAACGCCTATATCACTTCCTAGACTGAACAAGACTACTTTTTTGCTTGACATCAAATGCAATGTACAAAATACCTACAAAACCTCACACAAACATGTCACATAACTCACTCAGGATTGGTTTCATCGCGACACTCCAGTCCAAGCAGTTAAACAAAATTAAGAATCTCTGATTTAAGGTACTTATACTAGAGTCAAAAATCGAGCATAAGCGTCACAACCATAGTACTAACTATTCTCGAGGCATACCAAAGCTAAGAGATATTGCTGCAATTAAATGCATAGACCCTTGGTTCCTACTCCTAAAAATTAAAACTAACTACACCCGGTTCAACTAAAAGCCCTTGAAAAAGAACCGCGGCCCAAAGAAAAATCAATGGGGAATTACTACACTACCTACAAGAAAATCTTTTTGGTTTGTTTTTCTTTAGACTTACTTCCCTCAAGAAAACTGTCTAAGAGATCCATCGTCCGGAAGAGTCCAATTTTTTTCTATATTTTTTTTTTACTAACAACGAATAACTAAAAACAAATAACTAAAACAATTAACTAAGCTAATATTTAAAACAATCAACTAAAACAACTACGACACTTACTAAAATAATAAAAATAACTAAGCAACATTAATATTTACAAGTCCCCACCCCACATTTAGATCATGCATTGTCCTCAGTGCATGCACAAAATGACAAAACAAGAAAACTAAGTAGAGTGTAAGGACAAACTCCCTAGTCATGCTGCATCGTCGCCCTCATCCTTTGAGGCTGCCCACTCTTCATCTTGTGCTTCCTCCTCCTCCTCCTCATCATCCTCATCATCTGACTGCTCTGGCTCGGCCTCAAACTGCTCAGGTATGTTGACATCCTCATCTTCTGGGAGTCTGTATCCATCACCTAGCCCAACCAGTTGCTGAGCATGAGCGTTGAGTGGGAACCACTCCTCCAATATGTCCCTCTCTGCTATAGTAGCTGGCCGCCACCTATCCTCAGCTGCAAATCCATCATCCCATAGAAATGGGCCATAAATTATCATCACGAGCATTGCGCTCGGCACCTGTCAATGATGGCATATCAGTCTCTTCCTTCACCCGGATACTAGTGATGTCTGTCTGTCGTATGGGCTGATCAATAATGTGGTCAAACTCTGTCTCCTCCTCAATCTCCTCGTGTCTTAAGAACTGAGTCAAAAAATTGGCAAATGACATTCAATCAACCTTCTTACTCGTTCTTACCGAAGACATTTGGTAGCGAATCAGATGACCCACATTCACCCTTTGACCCGTCATGAGGAAATAGATAACACAAGTCCTCTCTCAGCGAATGAGCATGTCATGATTGCACGGTAGGAGCCGTGCATTAATCAGTTTCAACCAAATTTGAGCCTCCGCCCTCATCTTATTTTTGGGGAACTTCTTGTGCCGATTTGTTTTCTTATCACGGATCCACGCTACCATAGAATTGACACCACATAACGTGTGTCTCAACTCTCTATATGTAGGACAGTGAATGAAGTAGTCTAATGACTCCACAGGAACATATAGAGCACCTAAAAAGTTATATATGACTGTGGCTGAAAAGTTTATCAACCGTCCACGAATCGACACCAGCTGTTCGGTATCCTGTGGATCAAACCCTACATAGAATTCCCTCACTAGATTGAGATTAATATCCCCTGTGTTCTTAAAGAGATAGCTTAACCCCAAATCATGGATGCCCCTCCAAATAGCCTGGTACTTTGCTTGCAGTCGGCGCTCATGGATAGCGGCCTCCGGATGTACATGTTTAGGCCTACAACGCCTGTACCAATCCTTAGTATGCGGGGGTATGCTTATGATGCCAAACTCCCGTTGGTCTTGGGGTTGTGGACGCATGGCTGCTACAACTGCCACAGCTTGTGCTCCTTCATCTCAACTGGAGGTAGCTTCTCCCCCTTTTCTCTTCTTTGGGGGGAGGTGCGGAGGTCTCTTTTGCTTTAGCCGGAGCAGTGGAAGTAGCCTTTCCTTTGCCGGTATCTTTTCTCAGAGGCATATTTGTGCCTACACAAGTAATCATCAATCAGTTAAAACTGCATTACGATATGACACACATAGTCTTGCCCAAATTTTCGAGGTTACTCAGACTTCACCTCGAATTTTCTTAACATGAGAAACAAACCACAACACATGGGTGCTTCCTTTGATTTTGAAGCATCGGGCTACCAGTGAGGCACCCCACACTTAATATTTAACGTGGTGCGCGACTACATAACACTAGTCTATTAATCACGGAGACTCGGGCTCCAATGGGGACAAGGAATGCCATTGAGGCATTATAGCAAACACTTAGCATACACTAGTGCCATGGAAGTTCTTGTAGGGGTGAGGGATTGCCTCACCCTCCCAAATCGGCTTGGGCGTTCCGTACCACCACGTGTTCATACAATATCAATACCATTCTTATGGGGTTCATGGGGCTGGGACACACAAATACATTATTACAATGAAGAACAACCCCAATTTTTTTGTGTGGCTAATTTCATACCTGCATCCAACTCGAAATTGCAAAGGAGAGAGATAAAAATCATACCTTGTATGCTTTAAGAAGAAGGAATTGCCTTTGAATTGCCTAATATTTCTTGTCTTCAATGGGGGTTGTGAAGGGAAGGGGTTTGGCAGTGTTAACTGACGTGAGTGTGTGAGAGGGAGGAATTTTTCTTTTGAGCAGTGATTTGCCTTAGATGAGTTTGCTTGAGTGTTTGAGGAACTAGGAGAAGTTTGAGTGTTTACCTTAGGGTTTTATTTTGTTTAGTTTAGGTTGGGCGTGTAATTGGGGGGTTAGAGTAATATAAGGGAACCAAAAAAAAAATTTAAAACAAGTCCAAAATTCCTTACATGGCGGCGCCTGCCTATGTACCTTGCGTAATCCCTTGCCTCGCCAGCTCTAACGTGAGCTTGGGAGCTTGAGGCACGCGACTTAATGTGTGAAGTACCTGGACTCAACCCATGCGACGCGAGGCTTAGCGCCTGGTGTACCTGGCCTTACCCAAGCGAGGCGAGCTCCTTCGCCAGCTATACCTCGCCTCAACCCTCGCGAGGCGAGCTCCCCCGCCTGGTTTCCTTCATGTGACGCTGAAAACTCTGCTCGACTTGCCCAAAATTACCTGCAAACTTGTTAGTACCTAAAAACGAAAAGAAAAATTCTAGCTACACTAAAATAAATCAACTACGAATTGGGTTGCCTCCCAACGAGCGCCTTAGTTAACGTCATGGCACGACGAATACAACATTAAAATGGGTTGCCTCCCATGAAGTGCCTAATTTAACGTCGCGGCACGACGCAGGTAATCGCACTTAAGGCTTGCTCAACCTTGGTGGCTTGAGCAAATGAGTCACCGACACTACTTTCGCATCATCCATACCCAAATAATATTTTAACCTATGCCCATTGACTCTAAACTACGAGAGTCATTTGCAGCAATCTCTACGGTGCCAGTGGGGTGAATCTCTACCACACGAAATGGTCCTGACCATCTTGACTTTAATTTGCCCGGAAATAACTTCAATCTTAAATTGTATAGCAATACCACATCTCCGGGTTTAAAACTCCGCTCAAGAATATTTTTATCATGCATCATCTTCATTCTCTCCTTGTATAGTCTTGTGCTCTCAAAAACATGGTAGCGAAACTCATCAAGCTCGTGCACCTCTATGACTCTACTTGTACCCGCAGCTTCTATAGCGAGATTCAATTGCCTAAATGCCCATAAAGCTCTATGCTCCAACTCCACTGGTAAGTGACACACCTTCCCAAACACCCATTTATACGGCGACATGCCAATCAGAGTTTTGAAAGCAGTACGATAGGCCTAGAGTGCATCATCTAACTTTCTCGCCCAATCCGTTCTTGTAGCATTCACAGTCTTTGTCAAAACGCTCTTTATCTCTCTGTTCGAAACTTACACTTGCCCACTCGTTTGTGGATGATATGGGGTGGCAACCTTGTAGCGTACATCATACTTTTCTAACAACTTTGCGAAGGCTCAATTACAGAAATGAGTGCCTCCGTCACTGATTATTGCCCTTGGAGTGCCAAATCGGGCGAATATATTCTTTCTCAAAAAACCAATTACCCCCTTTGCATCATTTTGTAGGGAGCGCTGCAACCTCCACCCATTTTGACACGTAGTCCACAGCTATGAGTATGTACTTGTTGCCATATGAGCTGACAAAAGGCCCCATGAAATCAATTCCCTATACATCAAACACTTCTACCTCCTGAATTGGGTTCATAGGCATCTCATGTCGGCGAGAAATATTCCCGGTTCAGTGGCATTCGTCACAACCCTTCACCCATAAGTGTGCATCTTTGAACAATGTCGGCCAGTAGAAGCCCGACTCCAGCACTTTCACCCATAAGTGTGCATCTTTGAACAATGTCTTCCAGTAGAATCTTATGCATACAAAAGGCCGACCGATACCTTTAATGTCTGTAATGGTCCAACCAATTGCAGTTTTGCACTCACTCAATATCTGCAAAAGTTGTTCTTTCTGCACATCTAACAAACCAAATGAGATAATAACAGGTAAAGTCGAGTTAGGTCCCAAGAAAGCATACCTGAGGTGAGGTGGTAGCGGCTTCAGTTCTAACTTTGGTGGCTCTTCTATCGATGGCTTAGTTGGAGGATTTTTTTTTTCTAAGTGCAAAGGCTCAAATTCGAGCTCTCTTTTCCAAAACCCTTGGCCTTCAAGAGCCCGCACCCACTCCACCAAATCCTCTCCATTTACTTCATCTATGTTCAAGAGACAGGCTTCTAGAGGGTCTTTAGCGTTCAAGGTCTCATCTTCCTCCTCCAAAATTACATCCATGACTTTTATTAGAGAGCAGTTAGCAAATTCACTTGGTCGCCACATAGATTTCTGCACATTGAATGTTATTTTTTCATCATTTAGTCTCATTTTGAGCTCTCCAGTTTCACAGTCAATTAAAGCTCTCCCAGTGGCCAAGAATGGTCTTCCCAAAATTATGGGAATCTCCTCGTCAACCCGACAGTCTAGAATGACAAAATCTGTCGGGAACACAAACTTTCCAACCTATACTAATTCATCATCAAGGATACCAGAGGGCCTCTTCACTATCTGGTCGGCTAGCTGTTGTAACATGGACGTGTGTCTAGCTCTTCCAATCCCTAACCTTTTGTAGATAGTCAAGGGCATCAAGTTTATGCTTTCCCCTAAATCACACAATGCTTTAGCAAAAGCATATCTGCCTATCGTGCATGGGATTGTGAAACTCCATGGGTCTGACAACTTCTCAGCTATGGGTCTCGTCACGACTGCACTACAGGTCTGTGTCAATGTAACAGTTGACAGGTCTTGGAAGTCAAATTTGTGAGACATTAAATCTTTCATCATTTTGGCATACCCAGGCATCTCCCGCAATGCATCAATCAGTGGAATGTTCACCTGTATTTGTTTCAACATCTCCATGAATTTCTTATATTGCTCGTCCTTATGATATTTTGCCAATCTCTGTAGGAATGGTGCTGGAGGTCGCTTCTTTCCTGTGATTTGAGTTTTATCTTGCTCAGGCACTACTTATACTATCGTTTCTTATGCTACCTTAGTCTTCTTCGCGACCTCTTTTTCTTTGCTTGTTCTCTCTTGTGCATGTTGTACCGTCACCTCAGTTAACCCTGTTGAATCATCTATCTCAATGGGTACTGGCACACATGTTTTAGTAGGTCGGCTTTCGGACCCTGATCTTTTGGATTGACTTATGTGTCTGCAGGTAACGTCCCTTGGGGACGATTGTTTAGAGCCATAGAAATCTATCCTAATTGAATCTCAATACCCTTTATCGTTGATTCATGTGAGTCCACTCTCTCTTGCATTTTTCTAGTGGACCTAATCAGTTGTTACAACATTCTGTTGTTGCTATCCAGCATTCCCTTAAGTTCAACAAAACCATCATCTTGTCTCACAATCTGTTGTTGTTGAGGTTGTTGATAAGCCAGCTGCTGATTTTGCTGGTTGTAACCCTGTTGCCTTTGGTAAGGCACCACTTGACCTTGTGGTCGCATAGCTCCAGGATTGTTGCTGTTATTGTACTGCTGCTGTGCTGGTCTATATTGTTGATTCTGTTGCCTCCAATTCTGACCACCTTGCTTTTGTCCCCCATAGTTGGCCACATAGTTCATATCTTCCTGATATTGTTGGTTATCACCTTCCACACTCCACGAGCATGCATATGGTTGGTTAATGCATGGTGTACATAAGCCCCCATTAGTCGCATCAACTATGTGTACCTGCTGCTTCTGGCCAGATTCATCGATCTTCTTGGTGAGGATACTCATTTGTGTCATTAGAGTGGCCATATTTTCGGCTATAGAGTTGTTTGGGTCCAAAGCCACAGAGTGAACTACAAGAGTGATCGTAGAGTCTCTTGTCATCTATCCTGAGTTTTGAGCCATTTTATCGAGTAGGATCTTGCATTCTCTGAATGATTTGCTAAAAAATGCTCCACCCGCTGAAGCATCAACATTGGCCTTTAAGTTGTCTGCCAATCCCATGTAGAACCTCTGCCCCAACATTTGCTCTGGAATGTCATGATGTGGACACTTAACCAGCATACCCTTGAACCTCTCCCACGTTTTTTGTAGTGTTTATGTTGGTCTCTGCCTGAAGCTCAATATCTCATCAATTTGTTTGGTAGTCTTATTGGGTGGGTAGAACTTGTTTATAAATTGCTTGACTAATTCCTCCCACGTAGTGATGGAGTTTATGGGGAGTGAATTATGCCAAGTTTGAGCCTCTCCCGTCACCGAGAATGGAAACAATAGCAGTTTTATTATTTCCGATGTCACATTAGGTTGCCTTTGTGTGACACATATCGACAGGAAATTTTTTAGATGCTGCTGAGGATCTTCAATGTACGACCCTGAAAACAGTCCCTTGCTCTGCAACAAATGTAGCATGTTGTTTGTGATTTGAAATGATTCCACTTGTATTTGAGGGATTGCAATTGCGGTTGCCAGATTTTCGGTGGTGGGTTGTGCCCAATCATACAAGGTTGCTTCTGGCATAAGAGGCACCACACCCTGGCATAAGATTTAGGTTCATTTATAGGCGCCAAAATTTGATCACGCCCAGCTATGCCTTATAAAAAGGACTAAGCGGTCGTTGCAAATATATTCCGACTAATAAGTCCGGCGTCGAATCCCACGGGGAATTAACCTATCAAACACAACTACTAGACTCGAATGAACTCACGCAATCAATCTTCAGAAATATCTAAGTAACAATTTGGATGTTTACTAACTAAATATTACGTAATGAAAGTGCAATAATTAATAACTAACTACTAACGGGTTGTAGACAAGAATTGGAATGATCTAAGGTTGTGATTTTCCCTACTGTCGGAATCTTTTCCGCTACAGTTTCTATAAATTCGCCTAAGTCTTCTCTATCGATCATGAGCACTCTGACTGTCGTAACTCTCTCTCGAGTAATTACCACAATTTATTAGGCATATTTTCCCGAATTACGCTAGCTGGCATTAAGTACGGCTCACTCGGTTCGCACCAAGGTTTCGTTATCCCTAATCCCACCTTTAAATCCTTTGTATTGATCTCTCATATACGTTAAGAGTGATGTTATTCAACAACTATCTAAATATGCACTCTCTCCCGAGTAATACATACTAAATAGGCACAGCCAATTGAGGGCCCTTCAATCAACCACTATAATATTATAATTGAACAAATAGAGAAAATACTACGGCAAATCTATATTAACGTAACAGAAAAATCATCCTCCAATAGGTTCCATCAAAACCCTAGATTAGGAGTTTAGCTACTCATGCTCATAGTAACAATATCCACAATATTTTGCATAATTAAATTACAAAGTAAGGATAAAGGGATGTAGAAATCGATGAGTCTAGCTTCCAACAGTTGTTCCACAAGCTATCCTTGCTTCCAATTGACAAAACCTCCTTCAAAAGTGGCATTTTAGGTCTATTTATATGTGTAGGAAAAGACCTAAACGGGTAGGCCAAGTCCTAGTCAAACAAGGAGACGAAATAAGCCTTCAGAGTTCGGATTGTGCATGCCTCAGACCTGGCCTCGCGAGGCTTCACGCGAGCTGAAGCTCGCCCCAGACCTGGCGTCGCCAGCTTCAACGCCTGGTGGAGCTCTCCCCCAAGCCTGGCATCGCCAGCCTTAATGCGAGGTGGAAGCCTCACCCCGCCTGATCTAATGCCTGCTCTAGGCCTGGCTTCGCCATCTTTTCATTTGTCGACTGCTCACTTCTTTCTTTCTTCTTTTCAATTGTTTTCGAGCACGCTTTAGACTTTACTTATTCCTTTTGCTCTACTTTCATCTCCAATACACCTACACATAAAATAGACTCCATTACGCACAAATAAAGTGTAATTTATCATTAAAGCATATAAAATGCAAGGCGAATAATGTGCTAAACTATGGAATTATAACCACACATCAGGCATTAAAAGTGAGTTTCGAGATTGTTTGGCATAAAAAAAGTGGTAGAACAATTGGGCATTTTGGCTATAAATGTTGTTGGAGTTTTTCTCATCTTGAAAGTTTGGGATTGGGAGAATTCAAGGTTGTTCTTTAAGTTTCTTCCATAGGATAAGGTCTAAACCATAACCGAAGCATTTTTCTTTGATTTATTCCCTTGGTTTAATATTTAATCTATGATTTTAATTAAAAACCCATTTAATTCTTTAAATCAAGACCTACGGTTATGTCCTAAATTTTAAAAATTGAAAATGAGTAAGAGATGTTTATTTCTCGATTTCTTTTGGGGTTTTGTTCTCCTATATTAGGAGAACAACATACTCGAATTTGGGGGGGGTTTTGGAGGAGTATTTCGGGAGATATGGGACCCAACTGGTGTGGGTTGGACTCTTGGTTTATGAACACCCAAGAGCGATATTTTGATAAATTGGTTGAACTATCGGACTCCGATTGAGTCAGTTTTCATTCATATGATATTGTATTGGTTAGTGCTTCGCTTGGGTAATCTTGGATTCAAAATCCAAGGCGAGCCCGACGTTGACTTTTGTTGACTTTTTGGTTGACTTTGGGATTTTGATTAAAGATTCGACCTTTATCGATTGGGTTTGTTTCCTTTGGAATTATTTGATATTCTTGAGTTGCTTTTGGCTAGTTTCGAACCGTTCGGAGGTCGGTACATGTGGGATGGTGTTTCTAATGTATTATTTGTCTTGCTCGATGTTAGATTCGACTTGTTCGAGGTAAGTAACACTTCTAAACTTGGTGCTGGGGGTATGAATTCCTGAACATACGTGTTATGTGTTTAGTTTTGAGGTGACGCACATGCTAGATGGCGGGCGTGCGGGTGTGCATCGTGTGAATTATGACTCGGTTGATTCTGTGATATTGTGTAATTACCTAATCTTATTTCTATCTATGAAATTTCTATGTGTTAGAGAAATTGAGTTGTGAATCATGTTAGAAATCATGTTTAGGCTATATGCTTATTCTGTTGGTACCCACTGAGGTCATCTATGCTGTTGAGTTATTTGCTTAAATTGTAGTTACATACTCAGTCATATTCATTCATTCACATATCATATCTCAGTCTCTGTTATCCTTTGTTGTCACATCATGTTATCATTGTTTGGGCTGACTGGCATGAGATTTGTGAGCCCGAGAGGCTGGAGAGATTGATGACTGAGTTGGGGGGCTGAGAGCCGTGCTGTGAGAGATATTGTGGATCGGGTTGCACGCTGTAGCAGGCCATATATATATATGGACCGGACTGCACTCTGCAGCATGCCTTATAGGCTTTATTATTATTGATGGGATCGGGCTGTACGCCGCAACAGGTTTTATTAATTTATGATAGGATCGCGCTGCACGCCACAACATGCCATGTTGTCTTATATTAACGCTTGGACAGGATTCGCCCCTCCTAAGTCTGACATACCAGCAGTGAGCGCAAGTACCGTACAATGCTTAGTGACTGAGTGTGCTGAGTGATTGAGCGTGATGAGTGGGAGTGCGAGACAGTGAGATTGAGTACTTTGAGAGTGAGTATATGATTTCATCACTGTGATGCATTGCATTTGACTTGCATACTTGACATACATGCATAGAGATGCATTTTCTCATGCTACACGATTTTGTGGCATTCATGATTTCACATGCACATTGAAATGTAGACATAGGGATGTATTTTTCTCATGCTATCTGGGAATGAAATATCTTATCTATTCTTCTATGTGTTCGCCATTGTAGGACCGCGTTCGTAGAGGTCGAGCGGCTTGTGTAACGTGGTTGCGTGCTTGGGAAGGCAATTACGTATCAGCGTGGGTGATGGGCAGAGATGTCTTCACGTTTGCGTGTATGAGGGTGCGTTCACGTAGCTTTATTCCAGTGGTCTGCGCGTTTGCATGGTTCGTCTCGCGTACGCGTTGGGTATTTTGAGCAGTTCCATTTTCTCCTTCGCGATCGCATGGATTATTCCGCGATCGCGATGCATATGACTATCTAGTGAATTATAAAGTAATCTATTTCGGGGGTTTCGACCATTTTATCATATTTAGAGCTATGTAGCTTGGATTGAAGCGATATTTGAAGAGATTTTCACCATATGGATTGGGGTAAGAGTCCTCTACTCAGTTTTGATTTTATTTCATGTATCTATCTCCGTTTTTGGCATTTGGTTGATGATTTCAAAAGAGAAATTTGGGGGGGTTTTGCCTAAAGTTTCATAGAGTAAATTTTTGAGTTTTGAACGTCAATTCAGAGTCAGATTTGAGTGAAACTAGTATGGTTGGATTCGTAATTGAATGGGTCACCGTATTTTTTGTGTTTTGTCGGGTTTTGAGGTGCGGGCCTGAGTTTTGACTTTTTGGTTGACTTTAGGGTTTGGATTAAAGATTCGACCTTTATCGATTGGGTTTGTTTCCTTTGGCATTATTTGATGTTCTTGAGTTTCGTTTGGCTAGTTTCGAGCCGTTCGGAGGTCAGTACACGCGGGATGGCATTTTTGGAGCATCGTTTGGCTTGCTCAGTATTGGATTCTGCTTGTTCGAGGTAAGTAACACTTCTAAACTTGGTGCTGAGGGTATGAATCCCTGAATATACGTGTTATGTGTTTGGTGTGAGGTGACGCACATGCTAGGTGATGGGCATGCACCGTGTGAATTATGGCTAGGTTAATCTATGGTACTGTGTAGTTACTTAATCTTGTCTTTATCCATGAAATTTCTACGTGATAGAGTAATTGAGTTGTGATCCATGTTAGAAACCATGTTTAGGCTATATGCTTATTCTGTTGGGGCCCACTGAGGTCATTTCTATTGTTGATATATTTGCTTAAATTGCAGTTACATACTCAGTCATATTCATTCATTTTCATATCATATCTCAGTCTCTGTTATCATTTGTTGTCACAACATATTATCATTGTTTGGGTTGATTGGCATGAGATTTGTGAGCCCGAGAGATTAGAGAGATTGATGACTGAGTTGGGGCCTGAGAGCCGTGTTGTGAGTGAGATATATGGATCAGGTTGCACGCCACAACATGCCTTATGGCTATATGTGGATCGGGTTGTACACCACAACAGGCCTTATGACTATATGTGGATAGGGTTGCACGCCGCAACAGGCCTTATGGCTATATGTGGATTGGGCTACACGTCACAATAGGTATTATTGATTCATGATGGAATCGGGCTACACGCCCAGTAGGTCATATTAGTGCTTGGGCAGGATCCGCCCCTATGGAGTTTACACACCCACAGTGAGCGCAATTACTGTTGATTCATGATGGGATCGGGCTACGCACTGCAGCAGGTACCGTATAATGCTGAGTGACTGAGTGTGTTGAGTGATTGAGCATGAGGAGTGGGAGTGTGAGACTGTGATATTGAGTACTCTGAGTGTGTGAGTACATGAGTTCATCTCTGTGGCACATTGCATCTAACATGCATACTTGACATACATGCATAAAGATGTATTTCCTCATGATACACTATTTTGTGACATTTATGACTTCACATGCACATTGACATGTAGGCATAGAGATGTACTTTCCTCATGCCATCTGAGATTGAATCATCTTATCTGTTATTGAAAGTTTTTGGGAAAAATCAAAGGTTTCTGACTTACTCATATTTTGGTGATTTCGGTGAAGGATTTGGGTTTTACTGTTGTACATGAAAAGCATGACTATTTTCCGTAACTGTGCACTAGCTGAGCAACATATCTCTGAATTTTTTCTTGTACCACTTTTATTATATTGTTATGAGCTATTGTTGGCTATTGGTGTTGGACTCTGACCTTTGTCTCAGCTCGTCACTACTTTCAACCTAAGTTTATGATTGTTACTTATTGAGTACATGAGTCGGTTGTACTCGTACTACACTTCTGCACCTTGCGTGCAGATTTTGGATGCTGATGCTGCTGTGTATGGCGAGAGTTGGCATTGAAGGCGTACCTGCTTTTCGGCAATAGCTGCCTCTCGTTCTTGGTAGCTTTGGAATTATTAATATGTTCATGTATATTTCAAACAGATGATGTATTTATTTCATACCAGCTTTGTAAACTCTAAATCTTAGAAGCTCATGATTTGTACTACCAGTCCTTGGGAAATTCTTTGTATAATAGTTCAGTTGTATTATTATTTCTTCTCTTAATAAATATCATTTGAACTTGTTTATTGTTAATTGGCTTACCTAACGGGTTGGGTTAGGTGCCATCACGACTAGCCTAAGTCAACATCGCAATTGGGATGAAAGCTTCGCACTTGCGAACTCGAGGATCATCGCAAAACCGAACAAATGTTCGCAAATGCAAACTAAGCTATAATCCTATTATCTTCGCAAATTTGAAGGGGAAGTCGCATTTGCGACAACTGCCCCTCTTCTGTCACCGTTGCAAATGCGACCATGGTGTTCGCATTTGCGAAACCAGAGCACCAGACACAAGGTTTTGAAATTTTTAGTTCAAACCTCTCCAGGACATGTCCGAAACTCATCCGAACCCTCGGGGCTCCAAACTAAACATCCAAACAAGTCTAAAAACATCATACGACACAAAAAATAACATCTAAAACTACGAATCAAACACTAAAGCACAAGAATTTCAAAGTAAAGTCCAATAATTTCTAATGTTATTACTAAACGTCCGGATCTTATCAAATCAACTACAAACAACACCAAATTTTGCATGCAACTTCTAACTTCCATAACAGACATATTCCAAGTCCCAAATCAAATTTCGAGCTCGATACCTAAAACTCAATCTACATTCAAACCTTTCAGCTTCAAATTGCCAAATTTTGACAAATCAACATAAATCAACCCACGGACTTCCAAAATCAATTCCGGGCATATGCCTAAGTTTGAAATCATGATACTAAGCTGCCGGAGCCATAAAAACATAATTCCAAGGTCATTTTCACAAAAGTCAAAGTTTGGTCGACATTTACTAATTTAAAACCTCTAAGTCAAGAATTAAGGGTCCAAATCAACCCAAAAGCTTCCCAGTACGAACCTAACCGACCCCGCAAGTCATAAAATTATAAACACATATATATGAATTACTTAAAGGGGGTAACAGGGCATAATTATACAAAACGACCGATCACGTCGTTACATTCTCCCCCTTTTAAAACAAGCATTCATACTCGAACGTGTATAAGGATATACTTGAAGTGGTGAATAGATGAGGATAACAACTCCGCATGTCGTGCTCGGTCTACCAAGTCGCCTCCTCAACCGGATGATCCCTCCATTGGACCTTCACTGAAGCAATATCCTTTGATCTCAATTTTTGGACATGTGTTTCCAAGATCACTACAGGCTCCTCAATATAAGTCAAATTTTCGTCCAATTGGACTGTGCTAAAGTCTAGAACATGAGACCGATCATCGTAATACTTCTGAAGCATAGAGACATGGAACACAGGATGAACCACAGATAAATTAGGTGGCAAAGCAAGCTTGTAGGCCACCTCTCTAATCCTTTCAAGGATCTTAAAAGGTTCGATATACCTAGGGCTCAACTTGCCCTTCTTGCCAAACCTCATCACACCCTTCATGGCTGAAACCCGGATCAAGACTCACTCCCTAACCTTTTGATCCGCATAACTCTTTTGTCTAGATTGGGCTGTACGAAGCCGATCCTGGAACATCTTGATCTTCTCCAAAGCATCTCGAACCAAATCTGTGCCCAATAACTTAACCTCCCCTCAAACCACCCAACTGGAGAACGACACCGTCTCCCATATAGGGCCTCATAGGGAGCCATCTGAATACTCGACTATTAACTATTATTGTAGGTAAACTCCACAAATGGAAAGAACTGATCCCAAGCACCCCAAAATCCGTAACACAAGCACGAATCATATCCTCCAATATCTGAATAGTGCGCTTGGACTGTCCGTCCGTCTGAGTGTGAAATGTTGTACTCAACTCAACTCGCGTGCCTAGCTCTCACTGTACAGCTCTCCAGTAGTACGATGTGAACTGTGTACCTCGGTAAAAAATGATGGATACCGGTACACCATGAAGTCATACAATCTCGTGAATATACACATGAGCCAGCTACTATGAAAAATAGATAGTCACTACTGGAATGAAATGAGCCGACTTGGTCAACCTTTCCATAATCACCCATACCATGTCAAATCTCTTCTGAGTCTGTGGAAGACCAACAACGAAGTCCATGATGATCCGATCCCACATTCACTCGGGAATCTCAAGTTGCTAAAGCAAACCACTCGGTTCTGATGCTCATACTTCACATGCTAACAATTTAGGCACTGAGCTACATACTCCGCTATGCCTTTCTTCATCCTCCTCCACCAATAGTGCTGCCTCAAGTCCTGATATATCTTAGCAGCACCCGGATGAATGGAGTACCGGGAACTGTGGGCCTCCTGAAGAATTAACTCATGAAACCCATCCACATTGGGCATATATAACCGGCCCTGCATCCATAACACACCATTATCTACGATAGTAACCTCCTTGGCATCTCCGTGCTGAACCATGTCCTTGAGGACAGGAAAATAGGGGTCATCATACTGACGCTCTCTAATGCAGTCATATAGAGAAAACCAAGAAACTACACAGGTAAGAACTCGACTAGGCTCCGAAATATCCAATCTAACAAACTGGTTAGCTAAGGCCTGAACATCCAATGCTAATGGCCTCTATGCTGCCGATAGATGTGCTAAACTACCCAAACTCTCCGCCTTCCGACTCAAGGCATCGACCACCATATTGGCCTTCCCGGGATGATATATAATAGTGGCATCATAGTCCTTAAGCAACTCTAACCACCTCCGCTGCCGCAAGTTAAAATCTTTTTGTTTGGACAGATGCTGTAAACTCTAGTGGTCGGTAAAGACCTCACAAGGGACACCGTACAAATAATGCCGCCAGATCTTCAATGCATGAACAATGGCTACCAACTCTAAGTGATAAAATGGATAATTCTTCTCATGGGTCTTGAGATGTCGAGACGCGTAGTCAATCACCCTACCATCTTGCATCAACACCGTGCCAAGGCTAACACGTGACTTATCACAATACATAGTATATGACCCCGATCCCGTAGGCAACACCAACACTAGGGATTTAGTTAAATCAGTCTTGAGCTTTTGAAAGCTCGCCTAAAACTCCTCAGACCATCTGAATGGAGCACCCTTATGGGTCAATTTGGTCATAGATGCATCTATAGATGAGAAACCCTGTACGAAATGACAATAATACCAGGGCAAACCAAGAAAACTCCAGATTTTCATAGCTGAAGACGGTCTTGGACAATTCTACACTACTTCAATCTTATTCGGATCTACCTTGATCCCCTCACTCGACACCACAATACCCAAAAATGCCATCAAATCAAGCCAGAATTCATACTTTGAGAATTTTGCATACAAATTCTTCTCTTTCATGGTCTGGAGCACGGTCCTCAAGTGCTTCTCATGATCTTCCCGACTGCGGGAGTACACCAAGATGTTGTCAATAAACACAATGATGAATGAATCAAGATAAGGTTGGAATACATTGTTCATCAGGTGAATAAATGCTTCTAGGGCATTGTTCAGGCAAAATTACATCACAAGGAACTCGTAGTGACCATACCGAGTCCTAAAGGCAGTCTTCAGAATATCCAGATCCCGAATCTTCAGCTGATGATAACTTGACTGTAGATTAATTTTTGAGAACACTCTAACACCCTGTAGCTGATCAAATAAGTCATCAATGCGTGGCAATAGATACATGCTCTTCACTTTAACCTTTTTCAACTACCGATAATCGATACACATGCACAGAGAACCATCCTTCTTCTTCAAAAACAAGAATGGATCACCCCACGATGACACACTAGGCCGAATGAAACCCTTATCAAGCAACTCTTGCAACTGCTCCTTTAACTCCTTCAGCTCCGCTGGGGCCATACAATATATATAGTGGAATAGAAATGGGCTGAGTGCCTGACAACAAGTCAATACCAAAATCGATATCCCTATCGGCGACATGCCCGGAAGTTCCGGTGGAAATACATCTAGGAATTCTCTCACTACCGAAACTGACTCAACGTTAGGAGTATCAACATTGACATCCCTCACAAAGGATATATAAGAATCACACCCCTTCTCAACCATCTACTGAGCCTTTAGAAATGACACAACCCTGCTAGGAACATAATCCAATGCATCCCTCCACTCTAACTATGATAAACCTGGCATAACCAACGTCACAGTCTTGGCGTGACAATCTAGAATAACATGATAGGGTGACAACCAGTACTTGCCCAAGATAACATCAAAGTCTACCATATCGAGTAATAATAAATCAACTTTGGTCTCAAAACTACCAATAACAACTAAACATGACCGATACACACGGTCCAATAATAGAATCTCCCACAGGCGTGGACACGTAAATAGGAGAACTTAAAGAGTCATGAGATATATCCAAATACAGAGCAAAGTAAGATGACACATATTAATAAGTGGATCCTAGATCAAATAAGATTGATGTATCTCTATGGCAAACCGAAACCATACCTGTAATGACTGAGTCTGAAGCAACTACCTCTGTCCTACCCAGAAAGGCATAGAATCTGGCTTGCCCTCCCCTATAGGGCGACCTCTACCCGCCCATCCCCCACCCCTAGCTGGATGTGCGGGTGGAGCGGCAACTAGGGAAACAACTATGGCCTAAGAAGTCTGTGGACCTGACTAAATCCGTAGAGCCTGAGTAGCTTGTGAAGGTGCACCCCTCCTGAGTCTGGGGAAGTTTCTAACCATGTGGCGGGTACCACCATACTCAAATAAAGCTCTCGGTGGGTGTGGATGCTGGGACTGGCTTGGGCCTGGTCGGCTGGAGTGACCGCTGAAGGCACCCCCTGTATGAGGTGCACTAGAAAGTGGCTGAGCAAAGTGTGCAATCTGAGACATCGAAACAACCAGAGCACCACTAGAAGCTGGAAGTGCTGAGTAACTAGATGACTTACATATCTTACCATGATAGGCTGTAGCTGCAGTATGACCACCACTATACTCTCCCGTACCATGAGGCCTCTTGGCCTCCTTATCATCTCTCTCATGGCCCCGCATACCCTCCAACCTCCGTGCAATCTCAACCACCTGCTGATATGGGGTCTTATCTCCAACTCTCTAGCCATGCTAAATCTAATACCATAGTTGATGTAAGGCCCCGTAAAAGTTTACTGAAAACTCGAGGTTTCGTGGTGTAAAAGTAGACTTATGTGTTGACGAGCAGTTTCGATGTTTTGGGTTGAACAGTGCGTTGCGGAGTTAAAGAAAAGTTTTGGAAGTACAAGGCATTTCTGCGGTCCATTCTGTGATCGTAGAACTGGTCTGCGGACCGTAGGTCTGCCGTAGACTGAGGCAAAAATCTTGGAAAATTTTCGGACCATTATGCGGCCGCATAATCATTTTGCGGGCCACATAACCCATCGTAGATCCAACATGAAATTTTCCAGAGGAAGGTTCTACAGCGCATTATGCGACCGTAGACTGGTCGCAGAGTGGAGCAGAATTGCCCAGTTCTAGAGGGCCATTATGCGGTCTATTTTGAGGACCGAATAAGCATTATGTAGTCGCATATGTGACCACAGATCTACGTCGGGGCTTCATTTTTTTTAATTTTTGACCTGACCCTATTTCGATAAATTGAAGTAAAGGGACTCTTTTGAAGCAAAAATATGGTATTTTAGAGAGAAGTGAGAGTGTTCTAGAGAGAGGGGAAACCATAGACTAATTATCCATCAATCCTTGCCCAAGACTCTGAGAATTCACAAGGAAAACTCACAAAGTCTTCATCCAAGAGGTAAGGTTCTAACCTTAGTCTTCAATTTCGAGTTTGGATAGAAGATGGGTAATTGGGAGTATGATTTTTGGGTATGGGAGTTGTTATTTATGCATGCATGTAGCTATGAGGATGGTGAGGAGGTAATTGAACAAGTATGAGTAAACTCTTGGTGTTGAATTAGTTGTGGAGTGAAGGAAATCTTGTGGAAGAATCTTGTAATCAAATTCGCACACCTAGTATTTGATAAAATACTCCAATGAGCTGAAACCATGCATATCTCCCTAATTTGTGTTCAATTTTGCTATTTCTCCAAATAGATCAAAGTTGCTAGGATATTCGGAACTGTGTAGTAAATTAAGGAAGTCTCAAAGCGAGGTATGAAGGCTAAACTCTTTTTTTGGTATTGGAATTCCCGTGTTCTTACAAAACTTCATCATGTAAAGTTCG
Organism: Nicotiana tomentosiformis; assembly: GCF_000390325.3. Taxonomy (NCBI): domain Eukaryota; kingdom Viridiplantae; phylum Streptophyta; class Magnoliopsida; order Solanales; family Solanaceae; genus Nicotiana; species Nicotiana tomentosiformis. Next base: position 103,251,263 of record NC_090822.1, on the reverse strand, counting down.
GGCTCCATTGATGTGGAATATTCAAACTAGTAGAATTGATGCCCGATTGGCATAACGTGTTAGAACCCTCGTGTGTTAATGATTCTCTATTTTTGACTTAATTATGTTATACCCCTTTGGGAAGAAGATCTTGTATGAAATCAATGTGATTAAACACTTATTTCTCATATGATGAAACTTTATTAATTTACACTTGCTAAGGCCAAATGTGCCAAACAGTTTATTAGAAGGGAACTCTTTTGTACATATTATTATCATTTTGGGAACTCGAGCTGTGGCATAGTGGTTACACCTCCACCCACATACGTTGGGGGTGAGGTGGCAGGGCCGCTTTGTGTAGAACTGTGGTATTGTGATTACACCTCCACCCGCATACATTGGGGTGAGGCGGTGTGGCCGCTTTGTGTATAGTTGTTGTATTGTGAATATATCTCCACCCGCATATATTGGGGTGTGGCGGCGGGCCTGCTTTGTGTAGAGTTTTTGGTATTGTGCTTGCACCTCCACCCGCATACATTAGGGGTGAGGCGGCAAGGCCGCTCTATGTAAAGGTAGTTGTAGAGGATTCCTGACTTGAAATTTATATGTGTTATTGGAAGTTCTTAATAAATATTTTTTGACTTTTATGGCTATCTAAGCCCTATGATTGTTACCATGATTCATCATATTCATGTTGTATTTCCAAGTCCTTGAATAGATATTTTGGTTTTCATACTAGTACTATTCGATATGCACTAACGTCCTTTTTGCCGATGGCGCTGCATCTTTAATGGATGTATGTGGTTCCACAGTGGGAGGCATTGACCAGTGATAGCGGTATACTCTTTTTCCAGCTGATTTGGTGAGCCCCACTTCATTCCGGGGTTGTGCACTTTTATTTCATGTGTATTATGTTTTGAGATATAGCCGGAGCCTTGTTGCCGACACCATCATTGTACTCTTTTATATCTATTAGAGGCTCCGTAGACACGGTGTGGGTTGTGTATTGGTATTGGAAAAGTCAAGATAGTAATGTTGTATGTGTGTTACATCTTCCACTTCAAACTAGGAAAATGTGTGTATTTTGAGATTTTATAAATGATGTAACTAATGTTGATGGAATTAGTGTTGTTCATGAACCCTCTTGGTGTTAATAAATGAAGTTTATATTCTCTTTATTTATGTGTGAGTTGGGTAGAAGTAAAGCTAGTAGGCTTGCTCGATCGGGTTATCTTGGTTGAGCGCTGGTCGCGCTCCTTGAGGTCGAGGCGTGACAGTTGAGCCCCTCGATAAATTGACGAACTCACTCTCTGAATGTAGAAACCAAGCCAGGTGCATGTCTGGACAAATCACTGAATCGGCCATCATACTTCGACACTATCATAGTACCCTAGCGTAACTGCTCAAACTCCATGCGCCATGCATCCCGAAGGGTTTGAGGGACAAACTCTTTCAAGAATAACTCTGAAAACTGAGTCTATGTAAGTGAAGCTTTATCGGCTGGGCTACCCTAATCGTACCCTCACCACCACTGGTATGCCGCTCCGGATAGCTGAAAAGTAGTGAAAGCAACCCCGTTCGTCTCTAAGTGCGGAGAATACAGTGGCACTCCTCAAGAAAACAGTGTACATCCTCTGAAGCTAAACCACTGAAAGTAGGAGGGTGGTACTTCTTGATCCTCTCGAGCCTACGCTGATGCTCCTCAGATACTGCTGCCCTAACCACGAGCTGAACCGGAGCAACAGGTTGTACATGTATAACCTATGGAACCTGATCAACCTGGATCCGCTGCTCTGGGGTACAGGCCGTGAGAGTCTGTGCTTGTAAGGCCCCGTGAAATTTGTTTCCTAAAAACCGGGGTTCCGTGATGGTGGGGTAGGCATAGAGGTTAATAATAGTAGAAATTCTTCGCAGCGAGCTTGCGAGCCACAGTTTGGACTTTTTGGATTGAACAGTGCGCTGGGGTATTGAAGGAAAATATTTGGCAGAAATAGGCATTTCTGCGGCCCATTATAGGGCCGCATAATCACTCTGCGGGCCGCAGAATAGCCGTAGAGTGGAGCAACTACTTGGGCCATTTTTGATGTCAATTTCGCTGCCAGTTATGTGACCGCACAACCATTTTGCGGGCCGCACTTTTGTCGCACAATTAGCCTTAGAATATTTGCGGAGGGAGGTTCTGCGGCGCATTATATGACCGCATAATAGGTCTGCGGGCCGCATAACTACCGCAGACCCAGACAGATTGTTTTCAGTTTTTGGCACCAAATTATGCGGCCGATATGCGGACCGCATATCCATTCTGCGATCGCATATGCGACCGCATACCCTGTTTTAGAGCTTTATTTTTGGGGTTTTTAAACCCGATCCTATTTCGTTAAAACATATGCCATAGTCTATTTTTAGCATATTTCTGATATTTTTAGAGTGAGAAAGAGTTCTTGGACCGGGGAAGTAACCTTCAACCTAATATCCAACAATTCTTGCTCAATCCTTAAAGATTATCAAGGAAGTCTTCATCCTAAAGGTAAGAGTCTATGCCCTAGCCCTTAATTTCGAAAATCTACTAAAAAGGGAGTAATTAGCAAGACAATTTTTTGGTGTGGGAGTTGTTACCTTGAATGCATGTGTTATCAAATAATGTAGGAAGATTGTGAGCTAAAAATGGTAGAGAATGGGTTGAGGAATGATAGAATCTTTCCTAAAAGGACCTTAAAAACATTAGTGCACACCTAGTGTTTGATAATGTGCTCAAATGAGCTAGAATCATGACCATCTTCCTAATTTTCGTCCAACTTATTATATTTCTAAAATAGATCGAAGTGCTAAGAATTCTGGAATGTTTTAAAGTTTAAAGGAAGCTAAATTGAGGTATGTTGGCTAAATCCCCTTCTTCTTAGAATCGAATCCCACAGTGTTCATGTAATTGGTGTAAGTCCCTAATTGATCATTATAGAATTGGCTATTCCTAATGTATTTGTGTTGAAGGATGTATGTTTAATATTTATTCTAAATGCTTCATCATGTCATCTTGCCATTTGTGGATGTGTTCAAAACGTGGAATATGTGTTAGAAATGTTAAGACTTCATGTCAAGATCGAATAAAGGTTGTTATTCCAAATTGTATGAAAAGCCTCTATGTGCCTAAGATTACCAAATTGCTCATATGTGAATTTAATGTCTTGAATGGGAAGCCTTATTGTTATTGATAATGATAATGATGTTTGAATGTGGAAAGGGGAACTGGAATTATGAAATATGGCCAAGTGCCAAGAATGACTTTATAATTGTGGTCACTAGTGCCAATGAATTGAAAAGATGTGAAAGAAGTATGATGTGAGATGATTGAATGAAAAAGGTAATGTATCAGGTGAGATGGCCTGGCCTATCGGGCTGTGATCGGACACCATGCCGCACACATGGTGGTGACTGTACTGAAAATTATGATGAAATTGTAGTTATGGTTGATGTCTCAAATGAGATGACCTAGCCGATCTGGTCGTGATCGGACTCCGTATAAGAATACGGTGGTATTGTGAATTATGGTATATCGGCACTAATGATCACCCAACCTAATAACATGGAAATTGACTTGAGAACTTATATGATCCTTATTTGATGTTTTAGTATTTTGAAGCTCTTATTGACCTCATGACTGTTTCCCCCTTGTATTATTATTCATTCTATTGAGATGGTGTTTAGTTTTACATACTCGTACTATTCGACAGTACTAACGTCCTTTTTGCCGGGGGCGCTGCATGTTTAAATGGATGCAGGTGGTTCTATAGCAGGCAATATTGATCAACGATAGTGGTACATCCTCTTCCCTACAGACTTGGTGAGCCCCACTTCATCCCGGGGTCATGTATTGTATCTTTTGTTCATATTATTATCACGTTTTGGTGTATAGCCGGGGTCTTATTGCCGACACTAACATAACTCTCTTTTGTATCTCTTAGAGGCTCCGTAGACACTATGTGGGTTGTACATATGTGCTAGAAAAGTCAAATAGATTATGTTGTGTTTTGATCTCTTGCTCCACTCGAATCATAAGAATGTGTGTATCTTGAAACTTAAAAATAATGTAACCAATCAGACGATTTAGTATTGTATATATGATCTTCCTACTTTCTAATTAATGAAATCATGCATTCTCTTGATCATGTGTGAGTTGGGTAGAAAGTATCTAACACACTTGCTCGACCGAGTTCACTAGGTTGAGCGCCAGTCGCGCTCCCCGCGTTTTGGGCATGACAAACTTGGTATCAGAGCCTAAGGTTTTAAAGTGTCTTAGGATGTCTCGGATCCGTGTCTAGTAGAGTCCTCCTTATCGGTGTGTTATTGACCACATCTATAAGTTGGAGGCTACTTGGACATTTAGGAATAATACCTTTCTTTGATATTATGGATCGTGCGATGAAACAGATTGTGAAACTGTTTCTCCTCTAACTCGTGCATTCCTTTAACTTCCAGTACATGGCACCTAAGAAGAGAGCAAGGACTAGCCAAGGAGCCAATGTCTCCTCAAAAATGGAAGTTGGCCCTTTATTTGATGATGCAAGTAAATACCCGAGGGGTGAGGATATTCCCCCGACTGCTACACTGCCTGATTCCACTACACCTGACCAGGCCACACCAGTTCTTGCACCTACTGAGGGTGCAGCGATTCCTCCAACTGATATTCCGGTTCCACCTCCAGCCCCAGCTTCCAATTCTAGTATTTCTGATGGGGATCTTAGGGGAGCTATCCAGATGCTGACACAAATAATGTCTTCTCAACCCCAGAGACCAAATGTTGCACCCACTTCCCCCACACAACAAGGGGATTCTAGTGGTTCCAAGGTGAACATGTTTCTTCAGTTGGATCCTCCGGTGTTCACGGGTGCTAATCCCTAGGAGGACCCACAAGACTTCATTGATGAGATGCCTAAGACTCTCCGAGTTATGCACACTACAGAGATGTATGGAGAGGTGTTGGCCGCCTACTGCCTGAAAGGGGTGGCCTATTCTTGGTTTGAGCTGTGGGAGGACTCTCGGGAGGAGGGGAGCCCTCCAGCGAGGTGGAGTGAGTTTGCTGATGCTTTTATGGACCATTTCTCACTTGCCGAGACTAAGGCAGCCCGTGCCACAATGTTTGAGAACCTTAAACAAGGTAGTAAGAGTGTGTGGGAATATCACATGGAGTTTGTGCGTCTATCTAATTATTCCATTCTCATGTTGCCTACTATGGAGGCTAGAGTGTGCCGGTTTGTGCAGGGCCTTAGCCCCTTGGTTATCAATGAGGCCTCCACAGCTGCCTTGAATTCTGATATGAACTATGGGAAGATGGTAGCATTTGCTCAAGCTACAGAGAACTGTAAGTTGAAGAACAAAATGGAGCGAGAGGGTACCAGCAAGGCCCGGTCTGCAAGCAACTTTGGGGAGTCATTTGGTGGGGGAAGATCAACTTTTAGGGGAGGATCATCAGGGCCATCCCAGTCTTTCGCTCAGTCTTCAGCCAGTGCACCATCAGCAGGGCCCAATCAGTAGCATGGGAGTCATTTCAGGCCTAATCAGGGCAGCAGGGGACCCAACCAGTAGGGCCGATCAGGAGGGAGACTCCAGCAGCAGCGAAGGCCCCAGGTGTGGGAAGATGCACTAGGGGATCTGCTATATGGACCTACATATATGTTACGGGTGCGGATTAAGGGGTCATATTCAGAGGAAGTGTTGTTCATCCCGCCAGGGTGCGGGCAGGGGCATAACACAACCATCTAGTTTTAAAGCTGCTACATCTTCAACACCCCCTCCAGCTCGAGGTACTCCAGCACCAGCAGGGCGTGGTGCATCTAGGGGTGGTGCGTAGAGTTCAGGAGGACCCAGCCATTTCTATGCTATGAGTGGTCGCTAGAGTGTAGAGGCTTCTCCAGATATTGTCACAGGTATATTAACTATCCAATCTCATGATGTATATGCTCTTATTGATCCCGGTTCCACTTTGTCCTATGTTACCCCTTATGTTGCTATGGAATTTGGGATAGAACCGGAGCAACTTCCTGAGCCATTCTCTGTATCTACTCTGATTGGCGATTCTATTATGGGCGCACGTGTTTATAGGGGTTGTGTTGTCACAGTGCATGGTCAGGACACCGTAGACGATCTCATTGAATTGGAGATGGTCGATTTTGATGTAATTATGGGAATTGATTGGCTTTATTCATGCTTTCCCAAGCTCGATTACAGAACTAGAACTGTGAGGTTTGAATTTTCAAATGAGCTAGTTGTTAATTGGAAGGGGTATAATGTGATGCCAAAAAGTAGGTTTATTTCTTACCTTAAGGCCACGAAAATGATTAACAAGGGGTGTATCTATCATTTGGTCCGGGTTACAGACATCGATGCTGAGGCACCTACACTCGAGTCTGTTCCAGTGGTGAATGAATTTTTGGAGGTCTTTCCTGATGAGCTCCCTGGGATTCCGCCAGACAGGGAGATTGATTTTGGGATTGATGTGATGCCATGCACGCAACCTATATCTATTCCTCCCTACAGGATGGCACCAACAGAATTGAAAGAGCTAAAGGAACAATTGAAGGATTTGTTTAAAAAGGGTTTCATCCGACCGAGTGTGTCACCATCGGGAGACACCAGTTCTATTTGTGAGGAAGAAAGATGGATCACTGAGGATGTGTATTGACTACCGGCAGCTCAACAAAGTCACAATAAAAAACAAGTACCCATTACCAAGAATAGATGATTTGTATGATCAGTTACAAGGTGTTAGGTACTTTTCCAAAATTGATTTACGATCCGGGTACCACCAATTGAAGATCAGGTAGCAGGATATTCTGAAAACAGCTTTCAGGACCCGGTATGGGCACTTTAAATTTTTGGTAATGTCTTTTGGGCTTACAAATGCCCCAACAGCTTTCATGGATCTTATGAATCGAGTTTCAAGCCTTTTCTTGATTCCTTCATGATAATGTTCATTGACGATATTCTTGTGTATTCACAAGGTCGAGAGGACCACGCCGATCATCTCAGGGCAGTTTTGCAGACTCTTCATCAACACCGATTGTACTAAAATGTGAAATTTGGCTCGAATCTGTCACATTCTTGGGTCATGTTGTCTCCAGAGAAGGAATTAAGGTTGATCCTCAAAAGATTGCAGCGGTGAAGAATTGGCCTAGACCTACAACACCAACCGAGATTCATAGTTTCTTAGGCTTAGCAGGGTATTACATGAAGTTTGTGGAGGGGTTCTCTACTCTTGCCTCTCTGTTGACTAAATTGACTCAGAAATCAATTAAGTTGTAATGGTCAGATGCTTGTGAAAGGAGCTTCCAGGAGTTAAAATTAAGATTGACTACGGCACCAGTGTTGAACTCTACTAGACGGTACAAACGGATTTGTAGTATATTGTGATGCTTCGAGAATCGAACTTGGGTGTGTGTTAATGCAACACGGAAAGGTTATAGCTTATGCTTCTAGGAAACTCAAGAATCATGAAAAGAACTATCCAACACACGACTTAGAAATTGCGGCGGTGGTTTTTGCATTAAAGCTTTGGCGTCATTATTTGTATGGGGTCCATGTGGATGTATTCACGGACCACAAGAGTCTTCAATATATTTTCAAACAAAAGGAGTTGAATCTGAGGCAGAGAAGATGGCTTGAGTTACTCAAGGATTACAACATCGATAGTCTATATCACCCGGGGAAAGCCAATGTGCTGACAGATGCTCTTAGCCTGAAATCTATGGGTAGTTTGGCTCACTTGGAGGCATGTCAGAGGCCGTTGGCCAGGGAGGTTTACCAGTTAGCTAGTTTGGGAGTTCGTCTTGCGGACTCTAGTGAAGGAGGGGTAATTGTGCAAAATAGGGTTGAATCATTACTTGTTGTGGAAGTCAAATAGAAGCAATACGACAATCCATTATTGGTACAATTGAAGGAGGGGATTCACAAACATAAAACTATGGCTTTTACTCTTGGCACGGATGATGGTACACTAAGGTACCAAGGGCAGCTATGTGTTCCAAATGTAGATGGTCTCCAGGAAAGGATCATGACCGAGGCTCACACTTCTAGGTATTCCATGCACCCAGGTTCTACGAAGATGTATCATGATATAAAGGAAGTCTATTGGCGGAATGACATGAAAAGGAATGTGGCGGACTTTGTGGCAAGGTGTCCGAATTGTCAGCAAGTAAAGGCTGAACAACAACGGCCTGGTAGGTTGGCACAGAACATAGAAATTCCAATGTAGAAGTGGGAAATGATTAATATGGATTTTGTGGTAGGACTACCGCGTACTCCGCGCAAGTTTGACTCAATTTGGGTGATTGTGGATCGACTTATGAAATCAGCACATTTCTTGCAAGCTAAATCTACCGACACAGCGGAACAATATGCTTAGTTGTATATCAAGGAAATAGTTAAGCTGTATGACACTCCAATTTCTATCATTTACGATCGAAGGGCTCAGTTCACGGTCAATTTTTGGAAGAAATTTCAGCAAGGTTTGGGTACTCAGGTGAATCTTAGTACAACCTTCCATCCACAGACCGACGGGCAAGCAGAGCGGACTATTCAGATGCTTGAGGACATGTTGCGTGCTCGTGTTCTCGACTTCAAGGGTAGCTGGGATGATCATTTGCCACTCATAGAGTTTGCTTATAACAACAGCTTTCATGCTAGTATTCAAATGTCACCATTTGAGGCATTATATGGTAGGAGATGTAGATCTCCCATTGGGTGGTTCAAAATTGTGGAAGCTGAGTTGATAGGGCCAAACCTCGTGCATCGGGGTATGGAGAAGGTTAAGATCATTAAGGAGCGGTTAAAAACTGCTCAGAGTCGTCAAAAATCCTATTCAGATGTTCGTCGCAGAGACTTAGAGTTAAAAGAAGATAATTGGGTATTCTTGAAGGTTTCCCCCATGAAGGGTGTAATGCGGTTTGGAAGGAAAGGGAAATTGAGTCCGAGGTATGTCGAGCCATACAAAATCATTAAGAGGATTGGTCAGGAGGCATAAAAGATTGAGCTACCACCCGAGATGTCATTAGTGCACCCAATATTCCATGTATCTATGTTGAAGAAGGTATTTGGAGATCCGTCAGCTATTGTGCCGGTTGAGACGATTGAGTTTAATGAAGAACTGTCATATGAAGAAATTCCGGTTGCCATTCTTGATAGGCAAGTCCCAAAGTTGAGAAATAAAGAGATTGCATCCGTGAAAGTGCTATTGCGAAACCAGCAGGTTGAAAAGGCTACTTGGGAAGCCGAGGAAGAAATGAAGAAAAAGTATCCTTATTTGTTTGAATAGCCATGTATTTATAAAGTTGTAATTTATGAAAATTCTAAGAGTTACTTTCCATGAATTATGTATCATTTGTACAGTTGATGTTAAGAGTGTTCCTTTCCTGGTAATATATTGTTTGTGAGGTCACAGTTGGTGCTGTTATGAGTTATGTTACGTCATTGGTTTATATATATGTTTTAAAGATGTGTTTCTGGAGCTCTCTGACAGGTGGATATGCCTAGTTACAGGGGAAACTCTGGCGAAAAGTTTTGGAAATTTAGGGAGTTAGTCAAATTTGGGGCTGCTGGTGTGTGGTATGAAAACTGAGTTGCATAAGATGCTAATAGTGAACCTTGACCCTAATTCAAGGACGAATGATCTTAAGTGAGGGAGGATGTAATTCCCCGTGAAATGTTTTTCCTAAAAATTGGGGTTCCGTGATGTCGGGGTAGGCGTAAAGGTTAATAATAGTAGAAATTCTTCGGACTTTTTGGATTGAACTGTGCGCTGGGGAGTTGAAGGAAAATATTTGACAGAATTAGGCATTTCTACGGCCCATTATGCGGCCACATAATCACTCTGCGGGCCGCAGAGTGGATCAGCTACTCGGGCCATTTTTGATGTCAATTTCGCGACCAGTTTTGCGACCGCACAACCATTTCGTGGGCCACAATTTTGTCGCACAACCAACCTTAGAATTTTTGCGGAGGGAGATTCTGCGTCACATTATGCGACCGCAGGACAGGTCTGCGGGCCGCATAACTACCGTAGACCCACGCAAAATTTTTCCAATTTTTGGCACCAAATTATGCGGCCGATATGCGGACTGCATATCCATTATGCGATCGCATATGCGACCGCATACCCTGTACCGGAGCTTCAATTTTGGGGTTTTTAAACCCAACACTATTTATTTAAAACATAAGCCATAGTCCATTTTTAGCATATTTCTGATATTTTTAGAGTGAGAGAGTTCTTAGAGTGGGGAAGTAACCTTCAACCTAATATCCAAAAATTCTTGCTCAATCCTTGAAGATTATCAAGAAAGTCTTCATCCTAAAGGTAAGAGTCTATGCCCTAGTCCTTAATTTCAAAAATCTACTAAAAAGGGAGTAATTAGCAAAACAATTTTTGTGTGTGGGAGTTGTTACCTTGCATGCATGTGTTATCAAATAATGTAGGAAGATTGTGAGCTAAAAATGGTAGAGAATGGGTTGAGGAATGATAGAATCTTTCCTAAAAGGGCCTTAAAAACATTAATGCACACCTAGTGTTTGATAATGTGCTCAAATGAGCTAGAATCATGACTATCTTCCTAATTTTGGTCCAACTTGTTATATTTCTAAAATAGATCTAAGTGCTAAGAATTCCGGAACTTTTAAAGTTTAAAGGAAGCTCAATTGAGGTATGTTGGATAAACCCCCTTCTTATTAGAATCAAATCCCACGGTGTTCATGTAATTGGTGTAAGTCCCAAATTGATCATTATAGAATTGGCTATTCCTAATGTGTTTGTGTTGAAGGATGTATGTTCAATATTTATTCTAAATGCTTCATCATATCATCTTGCCATTTGAGGATTTGTTCAAAATGTGGAGTATGTGTTAGAAATGTTAAGACTTCATGTCAAGATCGAATAAAGGTTGTTATGCCAAATTGTATGAAAAGCCTCTATGTGCCTAAGATTTCCAAATTACTCATATGTGAATTTAATGTCTTGAATGGGAAGCCTTATTGTTGTTGATAATGATAATGATGTTTGAATGTGGAAAGGGGAATTGGAATTATGAAATATGGCCAAGTGCCAAGAATGACTTTATAATTGTGGTCACTAATGCCAATGAATTGAAAAGATGTGAAAGAAATATGATGTGAGATGATTGACTGAAAAAGGTAATGTCTCGGGTGAGACGGCCTAGCCGATCGGGCCGTGATCAGACGCCATGCCGCACACATGGTGGTGACTGTACTGGAAATTATGATGAAATTGTAGTTATGGTTGATGTCTCAAATGAGACGACCTAGCCGATCTGGTCGTGATCGAACTCCGTATAAGAATATGGTGGTATTGTGAATTATGGTATATCGGCACTAATGATCACCCAACCTAATAACATGGAAATTGACTTGAGAACTTATATGATCCTTATTTGATGTTTTAGTATTTTGAAGCTCTTATTGACCTCGTGACTATTTCCCCCTTGTATTATTATTCATTCTATTGAGATGGTGTTTAGTTTTACATACTAGTACTATTCGATAGTACTAACGTCCCTTTTGCCGGGGGCGCTGCATCTTTAAATGGATGCAGGCAGTGTTGATCAGCGATAGCGGTATATCATCTTCCCAACAGACTTGGTGAGCCCCACTTCATCTCGGGGTCATGTATTGTATCTTTTGTTCATATTATTATCACGTTTTGAGGTATAGCCGGAACCTTGTTGCAGACACTGACATAACTCTCTTTTGTATCTCTTAGAGGCTCCATAGACACTATGTGGGTTGTACATGGGTGCTAGAAAAGTCAAACAAATTATGTTGTATTTTGATCTCTTGCTCCACTCGAATCATAAGAATGTGTGTATCTTGAAACTTAAAAATGATGTAACCAATGAGACGATTTAGTATTGTATATATGATCTTCCTATTGCCTAATTAATGAAATCATTCATTCTCTTGATCATGTGTGAGTTGGGTAGAAAGTATCTAACAAGCTTGCTCAACCGGGTTCACTCGGTTGAGCGCCGGTCGTGCTCCCCGAGTTTGGGGCGTGACAAACTTGGTATCAGAGCCTAAAGTTTTAAAGTGTCCTAGGATGTCTCGGAGCCGTGTCTAGTAGAGTCCTCCTTATCGGTGTGTTGTCGACCACATCTATAAGTTGGAGGCTACTTGGACATTTAGGAATAATACCCTTCTTTGATATTCTGGATCGTGCGATGAAACGGATTGTGAAACTGTTCCTCCTCTAACTCATGCATTCCTTTAACATTCAGTGCATGGCACCTAAGAAGAGAGCAATGACTGGCCAAGGAGCTAATGCCGCCTCAGGAGTGGCAGTTGACCCTTTATTTGATGATGCGGGTGAATACCCGAGGGGTGAGGATATTCCCCCGACTGCTACACTTCCTGATTCCACTACACCTGACCAGGCCACACCAGTTCTTGCACCTACTGAGGGTGCAACGATTCCTCCAACTGATATTCCGGTTCCGCCTCCAGCCCCAGCTTCCAATTCTGGTATTTCCGATGGGGATCTTAGGGGAGCTATCCAGTTGCTGACATAGATAGTGGCTTCTCAAGCCCAGATATCAAATGTTGCACCCACTTCCCCCACACAATGTTAGGCAAGACACTTACCTCAACTAGGCCAATTCAATACTCAAAAATAGCTTTCCCTTTAAAATCCTCCTCCACACGGCTCAAATCTAACTAAAATCGACTTAATATCATCAAAAAATGCTAGGGATTTCAATTGCAATAGATAAAGCTAGGATCTTTATACTTTTCCGAAAAAGTCAACCCGGGGCTCGCCCGGTCAAAATATGGGTCCAATTATAGATTATGTCTGCTCATGACCCCACGAGTTCACTGTCATGACCTCAATTTCCCTCCTTAGGATGTCGTGATGGCACCTAGTCTTTAAGACTTGATAAGCCTAACACTTACTGAATTAATGGAAAAATTCAACCAACAACTATTAAATATGAAACAAAAATTTTTATACAAAGCTAACAATCCCAAAATCGGTAGTACAAGTCATAAGCTCTACCGAGTTTACTAGAAAATCTCCGAGTACAACTATTCCGGAATAGAAATAAACTGTACACAAATAACTTTCGAAGGTGACTTCGAGGCATGCGAACGCGACAACAAGTATACCTTGAAGTCTCCACAACAATATTTGATCCGCTATCCAAGAATCCACAGACTCTAAAGTACCTGGATCTGCACAAAAATATGCAGAAGTGTAGTATGAGTACACCACCTTCGGTACCCACTAAGTATCAAGACTAACCTCGGCAGAGTAGTGGCGAGGTACAAGTCAAGACACTCACTAGACAAAATAACCTGTGCAGTATAGGAGTATAAAATTAATAATGGAAAGCGTGAATCAGTAAATGGCAACAAGAATCAACATCTGATATAAACGGTAAGGCAATAGGAACACCATGAAAGAACCATTGAAACCAAATAAGGAACACAATGACAACCAATAAATCAATCCATTCTAATATAAGGTTCACAACGAAATCACTCAGTAATACTTCATCTCTTATTCACAAGTCACGGGTCTCAACCCACCATCATCTACTCACGGTACCTCGTGCTTACATCTCAAATCACGACCGTACGGACAACTCATGTACCAATATCTTAATCCTTCTGGCATGATCACATGATCACATTCACAATCCGCGTGGCATGGTCATAGGCTCACAATCACAATCTACCCGGCATAGCCACAGGCTCACAATTACAATCCACACAGCATGGTCAAAGGCTCACAATCACAATCCGCCCGCCATGGTCACAAGCTCAATAGAAACATGAAAATGGATAATACAAGAACACATGAGCATGAGCATTAAAGGTCAAGTTTCATACTCATAAACTAGTATAAGTGACATGCTATGGTGTATGCTTGTGTGATGACCCAAAATATCATCTTTAAATTTAATAATTAATTTTGTGTTCTAAGACCTTGAAAAGCACCATTTATCATTCCTTGACTTACGTGCATAGTCCGTAAAATTTTTCGGAAAGTTTTCAGGTGAAAAATGGATTAAAATGTGAATTAGAGCTTTAAAACTCAACTGAGTTGACTTTGGTCAACATTTTGAGCAAATGGACTCGGATTAGTATTTTGACAGTTCTGGTAGGTCCGTATCATTATTTGGGACTTAGACGTATGCCCGGAATCAAATTCTGAGGTCCCTAGCCCGAGATATGGAATTTTGATAAAAAATTAAAAGTTTAAGTTCAAATAGTGACCGGATGTCAAATTATGTGCAAACAACCCCAGAATAGAATTTTGATGATTCCAACAGCTCCGTATGGTGATTTTAGACTTAGGAGCGTGATCAGAATTTTATTTAGAAGTCCGTAGTGGAATTAGGATTGAAATGAAAAAATGTTGAATTTTTGGAAAGTTTGACCGGGAGGGGGGGGGGATGACTTTTTGATATCGATGCCGGAATCTGATTCTGGAAATTGGAATAGGTTTGTTAGGTCATTTATGACTTGTGTGCAAAATTTGAAGTCATTCCGAATTGATTTGATGTGTTTCGGCACAAGATATAGAATTTGAAAGTTCAAAGTTCATAGATTTTGATTTGAGGTGTGATTCATAGATTTTGATTTGAGGTGTGATTCAACTCATTTACATCATGAATCCGTGAATTTATAGAAGAAAAATCAAGATTTTTGCAAAATCTTCCAAAAACAAAAATTTAAGATTTGGAGGTCGAGTTGTTATCAAAATTTGGTAAAATTGGAATGGGTGGACTCGTAATTGAATGGGTTGTCGGATTTTGTAAGTTTCTCCGGATTCCGAGATGTGGGCCCCACGGGCAAATTCTGAACTAATTTCGAATTTTATTGAAAAATATAATATTTTCTTATGAAATTGATTACTATAATTTTTGTTTACTGTATCGAATTAATTATGACTAGATACGAGTCGATCGGAGTCGGAAAATCAAGGAAAAAACATAATACTTGGTTAAATTGGAGCAAGTCGAGGTAAGTGACTTGTCTAACCTTGTGTGAGGGAAATTCCCCCTAGGATTGATAATTGTAATGTGTGGAAAGTCGTGTACACGAGGTAACAAGTGTGTACATAGGCTAAATGTGAAAGATTATATTTTAAATTGTGTAGATCACTGTTGCGCATTAATTAAATTATTTTATTTTGTTATATTCTTCATTATTGATTTAATGTTTATATTTTAAATTTGCTTGACATTTTTCTGCTAATTGTTTTATCTGTTTAGTTGGAACTTGGTTTCTTTTATTCTGTGCATTATTTGAAGGTTGATTTTCTTTAAATTAAATATTATTAATATGAAGTATTGGACATTTTAAAACTTGATATTGAAGCAACGTATTAAAGATTTTGAAATATTATTTTCCTGAATATTTTTTAAAATTTTCGTACTCATTGTGATGGAGCAGTGAACTCTTTATTGTGGAAAATATTATTGTTGAATTATTTTGACATGAGCCGTGAGCTCTTTATTGTGGAAAAATATTATTTTTGAATTATTTTGACATGAGCCATGAGCTCTTTATTGTGGAAAAATATTGTTGTTGAATTATTTTGGCAAGTTAAATTATTTGAGCACCTGAGGTATAAATTGTGATATATTGTGATATTGATATGCATGCGGTAGTATACGGTCTGGGTATTGAAACGCATGCGGTGAGATAAGGGTGGCTTGATACGCGTGGCTAGTAGGGGGAACTATTAGAAGTCATGCGGTGTGATAAGGATGGCTAAAATGCGGGATGCTATTTCGGAAAAAAATATTTTCTTTAAAATAAATTGTGAAGGCTCCCGCGGTGAGATAAGGAAATGAGATATTGTGAATTTATTTATGATTTGGGAGTACGAGGAGGTACTCGGGAGTGCCCTTGTTGATATTGATTTATGGCCACATTTGCCTTTGATTATTATTGTGATTTTCTTAAAGTTGAAAAGAATTCTGTTTTGTTTCCACGAGGTATTTATTTGCCATTATTTGATGTAATTAAATGTGACATACTACTTGATTCATTTCCATTGTCATTTTATCTTATAATATTGTTTAAACATTTTACCATGCCATTATTTATTCTCCAGTAGGGCCTGGCCTGACCTCGTCACTACTCTACCGAGGTTAGGCTTGGCACTTACTGGGTACCGTTGTGGTGTACTCATACTACGCTTCTGCACATCTTTTTGTGCAGATCCAGGTACATCTTATCAGACCACGCATCAGTAAACTAGTTGTACGAGGAGACTTCGAGGTATATCTGCCAGCGTCCGCAGACTCCAGAGTCCCCTTCTATCTTACTATGTTATATTCCTTATTTACTTTAGACTTTGATGTATATAGTCATAGAGAATAAATTCTTAGAAGCTTGTGACTTATTTCTACCTGGTTTTGGGAGTTGAAATTGTTTGAATTGTTGTTTATTTATTTCAGATATTTATTATTATTCCGCATTGATATGCTTATCTAGTCTTAGAGACTAGGTGCCATCACGATATCCTACGGAAGGAATTTGGGGTCGTGACAAGTTGGTATCAGAGCTCTAGGTTCATAGGTGTTATGAGTCACAAGCAGGTTTAGTAGAGTCTTGTGGATCGGTACGGAGACGTATGTACTTATCTTCGGGAGGATATGGAACTGTTTGGAAAATATTCACTTCTTTGATTCCTTACCGTGCGACATTGATTTATCTTGAAACATATATCTCATATTCCTTTATATCCACTCATGTATGCCATTGCACACTGGATATCAGTTGTGCGTCGACGGTTCGTGATGCCGCAGATGGACTACGAGGGAGCCAGAGATGCTCAAATATTGCCTTAACGTGTGGTTCCAACTGAAGATGCGGGCGTATTGAGAGATCACCTAGTGAATCGTGTGCGGGGTGCAACAGACATTGGCGTCTGGTTGATTTATACGAGATGTGAAGATTATTATTGTGGATCATCGGACGTTGTGACCTAGGACTTCACGCCGTCCACTATCAATGGGTGGATTGCGGGGTCATGTATTATATCAGTTTTGGGCATGAAATGTATATATGTGGTACTGAAAGGTTCCCTAAAGTTTACACATGTTTAAGGCCTGAGATTTTGTAGAGGATAAGGTTGGGACTTGTGGTATGTCCGCCTCCTTAATAATCCTGTACTTCAATACCAAAGGAGTTATAGAAACAACTCTAAATTTGTAGAAGGTCTACTCAGCGTGGACATCACTGTTGCGGATTTTGGGGTGCTTCGGAGGAATTACACTTGTTGACGAGAGTCTGGACTATGTGGTTCGTGACAAGATTTGTCTGTATGGAGCTCTACTTTTGTGATCGTTGTGTATAAATAGGGGTAAGGGTTACCCCAAAGAAGAATCGAAGAGTATGTTAAGAAATGGGTCAGCTCAACAATGTTGAGTCAGCATAACAAAAGAAGAAATTTGCCTTGGGAGAGATAATTCTCCACCGGTGTTTGTGGCAAGCCTATGAAGAGGGCAGACCAGCCAATGCAACACCGCCCACTTGGCTCAGTTCTCAGAAACGCTTTTGAAAGAGTTTGTTTCCCAAATTCTCCGTAATGCATGACACATAGGGTTTGAACGGTTGCTTCAGGTCACCATTTACGGTGTCATAATATGACATCAAGTTCAATAAGTTAGCCCGTCATACTCCTACTTTGCTTCCTACAGCCAGAGGGCGAGTCCACAGACTCATTAAAGGACTCAATTATAATCGTAAAATTTTGTACGACTCAGGAGCTACAAGCTGATACTTCATTTCTGCTAGTTGTAAAAATTGCCAAGATATTAGAATGTGTTCGGGGTGAAGAAAAAAGGAAACTAAGGAGACCAAGACGTCTCGAGGTTCTGGGGGATTCAGTGGATTCTAGTCTGCAAGTATAAATCATTGTGGCGGGGGCTCGGGCAGTCAGTCAGCCCAGTCCGCACATCAGATTACTCGGGGTACTCCAATAAGTTCTTTTAATGCACCACCGACATCAGTTCCTACAAGGGTTATTCCAGTTATTTGGCACAGACTCAATATGAGCAGCCTAACCCGCAACGGGGTTGTTATGAATATGGTGATACTAGGCACATCATGAGAAAATTGTCCCAAACTTGGGAGAGACTTATTTCATCAAAGCACTCAGGCTACGTGCCCTATTGAAGTTACTACAACACCCACACGACCAGTTAGGGGTGGAGGACAGACGAGTAGAAGGCGTCCTAGAGGTGGAGACCCAGCTGTTGACATATTTGTTTTATGGTATGGTGGAGATCGCTACATCAGTTAGTGTCGTTACAGGTACGACCTTGATATAATATAAAGAAATAATTTCCTTAACTTGATTCGGTTATGAGTATCGAGACGAGTCCTCCTATTATGCTCCACTTATGAGTGAGTTTCATAATTCTATAATCTACTTATGTGTTTACTCCTGTTGGGGAGATTCCATGGAGATAACTACGCCTATCATTCCATGTTGGTCACTAATAAGACCTGTGAGGCTAAATGTGGCTTTCTGTTACTCATTTCGGTAAGTTTTGATGTAATTTACGGATAATTAATTACAAATTGTGAATTATATGCCCTACCAGTGTGAGGTTCATTATGTGTTGTGATTTTATTTAACGAAAATTATTTAGAAGGAGCAAATGAAAAGTTTTGATTGGCATGATGTGCATATTACTTATGATTCAGAACCGAGGACGAGATCCTCGCATTTTAATATAAACTGATATGTTTAAACCTGACTACGAGCTGCAGTGGAAGTTATATAAGGACGAGATCCTTATGAGAAAAATTCTTGTGTTTAAGTTCTCCCTTGTGAATTTTAATTTGTACTATAGTACTAATAGGGAGTCATGCCTGTTAGGCTTATTTGAAAATTCTATATAAAATTCTCTATGCATACTTGCCAATTTTGTGTTGTAATTATTGAGTTTTAACCTACGAGGTAGGTTCCCACCCAGGTGACGTTAAATGTGACTCATTAATTCGGGTAAATAATTATGAGGTCTTCATGCCTCGTATCTCGTTATCAGTATTGTGAAGGTTTGAAACGAGATTTTTGTTAACATGAAGTTAATTGACGATTTTGTAATTGATTATGAACAACTATTAAGACCAGATTGACCCAGAAGGGTTCTCCGTTCATATGGACCGAGGAATGTGAGGAGAGCTTCTAAAAGCTCAAGACAGCTTTGACTACAACCCCAATGCTGGTATTACCTACAGGTTCATGGTCTTATATTGTGTATTGTGATGCGTCGCGTATTGACCTCGGTGCAGTGTTGATGCAAGACGGTAGGGTGATTGCCTACGCGTCCAGACACTTAAAGGTGCACGAGAAGAATTATCCTGTACACAACCTTGAGTTAGCAGCTATTGTTCATTCCTTAAAGATTTGGTGGCATTATTTGTACGGTGTCCATTACGAGGTCTACACCGATCACTGAAGTCTACAACATCTGTTTAAATAGAAGGATCTTAATTTGCGGCAGCGGAGATGGTTGGAGTTGCTTAAGGATTATGATATCACCATTCTCTATCATCCTGGGAAGGCCAATGTAGTGGCCGATGCCTTGAGTCGTAAGGCGGATAGTTTGGGCAGCTTAGCATATTTACCGGTTAGCAGAGAGGCCTTTAGCCTTGGATGTTCAGGCCTTGGCCAACCAGTTTGTTAGACTAGATGTTTCTGAGCCGAGCCAAGTTTTGGCTTATGTGGTTTCTCAGTCTTCTCTTTATGACCATATCAGGGAACGTCAGTATGATGACCCCCATCTGCTTATCCTTAAGGACACAGTTCAGCACGGCGATGCCAAGAAAGTCACTATTGGAGATGAAGATGTATTACGGATGCAGGGCAGGTTATGTGTGCCAAATGTAGATGGTTTGCACGACTTGATTTTCCAGGAGGCTCACAGTTCGCGCTTCTCCATTCATTCGGGTGCTACAAAGATGTATCAAGACTTGAGACATCACTATTGGTGGAGGCGGATGAAGAAACACATAGTGGAATATGTAGCTCGGTGCCTAAATTGTCAGCAGGTGAAATATGAGCATTAACGACCGGGTGGATTGCTTCAGAAGTTGGAAATTCCAGAATGGAAATGGGAGCGGATCACTATGGATTTCGTTGTTGGGCTCCCACAGACTCGGAGGAAGTTCGATGCAGTTTAGGTGATTATGGATAGATTGACCAAGTCAGCTCATTTCATTCCTGTGATTACTGCTTACTCTTCAGAGCAGCTGGCTCAGGTATATATTCGTGAGATTGTCAGACTTCACGGTGTACCGGTATCTATCATCTCTAACCGGGGTACACAGTTTACCTCACGGTTTTGGAGGGTTGTACATCGAGAGTTGGGTACTCGTGTGGAGTTGAGTACAACATTTCACCCTCAGACGGATGGGCAGTCCGAACGCACTATTCATATACTGGAGGATATGCTTTGTGCGTGTGTGATAGATTTTGGGGGTGCTTGGGATCAGTTCTTACCACTTGCGGAGTTTGCTTACAACAACAGTTGCCAGTCAAGCATTCAGATGGCTCCGTATGAGGCATCTGAATCCGTGAATTTATGGAAGAAAAATCAAGATTTTTGTAAAATCTTCCAAAAACTAAAATTTAAGATTTGGAGGTCGAGTTTTTATTGAAATTTGATAAAATTGGTATGGGTGGACTCGTAATTGAATGGGTTATCGGATTTTGTAAGTTTCGCCGGATTCCGAGATGTGGGCCCCACGAGTAAATTTTGAACTAATTTCGGATTTTATTAAAAAATATAATATTTTCTTGTGAAATTGATTACTATAATTTTTGTTTACTGTATCGAATTAATTATGACTAGATACGAGTCGATCGGAGTCGGAAAATCAAGGAAAAAACATAATACTTGGTTAAATTGGAGCAAGTCGAGGTAAGTGACTTGTCTAACCTTGTGTGAGGGAAATTCCCCCTAGGATTGATAATTGTAATGTGTGAAAAGTCGTGTACACGAGGTGACAAGTGTGTACATAGGCTAAATGTGAAAGATTATATTTTAAATTGTGTAGATCACTGTTGCGCATTAATTAAATTATTTTATTTTGTTATATTCTTCATTATTGATTTAATGTTTATATTTTAAATTTGCTTGACATTTTCCTGCTAATTGTTTTATCTGTTTAGTTGGAACTTAGTTTCTTTTATTCTGTGCATTATTTGAAGGTTGATTTTCTTTAAATTAAATATTCTTAATATGAAGTATTTGACATTTTAAAACTTGATATTGAAGCAACGTATTAAAGATTTTGGAATATTATTTTCTTGAATTATTTACTCCTGAATATTTTTGTAAGATTTTCGTACTCATTGTGATGGAGCAGTGAGCTCTTTATTGTGAAAAAAATATTATTGTTGAATTATTTTGACATGAGCCGTGAGCTCTTTATTGTGGAGAAATATTATTGTTGAATTATTTTGACATAAGCCGTGAGCTCTTTATTGTGGAAAAATATTATTTTTGAATTATTTTGGCAAGTTAAATTATTTGAGCACCTGAGGTACAAATTGTGATATATTGTGATATTGATATGCATGCGGTGGTATAAAGTCTGGGTATTGAAATGCATGCGGTGAGATAAGGGTGGCTTGATACGCGTGGCTAGTAGGGGGAACTACTAGAAGTCATGCGGTGTGATAAGGATGGCTAAAACGCTGGATGCTATTTCGGGAAAAATATTTTCTTTAAAATAAATTGTGAAGGCTCCCGCGTTGAGATAAAGAAATGAGATATTATGAATTTATTTATGATTTGGGACTACGAGGTGGTACCTCGGGAGTGCCCTTGTTGATATTGATTTAAGGACGCATTAGCCTTTGATTATTGTTGTGATTTTCTTAAAGTTGAAAAGAATTCTGTTTTGTTTTCACGAGATATTTATTTGCCATTATTTGATATAATTAAATGTGACATACTACTTGATTCATTTCCATTGTCATTTTATCTTATAATATTGTTTAAACATTTTACCATGCCATTATTTATTCTCTAGTAGGGCCTGACCTGACGTCGTCACTACTCTACGGAGGTTAGGCTTGGCACTTACTAGGTACCGCTGTGGTGTACTCATACTATGCTTCTGCACATCTTTTTGTGCAGATCCAGGTACATCTTATCAGACCACGCATCAGTAAACTAGCTGAACGAGGAGACTTCGAGGTATATCTGCCAATTTACCCAATACCCATCCACAAATCTGAAGCCCAATTTACCCAATACCCTACAGAGTACAGTCTACTTACGTTACTTTCCTAGTCTACTTCCTTAGAAATTAGAAAATAGAAATTGTCTTAGTTCTAATTAGGGTTCTTGAGTCCTGACTTTCCTTCGTCCTCTCGTCGCCTGTTGCTGCTGTGCCTGGCTGCCTGTTGTGACGCCTTCTTCCTCTTTCGCTGCTCGTCGCCTCCAGTCCTCCACGCCTCTTCCTTCTTCCTCAAGTTACCTCCTTCTTATGAGTTCCTTTTCTGTAGTTCTCTCCTTCTTCTGAGTTCTAATGTACATAAATTTGCAATGTATAAAAAGAAAATTGCAATGTGCATGCTAATAAAATTTCAATATGCATAAAATAAATCTTTAGACTATTATTACTTTATTAGTATTGCTGGTTTCTTTCAATTTTTGATTTTTCTGCTCTTGTTTATACTCCCTCCATTCCAATTTATGTGAACCTATTTGACTGGGCACACGGTTTAAGAGAAAATGAAGACTTTTAGAATTTGTGGTCCTAAACAAGTCAAAATGGGGCCCAGAGTATTTGTGTGGTTATAAAAGTTTCTCATTAAGGGTAGAATTAGAAGTTTAAGCTAAATTATTTCCAAATTTAGAAAGGAGTCATTCGTTTTGGAACGGACCAAAAGGGAAATAGGTTTACATAAACTGGAACGGAGGGAATAGTATTTACGCGTGTTTGTCTCTGACTTTTAGGACTCTTTCGAGTTAACATTTGCCAAAATGAAGTGACAATTGCATCCTCTATTTTTTGCCACTATTTTTGCTTTTGTTCTTTTGAAATAGAAGTGACAATTGAATCCTTAAGCAGACAATCAACTTGATTTTATGCGAGTTGCGACATGCTTGATTTATATTGTATACCAGTTTGTATTTTTAATTCTGTTTTCATTCAATTTTGTATAGATGACAGAAGTTGAATGTAGAGTGAGTGAGGTGGGTTCATCTAAAAGCAAACCTACTTCTTCACCTACAAGTTCAGTTGAAACTAGTCAAGCCCCCCCCCCAAAAAAAGAAAATTCATATAATCTATATCAACTGCTTGGGATCATTTTGAAAAGTTTAAAGATGATAATGGAGCTGATAGAGCAAAGTGTAAACATTGTGGTCGTGATTATAAGGCTGATTCACGATTGAATGAAACAACATCACTGAATACTCATTTAAAGAAGTGTCCAAAAATACCACGATACGGATACCAATAGCTGAAGGATACCAACAGCCGATAAGAACTGGATATAACTTAAATCTAACAATGGAAAAAATGTCAATATAAAACCAACAGTCGAAGGATCACAAATTTACAATCAACAGTGAAAATAATAGAAGCACGAATAGCCATAATGAATAGACGGTAATAAAGAAACGAATGACGATTCAATCCATCAAGTTATTCCTAATGTACAATTTACAACAAGAATTTCCCGAGGTAACATTCCTCAAAATCTCAAATCATAAATCATCACTTTCATAGATTACACGCACAACACCTCGTGCCCACATTTTTCCAAATCATTTTCGCACGGCAAAACCCCACGTGCCACGATGTACATTGTATCCGTATCAAATGCTACTTTAAAATATTTAAAAGATTTAATCATATACAATAAGGCATAATAACAACCCGGTATAAAGTAGGAAATCAATTGAGAAAAATGAGTTTATTTTAGAAATCATTTGCGTGAAGAAATTAACGTTTTCAATTAAATAAAGCATTAGATAGCTACTGTACTAAATCTAGAATTTGTTAAATAAAAACATAACAATGATTTATAAGTAAGATAAAATCATCAGATAGGGATGAGGAGTTTATGTTGAAAATCAATTAAAGCAAAATAAGACAATTATTAAGAATAGTAAAATACCGAATGAAACAACGAGTTTTAACGTAAGAGTCACATAAAATAAGCATGTTAATAATTCTTTTATTTAAAACTGTTGTATTACCAATAACTCAACAGGGTATGGGATAATGACTCAACGTAGTAAATTCATCGTAAAAATCAATTCACCAAAATAATAATAATGGGAAAGGAAAATAGGAAATGACGGCAAAGCAGTAAACTAGTGAAAACAACTCAATCCTCAAAATTAGTAAACCCAGATATCAGCCCTCAACATCTCACATGATAAATACCGAAAGCTAACACAATACAACAATGAATACAACACACATAATCCTATCCCACCGTACAAACACAATCCTCCCTTATTTTACCATATCAATATCAAGAATAACATATAAAATTTGTCGCGGCGTGCTACCCGATCCCACCATATCAATATCAAATTCTCCCTTATTTCACCGTATCACATATCTTCCCTTATTCCACCCGTTGCGGCGTGAAACCCGATCCCACCATATTTTTATTTCACAATCCTCCCTTATTTCATCTATTGCAGCGCGCAACCCGATCCACATGCAATTTAAATTAACAACAACAATCCAATCACTCAATTTACAAGAATCTCCACAATCAAAGTGTATGAGTACACGGCAGAAAAATAGAACCACGTAATAATCAAATGAATGCAACAAATATTACAAAAACAACAAGACAAGTAAAACACGTGACAACTAAGGTATGCAAGTAAAACAGTTAAGACAAGTAGCAAATAGGCACAAAGTCATGGAAAGGGACTCAACAATTAAGAGGTAACAAGACAATAAGAAAGGCAATAACTTCAGTTAAGGCATATAAGGGAAAAATAATAAGTAAGAGATACAATAAGTGCTAACAACTTTAAATATAGCATGTAAGAGTAGATTAACAATGAAAGATATAACACATCATGACAATTCAATTGAAGGCATGGAAATAGCCTAGATAACCTAAACCGGTCAAATACCACATACAGCCCGTGTACCCACTCGTCACCTTGCATACACGGCTTTTACGTAATACAAATAGCACAACCAACTCGAGCCCTAAGGGGTAGTCCCCCCCTCTACAAAGCTAGACAAGATACTTACATCAAAGAAGCTAAACCGATACTCTAAAATAACCTTCTCGTGTGAAACAACCTCCGGACGACTCAAATCTAGCCAAAATAACTTAATATCATAAATAAAAATCATAGGAAAAAATTTTGAATAATAAAGTTTTGATCTTTAAAGAAAACTAAAAAGTCAACAAAAAAAGTCAACCTCGAGCTTTCACATTGGAACCCGACAAAATTCACAAAATCCGAACACCCACTCTAATACGAGTCCAACCATACCAAGATTATCAAATTCTGATATCAATTTGCCCCTCAAATTCTCATTTTACATTTTTGAAAGATTATACAAAAATTCCCATTTTCTCTCATTCAATTCACAAATTTAATGGTAAAAACAATTATGGAATCATGAAATATAATCATTCTGGGTGAAGAACACTTGCCCCAATCCAACCCATGAAGAACCCCTCAAACATCGCTCAAATCCGAGGTCTCTAGCTCAAAAGATGATAAATGGAACAAAACCCTCGATTGGGAATTAATATTCTGCTGCCCAGGCATTTTCACATCGCGATCACGGAAATACAAATGCGATCACGAAGAAGAAACAACAACTGCCCAAAAATGCATCAATCGCGAAAAAGAAATAATGCTGCCCCCACAAAAGCATTACGCGCACGCGAATTAAGGGATGCGAATGCGGTTCACAGTGTCCTCCGCTTACGCGAACCATATGACATGAACGCGAAGAACAATAAACCTGGCCTCACCAGCATCATCGCCCACTATGCGATCGCGAAACAACAAATGCTAATGCGATGAAGTAGAACCCACACGTACGCGATCGCAGACGTATCACTACGAACACGAAGAAGGAAAAATGGTCAGTCATAAAATAGCCTACACGATCGCGAACAAGGAAATCAGGCACCAGCAAAACAACAATCTAATAACATGGAGAAATGGCCCGTAGCCCATCCGAAACACACCTGAGGCCCCAGGGACCCCAATAAAATATACCAACAAGTTTCATAACATAATGCGGACCTGCTCGAGGCCTCAAATCAAACTTAATGAACTAATGAACTTTCAACTTCTACAACTCGCGCCGAATCATATCAAATCAACCCGGAATGACGTCGAATTTTGCATGCAAGTTCCAAATGATACAACGAAGATATAATAATTCTCGGAATTGAAATCCGGACTCGATATTAACAAAGTCAACTCTCGGTCAAACCTCCCAACCTTCCAAACCTCCAACTTTTCAATTTTTGCCAAAATGTGCAGAAACCTTCTAGAAATATCCAAATGCAAATCCGGGCATACACCCAAGATCAAAATACCATCTGGACCTAATGAAACTATATAAACTCCGATTCGGGGTCGAACACACAAAAGTCAAACTTGGTCAACTCTTCTAACTTAAAGCTTTAACAATGAAATTCATTTTTCCAAACTAATTCTGAATCACCCAAAAACTAAAACAGGTGATACACGCGAGTCGTAATACATCATACGGAGCTACTCATGTCCTCAAACCACTGAGCGACGTGCAAATTCTCAAACGACCGGCCGGGTCATTACATTCTCCCCACTTAAATATATGTTTGTCCTCGAACGTGCCAAGAGTCGTTCCAAATCCGTTGAATCACTGTGTAACCTTACCATACATATACCCGGGGGTGATCCCACGTCACCCCAATCCATGTAAGCCTGACCATACAACATAACTGAAGATCTTTATTTTGACCTTAGCACATAAACCTTGGAACTCAATTCCCAACACCCGAAATTCCTTACAAGCCTCGAATCTCTCATCTGCACACTGTACAAGTCTGCACAAGCTATATCAAGCCACGACCATAACCCGAGACGTAATCACATGATATACCACACCACTCGCATACTCGTAGAAAAAATTCCCGATCACAGTAGCTGCTCAAAACAAACCCAATATCGGTAATGAACCTCATATCAAATAAAACCTTGTGCAAAACCTTCCTACGCTGCTGATGATGAAATAAACACGCAGAAACTTATAACTACTCATCAGGTCAAAAAGTACCACTACAACGCAATGCTATGAACCTATCACACATAGTAGGGCCAAGACACACGAATCTAACACAAAGGATCATATCCCAATATAGCCCCGCTGCAATGCGCGACTCATCCAGACACCGGTCCATACGAAATGCCTCAAGCTACAATACTCAAAATCCACCACTATTCGCAATTTGACATCAAGCACACGAAATGCATGACCATAACCATGGAGAAGTAAATAACACAATATACCACAATCCGAAAAGACCATAGCCAAGGCACCATTAACCATTCAACACCCCAATAACCCTCTTGCTTGAATTTCGCTACAAGGCCCAAATAGAACTGCACCGGGTGCGCATATAACCAACAAATCACAACCCCTCATAGAGTAGAAGAGAAACACATAGAACATATCAAGGCACGAACATGTTCAACTCTAACCGAATGACACACCTTTCAGCAACAACGGTGCTGATTCTCTAAATCCAACCCGGTGTGGAATACTCATCCTCCTCGGGCCTACCAATGGGATACCAAATCAACTCCGGTCATCCCCAAATGAACAAATAGCTCTCTAAAATCCCATAAAGATTTAATCATAACACGTACCACCATCGAGCTGACTATGGCCACATCTTCACAGTTCGCAACCCCGAAACAATTTGCTTATGAGATCTATCAGTCTCCAAATCCATAGAACACCTGAATTACCATAGCCGAACCCAACTCCACCACCTGAATGACTAACATATCTCTCATACATAATTATCCTCACGAGAAATACCTCTATAAGCTATCTATGCCACATAGCAAAATCTGAACATCAGTAGCCGATCAACCAGGCGAGTACCGCAATACCAGTGAAGCATTCGTAAGTCAAAACACAGTGCGCCTTCTGAAATGCGCACCCTTCTCAAGCAATACTATGTAGTAATAACATTTCTCTAGTTATCTAGAACAGTCCATATTGTCTAAGATTTCATGACATTCCCTTCAAAACTAAACCGCCACTTTGTTCCTGCAAATCTCAATCCCACAGAGCGCACCACATCTATCATGCCATTATATGAAAAGTACGATAATCTCATAATCAAATCTGAGTCATCAACAAAATACATACCCAATCAGTCAAAAATCTTCCGTTTGATCCCATCCAGGAGAAAATCACAATGCGCAACATGCTCCTCACACTGGTAGAAATTATCCTTCTCAAACAGTGATAGAAACTGTCGAGAACTCTTCGAAATCCATTTTCACATAGCCAAGCCATCAGAACTGAATCTCTCTAACTCAACCAAGCCACGCAGGTCGCCAAACCCAAGAGTATTGCCATAAAACACCTGTAGAGACTCACCACATCATAACTACCCAAAGAACCGATCATACCATTCGTGTTGATCCAACCCACTACCAAACTGCCCTATTCCTCCAAGTTCCTTCCGAATTACCCTGAAGGTGATACTTCTCCTTGTCAAAACACCACGATCCTTACCAAAGTTCACCACTAGAGATCCTAGCACGAACCACGTAGCCCAGAAGCTCATAAACCACTATATTTCCTTTAAAGCACCCCATAATGCTGTAACCGAGATACCCACTCTGAAGAGACCTCCTGTGAGTCTGAAGCCATTTCTCTAACCTCTCTGATATTGAAGTGTAGAATTATTAATGATGTAGAAATACCGCAAGTCCCAGTGGTAACCCATGCAAATATCATATCTTAATCATATACAAATTCCGGGAAACCCTTCGATATCCCATATACATCTCATGCCAAACTGATACCATATGACCCTGCAATCTGACCGCCGATAGTGGACTCTCCCAGTTGGCGCGAAGCCATAGGACATAACATCCGATGATCCACAATATTAACCTTCATATCTCGTACAACACCAATCATGAGATACCTCAAATCATATACTAAGCGTATGTCCATCCTCGTGACCGTCAAACTCGCTTCTTCTAGTGCCTTGAATGATAATATGTACGAATACTCCATATAGTCCCTAATACCACCCACTATCCTCGAATCATCATCCACCTCATGACCCTACCATGATCGCGACAAATAAGCAACCAATTAAATCTTCTCGAGCTCATACTTATCACTAGATGCCAGAATCTGTTGCACACCCACGTGAACAACTGACTGACCTCTCAATACATCCGCATCCTCAGTTTTGACGACACATTGAGATAATGTTTGAGCATCCCTGGCTCCCTCGTAGCCCAGTCACATCATCACAAACCATCGGCGCAATATAGTACACGAGTGGATGCAAAGGTATACAAGATATATGCTTCAAGCTGAATCAATGCCACATGATAAGAAAATGAAGAAGTGGAGTTTCCTAGTAGTTCCATAGCCTCTCGAAGATAAGTATAGACGTCTCCGTACCGATCCGCATGACTCTACTAAACCTACTTATGACTCGTAGCACCTATGAACCTAGAGCTCTGATACCAACTTGGCAAGACCCCAATTTCTCTCCGTAAGATGTCGTGATGGCACCTAGTCTCTAAGACTAGGTAAGCCTAACACTTGCTGATTTAATAATAGATTTCTAACCAAATAACTAATAAGCATGAAACAAAAGTTTCTATAATAATCCAAAAATCTCAACGTGATACAATATCCCAAAACCGGTAGTATAAGTCATAAGTTTTCCTAAGAGTCACTAGGAATAACTATACAATATATCACTGTCCAGGAATAATAGGAAACAATGGAAATAAAAGAACAGAAGGTGACTTTGAAGCCTGCGAATGTCAAGTAGGTATACCTTGAAGTCTCCAGTTGTGCAAACATAAATCTCAAACCAACTCGATCATAAATACCTGGATTTGCAAAAAAATGTGTAGAAGCGTAGTATGAATACACCACAATGGTACCCAGTAAGTATCAAGTGTAACCTCGGTAGAGTAGTGATGAGGTTAGGTTAAGACACCTATCGGACATGTAAACCTGTACATGATATAACTTAAATCTAACAATGGAAAGAACGTCAATGTAAAACCAACAGCCGAAGGATCACAAATTTACAATCAACAGTGAAAATAATAGAAGTACGAATAGCCAAAACGAATAGACGGAAATAAAGAAACGGATGACGATTCAATCCATCAAGTCATTCCAAATGCACAATTTTCAACAAGAATTTCCCGAGGTACCACTCCTCGAAATCTCAAATCATAAGTCACCACTTTCATAGATTACACGTACAACACCTCGTGCCCACATTTTTCCAAATCCTTTTCGCACGGCAAAACCCCACGTGCCACCATGTACATTGTATCCGTATCAAAAGCTACTTTAAAATATTCAAGAGATTTAATCATATACAATAAGGAATAATAACAAACCAGTATAAAGTACGAAATCAATTGAGAAAAATGAGTTTATTTTGGAAATCATTTGGGTGAAGAAAATAGCATTTTCAATTAAAATAAAGCATCTGATAGCAACTGAATAAAATTTAGAATTGGTTAAATATAAACATAACAACGATTTATAAGTAATATAAAATCATCAGATAGGGGTGAGGAGTTTATGTTGACAAATCAATTAAAGAAAAATAAGACAACTATTAAGAATAGTAAAATACCGAATGAAACGACGAGTTTTAACGTAAGAGTCACATAAGATAAGCATGTTAATAATTCCTTTATTTAAAATCATTGTATTACCAACAACTCAACAAGGTATGAGATAATGACTCAGCGTAATAAATTCATCTTAAAAATCAATTCACTAAAATAACAGTAATAGGAAAGGAAAACAGGAAATGACGGCAAAGCAGTAAACTAGTAAAAACAACTCAATCCTCGAAATTAGTAAACCTAGAAATATCAGTCCTTAGCATCTCAAATGATAAATACCGAAAGCTAACACAATACAACAATGAATACAACACACACAATCCGATCCCATCGTACAAACACAATCCTCCCTTATTTCACCATATCAATATCAAGAATAACATATAAAATTAGTTGCGGCGTGCTACCCGATCCCACCGTATCAATATCAAATTCTCTATTATTTTACTGTATCACATAATCCTCCCTTATTCCACCCGTTGTGGAGTGCAACCCGTTCCCACCGTATTATTATTTCACAATCTTCCCTTATTTCATCTGTTGCGGCGTGCAACCCGATCCAAAAGTAATTTAAATTAACAACAACAATCCAATCACTCAATTTACAAGAATATCTACAATCAAAGGGTGTGAGTACAAGGCAAAAAAAGAACCACGTAATAATCAAATGAATGCAACAAATATTACAAAAATAACAGGACAGGTAAAGCACATGACAACTAAGGTGTGCAAGTAAAACAGTTAAGACAAGTAACAAATAGGCACAGAGTCATGGAAAGGTACTTAACAATTAAAAGGTAACAAGACAATAGGGAAGGCAATAGCTTCAACTAAGGCATATAAGGGAAAAATAATAAGTAAGAGGTACAATAAGTGCTAACAACTTCAAATATAGCATGTAAGAGTAGATTAACAATGAGAGATATAACACATCATGATAATTCAATTGAAGGCATGGAAAGAGCCTAGATAACCTAAACCGGTCAAATACCACATACATCTCGTGTACCCAATTGTCACCTTGCGTACACGACTTTCACGTAACACAAATAGCACAACCAACTCAAGCCCTAAGGGGTAGTTCCCCCCCCCCCCCATAAAGTTAGACAAGATACTTACCTAAAAGAATCTACAATGATACTCTAAAATGACCTTCTCGTGTGAAACAACCATCGGACGACTCAAATCTAGACAAAATAACTTAATATCATAAATAAAAATCAAAGGAAACAATTCCGTATAATAAAGTTTTGATCTTTAAAGAAAACTAAAAAGTCATCCAAAAAAGTCAACCCCGAGTTTGCATATTGGAACCCGACAAAATTCACAAAATCCAAACACCCACTCTAATACGAGTCTAACCATATCAAGATTATCAAATTCCGATATCAAATCGCCCATCGAATCCTCATTTTACATTTTTGAAAGATTATACAAAAATTCCCATTTTCTCTCATTCAATTCATAAATTTAATGGTAAAAACAATTATGGAATCATGAAATATAATCAATTCCGAGTGAAGAACACTTGCCCCAATCCAACCCGTGAAGAACCCCTAAAATATCGCTCAAATCCGAGGTCTCTAGCTCAAAAGATGATAAATGGAACAAAACCCTTGATTGGGAATTAATATTCTGCTGCCCAGGCATTTGCACACCGCGATCGCGGAAATACAAATGCGATCGCGAAGAAGAAACAACAACTTCCCAAAAATGCACTACGCGATCGCGAAAGAATGCATACGATCGCGAACAAGAAATAACGTTGCCCCCCAAAAAGCTCTACATGAATGCGAATTAAGGGATGTGAACGCAGTTCACAATGACCTCCACTTACGCGATCTCGAACCATATGACGCGAACACGAAGAACAATAAATCTGGCGTCACCAGCTTCGTCGCCCACTACGCGATCGCGAAACAACAAATGCGAATGTGATGAAGCAGAACCCACACGTACGCGATCGCAGATCACTCACTGCGAACATGAAGAAGGAAAAATGGTCAGTCAGAAAATAGCCTATGCGATCGCGACTGGCACTTCGTGACCACGGACAAGGAAATTAGGCACAAGCAAAACAACAGTCTAATAACATGGAGAAACGGTCCATAGCCCATACGAAACACATCCAAGGCCCTCGGACCCCATCGAAGCATACCAACATCCATAACATAACGCGGACCTGCTCGATGCCTCAAATCACATCTACCAACATCAAAACTATGAATCGCACCTCGAATCGAACTTAATGAACTTTCAACTTCTACAACTCACGCCATATCAAATCATCCTGGAATGATGTCAAATTTTGCATGCAAGTCTCAAATGACACAAAGAAGCTATACCAACTACCAAAATCGAAATCCGGACCCAATATCAACGAACTCAACTCCCGGTCAAACCTCTCAACCTTCCAAATCTCAAACTTTCCAATTTTTGCTAAAATGTGCCAAAACCTTCTAGAAATATCAAAATGTGAATTCGGGTATACTCCCAAGTCCAAAATCATCATCCGAACCTAATGGAACCATAAAACTCCGATCCGAGGTCAAACACACAAAAGTCAAACTTGGTCAACTCTTCTAACTTAAAGCTTCAACAACGATGTCCATTCTTCCAAACTAATTCTGAATCACCCAAAAACTAAAACTGGCGATACACACAAGTCGTAATACATCACACGGAGCTATCATGCCCTCAAACCACCGAACAAAGTAAAAATACTCAAACGACCGGTCGGTTCGTTACAAACATCTTCACGTGAGATGCATGGCTCACATACTTAATCTAATTGTGCAAGATGGTTTGAATGAAATTTATTTTTCTATAAAACGTGTTAGACAAGCTGTGAGGCATGTGAGATCATCTTCGCAAAAGACCTTAAAGTTAGGGAATATTGTGCACATCAAGAGGTAGAATGTAGCAAAACATTGTGTTTGGATGTTCCTACCAGGTGGAATTCCACCTATTTGATGTTGGAAACAACACAAAACTTTGAGAAGGCTTTTGACAAGCTTCCTCTTTTTGATGATGGATTTTCTACTCATCTTTGTACGCATGTTTGTGAGGATGGGAATGTTTCAGGTCCATTTGTATGTGATAATTGGGTGAATCTGAGAATCGTGATAAAGTTTCTTGAAAGATTTCACGAGCTCACCGAAAAAGTTTCAGGTTCACGTTATGTCACTTCTAATTGTTCATTTGAGGATATATGTGAGATTGATAGTCATTTGAAAGCTTGTTTAGCTAGCGATGATACTAATTTGAGTAAGATGGCATGGAAGATGAAAGTAAAGTTTTAAAAATATTGGGGTGAACTTGAAAAGATGAATAAAATGATATTCATTGCTTATGTATTAGACCCTCATAACAAATTAGAGTATGTTGGTTTTGCACTTGAGGAAATGTTCGGGGAGGAACCAAGGAAGAAATTAACTGTCGAAGTGGATGCTTATTTGAATTCTTTATTTGGGAGTATCAATTTTTTTTTCAAGAGGATGTTACCTTCAATCATCTCCATCTAGATCTACTTCATTTGATGACACATCTGATTCATATAGTGGGAATGTGAGAACAAAATATGAGAGAAAACACCTTCAGTTGAAAGGAAAAAGGAAGACCCTGGAAGTGGAGGTGCTAAATATGAGTTGGAAAGATATATTAGTGAAGGACAAGAGCAAATGTCTAATGATTCTTACGACTTTAAAATATTAGATTGGTGGAAAATTAATGCGCCTCAATTTCCTGTTCTATCTGAGCTAGCTCGTGATGTATTGGCCATTCCAATTTCTAGTGTTGTATCATAATGTGCATTTAGCACTAGTGGCCGTATTCTTGATTCATTTAGGAGTTCATTGACTCCTTGTTTGGTGCAAAGTCTTGTTTGTGTTCAAGATTGGTTTAGATGTTAGGGTACTCCTATTAATGTCAAAAAAGATTTGGAGTTTCTTGAGCAAATTGAACTTGGTAAGATTTTGCGTTTTATGAGTGTTTTAGTAAAAATTAATTTACTTTGTAAGTTTACATGACACACTTTATCAAGTTATATTTAGATATGGCAAAGAGCGGAAGAGAAGCTTGCATTGTTGAAAATAATACTAGCATTGTTGATGCATAGTTTGAACAAGTAGTAAGTTTAAAGATTTGCTTGTTTTATGATATCCTTTTGTTATTTATAATTAAAAATATTTTATTTAACTTGTGGTATTTTCTTATCTTTAGGTTCAACTATGCTCGTGGTCCTAAAGCTAGATTACCTATTTGGAAACATTTTGAGGTAGCTGAAGAAAATGAAGAAGTCCGCAAAGCAAAGTGCGGTCATTGTGGTCGAGTTTATAATTGTCATCCGAAGTATTATGGCACTTTTGTCTTAGTGAAGCATATTAAAAAGTGTCTCATGCCTCATCCAGTGATTCATATTTAACACTTTACGTATCCTTTTCTAGACTTACTTTGTGGCTTGTGTACAAAAACCCAACACTCGAGCATACACAGTATGTTTCCCAAAACCCGATAATCATAAGTCACAAGCTACAGAAGAAAGACTAGTATCTCTATACACCAGAGTCTAAGAAAATACGGGAAGGTAAATGACATATGAGGGAACAGAGGGGGACTCAGAGGTCTGCGGATGCGGCATATGTACCTTGAAGTCTCCGTACAACAGCAAGCACCCTCAGCTAATAACGAGGATGATAAGAAGCACCTGGATCTGCACACAAAACATGTGCAGAAGAGTAGCATGAGTACACCACAACGGTACCCAGTAAGTGACAAGCTTAACCTCGGTAGAGTAGTGACGAGGTCAGGCCTGGGCCCTACTGGGATATAATATTAAGACAAATGATATAATAAAATGAAGTAAAATGGAGAATTTAACAGAAAGAATTCACAGAGAAATAACAACACAACCCAATGAGATAACAACAAGGGCGCTCCTGAGATACTGTCTCGTAGTCCCAAAAGTAAATACTCAACAGAGGATCTCCCGAGATACCGTCTCGTAGTCCCAAAAGTAAATATGCGAGGAGATCTCTCGAGGTACCACCTCGTAGTCCCAAAAGTAAATATACAGGGAGAACTCCCGAGGTACCATCTCGTAGTCTCAAAAGTAAACACACAGTTCAGCCGATAAATAGAACAGTTAACAACAAGAATTCTATAGTTTAGACTGATAAAGATCAAGGAAGGACAAGAAATCAACTAGGTAGGTTGCAGAGAGTTCAAATAAGTAGTTAAAGCATGTAGACATGCGATATTAGACTAAACATGATAACTACACATGCTGGTATAACTCAATTAAGATGAAAACAGGTTGCTACTCAGTAAAAATTAGGTTTTACAACAAAAGGCCCGTTTACGCACTCGTCACCTCACGTACACGACGCTCACATATCACAACCGTACCAAATCCTAAAGGGGTTCCCCCACACAAGGTTAGGCAAGCCACTTACCTCGAACCAAGCTCAATCAATCCGTAAGAATGCCCTTTCCTCGATTATCCGACTCCGAATGGCCCAAATCTAGCTAAACACAATTACATATCATAAATACAACTATAATAGACTAATCTAATTAATGAAATCAAGACTTTAACAAGAAATTCAAAAATTGCCCTAAAAAGCCTCCTCGGTCCTATGACTCAGAATCGGGTAAAAGTTACAAAATATGAACACCCATTCACTCACGAGTTCACTTGTACCAAAATTATCCAAATCCGATATCCAAATCCCAATCAAAATTCAAAAACTTTGTTGAAGAACTTCTCCCATTTTCCCCAAATTTCTCAACCAAATTCCTTAATTAGATGATGAAATCAACTATAGATTAGTGGAATATAACCATAAACGAGTTAAGAATCATTACCCCAAAGTTCTCTCTGAAAAACCCTTGAATTATCACTGTAACGACCCGACAGGTCATTTTGAGCTCTAACGTATCATTCGACGGTTTGAGGCCATGAGTAGCTTCACTTCGAGTATTATGACTTGTACGTGTGGTTGGAATTGAAATTCGAAAAGTTAAGAGTTGATTTGGAGAGAAAATTCTAATTTCAGAAGCTTTAAGTTGGAGGAGTTGGCTAAGGGTTGATTTTTGAGTAAACGACCTCGGAATCGGGATTTGAAGGTTCCAATAGGTTTGCATGATGATTTTGGAATTAGGCGTATGTCCGGATCGAATTTTGGATGACCTGGGAGCGTTTCAGCGCTTATTGTGGAAAGTTGGCATTTGGAAGAATTTCATTAATTTGGGGTGAAGTGCATTTTAATGTTATCGATATCCGTTTGGGATTTTGAGTCTGGGAATAGCTTCGTATGATGATTCTGGCCTTAGGAACGCGTCCGGAAGTGGATTTGGAGGTCCGTAGGTCATTTTAGGGTCATTTGGCGAAAGTTGGAAATTTGGATAATTTTGAGAAGTATGACCGGGAGTGGACTTTTTGATATCAGGGTAGGATTCCGATTTCGGAAGTGAGAGAAGGTCCGTAATGTCAATTATAACTTGTGTGCAATATTTGAGGTCAATCAGACGTAATTTGATAGGTTTCGGCATCGATTGTAGAAGTTTTAAGTTCCAAAGTTCATTAAGTTTGAATTGGAGGGTGATTCGTGTTTTTAGCACTGTTTGATATGAGTTGAAATCTTGACTAAGTTCATATGGTGTTTTAAGACGTGTTGGTATAATTAGTTGAGGTCCCGAGGGTCTCGGGTGGATTCCGGATGGTAAGCAGATCGAGTTTGGGCTTGGAGGAATGCTGGAGGTTCTGTCATCTGGTGTAACCACACCTGTGAGGTTTTGGCCGTAGGTGCAGAGCCGCAAAAGTGGCCAAGAGGTCGCAAAAGCGAAAAGGGAGTGGGGGACTGGCAGTCCGCAGCTGCGGACGATTTGCCGCAGAAGCGTATGTGCACCTGCGAGGAATTAAGTGCAGAAGTGGGCTGGGTAGCTGGGAGACTTCCGCAGTAGCGGAAAATTTTGCTGCACCTGCGGAACTGCAGAATCTGTCCAGTGAGCACAGATGCGGAGGTCGCCTGGGAAGAATACATAAGTTAGCCAAATCAGGTTTTGGCTCATTTCACCTCTTTTCTCTCGTTGGAGACGGCCTTAGGGGTGATTTTGGAGTGCCATTTTGTCATCCTTCATGAGGTAAGTGATCCCCATATATTGTGAGTTAAATATATGGTTTATGCGTGGATTTAAGCATGAAAATTTGTAGAAATTTGGGTTTTGAATAAAAATCTAGAAATTGGTATTTTTGGATTTTGACCACGAATTTGGGCATAAAACTGAGAATAAATTATATATTTGAGTTCGTAATGTTATGAGTAGTGACTACCTCCAAATATTTTCGGAATCCGGGCACGTGGGCCCGATGGTGATTTTTATCGAATTTTCGAGCGGAGTTGAAAATTGTTGTAAATTGAATTATAATGAGTATTAGAGTATATATTTATGGATTTGCACATTTATTGACTAGTTTTGGAGCGATGGACATCGGTTTGAGTTGTTGGAAAGGCTTTGGAGTTGGTTATGGAATTTCGGAGCGAGGTAAGTCTCTTTTCTAATCTTGTAAGAGGGAAATTAACCC
The DNA here is from genome assembly GCF_000390325.3 of Nicotiana tomentosiformis. NCBI lineage: Eukaryota > Viridiplantae > Streptophyta > Magnoliopsida > Solanales > Solanaceae > Nicotiana > Nicotiana tomentosiformis. Next base: position 103,212,803 of record NC_090822.1, on the reverse strand, counting down.
CATAGGTGAATTGAATTCATGTGTGCTCTTATTTGCGGGGGATACGTACGCACGAGGTGACGAGAGTCCGTACATATCTACTAATTATGCCTATGTCAGGGTAGTTTTAGATTTACACCATGCCTTGTTGATACCGTTATTTGATTATGTTTATTATTTGCCTTGAGAAGAGTTGAGATTTGAGTATGCTTAATAATTGCCTTGAATTTTTTTTTGAGGATTTCGAAACTTGAAAGTTTTCATTTGATTTTTCGTATTTTGAAAAGAATTGAGGAATATTATAATAACTTGAGAAATCTGTGTTCAACCGCGTCGCAACTATATTCTGCGAGCGGGATAAATTTCCACTACTCTCATGGGAGCGGGCCGTTCGCCTCGGCAGGTTAATAGATGCATCTATGGTTCGCGTTGTTCGACCCTCGGCAGTGCACAGTTTAAATATTAATATTAGATCGGGTCATATGACCTCGACATGACTTGCACATGATAACTCTTTGGAACTAATAATACTTGACATTGCTTCATTGGCTTGAGATATAAATTGTTAAATGATAAAAATAAAATTCGGGAATTTCTATTAGTTAGAGGATTGTTTATTATTTTCAGTTATTGAGTTTTCAGCTATATTATGAAAATCCATGCTTAATTATAACATCAGTATCTTATTGTTAGCCTATAGTAAGTGTCAAAGTCGACCTCTCATCACTACGTTTTCGAGGTTAGACTGGATACTTACTGGGTATGCATTGATTTATGCACTCATACTACACTTGATGCACATTTTGTGCAGGTACATATATGTCTAGTGGCTTGTGAGCGCAGTGGCGCAGTTATTGTAGGGAGTTAGGTGAGCTGTATCTCTTGTTACGATTCGCAGCCAGCAGAGTTTCCTTCAGAGTTATTTATATATTTGTTTCCTATCTAATTTGTATTTCGGACAGATGCTGTATTTTATTTTACTTCCTAGTTGATGCTCATGCATTCGTGACACCGGGTTTTGGGGGTACTTATGGGTCGTTCAATAATGTAGTTTTGAAGACATTTCTATTTACTCTGTAAATTTGATCTCTTATTACTTAATTGAAGGAAATTATGATTTCAACAAAACTAAAATGAGTAATTAAGTTAATCAATTATTGTTGGCTTTCTTGACATCGGTGTTAGGCGCCATCACGACCTTTAATGAATTTTGGGTCGTGACAACATGGTATCAGAGCACTAGGTTCACTTAGGTCTCACTAGTCATGAGCGAGTCTAGTAGAGTCTTGCGGATCGGTAGAGACGTCTGTACTTATCTTCGAGAGGTTACATGACTGTTAGGAGCACTTTCCTTCTTGATTCCTCATCGTGCGATTTGATTCCTTTGAGGCTTATGCCTTCATTCCCTTCCTATTCAATCTTATGCGACGTGAAGCGCTTGTTATAAATTTGGATTTTAATAGCACTACTGATGTAGTGCAGGATGTTTCTCCTTGCATATTTGATTGGGCTAATGTTGTCGCCTTGCAGAAGGATGTTCTGTCATCTTAGCTCAGTAGCTGTATTTCTGATGGTTTTGGGCTTATGCACCAATTGCTATGATGTTCATGAGTTGTTATCGCACAGTATTGAAGTAATGGTAGGATACTTGTCTATGTGTAGGGGCAGTGAATGATTTGAAAGTAGGTTTTTCTCAATGCATGATTCAGAGGTTTAGTATTTTATTTCCACCGGAGGAAAGGCAAACAAACTAAGAATGTTCAGGTTTGGGTTGATGGAGTAACAAGACTTAGTATTTTCGAGCATGGTAGATCTTCATCCGTAATGTGGTGTCGTCGTCCTTTATTGAATGTGTTAAATTCGCCGGTGTTATGGCCTTTTTCAAATCGCCTTTGGGGCATAATATTGTGAATGGTGCCGGGGAAGCGGCTGTCAGAGGTCACAATGTGCTGTGGTTCAGGATCGAATCGGTGATTCTAATGTTGATGGCTCAAGGAAGATGATCTTCAGGGAGGTTTAGAGTTGGCGGCGATCTGTTGGTTCAGGTGCTACAGAGATGAATTTTGATTAAGGAAACAACAGGGCAACGAAGGATGAGGAAGGACATGTGGAAGGTGTCTTGTGGTGGTTAAACTTCTAGAGGACCAAGTGTAAGGAAACAGAAGTCGAGTAGTTGCTTAAAGGAGAGGGTTTGACCAAAGTGGGAGAGTGGCAGAGTGTCATATGGGTTCTGTGATAGGATAGCTACATGCATTGAGGAAAGTTTGGAGTGATTTGGGATTCATGATGGATAGTGACTAGGTCTACAGACTTACGTTGGAATATTGGCTACTATACTGAGAAAGATTGGATACGACAGAAAGGAGTTGCTTGATATGAAGAGGAATGCAACATGACTTCGGGTTGGAATGTATTGTCGCACCTGTAGTTGATGTCAATGAGGAGTGAAGGGACTTGTACAGCTGGTGAATGAGCACGGGCTCAGGATGGTTTATTGATTTCGTAGTAATTATACTCAGCGCAGTGTCGTTGGAAGGTGTTGGCATGGAATTTCCACAGGTGAGTTATCTTCGGTGAGCAGGTTAGCGGTTGCATGTAGTTGGCAAAGTTTCTACGAAGAATTCTACCGACTATCCAGTAAGGGGTCGAATATGTGAATTTGGCTAGTGATTCAGAGTGCTCATGAAATGTTTAACAGAAAGGTTGCGAGAAATTTGGCGGGTTGGTTGTGCAAGATCATGTTAATGGGGAATAAGGAGTATTGGTGGGTTCCAGGATTATGAAATGATAGCTTCAAGCTAAGTGAGAGAGCCCCACCGTCTACTATTTGATTGCGTGGTTGTCTACTTATGAGGTTTCTGGTTGTCGGTATATTGGTGGGCTATTATGACTAAGGAAAGAAAACATCAGTGGTAATTTGAGCAAAGGATTGGGGAATGTGTGCTATATATGGCCTTATCGATTCATGTTTAGACTTTGGGGAGACTCAGAGTTTATGCTTCGTGTAGATGTGATGTACAAGGAAGTGAGTCGTGCGAGTGCTTCTTTGAGGAGGTGTTCATGTGCTAGCAGGGCCTTGGAGTTTGATCATATTTGGGAACAAGTCAGAGTGGGTGACTCTCAATAACGGTCCTAGTGGATTCAAAAATTTAAAGTGCAGTGCCTATGGATTTCAAGTCGGTAGTATGGTTAAGTATCGAACATTACAGCGGATTACGAAAAAGGGGCTTGGAGTGTTCTATGTTATCATCGGTCTGCGGTGTAGCATTGGAGGAATGGGAGAAAGTAACTTCGGATTCTTAGAGAAATTATCAGAATGGGTGTACCAGTTGAAGATGCAAATGTGCACACAAGGAGGGTATGAGATGGTTCGTGGGTTTTGAGACAATGTGGTCTTGTGACATGGGGTCACTCAGGATGAGTGCGGATTTGGTTCGTTACGTTTGAATGGAGCTATTATCATTATTTCTAAGGCAAGTAGAGAATAAATTGGAAGAAGCGGAGTTGGTTAGCAATGGTTGAATGGGCATGATGGTGGCAATAATCAGTTCCTTCAGCGTGTTAAGTTATACATGTGCTTTGTGGTGGTACGTGCGAGGCATGATGGCCGCCGTAATTGATTTTTATTTGGAGGCATTTGTGTATTATGGCATGTTATGCGTAGATGGATCCCAGAAGAGTTATGGTCGTTTAGACCACTACTTGAGGTTTGTATTTTCTACGGCTATATGAATTCAGTCACGTGTTGCAATGGTTCTCCTGAAATGAGTAAAGTGAAAGGTTTCTATATGATGAAGTGTGTATCCTATTAGTGGTTCAGGAGTTATGATGAAATTCTTGGGCTCTCGCGTGTTGGTAAGGTAGGTGCGGTAAGCAGCATGAAATTTGTAAGTTGAGGATCAAGGTTGCAGTTCGGTGTTGACAGGGATGTCACGAGCTTGGATGAGCAGGGAAGGATTCAGATGTTTAGAGTAAGCTGGTATCGTCTTTAGCGTCACCTGGGATCGGTGTCCTGCATGAGGGGCTTTGTGTACTGATTTGCAGATTTTTGATTTGCTCTACAACATTAGTATGGCTGGTGGTATGGATGTGCAGACTTGTTACCTGGTGCGGAAGGTCGGGGGAGCGTATTCCGCGGGAAGATTGTATAAGTGTGACATGTAGTCACTTGATTGATTAAAGAATGAAACCAAGTATGGAGATTATGGTCCTACCGCTAATGTGAGAAATTATGCTTGGAAGGCACCCTATCCATTTGGTTGTGAACTGTGGAAGTTTGTTCCAGATTTGACGGCTATTCTTGTGTGTCATGGGAAAATGGGGTATTGTGGATCCTTGAAAGGTTATTAGTCCAGTGCGGTACGATCAGAATCAACTTGAGGTCCGTGGATGGACCTAAATGTGAATGTGAGCTCTATATCAGGCCGGATGTGTTCATTTCAGCATGGCGTTGTTTACGGAGGAGTCTTTGGGCCTTGGGTGCTATTTCTGTCACTAACTATTCCATGTAATACTTTATTGTGCCATGTGGGTTGTGAGACGACTTGATTATTCACACATGTGTTGTAATCCCGTGTAGATTGCAGTGTTATATGAGCAGGATGGCTCTCGAGATACATGTCATTTATTGCACCTTAGTCGTTCTTGATTTTTGTAGCGTATGTCGCTATCTGTCTTCCCCAGGGATGGTATTATACACTTGGCGTGCTTGTGGTCGACATTCGGGTATTTCGTAGTTATGAGCATTTTTGCTCGGTAAGTATTTCCTTATCGATTTTTATGTGTGGATTGGGTGCACTCCACCACGGGTATGTTATCTGGATCGGGTTGCACGCCGCCACGGGTATCATGGTTGGATCAGGTTGCACGCCGCAACGGTATCATGTGTGGATCAGGTTGCACGCCGTAACAGTGTGATGTTGAGTACAGTTCCCCATATCTATTCTTGTGTGTTTTGTTTCTCATTTCTGAGGAAGGTTCATAACACCCTTTCAATTGTTTAATTAGTTACGTGGGTTGAGTAGTTCTTTCCAGAGTTCGTTTTCCTTATGTATCACATTCGAGTTGGTAGCGTGTGGGAACATTGTGGCATCATATGAGATTTTTGGTAGTATCTGAGGTGGCTTATTGCCTGAGCAGCTTATACTGGGTGAGCCGAAATTATTGGACCTAGGATCAGTGCGATAAGATTTATATGAAGTATATTAAAGAGCAAATATCGTTATTTGATTCATAATGAGGTAATGGTTCTTGTCAAGAGGAGAAACTCAATGATTTGTTGACTCGGCAGTTGATTATGAATTTCTACACATACCTTCCGTCGTGGCAGCATTGCAAGAGTTGGAACAAGACTTATATGTGTCATGAGGTGTGTTGTGGGCATCAAATTCGTGGAATTTCCGCTATTGCTATCAGAGGATGTTATTATGGTCATGTGAATTATGCGGTACATGGTGTTAATTCATCAAAGGTATGCAATCATGTATTGGTGCATTGTGTAGCGATTGATAAGGTGTTCGTATGTTGAAAATAGGCCTGGTGGAAAATTTTGGATGTTGGAATTTGGCGCTGTCCTTCGTCTCGGCAATATGGAACCTCTCAATATTTGACTAAATAAAAGGGAGGATCTTCAAATTGACTAAAGCTAATGTGCTCAGCTGAGTTGTGGTAGCACGGGCAGGTGCGTGAGGTGTTAAACAGTGATTTCGGACAACTCTAGAGCAGTTCTTAGCACGTTCGAAGACGAACGTATGTTTAAGTGGGAGAGAATGTAACGACCCGACCGGTCGTTTTGAGCTCCAGTGCGTCATTCGGCGGTTTGAGGCCATGAGTAGCTTCACTTCAGGTATAATGACTTGTACGTGTGGTCAGAATTGATATTCAAGAAGTTCGGAGTTGATTTGGAGAGAAAATTCTAATTTCAGAAGCTTAAAGTTGGAGGAGTTGGCTAAGGGTTGATTTTTTGAGTAAACGACCTCAGAATCAGGATTTGAAGGTTCCAACAGGTTCGTATAATGATTTTGGACTTGGGCGTATGTCCGGATCGGGTTTTGGATGACCCGGGAGCATTTCGGCGCCTATTGTGGAAAGTTGGCATTTGGAAGAATTTCATAGATTTGGGTTGAAGTGCATTTCAATGTTATCGATGTCCTTTTTGGATTTCGAGTATGGGAATAGCTCCGTATGATGATTCTGGCCTTAGGAGCGCGAACATAAGTGGATTTGGAGGTCCGTAGGTCATTTTGGGGTCATTTGGCGAAAGTTGGAAATTTGGATAATTTTGAGAAGTTTGACCGGGAGTGGACTTTTTGATATCGGGGTAGGATTTCAATTTCGGAAGTGGGAGAAGGTCCGTAATGTCAATTATGACTTATGTGCAAAATTTGAGGTCAATCGGACGTGATTTGATAGGTTTCGACATCGATTGTAGAAGTTTAAAGTTCCAAAGTTCATTAAGTTTGAATTGGAGGGTGATTCGTGTTTTTAGCGTTTGATATGAGTTGAAATCTTGACTAAGTTTATATGGTGTTTTGAGACGTGTTGGTATAATTGGTTGAGGTCCCGAGGGTCTCGGGTGGATTCCGGATGGTAAACAGATCGAGTTTGGGCTTGGAGGAATGCTGGAGGTGCTGTCATCTGGTGTAACCACACCATCGAGGTTTTGGCCGCAGGTGCGGAGCCGCAAAAGTGGCCAGGAGGTCGCAGAAACGAAAAGGGAGTGGGGGACTGGCAGTCCGAAGGTGCGGACGATTTGCACAGAAGTGGATGCGCACCTGTGGGGAATGTATCACAGAAGCGGACTGGGCAGCTGGGGGACTTCCGCAGAAGTGGAACATTTTTCCATACCTGCGGAACCGCAGAAGCGGTCCAGTGAGCGCAGGTGCGGAAGTCGCCTAGGCAGAATACATAAGTTAGCCAAATCGGGTTTTGGCTCATTTTATTTCTTTTCTCTCATTGGAGCCGGCCTTGGGGACAATTTTGGAGTGCCATTTTGTCATCCTTCATGAGGTAAGTGATCCCCACATATTGTGAGTTAAATACATGGTTTATGCATGGATTTAAGCATGAAAATTTGTAGAAATTTGGGGTTTTGAAGAAAAACCTAGAAATTGGTATTTTTGGATTTTGACAACGAATTTGGGGATGAAATTGAGAATAAATTATATATTTGAGTTCTCAATGTTATGAGAAGCGACTACCTCCGAAAATATTCGGAATCTGGGCATGTGGGCCCGAGGGTGATTTTTATCGACTTTTCGAACGGAGTTGGAAATTGTTGTAAACTGAATTATAATGAGTATTAGAGTATATATTTATGGATTTGCACATTTATTGACTAGTTTTGGGGCGATGGGCATCGGTTTGAATTGTTGGAAAGGCTTTGGAGCCGGTTATGGAATTTCGGAGCGAGGTAAGTCTCTTTTATAACCTTGTAAGAGGGAAATCAACCCCATAGGTGAATTGAATTCATGTGTGCTCTTATTTGTGGGGGCTACGTATGCACGAGGTGACGAGATTTGAGTATACTTAATAATTGCTTTGAAAAAAAGTTGAAATTGAGGATTTCGAAACTTGAAAGTTTTCATTTGATTTTTCGTATTTTGAAAAGAATTGAGGAATATTATAATAACTTGAGAAATCTGTGTTCAACCGTGTCGCAACTATATTCCGCGAGCGGGGTAAATTTCCACTACCCTCATGGAAGCGGGCCGTTCTCCTCGGCAGTGTCATGACCCAAAACCTAACCCGTCGTGATGGCACCTATCGTGATACTAGGCAAGCCGACCTTCCCAAAACACTTTCAAAATTTAACAGAAATGAATTAAGACATTTAAAATAACCGGAGTGTTTCATAAAAACGGGGGTAAAATCCAAATAAAATATAAGTGCAGAAAAATAGCCCGACATCGGGGTGTCACTAAGTCATGAGCATCTAATAACCAATCTATAAACAGAGTCTATTACAGTCAGTGCCAAATGCCAATACAAGAGAGAAAAGATAATAAGAAAGGAGAAACAAGGACTGCGGATGCCGGCAGCTACCTCGTAAGTCTCCGATAATCAGCCCGCGCACGAACTCAGCGACCGCCATAACCGTACACACCTGGATCTGCACATGAAGTGCAGGGTATAGCATGAGTACAACCAACTCAGCAAGTAACAGAATTAAATAAGGAACCGAGAAGCAGTGACGAACTATAGTAATACAGATCATTTCAAAAGTTTTCAGTAAAGAGTGATCATGCTTTCAAATCCGGTGGTATAAGTCAAATCAGTTCAAGCCCTAGTAAAACAGATATGAATCTTCCAAAAATTTCACAACAACATCAGATAGCAACTAAGTGCAACAATAAATAAAAGCAAGTACAACCTCTCTAGGAAGAAGTCACTCAACTCATCTCATCAGCTCATACTCTTGGCTCTCAGCCCTCATTACATACTCTCAATAGGTACCTGCGCTCACTGGGGGTGTACAGAATTCGGAGGGGCTCCTTCCATCCCAAGCGCTATATCGTTGCGGCGTGCCGCCCAACCCAATCATATAAGTAGCCACAAGGCTCGTTGCGACGTGCAACCCGATCCATATACCCTCACATAGTTCACAGCTCGGCACTCAGGCCCTATCTCAGTCACTAACCTCTCTAGCCCCTCGGGCTCATAGAATATCATAATAATCGGCCCAAACAGAGAATACAACAAGTATCAACAAGAAATGAGAGGGAACAAAGATATAATACACAAGTAAGACTGTGACTGAGTACAAGACAACAATTAGCAGTCAATTCAACAAGTATATGACCACTGTGGGTACCAACAGTGATAACATAAGGCCTAACCATGGTTTCTAACATGAAAGACAGTCAATTGCTCAAAGGCAAGGAAAAACAAGTAATAACAAAGGCTATTCGACTTTACAGTCTCACGGGACGGACCAAGTCACACTCCTTCATGGTGCATGCTCACACGCCCGTCACCTAGCATGTGTTTCACCTCCAAACACTCACATCATACCAATCCTCGGGGTTTCATACCCTCAAAACTAGATTTAAAACTGTTACTTACCTCAAACGCGAAAAAATCCTACTCCGCAATGCCTTTGCCCCTCAAATCAATCTCCAAATGCTCCGAATCTAGCCATAAGCAGTACGAGATAATCAATATTGTTTAAAAGGATCAATTCCATAAGAAATATACTAAAAATATAGCCCCAAAATCCGAAATCGGCTCAACCCGCCCCCTGGGCCCACGTATCGAAACCCGATGAAAGTCACAAAACCCGAAAGCCTATTCACCCACGAGTCTAACCATACCAAATTTATAAAATTCTGACCTCAATTGCCCCTCCAAAACCCCAAAGTTCACTCTCCAATTCCCAAGCCCTAAACCCCCAAATTTCCAACTCAAATCCCTAATTAGGTGATGAAGGAAGCCATAGATTCACAAAATTTAGACCAATCCGGGTTAGAATTACTTACCCCAACGTTTTCCTTGAAAAACCTCGAAAACTCGCCTCTCTCCCGAGCTTCTCAAGTCCAAAAATCGAAAATGAAAGTCCAACCCTCGAGCTGGTGTTTTTCTGCCCAGAAATGCCGCACCTGCGGTCCTCTTGTCGCTTCTGCGATGCCGCACCTGGGGAAATTCCATCGCAGGTGCAGATTTCACTTAAAAATCCTGACGTCGCTCCTGCGGCCCCAAGACCACCGCATCTGAGCCTATCGCAGGTGCGGGAAATCCATTGCACCTGCGTCCATCCTTCGCACCTACGCCCAGCTGCCCGTATCTGCGACCCTTGCAGGTGCGGGAAAATCTTCGCACCTGCGGATCCTGCCTAGCTCCTTCTTGGCCGCATCTGCGGCTCCTTCTTCGCTTCTGCGGACTCGCACTTGCGGTTCCCACTCCGCAGGTGCGGTTACACCAATAGCAGCAGCTTCAGCTGCATTTCCTTAACTCCCATCAAACCGTTAACCACCCGAAATCATCCCGAGGCCTCCGGGACCTCAACCGATCATACCAATAAGTCATGAAACCCATGCAAACTTAGTCGAACCTTCGAATCACTCAAGACAACATCAAAACACCAATTACCCCCGGATTCAAGCCTAAAGAACTTCTAAACTTTCAACTTCCACAAACGACGTCGAAACCTACCAAACCACGTCCGATTGACCTCACATTTTACACACAAGTAAAAATGACACCACAAACCTATTCCAACTTCCAAAAATCCAAGCCGACCCCTATATCAAAATTTCTGTTGCCGGCCAAAATCGCCAAAATTCCAACTTTTGCCAATTCAAGCTTAATTCTACTACGGACCTCCAAATCACATTCCGGACGCGCTCCTAAGTCCAAAATCACCTAATGGAGCTAAAAATTCAAATCTGTGGTCGTTTTCCCACAAGTTGACATCCGATCGACTTTTTCAACTTAAGCTTCCAATTAAGAGACTAAGTGTCTCAATTCACTCCAGAACCACTCCGGACCCGAACCAACCAACCCGGTAAGACATAATATAGTTGTAAAGCACAAAAGAAGCAGAATTGGGGAAAACAGGGCTATAACTCTCGAAACGACCGGCCGAGTCGTTACATGCAGGTTAATAGATGCATATATGGTTTGCACCGTTCGACCCTCGACAGTGCACAATTTAAATATTTATATTGGATCGGGTCGTACGACCTCGCCATGACTTGCGCCTGATAACTCTTTGGAACTAATAATACTTGACATTGCTTCATTGGCTTGAGATATAAATTTTTAAATGATGAAAATAAAATTCGGGAATTTCTATTAGTAAGAGGATTGTTTATTATTTCCGGTTATTGAGTTTTCAGCTATATTATGAAAATCCATGCTTAATTATAACATCAGTATCTTATTGTTAGCCCATAGTAAGTGTGGGACTCGACCTCTCATCACTACTTCTTCAAGTTTAGATTGGATACTTACTGGGTACGCGTTGATTTACGTACTCATACTACACTTGCTACATATTTTGTGCAGGTATATATATGTCTAGTGTCTTGTGAGCGCAGTGGGGCGGTTATTGCGGGGACTTAGGTGAGTTGCATCCTTGTTACGATCCGCAACCAGCAGAGTCTCTTTCAGAGTTATTTATATTTTTTTTCCTATCTAATTTGTATTCCGGACAGATGCTGTATTTTATTTTACTTCCTAGTTGATGCTCATGCATTCATGACGCCGGGTTTTGGGGGTACTTATGGGTCATTCAGTAAAGTAGTTTTGAAGACATTTCCATTTACTTTGTAAATTTTATCTCTTATTACTTAATTGAAGGAAATTATAATTTCAACAATACTAAAATGAGTAATTAAGTTAATCAATTATTGTTGGCTTGCCTGACAGCGGTGTTAGGCGCCATCACGACCTTTAATGGATTTTGGGTCATGACAATCACCTTAATCCGAGCTCTCAAAGTCCCAAAATAGAAAATGGTATAAAACTCTCTAACTTGGCCCTTTTCTGCCCAGCCATTTCGCTTCTTCGGGCTTCCAGTCACACCTGCGACGCCGCACCTGCGGAAATTCCATCGCAGGTGTGAAAATGACTTACGAGGGCAGGGTCCGCTTCTGCGACTAGGGGACCGCACCTACGCGTGCGCACATGCGGACATTTGTCCGCTTCTGTGAACTCCCCACTCAGCTCGCCTTCGGCTTCCGTGATCCCTTCTCCGCAGGAGCGGCTCCGCTTCTGCGGTCCTAGTCTCGCACCTATGCCCACAGGCCAAGCCTCTCCAAACTACACATGCGCTCCTCCTTCCGCACATGCAAGTCTGCACCTTCGGTCACCCCACCACATGTGCGATTACACCAGAATCTTGAAAGCTTCAGTAACTCACACAAGTCTTGACAAGCATCAACTATCTCACAAAAGTCCAAATCCTTTCCCTCTTTACTAGCAGCCTCCTTGACCTTATCCTATGCAGTGCACATGTTGTTGAATAATGCAACATCCATAACAACATGACTACGAGCATAAAGGCGTGGACATTTTATGTTTCGTACACGCATCAGTGCCAAAAGTTCCTCCACATGCTAAATATTATAAAAAATATATGTTAAATATAGAGCTACTAAAAAAAATAAATACACGCAGTGATTAAGGGACTTACAAAAATTAAAATGGACGGGTTAGCATCGTACAACTGCTCAAAAAACCTTCAAACATAGCTGCCAGTCAAGAAGTTTTTGGGAAACTTCTACTTCTTGTCAAACCATTCACAGAATAGTTTCTTATCTTCCTCCGAAATTGGTTTGAGTACGTCTACCTTTGGTTTCTTCTTCTTGATCTATTAAAGTTTCCTCATCTTGCTTGCAGAAATTGGATCATTCCTCAATCTGCTTTACTATCTTCTAACTTTGTACCGAGGTGACTTAACTACATTAGAAGGGCTTTCATTCTGATTTTGCATCTCCCCAAGGATCTTCAACACCTTATCCAATTTCTCATTCACAACCTTCAACTCTTCGTGCACGTCTGTATCACTTGGCTGTGCATTGCACATCCTGCATGGTAATCCTCTACTAATATTAGAAAAAATACCAACTAGTGGTGAACCAGGAATACTCCCACCCAAAGGGTCATCATCAGCAATGTCAGCTTTATCATTAGTCTTTACGCTCACTGCACCAGGTGCCTTTTTAATGGCAGTCACCCATTCCAATTCAACCGCTAGCTGGTCGATTATAGGATCCGCTACCTCATCATCGTATGGTACCAAAATTTTCATGTAGTCTATATACATCTCACGTAGGGTAGAAATAAGGTAAGGGTGCACCTCCTGAAATATAGCATAGATAGAAGTCAATAGACAAGCAATACAAAATAATAGACACAAAGTCTATGATAATCTCCTACTTTGGTTGATTCTAATCTATTGGTGGAGTGTTATTGCACTCCCTATCTTACCACATCAGGGTCATCAACTCTCTTCTTAAATGGATTCCAATCAAGGTCAGATTTCACTTTCTTGTTGTGCTATCTCAACATCCTTGGCAGCGACATGAGTACGACCTTTGATTTCTCGACACTATGATCCAAATAACAAAATTGCTTTGTACGCCCATGCCTACATTTTTTCATGAACCAAAATGTATTAATTTTTGTCTGCAGTAAATAAAATAATACATAATACTCAACTACAAAGAAATTTTGAGAAGGTTTTTTTAATACTTACCATGAATGCCCATGGGAAGCATACATGGCATAACTAGCCGATTTGGACTTTTTACCAGAGATTTTATTTTCCTTACTCTTTCTCACATATGATTTGTACATTGGCAACATGTCTTTAAGTACTCAATTCACCTGACCTTGTCAGTACTCTATCGATATTAGGCTTTGTAATGATCCACCCGGTCATTTTAACTTTTAGAACCCCGTTCCCTAAAATAAAACTTTTCGTAGGTGCTTGTAATGATTTATGACTTGCGGGGATGGTTGGTTCGGGATTTGGAAGTGTTTGAGGTGAAATCGGAACACTTGGTTTCTTAAGTTGGCCTTAAATTGCTAAGTTTGACTTCGGTCAACATTTTGAGAAAACGACCCCGGAATAGAATTTTTATGATTCCAACAGCTCCGTATGGTGATTTTGGACTTAGGAGCTAGATCGGAATTTTATTTGGAAGTCCGTAGTGAAATTAGGCTTGAAATGGCTAAAATAGGAATTTAAAGTTTGAAAGTTTGACCGGGGGTTGACTTTTTGATATCGGAGTCGGAATCCAATTCCGAAAATTTTCATAGCTCCGTTATGTAATTTATGACTTGTGTGTAAAATTTGAGGTCAATCGGAGTTGATTTGATAGGTTCCGACATTGAACGTAGAAGTTGAAAACTCTTAGTTTCATTAAGCTTGAATTGGGGTATGATTCATAGTTTTAGCGTTGTTTGATGTGATTTAGAGGGTCGACTAAGTTCGTATGATATTTTAGGACTTGTTGGTATATTTGGTTGAGGTCCCGAGGGCCTCGGGTGAGTTTCGGATGGTTAACGGATCAAAAGTTGGAATTAAAAAGCTGCTGCAATTTTCTCTTCTGCTGCATTTTCTGGGCTGAGATCGAGCCTCAAATCGAGCCCCAGATATCGAGCCTCAGATCGAGCCCCAGATATCGAGCCCACGATCGAGGCCTGAGTCGAAGCCAGGGACGAGGCTCAGTATCGAAGCCTCGATCGAAGGCAAGGCTCGAGGACATGATAGAAGATAAGGCTCGAGGGCTAGGATCGAGACCCATGCTCGATGCCCTGATCGAAGGCTCAAGCTCGATGCAATGATTGAGGATATGATCGAAGGCCCAACCTCGATACCCTGATCGAGGCCATAATCGAGGTCCAGGCTCGAGCCTGTGATCGAAGTCACGATCGAAGGTAAGGCTCGATGGCATGATCGAAGGTATGGCTCGAGGGCTAGGATCGAGGCCCAACCCTCGATGCCCTGATCGAAGGCACATGTTCGATGCCGCGATCGAGGCCCTGTTCGAGGCCCAGTTCTGAAGTGCTGGGCAGTGTTATAAACAGAGGACATTCGTCTCATTTGCCATTTTTGGCGAACTTGAGCTTGAGCAGAGGCGACTTTTGGCAGATTTCCAAGGGAAAAACATTGGGGTAAGTGATTCTAACTCAGATTTGATCAATATACAAGAATATATCATTGTTTTCACAATTTAATTAGTGTTTTGAGATTGAAATTTGGAAAAGTTTAGAAATCTCATAGAAACGAAATTTTGAGATTTCGGTATCGATTCGGAGTCGGATTTGAGTGAAACTGGTATGGTTGGACTCGTAATTGAATGGGTTATCGGATTTCATAACTTTCGCCGGATTCTGAGTTGTGGGCCCCGCAGGCAAATTTTTAATTAATTTCGGATCTTTTCTTTAAAATGTAGTATTTTCTTATAGAATTGATTCCTATAATATTTAGTGATTGTATCGAATTATTTTGGCTAGATTCGAGCCAGACAGAGTTGGATAATCGTGGAAAAGGCCTTATAGTGGATTAAATTGGAGCAAGACGAGGTAAGTCTCTTGTCTAATCTTGTGAGGGGAAATTACCTCATAGGTGATTAAGATTAAATAATTGTTGCTAATTGTGGGGGCTACGTACGCACGAGGTGACGAGAGTCCGTGCGTAGCTACTATTAATGCTAAAGTCCGGGTAGTTTAGGACTCAAAGCATGTATTACTTGTGTAAATTGTATTCTTTGATTAATTAATATTAATTGATATATATATATATATATATATGAATATATTTATATATATATATATATATATATATATATATATTATGAATTGTTTGATAAAGATATTAAAGGATGAAAATCTCATAGGTTTGATTTCTATTTAAATCAATTAATTGTTAAAAGAAATTTTTCTCCTCCCAAATTCATCTTATAATGAATATACTCCTTGTGGAAAATGTCCTCCTTTCTTGTGGAGCGGGCCGAACGCCTCGGCAGGATAGATGCATCTATGGATCACGCCGCACGTCCCTCGGCAGTGTACACGACACTCTAGATCGGGCCGTACGTCCTCGGCAGAAATCGTGATTAATAATAATAATAATTACACGATGCTTTAGAAATTTATTTAAGCTTGTAAAGCTAATTAGTAAATTGAAAAATCTTTGGAATTTAATAAATTATTATTCTTGCTTGTAAAGGAATTAATTGTTACTCCTGTAAATAAGATTTAATTGATAAATTGGAATTTCATTATTTCCGCTGATTAAATAAATTCTGTAAATCACATTGATTTAAATATCCTAGTTTTATTTCAATTGTTATTGACCTATAGCGAGTGTCAAAGTCGGCCATCTCATCTCTACCACTTTGAGATTAGGCTTGATACTTACTGGGTATACGTTGTTTACGTACTCATACTACACTTGCTGCACTTTTTGTGCAGGATCTGAGACAGGTACTAGTGGAGGACCTATCATCACATACCCACGTCATCCCGAGGCATAGTGGTGAGCTGACTTTCTGAGCCGTTCTGCAGCTACCAGTGTCTCTTTTGATATTTCTATTCTGTCTATTTTATTTCAGACAGTATTTGGAGTATTGTATAATCTACTAGATGCTCATTCACTTGTGACACCAGGTCTTGGCACACACATTGGTAGAGTTTGGGTTTATATTTACTTGGTTTTAAATTTTATC
The DNA here is from genome assembly GCF_000390325.3 of Nicotiana tomentosiformis. Classification (NCBI taxonomy): domain Eukaryota; kingdom Viridiplantae; phylum Streptophyta; class Magnoliopsida; order Solanales; family Solanaceae; genus Nicotiana; species Nicotiana tomentosiformis. Next base: position 103,196,646 of record NC_090822.1, on the reverse strand, counting down.
AATGTATGCTTAATTTATTAGTTGGCTTACCTAGCTGTAGTGTTGGGCGCCATCACGACCTACGGGTGAAATTGGGTCGTGACAATATGGTATCAGAGCACTAGGTTCACGTAGGTCTCACAAGTTATGAGCAGACCTAATAGAGCCTTGCGGATCGGTACGGAGACGTCTGTACTTATCTTCGAGAGGCTATATGGTGTTAGGAAGCTACCTTTCTTCATATTCTATCGTGCAATTGATGTAGTACTAAATATCCTTCTCTTATTCTCTCACAGATGGTGAGAACACGCTCTAATGATATTCCAGACCAGGGAAGAGCTACTCCCCTAGTTGCTAGAGGCCGAGGCAGGGCTCCAGCCCGTGGTAGAGGGCGAGGACATCCCAGGACTGTTCCGGTTATGCCGCCAGTGGATCCAGTAGAGAATCCCATTATTGAGGAGCAGGGTGAGGTGCCTGTGGCAGAGCCAGCTCCGGTGGACTTCACATCTGCACCGGGATTTTAGGATGTTATGGGTCGTATACTGCGATTCATGGATAATATGACTCAGGCCGGTTTATTTCCGGTAGACCCAGCCACATCTCAGGCGGGCGGGGGAGCACAGACCCCTACTGCGTAGGCTCATGGACAGGCAACTGCTGTATATCAGACCCAGGGTGCATTACCCGTGGGTGGAGTCCAACCAGTGGCAGCAGCTACACCTGAGCCCAGGCCGGCTGTAGCCACCGATCCTCAGAAACTATTGGACAGATAGACTAGACTACATCCTCCTGTCTTCGGGGGTGAGCGACATAAGGATCCACAGGATTTCATTGATCGTTGCAAGGATAGACTGTACAACATGAGGATATTGGAATCTCATGGGGTTGATTTCGCTATTTTTCAGCTAGAGGGTAGAGCCCGTAGATGGTGGCAGTCTTATGCTCTTGGCAGACCAGCAAATTCTCCTCCTATGACTTGGGACACGTTCACCCGCATTTTCTTGGACAGGTATATTCCACCCTCCCAGAGGGAAGAGTTGCGGTTTTAGTTTGAGTAGCTCCAGCAGGGTCAGATGTCAGTGACCGATTATGAGGCGAGGTTTTCTGAATTATCTCGCCATGCACTAATGATACTCCCTACTGAGGCGAAGAGAGTGCGAAGGTTTGTAGCCGGTTTACATACTGGTATTCAGGCTACTATGGCTCGAGAGGTTAAGATGGGTACTTCTTATAAGCGAGTTGTGGAGACAGCCCGGAGGATTGAGGGTGTACGTCAGCGGAGCCGAGAGCAGATTATGAGAGATAAGCGGTTCAGGTACTTTGGAGAGTTCAGAGGTACTCCGTCCGGGGACAGAGGTCAGTTCGTGAGGGGACAGTCCAGCAGACCCCCATATCCAGCACACCACCTCCTCGAGGTGCTCCAGTGCGACCTTATCTCAGTGCTATCCCAGAGAGTTCTTACCGCCCATCAGCTATTCAGGGTCCTCCCAGTGGGTATTCAGGTCCCCAGGGGCAGACACTTAGTCAGCAGCCCATCGCACCGAAGAGTTGTTACGAGTACGGGGATCCCAGTCACATGCGGAGGTTTTGCCCCAGGCTTCGGGGTAGACTAGTACAGCAGGGTCAGCAGCCTATGCTTACCGGACCAGTTGCTCCACCAGTAGTCCGACCACCCAGAGGTGGAGGACAGGTGGGTAGGGGCCGTCCTAGAGGTGGAGGTCAGCCAGGCGGAGGCCAGCCAGTTGGCGCTCCAGCTCGGTTCTATGCTTTTCCAGCTAGACCAGATACAGAGGCCTCAGATGCCGTGATTACATGTATTATTTCTGTTTGTGGCAAAGATGCCTCAGTATTATTTGATCCAGGATCTACGTATTCATATGTGTCATCTCTATTTGCTCTATTCCTGGGTGTTTTTCGTGAGTCCTTGAGTACTCCTGTTTATGTGTCCACTCCTGTGGGCAATTCTGTTGTGGTGAACCGGATCTGCCGGTCCTATATTATTACATTCTGTGGTTATGAAACTAGAGCAGATCTCCTATTGCTTGAGATGACCGATTTTGAAATTATTCTGGGTATGGACCGGTTATCTCCATATCATGCTATTCTAGATTGTCATGCCAAGACTGTTACCTTGGCTATTCTAGCATTGCCTAAGCTGGAGTGGAAGGGTTCGCCTGTTAGTTCATTTAATCGAGTTATTTCTTTTATAAAGGCTCAACACATGGTTGAGAAGGGTTGTTTGGCTTATCTAGCCTATGTTCGGGATACTACTGCAGAGACTCCTGCTATTGATTCAGTGCCTGTAGTTCGGGAGTTTCCCGATGTATTTTCGTCAGATCTTCCAGGTATGCCACCTGATCGTGATATTGATTTCTGTATTGACTTGGCTTCAGATACCCAGCCTATATCTATCCCACTGTATCGTATGGCTCCGAAAGAATTGAAAGAATTGAAAGAACAACTTGAAGAGTTACTAGCCAAAGGGTTTGTCAGACCGAGTGTATCGCCTTGGGGTGCACCAGTATTGTTTGTGAAAAAGAAGGATGGAACAATGCGGGTGTGTATTGATTATCGCCAATTGAACAAAGTCACTATTAAGAACAAGTACCCATTTTCGCATATTGATGATCTATTTGACCAGTTGCAGGGTGCTAGGGTATTCTCTAAGATCGACTTGAGGTCGGGGTACCATCAGTTGAAGATTCGGGATTCGGATGTTCTGAAGACTGCTTTCCGTACTAGATATGGTCATTATGAGTTTCTGGTAATGTCTTTTGGTTTAACTAATGCACCGGCAGCATTTATGGATCTGATGAACAGGGTATTCAGGCCATATATTGACTCATTTGTCATTGTCTTCATTGATGACATTTTGATCTACTCTCGTAGTAAGGAGGAGCATGAGCAGCATATGAGAGTAGTGCTTCAGACATTGCGGGAACAAAAGCTATATGCTAAGTTCTCTAAATGTGAGTTTTGGCTAGAGTCTGTAGCATTTTTGGGACATATCGTATCAGGTGAAGGTATTAAAGTTGATCCCAAAAAGATTGAGGCAGTTCAGAATTGACATCGTCCCACTTCGGTGACGAAGATCAGGAGTTTTCTGGGTTTGGTAGGTTATTATCATCGGTTCGTGGAAGGTTTTTTATCTATTGCAGCACCTTTGACCAAATTAACCTAGAAGGGTGCTCCATTCCGATGGTCTGATGAATGTGAGGTGAGCTTTCAGAAGCTCAAGACATCATTGACTACAACACCAGTGTTAGTGTTGCCTTCTGGTTCGGGGACGTATACAGTGTATTGTGAAGCTTCGCACGTTGGCTTGGGTTGTGTATTGATGCAAGAAGGGCAAGTTATTACATATGCTTCACGTCAGCTGAAGCCCCACGAAAAGAATTATCCGGTACATGATTTGGAGTTAGCTGCGATTGTTCACGCTCTTAAGATTTGGAGGCATTATCTTTATGGGGTGTCTTGCAAAGTTTACACTGATCATCGCAGTTTGCAGCATTTGTTCAAGCAGAGGGATCTAAATTTGAGGCAGCGCAGATGGCTGGAGTTACTAAAAGATTATGATATTAATATCTTGTATCATCCGGGCAAAGCAAATGTGGTTGCAGATGCCTTGAGCAGAAAGGCGGAGAGTATGGGTAGTTTGGCTTTCATTTCAGCAAAGGAAAGACCATTAGCCTCAGATATTCAGTCTTTGGCTAACAGACTTGTGAGGCTAGATATTTCAGAGCCCAGCCGAGTTCTTGCATGTGTTGTAGCCTGGTCTTCACTATTTGAACAGATCAAGGCTCGCAAGTATGATGACCCACACCTGGTGGTTCTTCGTGAAACGGTACTACGAGGTGGTACCAAGGAAGTCACTATTGGTGCAGATGGTGTTCTACGACTCCAGGATCGTCTGTGTGTTCCTAATGTGGATGAACTGAGGAAAAAGATCCTGGAGGAGGCACACAGTTCTCGATATTCTATTCATCCAGGTGCTACTAAGATGTATCGTGACTTGAGGCAACATTATTGGTGGCGACGAATGAAAAAGGACATAGTTGAGTATGTCGCTCGGTGTCTAAATTGTCAGCAAGTTAAATATGAGCACCAGAGGCCAGGTGGCCTACTCCAGCAGATGACCATACCAGAGTGGAAATGGGAACGAATTACTATGGATTTTGTAGTTGGGTTGCCGCGGACCTTGAGAAAGTTTGATGCAGTTTGGGTGATTGTTGACAGGTTGACCAAATCGGCACATTTTATTCCTGTTGTGACTACGTATACTTCAGAGAGGTTGGCCCAGATTTATATTCAGGAGATAGTTCGGTTGCACGGTGTGCCAATTTCCATCATATCAGATAGAGGCCCTCAGTTTACTTCACATTTCTGGAGAGCAGTACAGAGTGAGTTGGGGACCCGTGTAGAGCTCAGCACAACCTTTCATCCGCAGACCGATGGACAGTCAGAGAGGACAGTTCAGATTTTGGAGGATATGCTCAGGGCATGTGTGATTGACTTTGGAGGTCAGTGGGATCGTTTCCTGCCTTTGGCCGAGTTTGCTTATAATAACAGTTACTAATCCAGCATCGAGATGGCTCCATTTGAGGCTTTATATGGTCGGCGATGTCGTTCACCTATCGGATGGTTTGAGCCAGGTGAGGCTAAGTTATATGGTACTGATTTGGTAAGGGATGCCTTGGAAAAGGTAAAGTTGATTCAGGAGCGACTTCGTACAGCACAGTCCAGACAAAAGAGTTACGCGGATCAGAAAGCGCGTGATATATCATTTATGGTAGGTGAAAAAGTTCTCTTGAAGGTTTCGCCGATGAAGGGAATTATGAGATTCGGGAAGAAGGGCAAATTGAGCCCAAGGTTTATAGGCCCATTTGAGGTGTTGAAACGAGTTGGGGAGGTTGCTTATGAGCTTGCCTTGCCTCCCAGCCTATCGGGAGTTCATCCGGTTTTTCACGTATCTATGCTCCGGAAGTATCATGCCGACCTATAACATGTGTTAGACTTCAGCACAGTTCAGCTAGATGATAGCTTGGGTTATGAAGAGGAGCCAATTGCCATTGTTGATAAACAGGTTCGCCAGTTGAGGTCCAAGAGGATTTATGCAATAAAAGTCTAGTGGAGGGGCCAACCAGTTGAGGAAGCGACTTGGGAGGCCGAAAAAGACATGCGGAGCAGATATCCCCACTTATTCAGCACTCCAGGTATAATTCTAAACCCGTTCGAGGACGAATGTTTATTTAAGAGGTGGAGAATGTAATGACCCAACCAGTCATTTTAACTTTTAGAACCCCGTTCCCTAAAATAAAACTTTCCGTAGGTGCTTGTAATGATTTATGACTTGCGGGGATGGTTGGTTCGGGATTTGGAAGTGTTTGATGTGAAACCGGAACACTTGGTTCCTTAAGTTGGCCTTAAAGTGCTAAGTTTGACTTCGGTCAACATTTTGAGAAAACGACCCCGGAATAGAATTTTTATGATTCCAACAGCTCTGTATGGTGATTTTGGACTTAGGAGCGTGATCGAAATTTTATTTGGAAGTCCGTAGTGAAATTAGGCTTGAAATGGCTAAAATAGGAATTTAAAGTTTGAAAGTTTGACCGGGGGGTTGACTTTTTGATATCGGAGTCAGAATCCAATTCTGAAAATTTTCATAGCTCCGTTATGTAATTTATGACTTGTGTGTAAAATTTGAGGTCAATCAGAGTTGATTTGATAGGTTCCGACATTGAACGTAGAAGTTGAAAACTCTTAGTTTCATTAAGCTTGAATTGGGGTATGATTCATGGTTTTAGCGTTGTTTGATGTGATTTAGAGGTTCGACTAAGTTCGTATGATGTTTTAGGACTTGTTGGTATATTTGGTTAAGGTCCCGAGGGCCTCGGGTGAGTTTCGGATGGTTAACGGATCAAAAGTTGGACTTAAAAAGCTACTGCAATTTTCTCTTCTGTTGCATTTTTTGGGCTGAGATCGAGCCTCAAATCGAGCCCCAGATATCGAGCCTCAGATCGAGCCCCAGATATCGAGCCTCAGATCGAGCCCCAGATAGCGAGCCCACGATCGAGGCCTGAGTCGAAGCCAGGGATGAGGCTCAGTATCGAAGCCTCGATCGAAGGCAAGGCTCGAGGACATGATCGAAGATAAGGCTCGAGGGCTAGGATCGAGACCCATGCTCGATGCCCTGATCGAAGGCTCAAGCTCGATGCAATGATTGAGGCTATGATCGAAGGCCCAACCTCGATACCCTGATCGAGGCCATGACCGAGGTCCAGGCTCGAGCCTGTGATCGAAGGTAAGGCTCGATGGCATGATCGAAGGTGCTTAAGGGCTAGGATCGAGGCCCAACCCTCGATGCCCTGATCGAAGGCACATGTTCGATGCCGCGATCGAGGCCCTGTTCGAGGCCCAGTTCCGAAGTGCTGGGCAGTGTTATAAACAGAGGACATTCGTCCTATTTGCCATTTTTGGCGAACTTAAGCTTGAGCAGAGGCGACTTTTGGCAGATTTCCAAGGGAAAAACATTGGGGTAAGTGATTCTAACTCGGATTTGATCAATATACAAGAATATATCATTGTTTTCACAATTTAATTAGTGTTTTGAAATTGAAATTTAGAAAAGTTTAGAAATCTCATAGAAACGAAATTTTGAGATTTCGGTATCGATTCGGAGTCGGATTTGAGTGAAACTGGTATGGTTGGACTCGTAATTGAATGGGTTATTGGATTTCATAACTTTTGCCAGATTCCGAGATGTGGGCCCCGCGGACGAATTTTTAATTAATTTCGGATCTTTTCTTTAAAATGTAGTATTTTCTTATAGAATTAATTCCTATAATATTTAGTGATTGTATCGAATTATTTTGGCTAGATTCGAGCCAGTCGGAGTTGGATAATCGTGGAAAAGGCCTTATAGTGGATTAAATTGGAGCAAGATGAGGTAAGTCTCTTGTCTAATCTTGTGAGGGGGAAATTACCTCATAGGTGATTAAGATTAAATAATTGTTGCTAATTGTGGGGGCTACGTATGCACGAGGTGACGAGAGTCCGTGCGTAGCTACTATTAATGCTAAAGTCCGGGTAGTTTAGGACTCAAAGCATGTATTACTTGTGTAAATTATATTCTTTGATTAATTAATATTAATTGATATATATGAATATATATATTGTGAATTGTTTGATAAAGATATTAAAGGATGAAAATCTCATAGGCTTGATTTCTATTTAAATCAATTAATTGTTAAAAGAAATTGTTCTCCTCCCAAATTCATCTTATAATGAATATACTCTCCTTCCGGAGGCACATAAGAAAATGTCCTCCTTTCTTGTGGAACGGGCCGAACACCTCGGCAGGATAGATGCATCTATGGATCGCGCCGCACGTCCCTCGGCAGTGTACACGACACTCTGGATCGGGCCGTACATCCTCGGCAGAAATCGTGCTTAATAATAATAATAATTACACGATGCTTTAGAAATTTATTTCAGCTTGTAAAGCTAATTAGTAAATTGGAAAATCTTTGGAATTTAATAAATTATTATTCTTGCTTGTTAAGGAATTAATTGTTACTCCTATAAATGAGATTTAATTGATAAATTGGAATTTGATTATTTCCGCTGATTAAATAAATTCTGTAAATCACATTGATTTAAATATCCTAGTTTTATTTCAATTGTTATTGACCTATAGCGAGTGTCAAAGTCGGCCATCTCGTCTCTACCACTTTGAGATTAGGCTTGATACTTACTGGGTACACGTTGTTTACGTACTCATACTACACTTGCTGCACTTTTTGTGCAGGATCTGAGACAGGTACTAGCGTCATCCCGAGGCATAGTGGTGAGCTGCCTTTCTGAGCCGTTCTGCAGCTACCAGTGTCTTTTCTGATATTTCTATTCTGTCTATTTTATTTCAGACAGTATTTGAAGTTTTGTATAATCTACTAGATGCTCATTCACTTGTGACATCAGGTCTTGGCACACACATTGGTAGAGTTTGGGTTTTTATTTACTTGGTTTTAAATTTTATCAATGTATGCTTAATTTATTAGTTGGCTTGCCTAGCTGTAGTGTTGGGCGCCATCACGACCTACAGGTGAAATTGGGTCGTGACAGGCTTGGCACTTACTGGGTACCATTGTAGTGTACTCATGCTACGCTTATGCATATCTTTTTGTGCAGATCCAGATACTTCCTACCAGTCCAGCCACCAATGAGACGAGCCCAGTTTCAGAGACTTCAAGGTATACCTGCCGGCGCCCGCAGACCTCGGAGTCACCCTCTATCTAGTCAATTTCATTTTCTTATCCTTTTATAGACACTGATTTATAGGGATATTCAATAATCTTATATAGCTTGTGACTTGTATTCGCCGAATTTTGGGAAGTTCTGTTCTGTCAAGCTACGAAGTTTTCTTTATATGATAGTGGTTGAGTTATTTGAAGGTTGTTTATAAATTCTCAGCTAATATTGCATGCATGTTAGGCTTACCTAGTCTTAGAGATTAGGTGCCATCACGACATCCTACGAAGGGAATTTGAGGTCGTGACAACTAAGCTGATATCCATTTTGTAATCGAGAGAGGCGAAAAGGGTAATAAGGTTAATAGTGGTGCTGATAAGTGTTGACATTCATTTAATCACATATATTTGTTTTGTGTTATAATTTGATTTTATATTAATTCTGAAATCGAAAGAGGCGAATAGTTTAACATTCAAGTTATAACAAGTAAGGTAACCGAAATGGACTTACTTTGAAAAAGAGCATGTTTCAATTCAAGTATATATTTCTAGTTCTTTAATATTACTATCTTGATAATTAATTTGTATAACCCAGAGGGGTGCTGTTAATTGTTCAATTTAAGTAATCATATATAAGTGTAATCGAGAGAGGCATTTATGCATTTTGTGAGAAATAGAAACTTTAAAATAAATATATGCTTTAAAATAAAATTATCAAGTGAAATCAGGATCCCAACATCTTTATCATATTTGTAAAAAAACAAAAATACTTTTCTTTAATGTTTGTTTGTTCATTATTTGCTAGTTAACTCTCTACTCAACTTTTCTGATTCTCTCAAATAGTAATTAAAACAAGAACTATTTCTATACTATATCGAAATCTTTCTATAATTTTTCTTATTCTTCCTTTTTTTAAAGCTTATTTTCCATTTCTCTTTCCTTTATTATTAATACATGAGAATTTGAAAAAAATACAAAAAAGAAGAAGATGTACAGTGTAGATTTTACATAATTCAATATATTTATACACATATAACTGAAATTTTTATGCTAACATGTAGCGGAAAGAAATAAAGAAAGAGGAAAAAGAGAAAAATAAATAAGAAAAATAGTGATAGAATAGCAACTTGATTCTGTAATTGGAAATTTGAACTTTTTGAGAAAAGTGTGACATAACATTGGGATTGTCTTAATATATCCTCTATTGCCTTCACATCCTCCATTTTGCATGAATCACATCACTCACATATAAAGAGTGATTAAAGTGAGTAAACTTTCCTTTTGTTCCTTTTAGTAATGGAGAAATGAAAGAGAAATTATATTGGATAAATTACCTATGGCCGTCCTTCAATGAAGAAGTATAATGATACATGGTGGATATATAACTTTCTATGATGATTTAAAGATTAATTAATTTATCAAAGGAAAACAGCTTCATAATCTAATGACAACGCAATTTTACCAAGGAAGAAGGACAACAAAGTTTTTATCTATATGCTTTACTTTATGTTTGTTACTTTTACCAAAAAATATTTATTACTATTGTAAACATGTAAAGTTATTAAGTATATATAGTTGTAGTCTTAATATTAATTTTTTTTTTGGCCTTTAAATTATTTTTTGGGCAACTGATAATATGACAGGAGTTGGAGCTAACCAAAAATAATATTAATATGTATAATGCATTAAACTCATATAAATAAAATAATAAAATACGTTTTTAAAATTCACTAATTTATTTTTCTGACCGCGCGAGCGCGAAAAATTCACTAGTTAGCTATAATTTCAAAATTAATTGAAAGTTAGCCACATTTGTAGTTTGAAATAAATATAGACAAAAGTACCCTAACTTGAAAAAGGACAGAGATTTACTTTTCCTTTTTCTGAACTCTAGTATATTGGTCAGGGATGTTTTAGTAGTTACGTACTTTATTTTCATAGTTTCTGGCGATGATTTTATTGGAATATCGTAGCACCGACACCAACATCTTTTGAATTGTTGGTGAGATATTTAGCTCCACCAAGTTCTTTCATTATAGCCAAAAGTTTACACATGACAACAATTAGGATATATATAATTTTTGGAGTGCCCCTTTAACCTCTTTCTACTAGTTTAAGATATGATGTAGTGCAAAAACGCATCCATAATGAATTTTCAAATGTGACCTTGTCAACTATAATTTCTGTTTAATAAAGATATTTTCAAAATAAGTAAAGTTCAATAATTGCTTTAGCATAATAATTTTAATATACACGAAAATACATAAACAAATTAATACTCATAGCAACAATTCTTTCATCTAATATGTATATGTCAGAGAATTGATTAATTCAGTTTATTTTTTCCTTCTAATTGAAATGCTAAAGCATCCATAGGTGGATGTGCATTCAATATATTTCTTAAATTTTGTATACAAGAGTTTTTTCTTTATTGCAAAAATGTAACAATGATCTCAATATAATAGAAAAATATCTTAAAGAAAGACGAAACTCAAGTATTGATTTGGATGAAAAATATTATACTTTATCTTTGAAAGAATAGAGAAAGAAAAAAAATTCTTTGCTAAAACAAAATGTATTTTCGCTGGAAAATAATTGCATAAGGGGGTTCCCTTTCCCATTCAAAACGCGAGGAGTATTGCTTCCCAACCCTAAAAAGTTAAGGGGATAAAGTGGATTTGCCTCCTAATAAAATTCGGATTTTATTGTTCAGATTTATTTTCCATTAAAAAGTATCTATATGTTTCAATTACTTTTCAAATTCCGGTTATTTTTCAATTACATGCTTAAAAACTGGCTAGCCCACGTTCTTTTTATGAGATTTTTAAACGATTGCTCCCTACTTAAAGATTATTTTCATAAATAATAGCATTCTTTGTTTATTTCAAATATGAAAGATATTTTTACCTTTTTAGCAGAATTGAAAGATTATGTGGTTATTTAAAAAATCTACTGCCCCACAAAACAAGCAATCCGTTTCTATCCTTACATTAATTATGTCAAAGTAATTATTTTTGTCACGACCCAAAATTCACTATAGGTCGTGATGGCGCCTAATGCCGTCGTCTTGCAAGCCAACATTGATTTATCAATTTATTTACTCTATTTATCACTTTCGAAATCATAGTCTCTACTACTTAAATAGTTTAAAAGGGAATTTATATGGAAAATGATAATAACTACGTGAATTACAATAACGAATAACCAGTAGGAACCCCCAAAATCCAGTGTCACAAGTACATGAGTATTTTTTAAGGAGTACAATAATAATACAATATCTGTCCCGAATGTAGTAAGACACAATAAAATAATTAGTATAATGAAGACTCGGTGGACTGCGATGCGTAGCCTGGAATAAATCTCACATGAAGTTTCCTCAACAGGTGCGCCTACGCGCCAAGGTGAGCATCAAATGAACCTGTCAGATCCTGCACATTTAGTGCAGAAGTGCATCATGAGTACATAAATCAACGCGTACTCAGTAAGTATTTAGCCTAACCCCGGAGAAATAGTGATGAGGGGTCGACATCGACACTTACTAAAGGTCCAATAAAGCAATATAATAAAATATAAGCATGTATGAAGCATACGACAATGATGGGGTAAATCTGCAAATTTCATAATCTTCCAGTTACTTCTTTTAAAGCATGAATTTCTAGATCTTGTATTCTACTTTAACAGCTCAGAAAATATCAAGTGTCAATCTCAAAAAAATAAGGAATACCATATAAAACGTCGGGCATCAGTGGAAAGATTAACTCGTGAATATTCGAACTACTAGCGATACAACACACGATTCTGCCGAGGTCGTTCGGCCCGATCCAGAATAATGTGTACACTGCCAAGGGCCATGCGGCATGAACCATAGATGCATCTATATACTGCCGAGGCATTTGGCCCACTCCACAAGAAAAGGAAGGAAGTTACCGAATTACGAGATACGTGTTTACAATACAGTACATGAGCACATAACGAATATAATCTTTACGCTTCTCAATTAACTCGCCCACACTCAAAGTATTAAGGCTTGGCCTATTATACATATATTTATTACTAAATCGAATTCAGATATAACCTTAATTAGTTAAGCTAACAGAACGAGTTCAAATAATTAAATTATTACATGATACAGTCCTAAGTCTACCCGGACATAAATATGTTTTAGCTACGTACAGATGTAATGACCCGACCGGTCATTTTGAGTATTTACATTTCTCTCGATGGTTTACAGGTGCGAGTAGCTCCGTATGATGTATTTTGACTTGTGTGAATCGTCGGTTTTGGTTTTAAGGTTATTCGGGAATGATTTTGAAGAATGATTCTCAACTAGAGAGCTTTAAATTTGAAAGAGTTGACCAAGTTTGACTTTTTAGCATTTGACCTCGGATTGGAATTTTGATGGTTCCGTTAGTCCCGTTGGGTGATTTTGGACTTAGGAGCGCGTCCGGATTGTGATTTGGAGGTCCGTGGTTGAATTTGGCTCGAAATGGCGAAAGTTAAAATTTTGAAAAGTTTGACCTGGAGTGGGCTTTTGATATCGAGGTCAGATTCCGATTCCGGAAGTTGGAGTAGGTCCGTAATATCGAATGTGACTTGTGTGCAAAATTTAAGGTCAATCGGATGTGATTTGATAGGTTTCGGCATCGGTTGTGGAAGTTTAAAGTTTTAAAGTTCATTGATTTCGAGTTGAGGTGTGATTCGTCATTTTGATGTTGTTATTTGTGTTTTGAGGTCTCGAGTAGGTCTGTATTGTGTTATGGAACTTGTTGGCATATTCGGGCGGGGTCCCGAGGGGCTCGGGTGAGTTTCGGACGAGGTTCAGATCATTTCATTGCATTATTTGGATTTTTGCTAAGCTGTTGGTTCTGGTGTGATCGCACCTGCGGCTGGTTTGCGCAGGTGTGATGGTCGTAGAAGCGACGGAGGATTCGCAGAAGCGTGAAGGGAGCTGGGCGTGAGGATCGCAGGTGCGGGTGCTTGGACGCACCAGCGCAACCACAGATGCGGTTCAAGTGCGTAGAAGCACGATCGCAGAAGCGACTTAAAGACCGCAGGTGCGAGGGATTGCTGGGTCAGGCTGTTTTTGCAGAAGCAAAGTTTTACCGCAAAAGCGGTGGTCGTAGATGCGACGAATTATCCGCAAATACGGAATCGCTGGGCAGAAGCTATATTATCGAGGGTTTTGGTTCTTTCTTCATTTTGGGAGCTATGGAGCTCGGATTGAGGTGATTCTTGAAGCAAGTTTCACCACATGAATTGGGGTAAGTATGCTCTACTCAGTTTTGGTTATATTTCATTAATCTATCTTAATTTTTGGTAATTGGTTTGTGAATTTTAAAGAGGAAATTGGGGGTTTTGGCATAAAGTTTCATAATGTGAATTTTTGAGTTTTGAAAATTGAATTGGAGTCGGATTTGAGTGAAACTAGTATGGATGGAATCGTAATTGAATGGGTTATTGGATTTTGTAAATGTTGTCGGATTTTGAGGTGTGGGCCCGGGTTGGGCTTTTGGTTAATTTTGGACTTTTGATTCAAGATTTGATCATTTTTTGATCGGGATTGGTTCCTTTAGCATTGTTTGATGTACTTGAGTCATTGTTGGTTAGTTTGGAGCCGTTCGGAGGTTGGAACACGCGTGATGGCATCTTTGGAGTATCGCTCGACTTGCTCGGCATTGGTATTGGCTTGTTCGAGGTAAGTAACTCTTCTAAACTTAGTGTTGAGGGTATGAAACCCCGTAATATGTATTATGTGATCGGTATTGAGGTGCCGCATATGCTAGGTGACGGACGTGTGGGCGTGCACCATGTGAATTGGGACTCTGTTGCTTCTATGGCACTGTATATTGGTCCTACTTTGTTGATGTCCATGTTTTCACCATGTGATAAAGTAATTGAGCTGTCAATCATGCTAGATATCATGTTTAGGCTTTATGATGATACTGCTAGGACCCATAGTGGTCGTTTCTTGCTGTCATTTTACTGATTTCATTGATATTTCGTACTTAGTCATATTCATGCATTCATATCATATCTCAGTCTTAGTTATTATTTATTGATACATCATATTATTATTGTCGGGCTAGTTTCATGACATTGTGATCCCGTGAGTGAGACTAGAGAGATTGATGACTGAGTGAGGTCGGGGGCCTGTTTGTGAGGATATTGATACTATAGCACGTGAGTTGTCTGTGCAGCATGTGAGTTATCCGTGAGGATCCAGATATTGATACTATAGCACGTGAGTTGTCCGTGCGGATCCAGATATTGATATTATGGCACGTGAGTTGCCAGTGCAGCACGTGAGTTATCCGTGCGGATTATAGCGCTTGGATTGTAGGATCCCTTCTGGAGTCTGCACATCCCCAGTGAGCACAGTTGACTATATATATGTGGATCGAGTTGCATGTCGCAACGGGCCTTATGGTCATATGTGGATTGGGATACACGTCGCATCAGGTATTGTATAGTGATGAGTGATTGAGTGTGCTGAGCATTTAACATAGTGAGAGGGAATCCGAGATAATGAGATTGAGTACTCTGAGAATGTGAGTACATGAGCTCATCATTGAGATGCATTACATTTGACATGCGTACTTGAGATACATGCATAAATATGCATTTCCTTCTGCTACCCGATTTTGGTGACATTTTTGATTTTACCTGTATCTTGTCATGTAGGCATAGAGACGTACTTTCCTCATACTATCTGAAAATGAAACATCTTACTTATTATTAAATGGAGTTTTGGGAAAAATCACTGTTTTCAAACTTGTATTTTGGCATTTTCGGTAAAAGATTTGGGTTTCACTAAGATACTTGAAAAGAAATGCCTATTTTTTTGGAACTGTGAACGAACAGAACATTTTATTTCTGAGATACCTCTTTTATAACTTGTACTATGCTATTATGAACTGTTGTGGAATATTGGTGTTGGACCCGACCTTCGTGTTAGCTCGTCACTACTTTCAACCTAAGGTTAGGTTTGTTACTTACTGAGTACATGGGGTCGGTTGTACCCATACTACACTTCTACACCTTGCGTGCAGATATTGTCTGTTGACGTTGCTGTGATCGACTAGAGCCGGAATTGAAGATGTACCTGTATTCAGGTTGTAGCTGCCTCTTGTTCATGGTAGCCTTAGATCTATGAAACTCCGTTTATGTACTTTTCAAACATATGATATATTTACTTCATTTCAGCTTTGTAAACTCTATTCTTAAAAGCTCATAATTTGTACTACCAGTCCTTGGGAAATGTATAAGATTCAGATAATATCTTTACTTAACTATCTTATTAAATATTATTGGAATTGGATAGTTGTTAATTGGCTAACCTAGCGGGTTGGGTTAGGTGCCATTACGACTAGTTGGATATTGGGTCGTGACAAGTTGGTATCAGAGCTCTAGGTTCATAGGTTCTACAAGTCATGAGCAAGTGTCTAGTAGAGTCTTGCGGGTCGGTATGATGACGTCCATACCTATCTTCGAGAGGCTACAGGACATTTAGGATATACTTCCCATCTTTCTTTCCTTATCGTGCGACATTGATTCAGCTTGAAGCGTAACTCTTTGAATTCCTTCCACGCATTCGCATGCGCACATAAGCGTTCGGTATCATCTGTGCGCTGGCGGCTTGTGACTCTATGGTTGAGGTGCGAGATGTGATTTTGGCGTGCTGATGATGGGCCAGTCTGGAGGACTTGAGGCCAGGTTTTTACGGTAGCTTGAGCACGACGATTTCGATTGTGTGAGCACTTGCTTTCGAAACTTATAGGTCTGTTGGTGCCCCTATTAGTGGAATTTGTGATTGGATGACTATGTGGTGAGTATGATGAGATTGCGAGATATGTTCAGATTGTTCGAATGTAACGAGAAGAGTTTACTTGAGATGTAGCAAGGACTATTGGGCGTTTGATTTCTGTCTTGATTTGGTGTATGGCCTCGAGTTATGAGTGTGTTGAAAGACCTTTGATGTTGTTTAGTTGTGGAGTGAAGTAGATTTTCATATCGTGTTATGAGTTCAGACTCAGGAAGATTAAGTGATTGTGTAATAGTTATGACTGTGGGAGAGTATAGAGAGATGTCATGCTTGAGACAAAGCAGGTGGGTTACCTCCGCGGGGTGTCCTGAGCTTGTGCGGTCCCTATATTGTTTTTGTAGAAATTTCTCCTTTACCAGCGAATTATATGTGTTGCAATTTGAGTTTGGACCGCTTGTGAAAGTTGGCATAACCATCACGAGGATGAATGTGAGATTGCAGATGATTTAAGGTACTAGATGGTTTGTATTGCATGAGCTGATAAAGGATTTAGTTGAATCTCACCGCGGTATTATAGCAGTAATAGAGTATGGGCATTGTGAGTTATTGTGTGTTTTGATCTATGGCCTTGAGCCAAGTGGGGGAGTCTGCTATTGATGAGTTGATTGCACGATTATGCGTTGTATTGAGTTCGGTTTGAGGTATACTGGTGAATCAATTATGGCTGCAGGGGTTGAGATTGAGGATGACTCGAGTAAGGGAATTTCTGGATACAGGTTGTATTACACTATGGGTATATGGGAATCATAAAATAATTGAGTGGTTATTCGCGAAGGATGTAGTGTACATGGAATAGGAAATTGCTCGGTTGCTTAGGAGTGTGGGTTACTCCCTTTGGTGTTGGTGTGCTAATGGGGCACAAGTCGTTCGGTCCGTTTGGTCAGTTTAATTGAGATTTGAGTAGAGTGGATGACTCTCGAGAATGGTTCTAATGGATTCAAGAATTATATGTAGCAATTGAGAATTTCGAATTGGTATATGGCTAGGAACCGATATTTGCATTGGATGGTGTCGAGACTTGTGACATTTTTTTTATCATTGTGGATTATGCATTTCAGTATCAAGAAGGTGAAGGAAACAATTTTAGGTTCATATAAGGCCTCTTTAGAGTGAGTGTCTCGGTTGTGGTGCTTTGGGTATGCTTAAGAGGGAAGTTAGCGACTTATGGGCCTTAGGGCGTTGTGGTTTTATACTAGGGTCTCTTGTGTGGTGAGTTTTGGTTGAGGATCGTGGTATTATGGCGAGGAGAACTATCAATTTGAAGGTAATTCGGAAAGAACTCGGAGAGTTAGGACAACTTGGTAGTAGGTTGGATCAACACAATAATGGATATAAACGGTTCTTTGGGTACTTATGATGTGGCTAGTCTCCACAGGTGTCTCGCGGCAATGCTCTTGGGTTTTAGCGACCTGCGTGGCTGGGTTGAGTTGGAGATATTTGGTTCTGATAGCTTGGTTATGTGCAAATGGGCTTCGAAGAGTTCTCAATGGTTTCTACCACGGTTCGAGGAGCATGTGGTGTATAGTGATTTTCCCCTGGATGAAATCAAATAGAAGGTCCTTGGCCAATTGAGTATGTAATTGCTTGTGACTAGGAGTGGACTAGTAAGTTCTCCTATTTTTCATATGATGGCATGGTATATGCGGTGTGTTGTGGGGGATTGAGATTTACATGAGCTTGAACTATTTCAGTTTTGAAGGGAAGGTCATAAAATTCTTAGGCAGCATGGACAGTTTCAGAGGACTAGGTAAATGATATTACTATTTGGTATGGCTTGATTAAAGTATACATTTCAGAAGGGGAAATGTGTTTTGATTTATGGATACTTCACTGGTACTGCGACACTCTCCTGGTTGATCCACTGCTGATTCAAATTTTTCTATATGGCACGGAAGAATTTAGAAGTATATATCGTGGGATGATCATGTATGAGAGATGTGTTAGACATTCTGGCGGTGGAGTTGGGATTAGATTTGGTGATTCATGTGTTCTATAGATTTGGAGACTGAGAGTTCTCTAGAGCAGATTGTTTCATGGTTGTGGACTGTGAAGTCATGGCCGAATCTAGCCAGATGATAGTATGTGTTATGATTCGTTTATTGTGGGCTTTCAGAGGGTTATGTATTTATTTGTGGGTGCCCGGAGTTGATTTGGGGGTCCAATGGTAGGCCCAATTAGGATGTGTATTGTACACCGAGCCGGATTGGTTGGCTCCATACCACTATTGTTGAGGGATGTGCCATTAAGTTGTTGTTGAGCTTATTCGTGTCCTGAAATGATCTGTGAGTTACTCTTCTATGCTACGAGGAGTTGTGATCCGTTGGTTATAAGCACACCTGGTGCGGTGACGAGTAATTGGGTATTGCATGGTTGATGGCGTATGGGTTATGTTCTTTCATGTTTTGTGTGGTATTGTGTCATCTGCTTATGCATGGTTATGGTAATGCACTTTGAGTACTTGATGTCGGATTGCGCATGGTTATTGATTTTGAGTATGGTGGCTGAGGTATTTCATATGGATCAGTGTTTGGATAGGGTCACGCATTGCAGCGTAGTTATGTTGAGATATGATCCCTTGTGTTAGATTCATGTGTTTTGGTTCTACGGTGTGTGATAGGTTCTTAGCATTGCGTTGTGGTGGTACTTGTTGAGCTTGCGGGATAGTTCTCCCGTTTGAGTCATTTTTTCCATGAATGAGTACATTTGGAATGTTGCTTATTAGTGCACGGATTGCACATGATGTGGCTTTAGATTGTATGGGTGTGTCATGTCACTAGAGTGGTCGTGTTGGATGAGATGAGGTCATTAGACGTAGAATGGATACTATCAAAATTGATTACAGCATGGTTGGAAGGATAATATCTAAAGTCAGCTTAGAAATTTTCTATAGTTCTTGTCGAAGGAGAGGGAGTTTCATGACTGGTTGATCTGATGAATGATTATGAGTTCTGTGTGTTTCTTTCATCATCGGCAGTGTACAGAGGTTTTAGAATGGAGTCTTGTTTGATATGAGGCTTATTACCGGCATTGGGTTGTTTTGAGCAGCTACTGTGATTAGAAATCATTGCTACAAGTATCTGTGTTATGTGATATATCATGCGATTGTATATTGGGTTATGGTTGCGGCTTGGTACAGCTTGTTCAGACTTATACAGGGTGTAGGTTGCGAGATTCAAATCTTATAAGAAATTTCGGATGTTGGAAATTGGATTCTAAGGTTTGTGGGCTAGGTTGAATTGAGAAATTTCAGTTATGTTGTGCTATCGAACCTGTATGGGATAGGGTGACGTGGGATCACCCCCGGGTATGTGCATGGTAAGGTTATACGGTGGTTTGATGGCTTTGAGAACAACTCTGGACATGTTCGAGGGCGAACGTATGTTTAAGTGGGGGAGGATGTAACGACCCGACCGGTCGTTTTGAGCATTTACACTTTCGTTCTATAGTTTACGGGCGCGAGTAGCTCCGTATGATGTATTTTGACTTGTGTGATTCGTCGGTTTTGGTTTTCAGGATATTCAGGACTGATTTTGAAGAATGATTCTCAACTAGGGAGCTTTAAATTTGAAAGAGTTGACCAAGTTTGACTTTTTAGCATTTGACCACAAATTGGATTTTTGATGGTTCTGTTAGCTCTGTTGTGTGATTTTGGACTTAGGAGCGCGTCTGGATTGTGATTTGGAGGTCCGTGGTTGAATTTGGCTCGAAATGGCGAAAGTTGAAATTTTGAAAAGTTTGACCTGGAGTGGACTTTTGATATCGGGGTCAGATTCCGATTTCGGAAGTTGGAGCAGATCCGTAATGTCGAATGTGACTTGTGTGCAAAATTTGAGTTTAATCGGATGTGATTTGATAGGTTTCGGCATCGGTTGTGGAAGTTTGAAGTTTCAAAGTTCATTGATTTCGAGTTGAGGTGTGATTCATTGTTTTGATGTTGTTATGTGTGTTTTGAGGTCTCGAGTAGGTCTGTATTGTGTTATGGAACTTGCTGGCATGTTCGAATGGGGTCCCGAGGGGCTCGGGTGAGTTTCGGACGAGGTTATGATCATTTCATTGCATTTTTTGGATTTTTGCTAAGCTGCTGGTTCTTGTGTATCGCACATGTGGCTGGTTTGTGCAGGTGCGATGGTCGCAGAAGCGACAGAGGAGTCGTAGAAGCGTGAAGGGAGCTGGGCGTGAGGATCGCAGGTGCTTGTGCTTGGACGCACCTGTGCAACCGCAGATGCGGTTCAAGTGCGCAGAAGCATGATCACAGAAGCGGCTTAAAGACCGCACATGCGAGGGATTGCTGGGTCATGCTGTTTTTGCAGAAGCGAAGTTTTACCGCAAAAAAGAGGTGGTCACAGATGCAAAGAATTTTCCGCAAATACGGAATCGCTGGGCAGAAGCTATATTATCGAGGGTTTTGGTTCTTTCTTCATTTTGGGAGCTATGGAGCTCGGATTGAGGTGATTCTTAAAGCAAGTTTCACCATATGAATTGGGGTAAGTGTGCTCTACTCAGTTTTGGTTATATTTCATTAATCTATCTTCGTTTTTGGTAATTGGATTGTGAATTTTAAAGAGGAAATTGGGGGTTTTGGCCTAAAGTTTCATAATGTGAATTTTTTAGTTTTGAACATCGAATTGAAGTCGGATTTGAGTGAAACTAGTATTGTTGGACTCGTAATTGAATGGATTGTTGGATTTTGTAAATTTCGTTGGGTTCTGAGGTGCAGGCCCGGGTTGGGCCTTTGGCCGATTTTGGACTTTTGATTCAAGATTTGATATTTTTTTGATCGGGATTGGTTCCTTTAGCATTGTTTGATGTACTTGAGTCATTGTTGGTTAGTTTCGAGCCGTTCGGAGGTCGGAACGCGCGTGATGGAATCTTGGAGCATCGCTCGGCTTGCTCGGCATTAGTATTGGCTTGTTCGAGGTAAGTAACTCTTCTAAACTTAGTGCTGAGGGTATGAAACCCCGTAATACGTGTTATGTGATCAGTATTGAGGTGACACATATGCTAGGTGACGGGCGTGTGGGCGTGCACTATGTGAATTGGGATTCTGTTGCTTCTATGGCACTGTATAGTGGTCCTACTTTGTTGATGTCCGTGTTTTCACCATGTGATAAAGTAATTGAGTTGTCAATCATGCTAGATATCATGTTTAGGCTTTATGATGATACTGCTAGGACCTATAGTGGTCGTTTCTTGCTGTCATTTCACTGATTTCATTGATATTTCGTACTTAGTCATATTCATGCATTCATATCATATCTCAGTCTCAGTTGTTATTTATTGATACATCATATCATTATCGTCGGGCTAGTTTCATGACATTGTGAGCCCGTGAGTGAGACTGGAGAGATTGATGACTGAGTGAGGTCGGGGGCCTGTTTGTGAGGATATTGATACTATAGCACATGAGTTGTCCGTACATCACGTGAGTTGTCTGTGCGGATCCAGATATTGATACTATAGCATGTGAGTTGTCCGTGCAGATCCAAATATTGATATTATGGCACGTGAGTTGTCCGAGCAGCACGTGAGTTGTCCGTGTGGATTATAGCGCTTGGGCTATAGGAGCCCCTCCGGAGTCTGCACACTCCTAGTGAGCGCATTCGACTTTATATGTGGATCGGGTTGCACGCTGCAACGGACCTTATGGTCATATGTGGATCGGGATGCACGCCGCAGTAGGTATTGTACAGTGCTGAGTGATTGAGTGTGCTGGGCATTGAGCATAGTGAGAGGGAATCCGAGACAGTGAGATTGAGTAGTTTGAGAGTGTCAGTACATGAGCTCATCATTGAGATACATTGCATTTGACATGCGTACTTGAGATACATGCATAGAGATGCATTTCTTTCTGCTACCCGGTTTGGTGACATTTATGATTTTACCTGTATCTTGACATGTAGGCATAGAGACGTACTTTCCTCATGCTATCTGAAAATGAAACATCTTACTTATTATTAAAAGGAGTTTTGGGAAAAATCACAGTTTTCAAACTTACTCGTATTTTGGCATTTTCGGTAAAAGATTTGGGTTTTCACTGAGATACTTGAAAAGAAATGCCTATTTTTCTCGAATTGTGAACGAACTGAGCATTTTATTTCTGAGATATCTCTTTTAGTACTTGTACTATGCTGTTATGAACTGTTGTGGAATATTGGTGTTGGACCCGACTATCGTGCTAGCTCGTCACTACTTTCAACCTAAGGTTAGGTTTGTTACTTACTGAGTACATGGGGTCGGTTGTACTCATACTATACTTCTGCACCTTGCGTGCAGATATTGACTGCTCACATTGCTGTGATCGACTAGAGCAGAATTGAAGATGTACCTGCGTTCTGGTTGTAGCTGCCTCTTGTTCATGGTAGCCTTAGATCTATGAAACTCTGTTTGTGTACTTTTCAAACAGATGATGTATTTACTTCATTTCAGCTTTGTAAACTCTATTCTTAGAAGCTCATGATTTGTACTACCAGTCCTTGGGAAATGTATAAGATTCAGATAATTTCTTTACTTAAGTGTCTTATTAAATATCATTGAAATTGGATAGTTGTTAATTGGCTTACCTAGCGGGTTGGGTTAGGTGCCATCACGACTAGTTGAATTTTGGGTCGTGACAACGGACTCTCATCATCTCGTGCGTATGTAGCACCCACAACTAGTTGCACACAACAAGAAATATCACCTAGGGGTAGTTTTCCCCTCACAAGGTTAGACAGGAGACTTACCTCGCTCTGAAGTTCCAAAGCCATCTCCAACACCTCTCTAACTCTTCACTTCAAGACAAACGATCCGAAACTAGCCAAACAATGTGCAACTCAATCACAATATACTCCAATGCTTATAATTAATCAATTCCTAACAATCCCCAACTCCTCTCTAAAATTCAATAAAGACAACCCTCAAGCCCACGTGCCCGGATTCCGAAAATTTTCTAAGATAAACTTTACCCATAACTTATTCCAAATTCTTTTTCCCATATCCAATTTCGTGGTCAAAATCCAAAAATACCAATTTCTAGGTTTTCTACCAAAAATCCCAAATTCCTACTAATTTCCATGTTTAAATCCATACACAAACCATGTATTTAACTTGTAATAGGTGGGAGTCACTTACCTTGTGTTGCTTGATAAAAATTCTCCCCTTGAAACTATCCAAAATCGCTCCAACCAAGTAAAAATGAAAGAAAGTGGGCCAAAATCCCGTATTAAATCAATCCCTCTGCCCAGCGTTCATTGCACCTATGGCCACTTGGTCGCTTATGCGGTTCCGCAGGTGCGGCCAAAATACCGCTTCTGTTTTCCCCTTCAGCCATCCTACCTTCGCATCTGTGGACTGGACTCCGCTTCTGCGGAGTCGCACCTTCGATCAGGGATCCGCTTCTGCGGTCTCGCAGGTGCGGCACAAACCTCGCACCTGCGCCTCCAACCTACCTCACTTCCTACCACTTCTGCGGTCACGCAGGTGTGGGAACTTCTTCGTACCTGCTGCCTCTACCCAACTCCCTTCTAGCCACTTCTGCGGTCACTGTCTAGCTTTTGCGAGGTCGCTTCTGTGATTAAGCTTCCGCAGAAGCGGTTGCACAAGCAAGCAGAATCCTCCAGCTCTCCTTAAGTCCAAATAATTAGATCTGTTAACCATCCGGAATCCACTCAAGGCCCTCGGGACCTTAGCCAATTATACCAACGCATCCCAAACACATTACAAACTTAGTCGATGCCTCAAATCATGCCAAACGACATCAAAACTACGGATCGACAATCAAAATCCTTCTTTAAACTTCCAAACCTTTAAACTTCGACGAACGCGTCCGATTCATATCAACATATTCCAGAATGATGCCCAACTTTGCGCACATGTCACAAATCATGACACAAACCTATTCCAAGGCTCGAAACTTCGAACAGACATTGATAACACCAAAATTCATTTCAAATCAAACTTAAGAATTTCTTAAACTTCCAAAATGCCAACATTCCGTAATATGTGCGGAACTGCTCTCGGACCACCCGATACTCAACCCGAACATACGCCCAAGTCTAAAATTATCATACGAACCTATTGGAACCTTCAAATTTCGATTCTGAGGTCCTTTACTCAAAAGTAAAATCTTAGAAAATTCTTCCAACTTAAGGTTCCCGAAATTAGAATTTTCTTTCCAAATAAACTCTTAACATCCCGAAGTTCAATTTTGACCACACGTACAAGTCATAATACCCAAAGTGAAGCTACTCAAGGCCTCAAACTGCCGAACGACGCACTAGAGCTCAAAATAACCGGTCGGGTCGTTACATTCTCTCCTACTTAAACATACGTTCGTCCTCGAACATGCTAAGGACTACTCCGGAGTTGTCCCAAAATCGCTGTTTAACACCTCGTGCACCTACCCGTGCCACTATAACCCAGTTGAACATATTAGCTCGAGTCAGACTGAAGATCCTCCTTTTTATTTAGTCAATAAGCCTTAGAACCAAATTCTAACTTCTAAATTTCTCTACAAGACCTGATTCTAACATATGAACACAGTATCAATCACTACACACTGTACCAAGACATGATCATGTGCATATGCTAAAGTCACTCCATCCTCGCAGTACTGACACGATGAAAGAGACGTGTAGAAACTCTTAACCATCTGTCGAATCAATAAAATGTAACGACCCGACCGGTCGTTTTGAGCATTTGCACTTCGCTCGGTAGTTTGAGGGCATGATTAGCTCTGTAGGATATATTATGACTTATGTGAATCGTTGGTTTTGGTTTTCAGGTTATTCAGAATCGATTTGGAAGAATGAATTTCATGATTTAAGTTTTAAGTTGGAAGAGTTGACCAAGTTTGACTTTTATGAATTTGACCCCGGAATAGAGTTTTGATGGTTCCGTTAGGTCTGGATGGTGATTTTGGACTTGGGCATATGCTCGGATTTGCATTTGGATATTTCTAGAAGGATTCGGCGATAATTAGCGAACGTTGGAAATTTGAAGAATTGGGAAGTTCATAAGTTTGACCGGAAGTTGACTTCGATGGT
This sequence comes from Nicotiana tomentosiformis, assembly GCF_000390325.3. Lineage (NCBI taxonomy): Eukaryota > Viridiplantae > Streptophyta > Magnoliopsida > Solanales > Solanaceae > Nicotiana > Nicotiana tomentosiformis. The sequence continues at coordinate 103,171,576 of NC_090822.1, read as the reverse complement.
ATCAGATTCGGATTGTGGCTCTAGGAATTGGAATAGATTTGTTATGTCATTTGGTACTTATGTGTAGAATTTGAGTTCATTACGGGTTGATTTGATATGTTTCGGCGCGAGTTTTGGAAGTTGAAAGTTGAAAGTTCATTTAGGTTTGATTTGAGGTGTGATCCATCGTTCCAAAGTTGTTATGTGTGATTTTAGGCCTCGAGTAGGTCCGTGTTATGTTACGTGACTTGTTAGTATATTCGGAGGGGGTCCCGAGGGACCCAAGTGAGTTCCGGCCGAGGTTCAGACCATTTCTCAATTTGTGTTTGGTTGCTGGTAGCTGCTGGTACTGGTGTTCTGCAACTACAATTGAAATTGCGTAGGTGCGATGGTTGCAGAAGCGACAAAAGAGTCGTAGAAGCGAGGTGAGATCTGGGTGAGGAGGATCGCAGAAGCGGAGATTTGGGCGCATGTGCGAATGCGCAGTTGCGAAAGGATTGAGCGCATGAGCGAGGTCTTGCGCAAGTGCGGACGGTGGCTCGCACCTGCGATGTCGCAGAAGCAGAATATGGTTCCACAGGTGCGAGGGGTCTGTGATTAGCTTATTTCTGCAGAAGAGGATGTCTTGTCGTAGAAGCGACGCCGCAGAAGCGGCTCTTTTATCGCAGATGTGTAAAGGTTTGGGCAGAACAATATTAAATCGAGGTTTTGGTGTTTTTATCATATTTTGAGATGTGGGATTCGGATTGAGACGACTTTTGAAGAAATTTTCATCAAAATGATTGGGTTAAGTGTTCTACACTTGGTTTTGCTTTTATTTCATGAATCCATCTTCATGTTTGGCAATTGGTTGATGAATTTTAAAGATAATTGGTGGTTTTTGTCTAAAACTTCATAAAGCAAATTTTTGAGTTTTGAACGTCGATTCAGAGTCGGATTTGAGTGAAACTAGTATGGTTGGACTCGTAATTGAATGGGTTGTCGGATTTTGTGAGTTTCATTAGGTTCCGAGGCGCGGGCCTAGGTTGGGCTTTTGGGTCGATTTTGGGCTTTTAATTAAAGATTCGACCTTTATCATTTGGAATTGTTTTCTTAGGCATTAATTGATGTATTTGAGTTGCTTTTGGCTAGTTTCATGCCGTTCGGAGGTCGGCACACGCGGGATGGGATTTTTGGAGCATCGCTTGGCCTGCTCGGTATTGGATTTGGCTTGTTCGAGGTAAGTAACACTTCTAAACTTGGAGCTGAGGCTATGACCCCTGATTATATGTGTTATGTGTTTGGTGTTGATGTGAGCACATGCTAGGTGACGGGCGTGTGGGAGTGCACCGTGTGAAATGTGACTCCGTTATTTTTGTGGAACTGTGTAGTTACCTGATCTTATCTGTAACCATGAAATCTCTACATACTAGAGCTTTTGAGCTATGATTCATGCTAGAAACCATGTCTAGGCCACATGCTTATTCTGTTGGGACCCACCGAGGTCATTGTTGCTGTTGAATTATTTGCTTACATTGCAATTACATACTCAGTCATACGCATTCATTTGCATATCATATGTCAGTCTCTATCACCATTTATTGATATATCACATCATTATTTTGGGCTGATTTTCATGACATTGTGAGCCTAAGAGACTGGAGAGATTGATGGCTGAGTGAGGCCGAGGGCCTGATGGTGAGGATGTTTATGGGATCGGGTTGCATGACGCAACATGTTTTATTGATTTATGCCATGATTGGCTTGTTATAGTGCTTGGGATGAAGGATCCCCTCCGGTGTCTGTACACACCCCCAGTGAGTGCAGGTACCTACTGAGTGTGAGTATCGATTGCCGAGTGCGAGTGTTGAGCACAAGTTCCGAGTGATTGGGAGGATCTAGTGGCTGTGAGGACTGAGTGACTGTGAGGACTGAGTGACTGGGAGGACTGAGTGAATTAATACTCTGAGAGTATGCATATGGTTTTATCATTGAGTTGCATCGCATTCAACATGCACACTTGACATACATGCATAAAGATGCATTTTTCCTCATGCTATATGGTATCACATCATTCATGGCTCTCATACATATTGACATGCAGGCATAAAGGTTTATTTGCCTCATGCCATTTGAAAATGAAACATTTACCTGCTGAATGAATTTGGGAAAAATCACTGTTTTACAAAACGTACTCATATTTTGGTGATTTCGGTAAAAGATTTGGGTTTTCACTAATATACTTGGAAAGCAGGCCTATTTTTCTGGAACTGTGAACGAGCTGAGCTTTTTATCTCTGAGCTATTTCTTTTATTACTTCTATTATGTTGTTATGAACTGTTGTTGGCTATTGGTATTGGACCCCGACCCGTGTTCCAGCTCGTCACTACTTTCAACCTAAGGTTAGGTTTGTTACTTATTTAGTACATGGGGTTAGTTGTACTCATACTATACTTCTGCACCTTGCGTGCAGATATTGGATGTTGATGTTGTTGTGATCGACGAGAGAGGGATTTGAAGACGTACTTGTGTTCCGGTTGTAGCTGCCTCTTGTTCATGGTAGCCTTAGATTTATAAAAATCTATTTATGTACATTTCGAACAAATGATGTATTATTTCGTACCAGCTTTGTAAATTCTAATCTTAGAAACTCATGATTTGTCCTACCAGTCTTTGGGAAATTTTTGTATAAAAGTGGTGTATTCCCATTTCTTATCTTAATAAATCTCATTAAATTGGAGAGTTATTAATTGGCTTACCTGACGGGTTGGGTTAGGTGCCATCACGACTAGGTAGAATTTGGGTCGTGACATAAATCATGGAGTCTCTCCTCCGGACAAGATCCATTACCTCATTCTAAACTGAATAACGGTATTTTCTCTTTAATGAGTCTTATATAAATCTGATTGCACTAATTTCAGGTCCAATAATCTCGTCTCACCCGGTACAAACTGCTCAGGCAATAAGCCACCTCAAACACCATCTAAGGCCTTATGCAACACCATCAAAGTGCCAACACGCTACCACTCGAATATGACTCATAAGGAAGAACGAACTCTGATAGGGAATTACCCATCCTGCGTAATGAATAAAACGGCCGAATAGATGCTGTGAACCTACCTCAGGGATAGAAAACAAGACAGATAAGATAAGGGTAATGAACTATGCTCAACCTCTTGCTGTTATAGCGTGCAACCCGATCCGACATGATACTGTTGCGGCATGCAACCAGATCCAAACATGACAATATTGAGGTGTGCAACCCGATCCAAACAATATACCTGTGGCGGCGTGCCACCCGATCTGCACATAACAATCAAGAAGAAAAGACGCACATTAAGCCATAACGCTTATACTTACAAAATGCCCGTACATCGATCACAAGCATGCCAAGTGCATAATACAAATCCTGGGGAGACGGATAGCACCATATGCTAAGAAACCCAAGCACAACTAAGGTGCAATAAATGATCTGCATCTTGAGAGCCATCCTGCTCACATAACCCCACAAGCTACACAGGACCTCAACACGTGTGCGAATAACCAAACTGTCTCACAACCCACATGGCACAATAGATATTTACATGGAATGGCTGACGACGAGAATAACATCCAATGCCCGATGACTCCTCCGTAGCAATGCTATGACGAATGGGTATATCTGACCTGACGTAGAGCACACATTCACATTAGACCCACCAACTGATCTCAAACCGATTCCGATTATACCACACTGGACCAATAACCTTCCAAAGATCTACAATGGCCCTATTCAACATAAGAACAACCGTCAAATCCGAAACAAAACTCACACAGTCCACAGCCCAAGGAATCGAACGCCTTTCAGGCATAAACTCTCACATTAGCGATAGTACCAAAATCTCCATACTTGGTCTCAATCCTTACCATCAAGTGACTAACATGTCACACTTATACAAATTTCCCGTGGGGTATACTCCCACGACCTTTCAGACCAGGTAGCAAAGTCTGCACATCCATACCACTAACCGGACTAATCTATAGAGCAATTCAAGAACCCGAAATTCAATACACAATGCTCCTTTCATAGAACACCATTCACAGGAGACACTAAGATAATGCCAGCTCACTCTAAACATCTGGATTCTTCCCTGCTCATCCGAGCTTGTGACATTCCTGTCACACCGAACCGCAGCCTCGATCCTCCACCTTCAAATTCCCATGCCTCTCACTACACCTATCATGCTGCTACGCGAGAATACACGAATTCATGATAACCCCTGAACTACCAGTAGAACAAATACTCCATTGGCTAGAAACCTTTCACTTAGCTCATTTCGGTAGAGCCAATGCAACACGCCACCGAATTCCCAAACCACGGAAAATACAAACCTCAAGTCGTGATCTAAACCGCCATGACTACTCCGGAATCCATTTACACAACAAGGTCATTTGAATCAAATACCTCCCAAATCAATCAAGTTGTGGTGGCTGTCAAGACCGAACATACAACCATAAACCACATGTATAACTTTACACGCTGAAGGAACTAATCATTGCCATAATCATGATGATTCAATTGTTACTAACTGATCTGACTTCCTCCAGTTTACTTTCGACTTGACTTAGAAATGATAATAACTCCATTCAAAAATGTAACGAACCAAATTTGCACTCATCCCAAGTGACCCACATTACGAGACCACATTGTCTCATACTCATGAACCATATCATACCCTTCTCAAGCGCACAATTGATAAGTGGAAATTTTGACTAGTTATTAGCGCCTTCTAGCTTTTGTTTTAGTCTAAAATCATTGAATTGTGTTCCTGAAAACTGATAAAATATGCTAAATTACAGGAATATTGGAAGATGGACTCCCGAGATGAAATCCAGCTCAAAAAGGAGTAATCTAAACTCAAGGCCATAAAAGGCACAGAATCTCACAAAGTGCGGACCGCAAAATTTCATCTGTGGCCGCAGATGATGAAGGAAAGGCTAGCAGACTTTTGTAAAACGTGCGGACCACACATGAATTGTGCGGCCGCAAATGATGGCTAGAAACAAAATTCAGAGAATGTGAAAAGTCCTAAGTTTCCAAGCCCTTAGAAGTGCGGACCGCATAGGAATGGTGCGGCCACAGCGGCCGCAGACATAAAAGTGCGGACCACAGAAGACCAAGTACGACCGCAATTACAAATTTGCGGACCGTAGAAAAAATAACCTACGGCCGCAGACCTCCAATTCTGACAACTTGAAGAAATATGCGGACCGCGGATGGAATTGTGCGGTCCCAGAGCCTCCCTAAGAGCATTTGTTTTGAAATTTATAGCCATGTATAAATAGACGAGTTTCATAATTTTAGGTTAACTTTTGACATCAGCAGCTACAATAGTTGTTGCTTTTTACTTCTTTTAGTAGTTTTTCATATTTTGGGATATTTTAACATAGATATTATCATTTTGATTTCACAATATGAGTTTATTTATCATTTTTTCTTCTATTTCTTCAATTTCAAGCATGAGTAACTAGATTTTTACTATGGTTGTGACCCAACCCTAGTGTGTAAACCTTATGGGTGTTTAATTTGATGCTTGTTTATGGTTGGGTGTTTATTATTTAGCCTTTTTCATGCTTTAATTTATGGAATTAATGGTTGCAAATATTGGTTCATGTCTGTTTGACTTAGTCTCTACTTATGAAAGAGAGACTTAGTCTAGGACAACTTGGCTAACAAGAAATTGGGTCAATCTAGAGATTGATAATCCCAATTAAAGGGTTTAACCTAGATATAGTAATAACCCGACTTGAGCTTTTATCAACCGTTTTGTACAATACCCATTTGGACTTGGAAAAGACAAATTGGGCAAAATCACTCTTTCACCGAGAGGTATTGAGTGAGTAATTGAGAGTTGATAGCTATAATACACCCCGATCAATAAAACAAGCATTAAGCTCTATATCCCATAAGGCAAACACCTAGGTGATGGTCATAGCCCTAGGCCTTTTACAAAACTTGAAAAACAACAAAAACAATTCTCTTAATTTTATTTCTTAACTTTGCAATCTTAGTTTTAAATTAGACATAGAAACAACCCAAATTTTTGGAAGAGTAAATTAAGATAGTCAAACTCACATACTACAATATATACTCCTAACTCCCATATATAGCTTCCTGTGGAAATCGATCTCGACTCTTGCTGGGTACTATTATTGCAATCGACTGTTTCATAACCTTGATTTGAGGTGTGAAATTGGACGAGATTAATTTTTGGTACCATTGTCAGGGAGCTAAAAACGGTGTTAGCTATATATTTAGGTGTGTTTTTGGGACTATCTTCCTTTCCTTCCTTGTTACTAACGTGTTGAGAAATTGTAGGTGCAATCATGGCAAACAATTAGCTCGGAAACTTACCTTTGGGGGATGTGGACGTTGAGGATGATCAATTGGATGAGGTCCTTCTTGAACCTCAAGCCAATAGACGAGGTCGAGTGCCTCATGACAATGTGCCCGCTCCACACCCATCTCCACTACGAGCGGCTCCACACCGGGTGTATTCGAATGAAGGGTATGCAAGTGCTATAGTCCCTCCCCGTACTAGGGCGGGCAACTTTCAAATAACCAACACGATGCTCACTCTGCTCAAGCAACGAGGGTTCTTCACCGGTGCACCGGGTCAAAATGCATACAAACACTTGAAGGGGTTCGTAGATACGTGTTGGGGGAGTAAACAAACAAATGTCTCCGAGGATTCTTTGAGGCTAAGTCTTTTCCCCTTCTCTCTACGGGGGAAAGCTTTAAATTGGTTGGAACATTTGCCAATCATTCCATTCATACTTAGGATAAATTAGCGGAGAAATTTATTTCTAAGTATTTATCTCTTGGGCACATGGCTATTCTTTGGGATGAAATTCTAGTATTCAAGCAAGAGTCAAATGAACCACTACACGAGATATGGGAAAGGTATAGAACAATGGTAAAAGAATGCCCCAACAACGATATGACGGAGAACATGATTCAACAAACTTTCTATCGGGGGATCAATACAACCAACCAATGTATAGTGAATCAACTTGCCGGTGGGAATTTTATGACTATGCCTTATGCGGAGGCATGTGATATTTTGGATGAGATGGCGGATACTTCATCGGCATGGCAATCCTGAGCTAATGTTCCATAAGGGGATCCCAATGTGATTCACCTTCAAAAAGAATTGCATGACCATGGACAATCCATAGCAGAATTGACCACCACTATGAACCAATTGGCAAAGGCTCAACTTCAACAAGTGCAAAACCCGAGGCAAGTTAATGCAATGGAGGGAGTAAACATGATGGTCAACAAACGGAGAACAAAGGGCCTGCAAGAGCTATAAAGAGTGAAAAATTTTGTGCAAGAAGATAGTGGGTTTGAGCAAGGATTCCTACAAAGACAATCAAGGCCTAAGCCCAACGACAAGGGAGACCTCAAAATAATCAAGAAAATTGGAATTCTCATAATCAAGGTAATTGGAGTGGTGGAAACAATCAAAGAGATTAGTATAACAACAACAATCAAGGCAACTGGATTGGAGTAAATCAAGGGAATTGGCATAACAACAATAACCAAGGCAATTGAGGAGGCAACAATCAAGGAAATCGGGGGTCGGGATTTCAAAGGCCCCCGATGTATCAACAACTGAGCAACCCACCTCCTTATCCTTCCCATGGTCCTGGTTCTTCCAACAATGAAATGGGCCGAATTGAGAACATATTAAAGCAAATGATGGAGAAGAATGCCAATTCTGATGCCCAACTTGCTTCACACAACACATCGATCTGCAACTTAGAAGTGCAAATGGGGCAAAGCTCTCAAGCATTAAATTCTCGTCCTGAGGGGGCACTACCAAGTGACATGGTCATAAACCCAAAGGGTGGGAACAATACGGGGCATGCCATGGCCGTTACTACAAGAAGTGGAAGAGGTGGTAATGCACCCATCTCAAGTCAAAGGCAACTTGTTGATGATGAACAAGTGGTAGAAGAAGAAGAGCTCCCGAACAATGTGGTGCAAGCAAATGATGAAGTGCAGATTGATATTGTTGACACTGTGAAAGAGACTCAAGAGGATGTGAACCCATCTAGGGATCATGTTATTGACATACCGGCACCGGTAATGCAAAAAGCTAAGTCAAAATTGCCTAAGTCCCCTCCTCCATATCCTCAAAGGCTCTCCAAGAAAAATGGCGAGAATCAATTCAAAATGTTCATTGACATGATGAAGAGTCTCTCGATAAATATTCCATTAGTTGAAGTCTTGGAGCAAATATCGGGTTATGCAAAGTTTATGAAGGATTTGGTGACAAAGAAGCGGTCGATAAATTTTGAAACTATCAAAGTCACTCATCAAGTGAGTGAAATTGTGCTTCCGATGGCTCCTAAATTGGAAGATCTCGATGCTTTCACAATCCCTTGTACCATTGGAAGTGCCGAGTTTGCTAAAGCTCTTTGTAATCTTGGGGCAAGTATCAATATGATGCCCTATTAGGTTTTCAATACTTTGGGTATTGGGCAACCAAGACCCACATCTATGAGATTACAAATGGTTGATCGTACAATGAGGAGACTGTTGGGAGTGATTGAAGATGTGTTGGTTCGTGTTGATAAGTTCATCCTTCCGATGGATTTTGTTATTCTTGATTGTGAAGTGGACTATGAGGTGCCGATTATTCTTGGAAGACCTTTCCTTGTTATGGGAAAGGCTCTTATTGATGTGGAATCCGGAGAACTCACTTTCTGGATGGGTGATGAAAAGTTGGTGTTCCACGTGTGCAAATCTATGCGGTAACCAAATAGCAATGAAGTGTGTTCTTTCGTGGACTTGGTAACCGATGTAATTATTGATGATACAAGTGCCACGATTAATGTGGGTGATACGTTGGAGGCCGTCTTGCTCAACTTTGATGATGACGATATGGATGGCTTCATGGAATGTGATAATTCTTTGCAAGGAATGGGGTCGTACAACTATGCACCCCAGAAACTTTCCTTGGATCTTGAGAATAGGAAAACTCCTCCTATAAATCCTTCAATTGAAGAGCCTCCTACCTTGGAGTTGAAGCCATTGCTTCCACATCTTAGGTATGAATTTCTTGGTCCTTGCTCTACTTTATCGTTTATTTTTTCCTCTTGTTTGACTAACGTGCAGGTTGACTTTATATTGGCGGTGCTCCACAAAAGGAAGAAGGCTATTGGGTGGACTTTGGGGGATATTCGTGGAATAAGCCCCATATTTTGCATGCACAAGATTAACTTGGAGGAGGATGCCACACCATCTATTTAACATCAAAGGAGACTCAATGAAGCTATGCAAGATATGGTCAAAAAGGAGATTATCAAGTGGTTGGATGCCGGGGTTGTCTATCCCATTTTCGATAGTTCGTGGACTTCCCCGGTGCAATATTTCCCAAAGAAGGGTGCCATGACGGTGGCCACCAATGACAATAATGAGTTGATTCCCACAAGAATGCTGACCGAATGGAGAGTGTGTATGGACTATCGCAAGCTAAACAAAGTCACAAGGAAGGGCCATTTTCCACTTCGCTTCCTTGACCAAATGCTTGATAGGTTGGACGGGCGTGCTTTCTATTGCTTTCTAGATGGATATTCGGGCTATAACAAAATCCTTATTGCTCTGGAAGATCAAGAGAAAACAACTTTCATATGTCCCTATGGTACTTTCTCTTTCAAGCGGATACTATTTGGCTTATGTAATGCACCCGCGACTTTTCAACGGTGTATGATGGCGATCTTTACGGATATGGTCGAGGACTACCTTGAAGTCTTCATGGATGACTTCTCGGTGGTCGGGGATTCTTTTGATGATTGCTTAGTGCTAAATTGGGAGAAATTCCGTTTCATGGTCGAGGAAGGCATTGTCCTTGGCCAAAAAATTTCAAAGAATGGCATAGAGGTCGACAAGGCAAAGATAGAGGTGATTTCTAAACTTCCACCTCCGACTTCGGTGAAAGGCGTGCGGAGTTTCTTAGGTCACGCGGAGTTCTACCGGTGCTTCATCAAGGATTTTTCTAAAGTGGTGAACCTGTTGTGCAAACTCTTAGAGAAAGATGTTAAGTTTCACTTCAATGACGATTGCATGAGAGCCTTTGAATTGCTAAAGTTCAAGTTGACAACCACTCCCATTATCACTGCTCCTAATTGGAGTATCCCTTTTGAGCTCATGTGCGATGCTAGTGATGTAGCGGTTGGAATAGTTTTGGTGCAACACATTAACAAGAGTTTTCATCCAGTCTACTATGCTAGTAAGACCATGAATAATGCCCAATTCAATTACACCATGACAGAGAAAGATCTCCTTGCCATTGTGTTTGCAATTGAGAAGTTCCGTCCATACTTGATGGGTGTAAAGGTTATTGTTCATACGGACCATGCGGCACTTTGCTATCTTATGAGCAAGAAAGATTCAAAAGCTCAGTTGATGAGATGGGTGATAATGCTGCAAGAGTTTGATATTGACATTCAAGATCGAAAAGGGAGTGAAAATCAAGTGGCGGACCACTTGTCTCGTTTGGAGGAGGAGGGGAGGCCGCATGATGGCCTTGAAATCCATGACTCCTTCCCCGATGAGAAACTCTTGGCTATCTCAATGAAGGAGGTGCCATTGTTCGCGGATCTAGCAAACTTCCTTGTGTGTGGAACTATCCCGGATGAGTTCTCTTAAAATCAAAGGAAGAAGCTCAAACAGCATTGTCAAGATTATTATTTGGACAAGCCATACCTTTTCTGGATTTGCACGGATGGGGTAATTAGAAGATGTGTACCGGACGAAGAGCAAAGTGATATTCTTGAGGCTTGCCATTCTTCACCTTATGGTGGTCACCATGGCGGAGCAAGAACGACGGCCAAAGTGCTAAGTTGTGATTTCTATTGCCCACTCTTTACAAAGATGCAAGTGATATGGTGAAAAGATGTGATGTATGTCAACGGGCCAGTGAAATTTCGAAAAAGAATGAAATGCCTCTCACTACCATTTTGGAGATTGATATCTTTGATGTGTGTGGTATTGACTTCATGGGTCCTTTTGTGAGTTCTTGTGGAAATACCTACATCTTGGTTGCGGTTGATTATGTGTCCAAATGGGTTGAGGCCATTTATGTACCCAACAATGAAGCGAGGAGTGTGGTGGCATTCTTGAAGAAGAATATTTTCACAAGATTTGGTACTCCGCAGGCTATCACGAGGGATGGGGGGTCGCATTTTTGCAACAAGGCTTTCGACACTTTGCTTAGCAAGTATGGTGTCACTCAAAAAGTTACGACTCCCTATCATCACAAGTTAGTAGTCAAGTGGAAGTCTCCAACTAGGAGATAAAGGGTATATTGTCAAAAAAATGTGAATGCTAACCGGACGGATTGGTAAAAGAAGCTTGATGATGCACTATGGGCTTATCAGACTGCTTTAAAAACTCCTATCGGGATGTCTCTATATCGATTGGTGTTTGGAAAAGCTTGTCTTCTTCCGGTGGAACTTGAGCACAAATCCATGTGGGATTTATAGAAATAAATCTTGATTGGGATGCAGCTGCTAACTTACGGGTTGCATATTTGAATGAATTGGATGAGTTCCAGTACCATGCCTAAGCAAGTTCGTCCTTGTACAAAGAGAAGATGAAGTACCTTCATGACAAATACATTCAGAACAAGGATTTCAAGATGTGCAATCTTTTTTTGTTATTCAACTCATGGTTGAAGATGTTTCCCGGAAAGCTAAAATCTAAATGGAGTGGTCCCTTTGAAATTATAAGTGTGACACCTTTTGGTGCATTGGACTTGAAGAACAAAAATAATGAGGTATTCCGAGTCATTAGTCACCGGGTGAAACATTATTTGGTAAAGCTTAATGATGGACACATGGTGGCAGTTATTCATTTCAAATGATGGTAATCTGCATTGTGTCGCGACGTTAAATCAGGCACTTCTTGGGAGGCAACTCATGTTTCTTTTTCTTTTCTTTTCTTCTTTTGTAGATAGGTGCTATTTTTGTGCTAACTGGATTTGAAGTGTGTTACAAGGATGAGTTTACTTTACAGGAAATGTGCCCAAAAAATTGGCTAAGTGTGGAAAGAAGTGCGGACCGCACAATTTTGGTTGCTACAGCAAAAGGGGCTCTGCGGCCGCACAATTACACTGCGGACCGCACAAATTGAAAGAGAAAAATGCCAACTCTCTTAAGTTGGTCTGTCAGAGAAATAGCCAATCTACGGCCGCAACCCATATTCTACGGATCGCAATTAAATCTGCTGCTGCACAATAAATTCTGTAGACTGCAAATCAACAAGGGCTTCTGAGACCCAGGTAACAGGGTGCGGACCGCAATAGGAATTATGCGACCGCACTCAACCCTTTGTCCCTCAGTCAGAACCCTTAGTATAAATAGAATGCCTAGAGTTACTATTATGTTTTTTCCCTCTGTGAGCACTCACAAATCTAAAATATTGAAATCGCCTAGTAAATCATCTGCCACACACAATCAACATTTGTGATCACTCATTTGCACTACTTCATATCTGGTATGCCTCAATTACCTGTAGAATTTTTCAATTTTTAGTTTAATTTACAATTTGTTAGTTAGTTTTAGGCCATTTGTCTGTAGAATTCAATTATACAACCATGTGGGGTTAAAACTGTAGTGGGTCATCTGGTACTTGCTCTATGGGGAATGGGTAAATAGGTTTTCATGATTATACACTGCCACCATGTCAAATTTATGCAAAAATTGCAAACCCTACAACTCTGTTTGTATTTGTTTCGAAATCTGCGGCCGCATAAGAAATTGTGCGGTCCGCAGAAGTTAAGATTAGGGTACCTTTAGTCTAGCATGATTCTGCGGCCGCAATAAAAATTGTGCGGACCGCAAAAATTCTATTGCGGCCGCAGAACAACTAGTTCTCTATTATCAGAGAGTTGTCAATTTGATGATTCACATGTGCGGCCGCAGTAGAAAATGTGCTGACCGTAGAAAAGTGATTACGGTCGCAAAACAGCCCACTTTATGTTATCAAAGAGTTGGCATCTTGGTGGTATCTGAACTGGGGATCTAATGATAATTTTGCAGACTGCATTCCAATTGTGTGGTCGCACTGACAATTGTGCGGACCGCAAATCCAACTATGCAGCCACAATGTTAAATTGTGCGGTCTGCAATGCCCATTCTGTGGTCGCACTAATAATTCTCCGGACCGCACTCCCCTACCCTGCAAGCATGTTTTACAATGTTTTGTTCACTGTCTCTCTGGTGTGTTCTTGTATATTTGCACTTGAATTACAACTGACAATTGTTGTTGCTTGATACAGAAAAATGGTTAGATCTCGGGGCAGAGGTGATATTTCAAAGGGGAGGGGTGAACCTTACAGCGGTCGAGGCAAGAGTGCTTTACCCATCACCCTCCAAAAGATAATCTCAAAGAAGGCTACAGTCGGTTGAGGTAGAAATGCAGAGCCCTTCGAATCTAGTTCTTATGCCCCGTCTAGCAAAGCATCGGAGGGCAACTCAGTTCAGGAGTTGTCGGTTGTCCAATCAAAGCCATCAGGAAGGTATCAACTCTGGGACGAGCCTTCCACATCACATAGCACCTCTGAGGGTTTGAAAAGTGCTAGTCAGGCTTCCGAGCCCTCCTCTACACCTGTTCCTGAGGCACCAGCGACTACAGTTAATGATATCCCAGATGATGGCTGAGAGGGAGATACTACAGTTCCTGGCCTTGAGCGGTCGAAGAAGAAAGAGGTCTGGGAGGACCGGTTCGTCAGTCTGGCTGCTTTCACTAGCTTCCGTGGGTGGTGGCCGATAAGGTCGCTCACTCTTGAGCGATAGTTCCAATTACAAGATTTAGAAAAGTATAACCCGGCAATCTTGAGGTAGTTCCGAGAGCGGAAGGGGTGGATGTGGTTCACCCAGAGCGCAGTGGATCCAAAGGAATATCTTGTCCGGGAGTTCCACACCAATGTGGCGCACATAAAGAAAGGGACAAAGATAACCAAATTGAGGAATCTAAAGATGCATTTCGACCAGGAAACATTGAACGCATACTTGGGGTTTGATGATGTTGAGCCTGCATAGTATTTGGAGAAGTTGGCAATGGGAGATGCAGCTCGCCCATGGATAGCTGAGATTCTAGCAGCTCCTGGGCCACCACCACCATGGTTTACTATGGGGGTGTCTATTCACAGAAACACCCCGAGTTTTGAGGCGAAAGGGTAGCAGATCTTTGTTTGTAGCCGACTCGACCCATGTCAGAATGAGACAAATCTTCCTATCTAGTGGGTGGTTCTAGTTGCCTCCATCATGGCCGGGTACACGATCAATGTGGATGCCGTGATGTCGGCTAACATATATGTGGCCGCCAGGCAAGATGATACCTCCTACCCATATCCCAACACCATTACTGAGTATCTTACTGATGCACGGGTGGATCCGAGATATTTTGATACGAAGATGCGGGCAAAGAAGCCCTTCTCATGGTATTCGCTGATGGATGCACACAACCCTAAGAAAAGGGTCAGCCGACTACCACCATAGGCTAGTCTGATGAGCCATCGGTGGTAGCTACACAGATAGTCGACATGCCATCTACATTGGCAGACCCTTCATCCAGTGCAGCAGCTATGCCCCCACCTTTAGCCTCAGTGCCTCCAGCAGCCCCTATTACAGGTTCCACTTCGGCCTTGAAGCCAGTGCTGATGCCCATTGCTCTACTATCTGCGCTGCGAGTCTCCCAGATACTAGCGAGCCTCAATAACTGGATGCAGATAGCTACTGCAAAGTTGTCTGACATATCCAGTCATGTTGCAGAACAGTCCTCCATTCTGGCACCCCAGATTCCCCCCACAGTTGAAGAAACTCTAAAGAAGATCTTGGAGAATCAGAACACAATCATGGCCACTTTGGTGCAGCATGGGTCAGTGATAGAAGAACTGGGCAAGGAAGTGAAGAAGATGCGGAAGTCCCAGACCTCCAAGAAGTCAGTGGACAAGCTCTGCTGACAGGTTACCTAGCTTGAAACAGCCGGAGATATTCCATTTGACATGTTGATTGACCAGCACCAGATCCTACAGCACATACAGCACCAGTTGGCTAGTTTGAGGAGCCATACATTGCTGCTGACACTGCCGAGGCAGTACGTCAGATGTTCACCAACCCAGTCATGCCTGGAGTTTCTGATGATGAGACCAAGTTGGATGAGACTGAGGTCGGTGATGCTGCGGTGGACACAGAGATGGCCAAGGAGCCATAAGGAGTTTTCTTCATTCTTACCCTTCATTTACTCTTATTTTGTTAAGCATTGGGGACAATGCTTATTTTTATTCGGGGGGTGGAGTTTATTTGATATATTTTGCTGATTATGAGACATTTGACCTGTAATTAACTTGATACTATTTTCTTCTTCTTTCTCATTATGTATATATTCTCTCTACTCTCTCATTATGTATATTCGTTACGCTTCAATAGTTTTTGCTTTGTAGTTTCTTTATGTTTGTTTTCTTATTAGTTAGTGTTTAACTAGGTAGATTCTTTTTGAATTAGTAGCTTCTTTCTGATTTAATAGCTTCTTTTTGTGTTTTAGTAGATAATAAGCCTTTGGTTTTCTTAATGTCATGGTTCTTTCCAAAGGTAGTTTTTGTGTGAACCGGGTGACTCCTCCCAACGATGGATGGCGTGACAACCTTCTTAAGGGACTGAGTCTATTTTTAGTATTTAGGTAATAGTAGTAGTAGTAGTAGTAGTAGTAGTAGTAATGAATACAAATACCTAATTGAGTCATACTCGAAGAGTCAAACATGCTTCACTTGGTACAACACACTTAACTACGTGCTTATGGTTAAAACGAGGTTTTTGGAAAGAAATAGCTCTAGTTAGTGACTTTGTGACTCTTGTGTTGACTTAGGCAATCATCGAGTGGTTTAATCGAACCATAGTGATTTTCAATCTTGAATATGGTTATTGTGGGCCCTCGACTCTATCCTCTTTAACAATCCAGTTGTGTGAGAGGTGAGATATTTTTGTTGCAAGTCTAAGTACCCGTGCGAATAGTCTAGAACTTGCCCCGCATGTGTTTCAAGGAAAAATCTTAAGTTTTGCTTGGCTTGAGAAGTGATTGTAGGTTCTCCTTGACCCCTGCTTGAAGTTTTTCATTGCCTACCAATGTTGTTATCCCTAGTCAACCCATTTGAGCCTCAAACCTTTCTCATTTGATAATCATGTTACAAGGCTTTACCCATTTTATCGTGACCCTCTCTTGGCACTCGAGCTTTTCTTAAAACTCTTGTGAAATGATTGGCTAAAAATGTAAGTTTAGGAGAGATACGAGGAACTTGAAAGAGGTATTAAGGCACAAAAAGATTAAAAAAAATGATGAGAAGGAAAGGCAAGAAAAGGAAAGAGCAACAATAAAAATACAAAAAAAAAAAAAATGAATAAGTGGAAGAGTTGAATAAGTCAATTGTAAGGTCAGGTCTAGCGCAGCATGTGCTTGCTTATGTCCTATACCTTTGGAAAATATCCATACGGCTATGAGATCATTTTCCCTCGTGAGATGATGCAGACAGCCTATTAAGGTTGTTCATAATGCAATAGAGGCGCAGATGGATGATTATATAGCCAAGGCATAGAGACAATACTACTGTAACTTTTATTCCCCTTACTTGTACTCTTCCATTGTGTTTTATTCCTTTTTATTATTAATATAAAAACTACTAGGCATCATGCCTAGTAGTATATTTGCTTAAAAAAGGGATTCAAAGAAAAGTAATGATGCAAAGCATGTAGAAATCAATTAGGGAGAAAATGAATGTCATGATCAAGAAAGAGTGATGGTAAGTCTCTCTAGTTCCCCAAGGAAAAGAAAAATGCCTCAAAGAATTGGCAAAGCATGAGCCGAGAACAGAAAATTGATTGCTTAAAGAAAGATGAACCCGCTCTATCATAGCATATCCAACCTTAGTCCAAAAGCCTTCATTGCATTCCGAAAAAGCCCTACGTGATTTCAAGCCAAGTGATCTTACATTAGTGGTGATCTACCTAAAGCCGTACTTGCGACATTCTCTTGAGAGAGATGAGTGAACCGTTCACAAATCTTTGGATTGAGTGCTAAAATTCTTAAGCAAGATAGGCAAACGGAGAGTAGAGGAGGAGGAGTTTGGGATCCACAATGACCTACATGAAAGAGCGAGCTTCCTTGATGAATAAAGTCAACTCTTGATGCTCAAGTGTCGCATTAGAACTATTTGTGCATAAAAGTTTAACTTGTTGTCATGTTGATAATTTATAAGTGGTATAGGAAATTGTTAGTCCTAATTGATGTGTGAATGACTCCACTTTGATTAGTTGGAATGACTATTAACTTGTGGAGGTGGGAACTAATTTATTTGCTTGAGTACAAGCAAAATCTTAAGTTTGGGGGATTTGATAAGTGGGGATTTTGACTACTTATTAGCGCCTTTTAGCTTTTGTTTTAGTCTAAAAGCATTGAATTGTGTTCCTAAAAACTGATGAAATGTACTAAATTATAGGAATATTGGAAGATGGACACCCGAGATGAAATCCAACTGAAAAAGGAGTAATCTAAACTCAAGGCCATAAAAGGCACAGAAGCTCACAAAGTGCGTAGAATTTCATCTGCAGCCGCAGATAATGAAGGAAAGGCCAGTAGACTTTTGTACAAAGTGCGAATCGCACATGAATTGTGCGGCCGCAAAAGATGGCTAGGAACAAAGTTCATAGAATGTGCAAAGTACCAAGTTTCCAAGCCCTCAGAAGTGCGGACCGCACAGGAATTGTGCGGCCGCAGACATAAAAGTGCGGACCGCAAAAGACCAAGTGCGACCTCAGTTACAAATCTGCGGACTGCAGAAAGAATGCCTTGTGGCCACAGATCAGAATTATATGGCCGCAGACCTCCAATCCTGACAACTTGAAGAAATCTGCGAACCGCACATGGAATTGTGCGGCCGCAGAACCTCCCAAAGGGCATTTTTGTCCGAAATTTACAGCCCTATATAAAAAGACGAGTTTCACAATTTTGGGTTAACTTTTGACATTAGCAGCTATAGTAGCCATTTCATTTTACTTCTTTTAGTAGTTTTCATATTTTGGGATATTTTAACATAGATTTTATCATTTTGATTTTACAATATGAGTTTATTTATCATATCTTCTTCTATTTCTTCTATTTCAAGCATGAGTAGCTAGATTTCTACTAGGGTTGTGACCCAAGCCTAGTGTGTAAACCTTATGGGTGTTTAATTTGATGCTTGTTTTTGGTTGGGTGTTTATTATTTAGCCTTGTTCATGCTTTAATTTGTGAAATTAATGGTTGCAAACATTACTTCATGCCTATTTGACTTAGTCTCTACTTGAGAAAGATAGACTTAGTCTAGGACAACTTGGCTAACAAGAAATTGGGTCAATCGAGAGATTGATAATCCTAATTAAAGGGTTCAACCTAGATATAGTAATAACCCGACTTGAGCTTTTATCAACCATTTTGTGCAATACCTATTTGGACTTGAGAGAGCCAAATTGGGCAAAATCACTCTTTGACCGAGAGGTATTGAATGGGTAATTGAGATTTGATAGCTATAATACACCCCGATCAATAAAACAAGCATTAAGGTCTATATCCCACAAGGCAAACACCTAGGTGATGGTCATAGCCCTAGGCTTTTTACAAAACTTGAAAAACAACAAAAACAATTCTCTTAGTTTTATTTCTTAACTTTGCAATCTTAGTTTTAAATTAGACATAAAAACAACCCAAATTTGTGGAAGAGTAAATTAAGATAGTCAAACTCACATACTATAATATATACTCCTAACTCCCATATATAGCTCCCTTTGGGAATCAATCTCGACTCTTGTTGAGTACTATTATTGCAATCGACTGTTTCATAACCTTGATTTGAGGTGTGAAATTGGACGAGATCAACAATAGCATCTCCAACTGGTACACCCATTCTGCAAGACCTTCTGAGAATCTAAAGTTATTTCTTCCTTTCCTCCAATATTGCACCGCATACTCGATGATAACATAGAACATTCTAAGTCCCGCTCGTAATCCACTCTTAAAACTCGATCCTTAACCATACAATAGGCTTGAAATCCTTAGGCACTACACTTTAATTCTTGAACCCACTAGAACTGTTGTTGCGATTCACCCACTCTGACCTAATCCCGAATATAACCAAACTTCAATGCTCTGCTAGAACATGAACACCCTCTTAAAAAGGCAACCGGCTGAACTCTTTTCCTTATACATTACATCTATAAGAAACATAAACTCTGAGTCTTCCCAAAACCTACACCTCAATCAATAAGGCGAAGTATAGCACACATTCATTGAGTTCCTTACTCGAATTACTTCTGATATTCTCCTTTTATTAGTCATAAATAATCCACCAACTCGTTGATAGAAACCGCACAAGCAGACAACCACACTGTCCAATCGTAGATGGTGGGGCTCCCCCACTTAGCTTTAAGCTACCATCACATAATGTAGAGCCCACAACGATTCCTTCTTCTCAATTACCATGATCTCGTATCGGTAACCTGCCAAATTTCTCGAAGTCTTTTGTTAAGCCCTTCATGAACATTCTGAATCATCTGTCACAATCATATATTCGACCTCTCACCAGGTAGCAAGTAGTATTCTTCGTAGATGCTTCATCAACATCATGCAACCACTAACCTGCTCACATAAGATAACTCACCTATGGAATTCCATGTCGACGTCTTCCAACAGCATTGCACTGGTTACAACTACTACAAAATCAGTAAACCCTCATGAGCCAGTGCTCATCCACCAGCTGTACAAGTCCGTTCATTCCCTATTGGCAGCAACTAAAAGTTCAACAATACCCTCCAAACTCAAGTCATGTTGTATCTGACACGATAATTAAATCTTCACCCCATCTTCATTTCAAGCAAACTCCTTTATGCCATATCAAATATTTCCCCGTATAGTAACCACCATTCCAAATAAAATCCGTAGATCAAATCACCTTCCATCACGATTCCCAAACCGTTCTACACTTTCTTAAGGCACGTCGCTATCCTACCACAGAATCCATATGCTAATCTGCTACTCTTACTTCGGTTAGACCACTCCTTTAAGCAACTCCTCGACCTCTACTGTCCATACTTGACCTGCTAATAATTCAACTACTGCGAGACACTTCCCGCCATATCCTCCCTAATACTTTTGCTACCCAACTGCTGCCTCATACCAAATCCATATATGTAGCACTTGAACAAATAAATTTCTACCAACTCTAAACCTCCTAGAAGATCATCTCTCTCGAGCCATCAACATTAGAATTACCAATTTAATTCGAAACCACTACACACTGCTACCTCTGATAACCGCATCTTAGACATCATTTCACAACACCCTACCCCGAAGGCAAAAATCAAAGAAGACCATAACACCGGCTAATCCTTAATGTGTTCAAACAGGGATGATGACACCGCATCACAACGAAAATTCCACCACTCTCGAAGATACCATGTCTCGTTACTCCATCAACCAAAACCTGAACATCCATAGTCCGATTGCCTTTCCTTTGCTGGAATTAAATACTAAACCTCTAAATCATGCACTGAGAAATCCTCATGTCGATCTATTCACTATCGTGATCCATAAATAAGCACTCTACCATTACACCAATGCGAGGCGATAACAACTCATGAACATTATAGCAATCCGTGCATAGCCTACAGATACTGAACTGAAATGACAGAACACCCTTCCGCAAGGCGACAAAAATAGCATGCCCGAACACGCACGGCAAAACATCCTGCACCATGTCTGCAATACCAATACAACTCCTGGACGTCCAATTGACAACAAGTGCTTCACGTGGCATAATATTGAGTAGGAAGGAAATAAAGGCACAAGCCTCAATGGAATCAAATCGCACGATGAGAAAATCAAGAAGGAAAGTCCTCCTAAAAGCCATGTAGCCTCTCGAAGATAAGTACAAACGTCTACGTACCGTTCTGCAAGACTCTACTAGACTTGCTCATTACTCGTGAGACCTAAGTGAACCTAACACTCTGATACCAAGATGTCACGACTCAAAATCCACTATAAGTCATGATGGCGCCTAACGCCGCCGTTAGGCAAGCCAACGTTGATTTATCAATTTATTTACTCTATTTATTACTTTCGAAATCATAGTCTCCACTACTTTAAATAGTTTAAAATGGAACTTATAGGAAAAATTATAATAACTATGTGAACTACAATAATGAATAACCAGTAGGAACCCCCAAAACCCGGTGCCACAAGTACATGAGTATTTTCTAGGGAGTATAATAATAATACAACATATGTCCTGAAAGTAATAAGACACAATAAAATAATTAGTACAATGGAGACTTGGTGGACTGCGATGCGTAGCCTGGAATGCAGCTCACATGAATTCTCCTCAACAGGTACGCCTACGCGCCAAGGTGATCATCAAATGAACCTGTCAGATCCTGCACATTTAGTGTAGAAGTGCAGCATGAGTACGTAAATCAACGCGTACCCAGTAAGTATTTAGCATAACCCCGGAGAAGTAGTAACGAGGGGTAGATACCGACACTTGCTAAAGGTCCAATAAAGCAATATAATAAAACATAAGCAGGTATGAAACATACGACAATGATGGGGTAAATCTGCAAATTTCATAATCTTCCAATTACATCTTTTAAAGCATGAATTTCTAGATCTTGTATTCTACCTTAACAACTCAGAAAATGTCAAGCGTCAATCTCAAATAAAAAAGGAATACCATATAAAATGCCAGGCATCAGTGGAAAGATTACCTCGTGAATATTCGGACTACTAGCGATAGCACGATTCTGTCGAGGTCGTTCGACCCGATCTAGAATAATGTGTACACTACCGAGGGTCGTGCGGCACGAACCATAGATACATCTATATACTGCCGAGGCATTCGGCCCGCTCCACAAGAAAAGGAAGGAAGTTATCGAATTATGAGATACGTGTTTACAATACGGCACATCAACATATAACGAATAAAATCTTTACGTTTCTCAATTAACTCGCCCACACTCAAAGTGTTAAGGATCGGCCTATTATACATATATTTGTTACTAAATTGAATTCAGATATAACCTTAATTAATTAAGCCAGCAAATCGAGTTCAAATAATTTAATTATTACATGATACAATCCTATATCTACCCGGACATAAACATGATTTATCTATGTACGGACTCTCATCACCTCGTGCGTACGTAGCACCCACAACTAGTTGCACACAATAATAAATATCACCTAGGGGTAGTTTCCCCCTCACAATGTTTGACTGGAGACTTACCTCGCTCCGAAGTTCCAAAACCGGCTCCAACGCCTCTCCAACTCTTCACTTCAAGCCAAACGATCCAAAACTAGCCAAACAATGTGCAACTCATGTTTAAATCCAAAATCCCAAATTCCTACTAATTTTCATATTTAAATCCATATACAAAGCATATATTTGTAATAGGTGTGAGTCACTTAGCTTTGTAATGTGCAACTTGATGAAAATATCCCTTTGAAGGTCTCCAAAATCGCCCCAACCAAGTGAAAATTAAAGAAAGTGGGCCAAAATCCCGTATAAAACCAAGCCCTCTGCCCAGCATTCATCGCACCTGCGGCCACTTGACCACTTTTGCGGTTCCGCAGGCGCGATCAAAAAATTGCTTTTGCGGTCCCCCTTCAGCCATCCTGCCTTCGCATCTGCGGACCGGACTCCACTTCTGCGGATTCGCACTTGCGATCAGGGATCTGTGTGATGACCCAAAATGTCATCTTTAAATATAATAAGTAATTCTGTGTTATAAGATCTCGAAAAGCACCATTTATACTTTCTCGACTTGCGTGTACAGTTCGTAAAATTTTCTAGAAAGTTTTCATGTGAAAAATGAATTAAAATGTGAAATAGGGCTTTAAAATTCAAGTGAGTTAACTTTGGTCAATATTTTTAGCAAACGAACCCGGATCAGTGTTTTTATAGTTCCGGTAGCTCTGTATCATGATTTGGGACTTGGGCGTATGCCCGGAATTTAATTTGGAGGTCCCTAGCTTAAGTTATGACCATTTAACGGAACTAGCAATTTAAAGGCTAAAGATTTCCAAGTTTGACAACGGGGTTGACTTTTTGATATCGGGGTCGGAATCCGATTCGGAAAATTGGAATAGCTCCGTTATGTCATTTATGACTTGTGTGCCAAATTAAAAGTCATTCCGGATTCATTTAACATGTTTTGGCACAAGATTTGTAAATTGAAAAGTTTGGGAACTCAAAAGATCGAATCGAGGTGTGAATTATAATTTCAGCATCGTTTGACATGATATGAGACCCCAAGTAAGTCCGTATAATATTTTAGGACTTGTTGGTATATTTGGTTGAGATCCCGAGGGTCTCGGGTGGTCAACGGAATTTAATTTTGTCATTTCAAGAACGTTCGACGTCGTTTCTTCAAGAATAAGTGGTATCCCATTAACCAAATAAATTCCAAATTCAGTTTTGAAGGAAGCATTAGATCCGTATTAAAATTTTGGAGCCATAGCAAAAAGAATCGTCGAATTCGGACATCGTATGAGAGAGTTATGCCCATTTTCGTGTCGGGAAAGATTTTTCGTAGCCGCCAGCGCTCAGGGTAGCGTGGGGCGCTAGCCCTGGCGCTGGGAATTATTGGTGTTCTGGACAGTGCGCCACAGGCAGCGACCCACGCTACCTGTGGCGCTCGAAAATGCCAGAAACCCCATAAAACGGGGAGTTTAGCCATTTTACTCATTTTTGAGTTTGGGGAGCTCGGTTTAGGCGATTTTTGGGCGATTTTCACGGGATAAAATTGGGGTAAGTGTTTCTTATTCTATATTGATTATATTTCATGATTACATACTCATTTATATCATGAATCCATGAATTTATGAAAGAAAAATCAGATTTTTACAAAATCTTCCAAAAAATGTAAAACGAAGATTCGAAGGTCAATCCGATGTCGGAATTTGATAATTTTTGTATGGTTGGACTCGTATCGGAATGGGTATTCGGATTTCGTAAGTTTTTTCGAGATTTGAGATATGGGCCCCACTGTCAATTTTTAAAGTGAATTTCGAATTCTTATCCGGAAAATTAGTAAATTCATATGGAATTAATTCCTACGATTTGTATTGAGTATATCGAATTATTTGTGAATAGATTTGAAGCTTTTGGAGACAAATTTAAAAGGAAAAGCTGTGGTCGAGTAATTTATTGGAATTTTCATAGCGAGATAAGTGTCGTGGTTAACCTTGACTTGAGGGAATAGAATTCTTAAATTATTTGTTATGTGAAATGCATGTGAACAATTTGAAAATCATAAATTGTTCTAAGACATGAATTAATTGTTATAATAATTATTTCTTTCCTATTCCTTGACAAATATTAATTCTTGAATTCCTGCAATAATTGTTACATGCTATTTGATTTATGTGTATTAATTGCTACTTGACATTTAGCAAATTAAATATTAAACTGTCTATTTTCTCCCTGATTTTCATAGTAAATTGCTAATTGTCATTGCTTGTTTCATAATTAAATCATAACTATTGAATGCTTGTTGTTTTAAAATTTTATATTAATTGTTGCATTTATTGGGGTAATTTATTCTATAAGAATTGGTAAATGAATATATTGGAAGAGCGGGGTGCGCGCCGCAACAGAGTTGATTGAAATGAAAATATTGGGAGATCGGGTTGCACGCCGCAACAGACTTGTTTAAAAGTCCATATTGGAGGATCGGGTTGCATGACGCAACAGACTTGTTTAAAAGTCCATATTGGAGGATCGGGTTGCACGCCGCAACAGACTTGTTTAAAAGTCCATATTGGAGGATCGGGTTGCACGCCGCAACAGATTTGTTTAAAAGTCAATATTGGAGGATCGGGTTGCACGCCGCAACAGACTTGTTAAAAAGTTAATATTGGAGGATCGGATTGCACGCCGCAATAGACTTATTGAAAAGTCAATAGTGGGGGATCGGATTGCACGTCGCAACAGACTTATTTAAAAGTCTGTATATATACTTGATTGAAATAAATATATGACATACTTGATTAAAAGGAAAATATTGGGAGAGCGGGTTGCACGCTGCAACAAAATTTATGGAAATGATAATTGGTTATAACTGCTAAGTTGGCTTCAACCATTATAAATGAGTTACCTGATTTATTTCTATTGTTGATGTTGTTACTAAAATTGCATACGGGTTAATGTAAGTGAACCGCCTTAGTCTCGTCACTACTTTATCGAGGTTAGGCTCAGCACATACCAGTACATGGGGTCGGTTGTACTGATACTACACTCTGCACTTCTTGTGCAGATTTCGGAGTTGGTCCCAACGGCATACCATAGACTTGCTCGGATTTCAGCTACTTAGAGGAGACTTGAGGTATAACTGCACGACGTTCGCAGTTCTGAAGTCCCTGTCTACTGTACCTTAGCTGGGTGTTTATTTCCAAACAGCTTTATTTTATTCAGACCTTTATTTTTATTATTCTAGAAGCTCGTGCACTTGTGACACCAATTCTGGGATGGTATTTAGATGCCGTTATTTTTATGGATTATTCACTATATTTCAGACCTTACTTCCGCATTTGTTTCTTTATTATTAATAAATTTAAAAAAAAATTAAAAATGGCTAATATTATTTTAACGTTGGCTTGCCTAGCAAGTGAAATATTAGGCGCCATCACGGTCCGAAGGTGGGAATTTCGGATCGTGACAGTTGGTATCAGAGCACTAGGTTACATAGGTCTCACGAGTCACGAGCAAGATTAGTAGAGTCTGAAGGATCGGTACGGAGACGTCTGTACTTATCTCTCAGAGGCTATGAAGTTTAGGAACAATATCGCCTCTTTCATTCCTTATCGTGCGACATTGATCTTGCTTGAAACCTATATCTCACATTCCTTTGTATCTACTCGTGTATGAAATTGCGCTCTCGGTATCAGTTATGCGTTGACGGTTCGTGATGCCGCAGATAAACTACGAGGGAGCTAAATATGCTCAAATATTTTCTCAACGTGTGATTCTGACTGAAGATGCAAACGTATAAAGACATCACCCAATGAATAATGTGGGGGGTGCAACGTACCTTGGAATCTAGTTGATTTATGCGAGTTGTGAAGGTTAATATTGTGGACCATCGGACGAGGTGAACTATGACTTCGCGTCGAGTGGGGGAGTCCACTATCGATGAATGGATTGTGAGTCGTGTGTTACATCAGTTTTGGCCTGAAATGTATATATGTGGTACTAAAAGGTTCTCCCAAAATTTACATATGTTTAAGGCCCGAGATCTTGTAGAGAATAAGGTTGGGACTTGTGGTATGTCTGCCTCCGAAATAATCTTATACTTTAGTACTAAAGGAGTTAGAGAAACAATATTAAATTTACAGAAGGCCTACTCGGCATGGATGCCACGGTTGCAGATTTTGGCGTGCTTCGGAGGAAGTACAGTGGTTGACGAGATTCTGGACTAAGAATTGTCTGTATGGAGCTCTACTTTTGTGATCATTGTATATAAATAAGGGTAAAGTCTAGCCCAAAGAAGAATCGAAGAGTATGTTAAGAAATGGGTCAGCTCAACAGTGTTGAGTCAGCATAACAAAAGAAGAAATTGGCCTTGGGAGAGATAATTCTCCACAGGTGTGTCTTTGGCAAGCCTATGAAGAGGGCAGACTAGCCAATACAACATCGCCCACTTGGCTCAGTTCTCAGGAATACTTTTGAAAGAGTTTATTTCCCGGACTCTCCGTAATGCATGGCGCATAGGGTTTCAACGATTGTGTCAGGTCACCATGACGGTGTCATAATATGCCATCAGGTTCAATAAGTTAGCCTATCATATTCCTACTTTGCTTCCTACAGCCAAAGAGCGAGTCCACATAATCATTAAAAGACTCAATTATGATTGTAAAATTTTGTATGTATCGGGAGCTACAGGCTGATATTTCATTTCCACTATGGTAGAAATTGCCAAGATATTAGAACGTGTTCGGGGTGAGGAAAAAGGAAACTAAGGAGACCCAAACGTCTCGAGGTTCTGGGAGATTCAGTGGATTCTACTTTGTGAGTATATATCATTATGGCGGGGGCTCGGGCAGTTGGCTAGCCCAGTTCGCACATAGGATTAATCGAGGTGCTCTAGTAAGTTCTTTTAATGCACCACTGACATAAGTGTCCTACAATAGTTATTCCAGTTATTTGGCACAGACTCAGTATGAGCAGCCAAACTCGCAAATGGGTTGTTATGAATGCGGTGATACTAGGCACATCATAAGAAAATTGTCCCAGACTTGGGAGAGACATATTTCATCAAAGCACTCAGGCTACGTGCCCCATTGCAGTTATTACACCACCCACACAACCAGTTAGGGGTGGAGGACAAGCGGGTAGAAGGCGTCCTAAAGGTGGAAACCCAACCATTGTTACAATTATTTTATGGTATGGCGGAGGTCGATACATCAGATGGTGTCGTTACAGGCACGACCTCGATTTAATATAAATGAATAATTTCCTTAACTTGATTTGGTTCTGAGTATCGAGACGAGTCCTCCTATTGTGTCCCACTTATGAGTGGGCTTCGTAATTCTATAATCTACTTATGTGTCTACTTTTGTTGGGAGGTTTTATGGAGATAACTACACCTATAATTCCATGATGGACTCTAATAAGATCTGTGAGGATAAAGGTGCCTTTCTGGTACTTATTTCGGTATGTTCTGATGTATTTTTGGATAATTAATTACAAATTGTGAATTATATGCCCTACCGGTGTGGGGTTCATTATGTGTTGTGATTTTGTTTAACGAAAGTTATTTAAAAGGAGAAAATGGAAATTTTCGATTGGCACGATGTGCATATTACTTGTGATTCAAAACTGAGAACGAGATCCTCATTTTAATATAAAATGATATGTTTAAACTGGGCTACGAGCTGCGTTGGAAGTTATATAAGGACGAGATCCTTGTGATAAAAACCCTTGTGTTTAAATCCTCCCTTGTGAAATTAAATTTGTACTATAGTACTAATAGGGAGTCATGCCTGCTAGGCTTATTTTAAAATATTTGTATGAAATTCTCTGTGCATACTTTCCAAATTCGTGTTGTAATATTGAGTTGTAACCTACGAGGTAGGTGCTCGCCCAGGTAGCATTAAATGTGACTCGTTAATTCAGGTAAATAATTATGAGGTCTTCATGCCTCGCATCTCGTTATTAGTATTGTGAAGGTTTGAAATGGGATTTTTATTAACATGAAGTTAATTGACAATTCTGTAATTGATTATGAACAACTATTAAGACCAGATTAACCCAGAAAGGTGTCCCATTCAGATGGTCAGACGAGTGTGAGTTGAGCTTTCAGAAGCTCAAGGCCGCTTTGACTACGGCGCCTGTGTCGGTATTACCCACAGGTTCAGGATCGTATACGGTATATTGTGATGCATCTCACATTGGGCTTGGTGCAGTATTAATGCAAGATGGCAAGGTAATTGCATATGCGACGCGGTAGTTGAAAGTTCATAAGAAGAATTATCATGTGCATGACTTAGAATTGGCAGCCATTGTTCATGCGCTGACGATTTGGAGGCATTACCTTTACAGTGTCTCATGTGAGGTATTTACTGATCATCGCAGCCTTCAGTATCTGTTCAAACAAAAAGATCTTAATTTGAGGCAGAGGAGGTAGTTGGAGTTGTTGAAAGACTATGATATCACCATTTTGTATCACCCCGGAAAGGCCAATGTGGTGGCCGATGCTTTGAGTAGAAAGGCTGTGAGTATGGGCAGTCTTGCGTATATTCCGGTTGGTGAGAGGCCATTAGCTGCAGATGTTCAGACTTTGGCTAATCGGTTCGTAAGGTTAGATGTTTCAGAACCCAGTCGGGTTCTAGCTTGTACAGTCGCTCGGTCTTATTTATATGAGTGCATCAGAGAGATGCAGTATGATGATCCTCACCAACTTGTCCTTAAGGACACGGTGTGACACGGTGATGCCAAACGGGTTGTTGTGGGGGAAGATGGAACTCTACGAATGTCGGGCCGTATTTGTGTGCCTAATGTGGATGGGCTTCGTGAATTAATTCTTGAAGAGGCACATAGTTCTAGGTATTCTATTCATCCAGGTGCCGCAAAAATGTATCAAGATTTGCGGCAACATTATTGGTGGAGGAGAATGAAAAAGGATATAGTTGCACATGTAACTCGGTGTCTGAATTGTCAGCAAGTTAAGTACGAGCATCAGAGACCTGGTGGTTTGTTTCAGAAGTTAGAAATTCCTGAGTGGAAGTGGGAGTGTATCACAATGGATTTTGTTGTTGGGCTCCCACGGACTCAGAGAAAATTTGACGCAGTTTGGGTCATTGTGGACAGGTTGACCAAGTCAGCCCATTTTATTCCAGTGGCAGTTACCTATTCTTCAAAGAGGTTAGCTGAAATTTACATTCGGGAGATTGTCCGCCTTCACGGTGTGCCCGTGTCTATTATTTCAGATTGAAGTACGCAGTTTACCTCATATTTTTGGAGGGCTGTACAGCGTGAGTTAGGCATGTGGGTGGAGTTGAGTACAGTATTTTATCCACAGACTGACGGACAGTCAGAGCGCACTATTCAGATATTGGAAGATATGCTCCGCGCTTGTGTTATAGACTTTGGAGGTTCTTGGGATCATTTCTTGGCACTTGCGGAGTTTGTTTATAATAATAGCTACCAGTCGAGCATTCAGATGGCTCCATATGAGGCATTATACGAAAGGCGATGTCGATCGCCAGTTGGTTGGTTTGAACCGGGAGAGGCTCGGTTGTTGGGTACCGATTTGGTACAGGATGCCTTAGATAAGGTCAAGATTATTCAGGATCGACTTCGCACAGCTAAGTCTAGGCAAAAGAGTTATGCCGACCGTAAAGTTCGTGATATTACATTCATGGTTAGAGAACGAATATTGCTCCGGGATTCACCTATGAAAGGTGTAATGTGGTTCGGAAAGAAGGGCAAGTTGAGCCCTAGGTATATTGGACCCTTTGAAATTCTTGAAAGGGTGGGTGAAGTAGCCTACAGGCTTGCATTACCACCTACTTTATCAGCTGTTCATCCGGTAGTCCAGGTGTCTATGCTCCAAAAATATCATGGTGATCCGTCCCATGTGTTAGATTTCAGCTCAGTCCAATTGGACAAAGATTTGACTTACGAGGAGGAGCCGGTGGCTATTCTAGCCCGGCAGGTCCGACAGTTGAGGTCTAAGAGTTATCCTTCAATTCGGGTGCAATGGAGAGGTCAGTCGGTAGAGGAATCTACTTGGGAGTCCGAGTAGGACATGCGGAGTAAATATCCACACCTTTTCTCCAAATCAGGTACCTTTTTTTTCTAACTCCGTTTGAGGACGAACGTTTGTTTTAGAGGTGGAGAATGTGATGACAATTTAATAAGTAATTCTGTGTTATAAGACCTCGAAAAGCACCATTTATCCTTCCTCGACTTGCGTGCGCAGTCCGTAAAATTTTTTGGAAAGTTTTCATGTGAAAAATGAATTAAAATGTGAAATAGGGCTTTAAAATTCAAGTGAGTTGACTTTGGTCAACATTTTTAGCAAACAAATTCGGATCAGTGTTTTGACAGTTCCAGTAGCTCCGTATCGTGATTTGGGACTTGGGCGTATGCCCGAAATTTAATTTGGAGGTCCCTAGCTTAAGTTATGACCATTTAACGAAACTAGCAATTTAAAGGCTAAAGATTTCCAAGTTTGACAACGGGGTTGACTTTTTGATATCGGGGTCGGAATCTAATTCGGAAAATTAGAATAGCTCTATTATGTCATTTATGACTTGTGTGCCAAATTTAAAGTCATTCCGGATTCATTTAGCATGTTTTGGCACAAGATTTGTAAATTGAAAAGTTTGGAAACTCAAAAGATCGAATCGAGGTGTGAATTGTAATTTCAGCATTGTTTGACGTGATATGAGACCCTGAGTAATTCCGTATAATGTTTTAGGACTTATTGGTATATTTGGTTGAGATCCCGAGGGTCTCGGATGGATTTCGGATGGTCAATGGAATTTAATTTTGTCATTTCAAGAACGTTCGACGTTGTTTTTTCAAGAATAAGTGGTATCCCATTAAGCAAATGAATTCTAAGTTCAGTTTTGATGGAAGCATTAGGTCCGTATTAAAATTTTGGAGCCATAGCAAAAAGAATCGTCGAATTCGGACATCGTATGAGAGAGTTATGCCCATTTTTGTGTCGTGAAAGATTTTTCGTAGCCGCCAGCGCCCAGGGTAGCGTGGGGCGCTAGCCCTGGCGCTGGGAATTATTGGTGTTCTGGATAGTGCGCCACAGGCAGCGACCCACGCTACCTGTGGTGCTCGAAAATGCCAGAAACCCCATAAAACAGGGAGTTTAGCTATTTTACTCATTTTTGAGTTTGGGGAGCTCGGTTTAGGCGATTTTTGGGCAATTTTCACGGGAAAAAATTGGGGTAAGTGTTCCTTATCCTATATTGATTATATTTCATGATTACATACTCATTTACATCATGAATCCATGAATTTATGGAAGAAAAATCAGACTTTTACAAAACCTTCCAAAAAATGTAAAACGAAGATTCGAAGGTCAATCCGATGTCGGAATTTGATAATTTTTGTATGGTTGGACTCATCTTGGAATGGGTGTTTGGATTTCGTAAGTTTTTTCGAGATTTGAGATGTGGGCCCCACTGTCAATTTTTAAAGTGAATTTTAGATTTTTATCCGGAAAATTAATAAATTCATATGGAATTAATTCTTATGATTTGTATTGAGTATATCGAATTATTTGTGAATAGATTTGAAACTTTTGGAGACAAATTTAAAAGGAAAAGCTGTGGTCGAGTAATTTATTAGAATTTGCACAGCGAGGTAAGTGTCGTGTTTAACCTTGACTTGAGGGAATAGAATCCTTAAATTATTTGTTATGTGAAATGCATGTGAACGACGTATAGGCGAGGTGACGAGTGTCTATACGTCGTCAAATTAATTATTTGCATAATTAGTTGAAAATCATAAATTGTTCTAAGACATGAATTAATTGTTATAATAATTATTTCTTTCCTATTCCTTGACAAATATTAATTCTTGAATTCCTGCAATAATTGTTACATGCTATTTGATTTATGTGTATTAATTGCTACTTGACATTTAGCAAATTAAATATTAAACTATTTATTTTCTCCCCGATTTTCATAATAAATTGCTAATTATCATTGCTTGTTTCATAATTAAATC
The DNA here is from genome assembly GCF_000390325.3 of Nicotiana tomentosiformis. NCBI lineage: Eukaryota > Viridiplantae > Streptophyta > Magnoliopsida > Solanales > Solanaceae > Nicotiana > Nicotiana tomentosiformis. The sequence continues at coordinate 103,139,294 of NC_090822.1, read as the reverse complement.
ATAACTATTGAATGCTTGTTGTTTTAAAATTTTATATTAATTATTGCATTTATTGGGGCAATTTATTCTATAAGAATTGGTAAATGAATATATTGGAGGAGCGGGGTGCGCGCCGCAACAGAGTTGATTGAAATGAAAATATTGGGAGATCGGGTTGCACGTCGCAACAGACTTGTTTAAAAGTCCATATTGGAGGATCGGGTTGCATGCCACAACAGACTTGTTTAAAAGTCCATATTGGAGGATCAGGTTGCACGCCGCAACATACTTGTTTAAAAGTCCATATTGGAGGATCGGGTTGCACGCCGCAACAGACTTGTTTAAAAGTCCATATTGGAGGATCGGGTTGCACGCCGCAACAGACTTGTTTAAAAGTCCATATTGGAGGAACGGTTTGCATGCCGCAACAGACTTGTTTAAAAGTTAATATTGGAGGATCGGGTTGCACGCCGCAACAGACTTGTTAAAAAGTTAATATTGGAGGATCGGGTTGCACGCCGCAATAGACTTATTGAAAAGTCAATATTGGGGGATCGGATTGCATGCCGCAACAGACTTATTTAAAAGTCTATATATATACTTGATTGAAATAAATATATGACATACTTGATTAAAAGGAAAATATTGGGAGAGCGGGTTGCACGCTGCAACAGAATTTATAAAAATGATAATTGGTTATAACTGTTGGGTTGGCTTCAACCATTATAAATGAGTTACGTGATTTATTTCTATTGTTGATGTTGTTACTAAAATTGCGTACAGGTTAATGTAAGTGAACCGCCTTAGCCTCGTCACTACTTTATCGAGGTTAGGCTCAGCACTTACCAGTACATGGGGTCGGTTGTACTGATACTACACTCTGCACTTCTTGTGCAGATTTCGGAGTTGGTCCCAGCGGCGTACCATAGACTTGCTTGGATTTCAGCTACTTAGAGGAGACTTGAGGTATAACTGTACGACGTTCGCAGTTCTGAAATCCCTGTCTACTGTACCTTAGCTGTGTGTTTATTTCCAGACAGCTTTATTTTATTCAGACCTTTATTTTTATTATTCTAGAAACTCGTGCACTTGTGACACCAATTCTGGGATGGTATTTAGATGTCGTTATTTTTATGGATTATTCACTATATTTCAGACCTTACTTCCGCATTTGTTTCTTTATTATTAATAAATTTAAAAATTGTTTAAAAATGGCTAATATTATTTTAACGTTGGCTTGCCTAGCAAGTGAAATGTTAGGCACCATTACGGTCCGAAGGTGAGAATTTTGGGTCGTGACAATCTGCTTCTGCGATCTCGCAGGTGCGGCACAAACCTCACACATGCGCCTCCAACCTGCCTCACTTACTACTGCTTATGCGACCCCCATGACGCTTTTGTGGTCATGCAGGTACGGGAACTCCTTTGCACCTGCCAACTCTACCCAGCAACCTTCTAGCCGCTTTTGCAGTCCACTGCCTCGCTTTTGCGAGGCCGCTTTTGCGATGAAGCTTCCGCAGAAGCCAGAATCCTCTAGCTCTCCTTAAGTTCAAAAAATTCGATCCGTTAACTATCCGAAATCCACCCGAGGCCCTCGGGACCTTAGCCAATTATACCAACGCGTCCCAAAATACATTACGAACTTAGTCGAGGACTCAAAACATGCGAAACTACATTAAAACTACGGAGGGACGATCTTTAAACTTCCAAATCTTTAAACTTCGACGAACGCGTCCGATTCATATTAAAACATTCCGGAATAACACCTAACTTTGCGCACAGGTCACAAATCACGACACAAACCTATTCCAAGGCTCGGAACTTTGAACAGACTTCGATAATAACAAAATTCATTTCAAATTAAACTTAAGAATTTCTTAAACTTCTCAAATGCCAACCTTCCATAATAGGCGTTGAACTGCTCCCGGACCACCCCGATACGTAACTCGAATATATGCCCAAGTCCAAAATCATCATATGAACCTATTGCAACCTTCAAATCTCAATTCTGAGGTCGTTTACTTAAAAGTCAAATCTTAGCCAATTCTTACAACTTAAGGCTCCCGAAATTAGAAATTTCTTTCCAAATCAACTCCGAACTTCTCGAAGTTCAATTACGACCACACGTACAAGTCATAATAACCGAAGTGAAGCTACTCAAGGACTCAAACCGCCGAACGATACGCTAGAGCTCAAAACGGCCGGTCGGGTCGTTACAAATTTGGTACCTTCTCTCTCTTTCATAAAGTTATCTTAATTTCTCAAAAAAGTTCCAAATTTTACCATCTCTCAATTCTTTGAGGAAATCTTTTTATTATTCCATTTTTTAATATTTTAAAATCTTTGGATATTAAATATCTTAGTTCCTTATACACATTATATATTACTATATATTTTAAGTATAATATATAAAACATACATGCGATGCACTTAAAAATACGCATTATATACCGCATATATGTTTTGTGCAATATATAAATATACATGTGATGCACATAAAATATATAATATATATATATATATATATATATATATATATATATATATATATATATATATATATATATATATATATATATATATATATATATATTGTGTGTTGTATTATACACATTATATACTACTAATATTTGTCGAGTTTTTGGGAGTCAATGTTTACTCTATTCATGATTCTTGAGAGAGATTCTCGGAACAATAATTGGACGTGATTTTCGGTCAAAGGTCCATTTTTGGATAGTTAATTAATGAACGTAAATTTCTTTGGCCAAATATGAAATATTTGATTTACTGCTTCATATATATTATAGTTTATTTAATATTGTTTAGTTACGAAAATTTCTCTATTTATCTGGTTAATTAAGCAATATATTTGTGATGGGTATGCATTCATAGAAGCCCATTTTCATGTGTTGTTAAGTGCTAAGCCCACTATAACCAAAACCCATCAGCTTTTTTGAGGATCTCAAGTTTTGGTTGGTCCATGTTATAGTAATTTGTGGTTGGTTTATATAAGGGAATCTTACGGAAATGTTCCAAATAAGTTCTAACTTACCAACTTTCAGCCATTAAATATAGATTTATCAAACTAGTCAAGCATATATAAATATTAAAAACTCAAATAAATAAGGATTCTTTCTATTCAATAATCACACACAAAGATTTTCTTCTATATTTTTAAGGGTGATCAACAAAATCATATGCAAGATAGAAGAGAAATTTCATGGATAATGTAGCAAACAAGGTGATGAAATACAAAAAAAAAAAAAAAAAAAACAAGATTCCAAAACTCTAATCAAAAAGGGACCTTTTTCAATGGGTACGGTTGAAATTCATTAAAACATATAGATGAATCAATATATAAAATTTGAGAAAGATTGGAGGTGATTTGGTATCAATATGCACAGTTAAAATCGAGCTCAAAATTTTCTCATGGGACACATGTATCTCACACACAGGTATACATCAATATACATGTGATACACATTTGATACAAATATGATACATGTGTAATACGCAGACGATACACAGTGTGATACACATATCATCTTTTTTCATGTTCATATTCTACTTCGAATTTTCAATTCAAATTACTCGAAAACTCTACTAAATCATCCCAAATTTGAGATTTAAACTCCGTAAGATGTATCCGATCTATTCCAATAATACACACTCAAAAGAAAGCAAAATTTTGATTCTTTTTGTCACGACCCAATTTCTCCTATAGGCCGTGATGGCGCCTAACGTCGCCGCTAGGAAAGCGTATGATAAATTTACTACATGATTCTTCTTTTAAACAATTTTCAAGTAATTAAATTACATTTGTTTAGAAAGTTGAGAAACAGAGAGTCAAATGATTAAAATAAAAGCATTTGAATGCAAGCATAAATACATAAATACCCCAAAATAGTCTACTAGAGTGTGTGTCAAGATCTGGTGTCACAAGTGTATGAGCACTAGTAGAATATACAAAACTCTAACTATTGTCTCAAATAACATAGACAGAAAATAAGTACAAAAGAAAGGCTCTAGGTGCTGCAAAACGACTCAGGATGCAGCTCACCACTAGGCCTCCGGGTAATGGGGGTATGCGCCGGTATGTCCACCAGATGCACCTGCCTCAAATCATACAGAGTTAGTGCAGAAGTATAGCGTGAGTATATAAATAACATGTACCCAGTAAGTATCAAGTCTAACCTCGAAGAAGTAGTGACGAGGGGTCGACATCGACACTTACTAAGGGCTATAAATAAAATGCAAAAATCATAAATAAGTATGGATTATGTAAGCAATTAATACAACATAGTAACTAGCAGCGAATAATAATTTCCTTCACTAATAATAAATTTCGAATCAATTCTTGTCATTTAAATAATTATAACCGCTCAAACCATAAACTAATATCAAGTAAAAGATAGGCTCCGAGTATTGTCACATACGATTTATGTCAAGGTCGTACGGCGCGATCCAAAAATATATTGTGCACTGCCGAGGGTCGGGCGGCACGAACCATAGATGCATCTATTAACCTGCCGAGGCGGACGGCCCGCTCCCATGAGAGTAGAGGAGATTTTTACTTCGCTCGTAAAAATACTTGCGACGCGAGTGAAGATGAATTTCTCAAAGCTATTATAAAATTCTTCCATTCTTTCCCACCCATAAGAAGTTTAACACATGAGACTTTAAATCTCAGAATCCTTAATCTCAGCTCTAGTTAAGACGATTAATAGGTATGACCAACATAATAGAGCAAACAAGGCATGATGTAATCCTAAGACTACCCGGACATCACATAGAATATAGCTACGCACGGACTCTCGTCACCTAGTGCGTACGTAGCTGCCCACACATACAATTCACAACAAAATACGCCTCTAAGGGGATGAGTTCCCTCTTACAAGATTAGGAAAGAGACTTACCTCGTTCTCAAGCTCACTCTCGATCCACAAATATGCTTTAAATCCTCAACTCGTTTCCAAATGACCCAAAACTAGTCAAATATTATATATATATATATATATATATTAATCAATATATGTTCAAGAGTTCATAATTTAACTATTAGAGTAATTACCCAACCCAAATTGAAAACTTCCTAAAATTCACCCTCGGGCCCACGTGCCCGGATTCCAGAAATATTCGAAGAAAGTTGTTACCCATAACCTCACAAACTCAAATATATAGTTTTCACTCAAGCCCATAACCATTTTCGTGGTTAAATTCTATTTTAATCAAAACCTAGGTCTTTTCATCTAAACCCATAATTTTTGCAAATTTACATGTTAAAATTTACCCCTAATCTATATATTTAACTTACATTAGATAGAATTTACTTATCTCCAAGTTGCTAGGTGAATACCCTTCTCAAGAAGCTCCGTAATCGCCCAAAAGTGCAATAAATGGACTCAAAAATAGCTTAGTCCGACTTAAATGAAGGTTATGCGCAGCATGACTTTGGCACATGCGGTCCCTGGGCCTTCCTGCGCTACCGCTTCTTCAGAAAATGGTGCGCTTCTGCGGAACTCCTCAAGCCCAGCGTTGGTCTCTTCTGTGGATGGGATCCCGCTTCTGCGGAAGTCGAAGCACATTTGCGGCTTCTTCGCACTTGCGGGCGGTCCTTCGCAGAAGCAAGGCCGCTTCTACACGTGCCTCTCCGCTTCTGCGGACCACTGGCCAGCTACCCCAAAACCACTTCTGCGGCCACAGTTACGCACCTGTGGTCTCGCACCTGCGGCCCAAAGCTCGCAGGTGCGGGCACACCAGAACTGGTGCACCAGTAGCCCCGTTTTAGTCCAAATTCAAGTTGTGCATCACCCGGATTGCACTCGAGGCCCTCGAGACCTCGTCCAAACATACAAACAAGTCCGTAAACATGAGACGGACTTGCTCGAATCTTTGAAATGCTGTAAACAATACCTAAACTAAGAATCACACCCCAAACCAAATCAATTCAACTTATGAACTTCAAGTTCTTCTAATTAGCTCCAAACGCGTCGAATCATACCTAAACTACTCTGAATGACACCAAATTTTGCGTGCAAGTCTTAAATCACCATAAGGAACTATTCCCAGGCTCGGAATCCTAAACGGACTTCAATAACACCAAAACCTACTTTAAACAAAATTTAAAGAACTTTAAAACCTTAAAGGTGCTAACTATCAACCTTAAATGCCGGAACGCTCTCGGGTCATCCAAAACCCGGTCTGAATGTACGTCCAAGTCCAAAATCATGATACAAACCTATTGGAACCATAAAATCCCAGCTCTGAGGTTGTTTATGCAAAATGTTGACCAAAGTCAAACTTAGCCTTTTAAAAGCCAACAAAGGAACCAAGTGTTCCGATTTCAACCCGAACGCTTCCAAATCCCGGACTAACCATCCTCGCAAGTCATAAAATAGTACAGGCACATATGGGGAGTCTTATTTAGGGTTACGGAGATCTAGAAAGTAAAACGATCGGTCGGGTCGTTACATTCTCCACCTCTTAAACCAACGTTCATCCTCAAACGGGTCTTGAATCATACCTGGAGTGCTAAACAAGTGTGAATATCTGCTCTGCATGTCCTCCTCGATCTGTCAAGTGGCCTCCTCGACCAGTTGATCCCTTCACTGAAACTTTACTACAGAAATCTTCTTGGACCTCAACTGGCTAACTTGTCTGTCAACTATGGCAGTTGGCTCCTCCTCATAACCCATGCTCTCATCTAACTAAACCGTGTTGTAGTCCAATACATGCGACCTGTCGGCATGATATCTTCGGAGCATAGACACGTGGAAAATCGGATGAACTCCCGATAGGCTGGGAGGCAAAGCAAGCTCATAAGCAACCTCCCTAACTCGTCTCAACACCTCAAATGGGCCTATAAACCTTGGGCTCAACTTGCCCTTTTTTTTTCTGAACCTCATGATCCCATTCGTCGGCGAGACTTTCAAGAGAACCTTCTCGCCCACCATAAACGATAAATCACGTGCCTTCTGATCCGTGTGACGTTTCTGCCTGGACTGTGCTGTGTGAAGCCACTCCTGAATCAACTTTACCTTTTCCAAGGCATCCCTCGCCAAATCAATACCATATAACTTAGCCTCGCCGAGCTCAAACATCCAATATGAGAACGACATTGCCGACCATATAAAGCCTCAAATGGAGCCATCTCGATGTTGGACTGATAACTGTTATTGTAAGCAAACTCGGCCAAAGGCAAGAATCGATCCCACTGCCCTCTGAAGTCAATCATATATGCTCTGAGCATATCCTCCAAGATCTGGACTGTCCGCTCTGACTGCCCGTCAGTCTGCAGATGAAAAGTTGTGTTGAACTCTACCCGAGTCCCCAACTCACTCGTCACTGCTCTCCAAAACTGCAAAGTAAAACTGAGGGCCTATATCTGATATAATGGAAACAGGTACACCAAGCAACCGAACAATCTCCTAAATATAAATCTGGGCCAACCTCTCTTAAGAGTACGTGGTCACAACCAGAATGAAATATGCCGACTTGGTGAACCTATCAACAATGACCCAAATAGCATCAAACTTTCGCAAAGTTCGCGGCAACCCAACTACGAAGTCCATAGTAATGCGCTCCCATTTCCACTCAGGAATAGTCATCTACTAGAGTAGGCCACTAGCCGTTGATGCTCATACTTGACCTGCTGGCAATTTAGGAACCTCGCTACATACTCGACTATGTCCTTCTTCATCCAACGCCACCAATAATGTTGCCTTAGGTCACGATACATCTTCATAGCACCTGGATGAATAGAATACCGAGAGGTGTGTGCCTCATATAGGATCTTCTCCCTCAAGCCATCAACATTAGGAACACATAGGCGACCATGGAGTTGCAGAACCCAATCCTCACCTATAGTAACCTCCTTGACACCACCCTGTAGTACTGTCTCCCTGAGAACCGACAAGTGCAGATCATCAAACTGGCAAACCTTTATTAGCTCGAATAGTGAAGACTGAGCAATGACGCATGCAAAAACTCGGCTGGGCTCTGAAATATCCAACCTCACAAGTCTGTTAGTCAAGGACTGAATGTCCAAAGCTAGTGGCCTCTCCTCTGCGGAAATGGATACCAAACTACCCTTTCTGTTCAAGGCATCTACAACTACATTAACCTTGCCTGAGTGGTAAAGGATGGTGATATCATAGTCCTTTAGTAATTCAAGCCACCTGCGCTACCTCAAATTGAGATCCCTCTGCTTGAACAAGTGTTGTAAGCTGCGATGATTGGTGTAAACCTCACAGGACACCCCATACTGATAATGCCTCCAGATTTTAAGAGCATGAACAATCGCGGCCAACTCCGAATCGTGAACAAGGTAATTCTTCTCATGGGGATTCAACTGACATGAAGCATATGCAATAACTCGCCCCTCATGTATCAATACACAACCCAAACTAACGCGTGAAGCATCGCAATACACAGTATATATCCCTGAACCAGAAGGCAACACTAACACTGGTGTTGAAGTCAATGCGGCCTTGAGTTTATGAAAGATCGCCTCGCAATCATCGGACCATCGGAACGGAGCACCCTTCTAGGTCAATCTAGTCAAAGGTGTTGCAATAGATGAGAAGTCCTCCACAAATCGACGATAATAACCTGCTAAACCCAGGAAGCTCCTGATCTCAGTTGCTGTGGTAGGATGAGGCCAACTCTGAACTACCTCGATCTTCTTGGGATCAACCTTAATACCCTCGTCTGATACAACATTTCCCAAGAATGCCACAGAATCTAGATAGAACTCACACTTGGAGAACTTATCATATAGCTTCTGTTCCTGCAAGGTCTGAAGTACCACTCTCAGATGTTGCTCGTGCTCCTCTATGCTACGCGAGTAGATCAAAATGTCATCAATGAAGACAATGATAAAGATTCAATATATGGCCTGAACACCATGTTCATCAAATCCATAAACGTCGTCGGGGCATTAGTCAAGCCAAAGGACATCACAAGAAACTCATAATGGCCATATCTAGTCCGGAAAGTCGTCTTCGGGACATCGGAATCCCGAATCTTCAGCTGATGGTATGCCGATCTCAAGTCGATCTTAGAGAACACCCTAGCACCCTACAACTGGTCAAACAAGTCATCAATATGTGGCAACGGCTACTTGTTCTTAATGGTAACTTTGTTCAACTGGCGGTAATCAATGCACATCCGCATAGTCCCATCTTTTTTCTTCACAAATAACACGGGTGCACCCCAAGGCGATACACTTGGTCCGACATACCCTTTTGCTAGCAACTCCTCAAGCTGTTCTTTCAACTCCTATAACTCTTTCGGAGCCATGCGGTACGGTGGGATAGAGATAGGCTAGGTACCTGGAGTTAATTCAATACAGAAATCGATATCACAATCCGGTGGCATGCATGAAAGATCAGAAGGAAACACATCAGAAAATTCTCGGGCCACGGGTACTGAATCAATCGCCGGAGTCTCTGCAGTATTATCACTAACATAAGCGAGATAAGCCAAACACCCCTTCTCGGCTATGTGTCGAGCCTTCAAAAAGGAGATAACCCGGCTAGATGTACTGACAGACGAACCCCTCTACTCCAATCTAGGCAACTCTAGCATCGCCAAGGTAATAGTCTTGGCATAGCAATCAAGGATGGCGTGATATAGAGACAACCAATCCATGCCTAGGATGACCTCGTAGTTGGTCATATCAAGCAAGAGAAGATCCGCTCGAGTCTCATAATCACATAAAGTAACAATGCAGGACCGGTAAATCCGATCCATAATAACAGAATCACCCATTGGAGTGGACATATAAACAGGAGTACCCAAGGACTCCCGAGCAACACCCATGAAATGAGAAAATAGAGATGAAACATACGAATAGGTAGACCCGGGATCAAATAGTACCGAAGCATCCCTACCGCAGACAGAAATAATATATGTGATCACAGCATCTGAGGCCACTACATCTGCTCTAGCCAGAAAAGCATAGAATCTAGTTGGAGCGCCACATGACTGACCTTCTGATGTCTAACCTCCACCTCTAGGACGGCCCCTACCCACCTACCCTCTACTTCTGGGCGGCTGGACGGCTGGTGGGGCAGCTGGTGCTGTAATCATAGCCTGGTGTCCCTGCTGCAATACCTTGCCCCGAAGTCTGGGACAAAACCTCTTCATGTAGCTAGGATCCCCACACTCATAACAACCTCTTGGAACGACGGACTGCTAATCGAAAGCCTGACCCTGATGGCCTGAATACCCACTAGAGGAACCCTGAATGGCTGGTGGCCGGTAGGAACTCTTTGGTATGGCGTTGAAATAGGGCCGCACTAGGGTAACTCGAGGAGGCGGTGGTGCTGGATATGTGGGCCTGTTAGACTGACCCCTCATGAAATGACTCCTGCCCCTAGGCGGGGCACCACTGAACTCTCCAGAATACCGAAACCGTTTATCCCTCAAAGACTGCTCCCGACCACGCTGATGTGCACCCTCAATCCTCCGAGTTATCTCTACAACTAGCCCGTAATAAGTCCCTACCTCAACCTCTCGGGCCATAGTGGCCTGGCTAACCGAGTGCAAACCCGCAACAAACCTCCGCACTTTCTCTACATCGGTCAGAAGTATCATAAGTGTATGGCGAGACAACTCGAAAAATCTCGCCCCATAGTCGGTCACCAATATCTAGCCCTGCTGGAGCTGCTCGAACTAAAATCGCAACTCTTTCCTCTGAGAGGGTGGAATATACATGTCCAAAAATAGGTGTGTGAACAGGTCCTAAGTCATGGGAGGAGAACCTGCTGGTCTGCCGAGAAGATATGACTGCCACAACTTACAGGCCCTGCCCTCCAGCTGGAAGGTATTAAAATCCATCCCATGGGACTCCAATATCCTCATATTGTGCAGTTTGTCCCTGCACCGGTCAATAAAGTCCTGGGGGTCCTTCTGTCGCTCACCTCCAAAGACAGGAGGTTGTAGCCTGGTCCATCTGTCCAATAGCCTATGTGGATCACCAGCCGTAACTGGTATGGGCTTAGGTATAGCTGTTGCAACTGGCTGAGCCCTGCCCACGGGTAGTGCACCCAGGGTCTGATATACGGTAGTTGTGTGCCTTGGAGCCTGAGCGGTAGGGGTATGTGCTCCCCCTCCCACCTGAGATATGGCAGGTTTTGTTGGAAATAAATGAGCCTGAGTCATAGAATCCATGAAACGTAGCATACGTCCCATGACCTCCTGGAATCCCGGTGCGGACATGAAACCCATCGGTGCTGGTCCTGATGCAGGCACCTCACCCTGCTCCTCAATAATGGGATCCTCTACTGGATCCACTGGTGGTGTAACTGGAGCAACCTTAGGATGCTCTCATCCTCTACCATGAACTGGAGCCCTCCCTCGGCCTCTAGCAATAGGGGGAGCAGCTCATCTATGGTCTGGAACCTCCGATGTGCGCGTTCTCACCATCTGTGAGAAAATGAGAGAAAAATACTTAGTACTACATCAACTGCACGATAGGAGATGAAGAAAGAGTAGTTTCCTAATACTCTATAGCCTCTTGAAGATAAGTACGGACGTCTCCGCACCGATCCGCAAGACCTTTTTAGGCATGCTCATAAATTGTGAGACCTACGTGAACCTAGTGCTCTGATACCATGTTGTCACGATCCAATTTCTCATATAGGCTGTGATGGTGCCTAACGTCGCCGCTAGGCAAGCCTACGATGAATTTACTATGTGATTTCTTCTTTTAAATAATTTCCAAGTAATTAAATTCTATTTGTTTAGAAAGTTGAGAAATAGAGAGTCAAATGATTAAAATGAAAGCATCTGAATGCAAGTATAAATGCGTAAATACCCCAAAATCATAAAGTCTACTAGAGTATGTATCAAGATCTGGTGTCACAAGTGTATGAGCATTAGTAGAATATACAAAACTTTAACAACTGTATAAAATAACATAGACAGAAAAGAAGTATAAAAAAAGGCTTTAGGTGCTGCAGAACGACTCAGAATGCAGCTCACCACTAGGCCTCCGGGTAATGGGGGTATGCGCCGGTATGTCCACCAGATGCACCTGCCTCAAATCATACAGAGTTAGTGCAGAAGTATAGCGTGAGTACATAAATAACATGTACCCAGTAAGTATCAAGTCTAACCTCGAAGAAGTAGTGACGAGGGGTCGACATCGACACTTACTAAGGGCTATAAATAAAATGCAAAAATCATAAATAAGCATGGATTATGTGAGCAATTAATACAACACAGTAACTAGAAGCGAATAATAATTTCCTTCACTAATAATAAATTTCAAATCAATTCCTGTCATTTAAATAATTGTAATCGCTCAAACCATAAACTAATATCAAGTAAAAGATAGGCTCCGAGTATTGTCACGCACGATTTATGCCGAGGTCGTACGGCCTGATCCAGAAATATATTGTGCATTGTCAAGGGTCAAACGGCACGAACCATATATGCATCTATTAACCTACCGAGGCGAATGGCCCGCTCCCATGAGAGTAGAGGAGATTTTTACTTCGCTCGCGGAAATACTTGCGACGCGAGTGAACATAGATTTCTCAAAGCTATCATAAAATTCTTCCATTCTTTCCCACACATAAGAAGTTTAAACATGAGAATTTAAATCTCAGAATCCTTAATCTCAGCTCTAGTTAAGACGATTAATAGGTATGACCAACATAATAGAGCAAACAAGGCATGGTGTAAGACTAAGACTACTCGGGCATCACATAGAATATAGCTACGCATGGACTCTCATCACCTAGTGCGTACGTAGCTCCCCACACATACAATTCACAACAAAATACGCCTAAGGGGATGAGTTCCCTCTTACAAGGTTGGGCAAGAGACTTACCTCGTTCTCAAGCTCACTCTTGATCCACAAATATGCTTTAAATCCTCAATTCGTTTCCAAACGACCCAAAACTAGTCAAATGTTATATAAATTAATCAATACATGCTCAAGAGTTCATAATTTAACTATAAAAATAATTACCCAACCCAAATTAGAAGATTCCTGAAATTCACCTCGGGGCCCACGTGCCCGGATTCCAGAAATATTCGAAGAACATTGTTACCCATAACCTCACGAACTCAAATATATAGCTTTCACTCAAGCCCAGAACCATTTTTGTGGTTAAATCCCATTTTACTCAAAACCTAGGTTTTTTCATCTAAACCCATAATTTTTGAACATTTACATGTTAAACTTTACCCCTAATCTATATATTTAACTTACATTAGATAAAATTTACTTTTCTCCAAGTTGCTAGGTGAATGCCCCTCTCAAGAAGCTCCAAAATCGCCCAAAAGTGCAATAAATGGACTCAAAAATAGCTGAGTCCCGACTTAAATGAAGGTTCTGCGCAGCAGGACTTTCACACATGCGGTCTTGGGCCGCACCTGCGCTACCGCTTCTGCGGAAAATGGTGCGCTTCTGCGGAACTCCTCAGGCCCAGCGTTGGTCTCTTCTGCGGATGGGATCCCGCTTCTACGGAAGTCGAAGCATATTTGCAGCTTCTTCGCACCTGTGGGCTATCTTTCGAAGAAGCGGGGCCGCTTCTATACGTGCCTCTCCGCTTCTGCAGACCACTGGCCAGCTACCCCAAAACCGCTTCCGCGGCCACAGTTACGCACCTGCGGCCCAAAGCTCGCAGGTGCGGGCACACCAAAACTGGTGCACCAACATCCCCTTTTTAGTCGAAATTCAATCCGTGCATCGCCCGGATTGCACCCGAGGCCCCTGAGGCCTCGTCCAAATATACCAATAAATCCGTAAACATGAGACGGACTTGCTCGAACCCTCAGAATGCGGAAAATAATACTAAAACTAAGAATCACACCCCAAACCAAATCGATTCAACTTATGAACTTCAAGTTTTTCCAATTAGCTCCAAACGCGCCGAATCATACCTAAACTATTCTAAATGACACCAAATTTTGCGTGCAAGTTTTAAATCACCATATGGAACTATTCCTAGGCTCGAAATCCCAAACAGACCTCGATAACAAAAAAACTACTTTAAACCAAATTTAAAGAACTTTAAAACCTTCAAGGTGCCAACTATCAACCTTAAGTGCTAAAACGCTCCCGGTTTATCCAAAACCCGGTCTGAATATACTTCCAAGTCCAAAATCATTATACGAACCTATTGGAACCGTCAAATCCCGGTTCCGAGGTCGTTTACTCAAAATGTTGACCAAAGTCAAACTTAGCCTTTTAAAAGCCAACAAAGGAATCAAGTGTTCTGATTTTAACCCGAATCCTTTCAAATCTCGGACTAACCATCCCGAAAGTCATAAAATAGTAAAAGTACATATGGGAAGTCTTATTTAGAGGGACAAGGATTTAAAAAGCAAAACAACCGGTCGGGTCGTTACACTCTTTTGGCTACAAATAACTAATTAGTTAATGTTGATAAATTTTATGAATTGGCTACTTTTTGTACTAATTTATTTATGAGCTGACATAACTGATAATCGTCCTTTATATAATTTTGTTTTCTTTCTATGAGAATTTTTGTAACCAATACAACATTCTCTTCTCATTTTACCCGATATTTTGTTTTTGAAAGTATAGAAAAATGACTCAAGTCAGAAATGAAAACATCGAGTAACATGGTAGAAGAGGAATAAATGTAGATTTTCTTAGTGGGCACAACTTATTAAAGAGACATAGTTGTCAAAATAGGCCAATGTGTTTCCTTTACACCATTTTTACTCTAATTTGATCGTTGATCGAGATATAGAAAGCAACATTAGAAAGTTCATTCGTCAACAGGAAAAATCTGCCTGCATTTGATGTTTTTATCAAATAAATTAATATAAGACATGTGTCTTATATTTTTTTTTATTATTATTTATTTAAGATAAATGATATTTATTTGCGCTTCTTTTGTAACTGCTTTGATTAAATTGTTTATCTTACATAATACTATGATGGCAAAAAAAGAAGAAGAGAGAATAGAGCTATTGTAATTTATTAATTGACCTCTCGCACATTGTCTGAAATAGTGTGTATGACAGAAGTATCTCTCCATCGATATCATGACAAGCATTAGATTACATGCAAACATATATTAGGCCACTAAGAGACGGTTTGGCCAAACTTTGAGAGGTCAATTTTTTAATGAGAAAAAGTATTTTTCTAGAAATTTGATGTGTTTGGCCAAGATGAAAAAGTGTTTTCGAATAACAGCAGAAGCAGTTTTTCTGCTTTTGGGAAGAATCTACAAATTTTAGCTTTTTCCAAGAAGCAAAAGAAAAAGCAAAAAATTAATTATTTAAAGAAAAAATTATCTTTACTATAAATTTATATTTTTAAATTATCCTTCATTAATTTAAAATAATTTCTTTTTTGTTTCTACCATCGTTCTTATTTATTTTTTTATTTTATTATATTTTTATTCTCCTTCTCCTATTTTTCTTTGAAATAGTCTCTCCACTATAAATAGATATCTTCCTTTTATATGGGAGATATGAAGCAGATTTTTAATTTATATTGAAATATATTCAATTCATCATATAAACAGTAGGTAATATTTGATACCTAATAATATTACTTTGGATAACTATATTTTATATTGATTAAATTTTTAATATATATTTTTACTTTGTATTTTATATTCTAATTAAATAAAAAGAAAAAATAATTAATTTTTTATAATAAATATTAAATTTATTTTTCTCTTTTAAATAATATACAAATTATAAACTGAATATTTACTGTCTTTTTTGCGTAATTTGACACTCAAAAGTACCTATAGATACCGAAACTTTAACACATCAAGCTAAATCATAAATTCAAGATACAACAAGATGACTCTTGAAATCCTTGAAATCTATTAGGGTTGCTTGGAGGCTATTTTACCAAAACTCTAACTTGGAGGGTACTCTACCATAACCCAAGGTCACTCCTATAAAAAGGGTTACATATTCCCTTAAAAAAACATCTCGAAAACTAACATCATCTCAGCAATTTCATAAATTCTCGGAATAAGCACAAAAAGATCAAATATACGATCTAAAAAATGGAGATCATCTCAGAAATTCCATAAACTCTCGCAATATGCACAAATAGATCGAATATACGATCTCCGAAATTTCATAAAACTCTTGGAATATTGATTAAGAGATCAAAGACATGTCAAATATGTCTTTCGCAAAGTTCTAGCAGCATTCAAGATCTAAATGTAGTGTTGCTACATGCTTCTTGATCATCAAATACATCAAGGAGATGCATATCATCCTACATTAGATAAATACACTGCTAAAGCCCTCGAATTACAGATCAGAAATTTGAGGGAAGAATCAAGAGATAAATAAAGTTGTAACCTGCAATGTTTATCAATAAAATCCCTTTTTATTTATAGGTATTTGTGATTGCAGTTTTACTTTCTGCACAAATTTATTGCAAAGCGGAACGCCCAGTGGAACCAGTTTTGTCCTTCATCTCTTCCTCATGCAAATCGAAAACTATAAGTTTCAAAATTATATATCCCGATAGTCGGGTACTTCAAGACTCTTCTTCAAGTTTCGGCAAGCCTACAGCCCTGACAAACCTGGTGTATCGACCCGGCCGGTCATTTAGAGTATTTGAGCCTTGATCCCCTATTTATTGCCTCATCTAGGTTATATTATAGTTATGTAACTTGCCGGGGTGTTTGGCTTTAGTTTCAGGTTAGTTTCGGAGTGAAATGGGACACATAGTTCCTAAGTTGGAAGTTTAAGTTGTAAGAGTTTATCATACTTTGACTTTTATGTAGATGACTCCGGAATAGAGTTTTGATAGTTCCAATAGCTCCATATGGTTATTTTTGACTTAGGAGCGTGTCCGGAAGTTGATTTGGACGTCCGTAAGTCGTTTCGGCGTGAAGTGGTGAAAGTTAGAAAGTTGAAGGTTTGGGAGGTTGGAAAGTTTAAGTGGGAGTTGACTTTATTAATGTCGGGGTCTGATTTTGATTCCGGAAGTTGGAATAGGTCTGCCATGTTATTTATGACTTGTGTACAAAATTTGAAGTCAATCAGGGTTGTTTTCATATGAATCGGAATTAGTTTTGAAATTCGGAAGTTCGTAAGTTCCTTAGGCTTGAATCGATGCGCGATTCATGGTTCTAGTATTGTTTGATGTGATTTGACGCTTAGATAATGTTCATATGATTTTAGGACATGTTGGTATGTTTGTTTGAGGTCCCGGGGATCTCGGGTGTAATTCGGATCATGTTCGGCACATTGCGAAACCTTGAAGACTGCAGAATCTGCTGCTACTGGTTTCCTTATAACCGATCGCGAGTGGGATGTCGCAATCGCGAAGAGTTATTTGGCACTGGGGGAAATTTGTTCTATGTGATCATGAGAAGAGGTCTGCGATAGTGAAAGGTTACCTTTCAGTGCATCGAGAACGTGTAAAGGAGGTCGCGTCCGCAAAGAAGGAAGAGGAGGCTCTAGGCCCACGCATTTTTGTTCATCACGATCGTGTGAAGTGTTCCGCGATCGCGTAGCTTGTGAAGGCAGTGTGTCGTGTTCGCACGTGGACTTTCGCGTTCACAGAGTGTTAATTTGGGAACTGGGTATTTTTGTGCTTCACGAACGTGAGGCACATTTTCACGTTCGTGAAGAAGAAATCCCTGGGAAGCAGAATATAATTTCCAAAAACGAGGGTACATCTCATTTTTCATATTTTGGACCTAGAGAGCTGAGTGTGAGGCGATTGTTGAGAGTTCTTCAAGGAAATTGTTTGGGTAAGTGATTCTAACCCGGATTGGACTATATTTCATGAATCTATTACTATTTTCATCATCTAATTAGGGATTTGAGTTGAAAATTTGGGGAAAATTTGTAAAAACTTCCTAGATTAAATTTTGGGATTTCTAAAGGCGATTTGAAGTCAAATTTTGAGTAATTCTTGTATGGTTGGACTCGTTATCGAATGGGTGTTCGGATTTAGTAATTTTGGTCGGGTTCCGAGACGCGAGCCCGGGTTGACCTTTTAAGTTGATTTTTTATTTCTTTGCAAAGATCGTAACTTTATTATTCGAATTTGCTTCCTATAGTTTATATTTATGGTATGAAGTTGTTTTGTCTAGATTTGAGCCGCTCGGAGTTGGATAATCGAGGGAAAGGCCTACTAGTAGATTGAGTTAGCGTGATTTGGCTAGTAGGGAATTACTAGAAGCCATGCGGTGTGATAAGGTGGGCTAAAACGCGAGATGTTATTTCGGAAAAAAATAATTTTCAAAATTAAATGCAAAGGCTCCCGCGGTGATATAAAGAAAGATTGTGAATTATTCTGATAACTTGAGACTACGAGGCGGTACCTCGGTAGTGACTCTTGTTGGTACTTCTCTATTGCTGCACTTGTCTTTAGTTGCTTTGTTTCCTTAGCACATCATATCTTGTTTTCTCTGTATTGCGTTAATTGCCTTAGTTCCGTGTAGCTAAACTTGATATGTTATTTGTTGGCTAACCTTGATATGCTATTTATTATTTCAATTTCATTTGTATCATTTCTATACTGTCATGCACTTGTACAGTTTTTCTTATTTAGTCCAGTAGGGCCTTGACCTGACCTCGTCACTACTCTATTGAGGTTAGGCTTGGCACTTATTAGGTACCATTTTGGTGTACTCATGCTACTCTTCTGCATATTTTTTTTGTGCAGATCCAGGTATTTCCTATCAACCCAGGCATTAGCGAGAGTTCAGTCGTGGAGACTTCAAGGTATACCTGTCAGCGTCCACAGACCTCGAAGTTCCCCTTTACCTAGATTTGCTTGTTTCATTATCTTTTATAGACATTGATATATAGGACTCTTCAGTACTGCTACTTAGAGCTTGTAACTGATATTCGTCGGGTCTTGGGAGTTGTATATGCTGAGATGCAGAGTTTACTTTATATAGTTGCTAAGTTTTGAGACTTCAATTATTATTTCAGTTATTTCTGCATGAATGTTAGGCTTACCTATTCTTAGAGACTAGGTGTCATCACAACATCCTACATAGGGAAATTGGGGTCGTGACAAATTGGTATCATAGGTGTTATGAGTCACTAACAAGTTTAGTAGAGTCTCACGGATCGGTACGGAGACGTCTGTACTTATCTTCGGGAGGCTATGGAACTGTTAGGAAAAGTTTCACTTCTTTGATTCCTTATTGTGCAAATTTGTTGACTTTGGAATTCTAAATATTTCTCTTTCTATTATCTCACAGATGGTGAGTACACGCACAGCTGGATCTGATGATCAGACACCCGCACCCTCTACTAGAGCCATGAGAGGTCGGGGCAGAGGCCGAGGACTGGCACGTAGTGTAGCTAAAGCACCAGCACGAGCTGCTATAGAGGAGCCACCAGTAGCTCCAGTTGGAGGGCAGTCATCTGATGCGCTTGTTACTAACAATGTACTTTAGGAAACTCTCGCC
This sequence comes from Nicotiana tomentosiformis, assembly GCF_000390325.3. NCBI lineage: Eukaryota > Viridiplantae > Streptophyta > Magnoliopsida > Solanales > Solanaceae > Nicotiana > Nicotiana tomentosiformis. The sequence goes on along the minus strand of NC_090822.1, from coordinate 103,119,912 downwards.
TAATATTTTAGCATGTTTGGCACTTTAGCTCAGACGGGCTTGATTCCACTTGCTCCTGCCACATCTCAGGTCGGGAGAGGAGCACAGACTCCCGCCACTCGTACCCCAGAGCAGCGGGTCTAGGTTGACCAGGTCCCAGAGGTCATACTAGTGCAATTGGTTGTCCCAGTTCAGTCCGAGGTTAGGGCGGTAGCTTCTAAGAGGGAGAAGCTCAGGCTCGAGAAGTATAAGAAGTACCACCCTCCTACTTTCAGCAGTTTGTCTTCAGAAGATGCATATGGTTTTCTTGAGGAGTGCCACCGTATCCTCCGTAATATGAGAATTGTGCAATCGAGTATGGTTTCTTTCACTACATTCTAACTTAAGGGAGCGGCTTATCAGTGGTGGCGGGCATATAAGTTGGGTAGCCCGGCTGAGGTAGCTTCACTCACCTAGGCTAAGTTCTTAGAAATGTTCATGAAGGAGTTTGTTCCCCAGAGCCTTCGTGATGCATGGCGCGTAGAGTTTGAGCAGTTACGCCAGGGTGCTATGACTGTATCAGAGAATGCATTCTAGTTCAATGATTTGTCCAGGCATGCACCAGCCTTGGTTGCTACGGTCCAAGAGAGAGTTCGCCAATTTATCGAGGGGCTCAACCCTGGTATCAAATTCAGCATGGCTCGAGAGTTGGAGATGGATATTCCATGCCAGCAGGTAGTGGAGATCACTAAGAGATTGGAGGGTATATGGGCCCGGGAGAGAGAGAAGAGGGAGGCCAAGAGGCCTCGAGATTCTGGCACATATAGTGGTGCTCGTCCCCCAGTTGTAGCCCGTCATGGTAGAGGCTATGTGAGACGTCCTGTTCATTCAGCACTTCCATCTTCCAATGGTATTCCGGCTACTCCCAGGCCACACGTTGCCCATTATGCACTACCACTGTCTAGTGCACCTCCTGCACGGGGTGCTTTCAGTAGTCAGTACAGCCGGTCAGGCCCGAGCCAGTCCCAGCAGCCCCGTCCTCTGAGAGCTTGTTTTGAGTCTGGTGACACTCATCATATGGTGAGGGATTGCCCCAGATTTAGGAGGGTTGCACCTCCACAAACTACTCAAGCTCAACGTATTCCACCGGATCCTCAAGCTTCTCAGGCCATGGTTACCGCACCAGTTGCCACTCCATCTACACAGTCAGCTAGGGGTGGAGGTCGGGCAGGTAGAGGTATCCCTAGAAGGGGAGTCCAGGCCAGATATTATTCTCTTCCTGCTAGAACGGAGGTTGCATCCGACTCAGTTATCATAGTTATTGTTCCTGTTTGTCATAGAGATGCATCGGTATTATTTGATCCAGGCTCCACTTATTCCTATGTATCATCTTACGTTGCTCCATATTTGAGAATATCTCGTGATTCTTTGTCATGACCCAAAATCTAACCGTCGTGATGGCGCCTATCATGGAACTAGGCAAGCCACAACTCAACATCTCAACACAAAATAAATCTTTGAACATAAAGACGGAAGCAATTTAGTAATTTAGGAAAGCCTTTGTGAAAATAGAAATATCCAAAATACGATACAATCCATCCCAAAAACCAGGGTGTCACAGAGTACATGAACGTCTAAAACAGAATACAGTCCACTATAGTGTCTAGAGAAATAAACTGAAAATACAACTAGCGAATAAGAAGGAGAGTCAAGGCTTGCGAATGCCATGCAGCTACCTTTTTTAATCTCGAACTCTAAAGACGCAATCAGTAACCACCGTCGTGACCAAAAATGCGTGGATATGCACATGAGGTGCAGGGAGTAACGTGAGTACATCCGACTCAGCAAGTAATAAGTCCAAACTTTGGACTGAAAGGTAGTGACGAACTCAACCGGTACAGATAAAATAGAAATAACTGAACAAAAACGTAGGCATGCTTTCAGATTAAATAGTCAACTCAAAATAGTAAAGTGAAGCAGATCTGAACAGTGTAAAGAATATAACTCTGCTATCTCTACATGCGAATGCACATGCTGTATGTGATGCACCATGTTGTCAACCTCATGTGCTCACACTCTCGAATTCTCAACCACTCGGTACTATATATAGCCCATACGGCCCAGGGATTATCCATCCCGGAACATATACATCACTGACTATAAGTCATACAATACCGAGGAAGGCCAATCCAGCCCTGTGGAGAAGATCCATCACCAGGTATCAAGTACTTCAGACAAGATCCATGTCCAGGGAAGATCCATCCCTCAATAATATCAATCGTGCTCACTGGGGTGTGTTACAGACTCCGGAGGGGCTCCTACAGCTCAAGCGCTATCATAAAATCAATATAACCGTTGTGGCGTGCAGCCCGACCCCATAACTGTCACTCATAATAAGGCTCTCAGCCTGACTCGGTCATCAATCTCTCCAGTCTAACTCACGGGCTCACAATATCATGAAACCTAGCCCGAAACAATGATATGATGTATCAATAAATAACAACTAAGGCGGAGATATGATATAAAATGCATGAACATGACTGAGTACATAATATTAATGAAATCAGTGAGATGACAGCAAGAAACGACCACGGGGGTCCCAACAGTACCGGCATAAAGCCTAAACATGATATCTAGCATGATTGACAGCTCAATTACTTTATCACAAGATGAAAACACGGATATCAACAAACTAGAGTCACTATACAGTGCTGCGGAATCAACCAGGACACAATTCTCACGGTGCACGCTCGCACGCCCGTCACTTGGCATGTGCATCACCTCAATACCAATGTATAGCACATAGGTCGGGGTTTCGAACCCTAAAAATCAAGTTTGAAAGTTTTACTTACCTCAAACCGAGAAAATCCTACTATGAAATGCCTTTGCCCCTCGAATCAATCTCCAAACTCTCCGAATCTAGCCACAAGCAATGCGATATAATTAATATATGCTAAAAGAATCAATTCCATAAGAAAAACACAAAATTATAAGCCAAAATCCGAAATCGTCTCAAACCCGGCCCCCAGGCCCACGTCTCAAAATCCGATAAAAGTCACAAAACCTGAAAGCCCATTCACTTATGAGTCCAACCATACCAAATTTATCAAAATCCGACATCATTTGCCCCTCCAAAACCCCAAAATTCACTCTCCAATTCCCAAGCCCTAATCTCCCAAATTTCACATCAAAAACTCACCAACTAGGTGTAAAATCAGTGGGCAAACACCATTATTGAAGATAAATAGGCACAAGGAACTTACCTCAACAAACACTTCAAAATCCTCCTCAAAATCATCCAAAATCCGAGTTCCAAAATGTGAAAATGGTGAAAAATCTTGAAGTCTTCTATTTATAGGTTCTGCCTAGCAAAACCGCACCTGCGGACCTTCTGTCGCATCTGCGATGCCGCACCTGCAAAAATTCCATCACAGATGCGGATCCCACTTAAGCTCCCAAATTCCGCATCTGCGGTCACATATTCGCACCTGCAGGCCTTGCCCGCTTCTGCGATCCTTCCTACTCAGGCCTTTTTCCGCATCTGCGCCTCCCCTTCCGCATCTACGATTTTGCAAATGCGCTCCTAACCTCGCACATGTGCTTCCAGTCCAACCCAGCCTTGCCCGCATCTACGTCCTCCTCTTCACTTCTGCGGGGCCGCACCTGTGGGCTCCCACCGCAGGTGCGAAACACTAGAAAAGCAGAAGAAACCAGCAATTCCTAAGGCCAAATTTCCTTCTGATGGGCATCCGAAACACTCCTGAGGCCCCCGGGACCTCAACCAAACATACCAACAAGTCATATAACCCAATGAGAACTTAGCCAAACCTTCGAATCACTTAAAACAACATCAAAATACCAATTACACCCGGATGCAAGCCTAAAGAACTTCTAAACTTTCAAATTCCATAAACGACGCCGAAACCTATCAAACTATGTCCGATTGACCTAAACTTTTGCACACAAGTCATATTCAAAATTACAAACCTACTCCAACTTCCGAAATCGGGATTCGACCCCGATATCAAAAAGTCAACCCCCCGGTCAAACTTCCCAAAAATTCGACTTTCGTCATTTCTAGCCTAAATTAGCTACAAACCTCAAATTCACAGTCCGGACACGCTCATAAGTCCAAAATCGCCCAATGGAGCTAACGGAATCGACGGAACTCCATTCTGGAGTCGTCTTCACACACTTCTGATTACGGTCAAAATCTTGAGATTTAAGCAAGTTTTAGGACTTAGGGGTCATTTGGTAGGATGCATTATGTAAAATAATGCATGTATTAGCTTTGTGTATTAGTAATACTGTGTTTGGTACACTTTTTGAACCTATGCATTAGTTATGCAAGCATTAGTTATACACCCTATTTGGTATTATCCTATACATAACTAATGCATAAGAAACCATGGTATTAACAATGCAATGGATTTTAATGCATGCATTAACTTAGTTAAAGAAAAAAATGTCCTTCAAAATTTATACTTGATTAAAATATGCTATTATATAATGTAAGTTTGAAATAATCCAAGAAAGTGAGAAATAAAATTATATCCCTAGTAAATAAATAAATACTTAGCATATTTTCTATTTTATAAATAAATATTAAGTTCTATACTACAATATAGGTAGACAAATCAAATAATTTGTTTAAACCCTTTTCATATACAAACATTGCTCAACATATGTTTCTTTAAAAAAGATGTGTGGACTGGTTATGAGGGTATTTTTGTAAACAAATAATTCTTTTAAAGATTGTGCAATGCCTTAGTACATCAAACCAAACAATAGATAAGAAATATGTCAACATAACTAATACCAGCATAACTAATGCAAGTATAACTAATACCAGCATTACTAATAAACCATATTCAACATTATTCTTATACACTCCACCAAACGACTCCTTAGTGTCCTAAAATACTCCGAAATCAAAACAAGACCTCCCGGCAAGTCACATAAGCAGAAACAGATACGGGAAATGTAGTAAATAGGGGATTAGGGCTAATACGCTCAAACTGACCGGTCGGGTCGTTACATCCTCCCCCACTTAAACATATGTTCGTCCTCGAACGTACCAAGAGTTGTTTTCAAGCCACCAAATCACTATTTCATCTTACCACGCACATACCCGGGAGTGATCTCACGTCACCCTATCCCATATAGGTCTGATAACACCACGTAACTAAAATTTCTAAATTCAACCTAGCCCACAAGCCTTAGAATCCAATTTCTAACATCCTGAATTTCTTATAAGATCAGAATCCCGCAACCTACACACTGCATAAGTCTGAATAAGTTGTACCAAAATCCGTAACCATAACTCAAATACTCAAAACTCAAATACCACATAGCTCAAATGCTCGAAGCAATGATTTCTAATCACCGTAGTTGCTCGAAACAACCCCATGCCGGTAATAAACCTCATATCAAACAAGACTTCATTCTAAAACCTTCGTACACCACCGATGATGAAAGAAACACGCAGAGACTCGTAACCATTCATCAGATCTACCAGTCGTGGAGCTCCCTCTCTTTCGACAAGAACCATAGCAAATTCCTAAGCCGACTTTCGATATTATCCTTCCAAATATGCCACAATCAAATCTGATAGCACTCATCCTAGATCCGACGACTTCATCTTATCAAATATCAGCTACTCTACTGACATGCCACATCAATCACAAAAAAGCAACATTCCAAATGTACTCAATCACAAAAATGACTCAAACAAGAGAATCGTCCTGTAAGCTCGACGGGTACCACCCCAACGCAATGCTAAAACCCCGTCACACATCGTAGAACCATAGCACACGAATATAATAGAAGGATCATATCTCAACATAACTCTGCCGCAATGTGCAACCCCATCCAAACACTGATCCATATGAAATACCTCAGCCACCATGCTCAAAATCAATAACCACGTGCAATCCGGCATCAAGTACTCGAAGTGCATTACCATAACCATGGAGAAGCAAATAACACAATGCCACACAAACCCGAAAGAACATAACTAATACGCAACCACTCATGCATCACCCAAATACCCATCTCGTGAAATTTTCGCTATAAGGCCCCCGATAGAACTGCACCATGGGTGCATACAACCAACGAATCACAACTCCTCGTAGCATAGAAGAGTAATTGACGGAACATATCAAAACATGGATAAGCTCAACAACAACTGAATGGCACATCCCTCAACAATAGTAGTATGGAGCCAACCAATCCGACTCGGTGTAGAATACACATCCTAATTGGGCCTACCAAATGGACCCCCAATTCAACTCCAAGAACCCACACATGGATAAATAACCCTCGAAAAGTCCACAATGACTGAATCATAACACATACTATCGTCTAGATAGCTTCGGCAATGACTTCACAGTTCACAACCATGAAAACAACCTGCTCTTGAGAACTTCTAGTCTCCAAATCCATAAAACACCTGAATCCCATATTTGATCCCAACTGCACCACCAGAATGTCTAACACATCTCTCATGTATGATCATCCCACGAGGAACACTCCTAAAATTCTTATGTGCCACATACGAAAAATTGAATAACAGCAGTCGATCAACTAGGAGAGTACCGCAATACCAATGAACATCCGTAAATCAAAACACAATGCCTCTTTCAACCGCGCACCCCTCTCAGGGATTACCGAGTAACTATAACATTCATCTAAGTATACAACGCTGACCATTATGTCCAGAATTCGTGAACTTGCCTTCAAGAATGAACTGTCACCTTGTACATGTAAATCTTAAACCTGCACAACACACCACATCTATCATGCCATCACCATACTGGTCCAGCCTACTACCTAGTTATCCTATTTACTTCGAGTTTCTTCTAAATTAACCTCAATTTGATACTTGTCCTTGTCAGAACTCCACGATCCTTACCCAAAGCTCACTACAAGACACCCTAACATAACACCACACCGCCATAAGGCCCGTAAGCCATTGTACTCTTCTTAAGCACCTCCATAAATACCTCAAATGTAACGCTCACTCTGAAAATACCTTATGCGAATTTAAAATTATTCTTCTTACCTTTCTTATACTAAAATGTAGAATCCATAATCATACAGAATTACCGCAAATCCCGGCACCATTAAATGTAATTTCAGATTCTAAATTGCACCGCTCAAACGGGCTGAAAGACATGTGCCTCATTAGTATAGCAACGCTCGAAGGGGTAACCCTGCATTAACACCACCGATCAAATTCACACTCCTTGCGCACTACAACCTTCAAAATAACAATTTAATCATTTCATGATTTTTCATAAAGTACGATATAACCCGCATTCAAGAAATTTTCTTACTCAAATCATCCCCGATATCAACATCTTCAAGTCATAACCAATCAATCGTACAAAATCGTGCAATCAAATCATAGATAGCAGACTCCCCCACTTGGCTCAAAGCCATATAACAAAACATCTTATAACTCACCATACCCAAGATATCATGTAAATTGACCATACTAAGCAATAATAGATCTACTCTAGTCTCTAGACTCCTAATAGTCATCACACATGAGCGATATACACGGTCCACAATGATAGTATCGCCTACCAATGTAGACACATGAATAGGTGAAACTAGAGACTCACAGGGCATATCCAGATAATGAATGAAATGCGAGGACACATATGAATAAGTGGGACCAGGGTCAAATAATACAGAGGCATATCTATGGAAAACTAAGATGATACCTTCAATCACAGCATCTGAAGCAATGGCATCTGGTCTGGCAGGGAGTGCGTAGAAACGGGCCTGACCGCCACCTGATCGGCCTCACCCTCTAGGGAGACCCCTAGCTGACTGAACCCCACCCCGATCTGGCTGGGCGGTTGGTGAAGTAACTGGTGTCGACGTCGAAGGCTGACTCCTCTGCTGATATGAACCTCCCGAAATGCGGGGATAATGCATATTGATATGACCCAAATCTCTGCAATTAAAGCAACCTCTCTTTGAAAATGGCGGTGGGGACTGAAGGGAACCCCGAGCACCGCAATAATAGCTAGAAGTTCCTGACACCGATGAACCTTGAGCTGATGGTGCATGAGACGAACTCTGAGCTGGTAGTGCACTGACTGAAGTCTGGCCTTGTTGATAGATGTGTGCATCATGGCCAGATGATGCACCACGGTGAACCCGGTGAGTCGTCTGAGCATGTCTGAAAGGACGACCCCTACTATGGTGGAACTGACCCCCAAAAGGAACACCGCTGAATCCACCCTATCCATGAGGCCTCTTGGCTTTTCTCTCAACCCGCTCCTGGTTGCGAACCATCTCAATCTGACGAGTAATATCGACAACATCATCAAATGTAGCACCAGACACTCTCTCTCTAATCATAAGTAATTGCAACTAAAAAGTGAGGCCATCTATGAACCTTCTAATCCTTTCCATGTTTGTGGGAACCAACCAGATAACATGACGGGCTAGCTTTAAAAATCTCATCTCATACTGCGTCACGGATATATCACCCTGACGAAGCTGCTCGAACTGCCTGCGCAGCTCCTATATGTGGGACTGAGGCACGAACTTCTCCAGAAAGAGAACGGAGAACTGCTGCCAGGTAAGCCTCCCACCAACTGAAGGCAACCCTAGAGAACTGAAAAGTAGTGACGAGACCCTACTAGTCTCTAGAATACTGGTTGTACGGAGTATCCTCTGACACCTGTCAGAGAAGCCATGCGCATCCTCTCCCTCTGCACCACTGAAAGATGGAGGTCGGAGCCTCCCAAACCTCTCCAATCTAGGCTGCTTATCCTCGGGCATAGCAGAAACCACATAGTCCTGAGCAGCTGCAACCGGCTGGGTTGGTGGTGCCCCCCGGTGTCTGGAGTCCCTGTACCACCTGCTCTGGTGTGCGGGCAATGGGAGTCTGAGTGCCTCCCCCAGCCTGAGAAGTGGTTGCTGCGGTTCGAACAGAAACCGCCTGAGCAAGACTGGTGCACATGGTCAGAATCTGAGCTAAAGCCTCCTAAAGGCCTGGAATCAAAATGGGCACAGGTGGTGCCTGAGCTGGTCCCACAGGCTCATCCACAACTAGAGCCTGCTCCTGAACTGGGGCAACAGGTGGATCTGTAGGTACTACCCTAGCTGCGGTGCGAGCTGCACTTCTGCCCCTACCACGGCCTCTACCGTGACCTCGGCCTCTCGCGACCATGACTGGTGGTACTGGTGGTTGTCCATCCTGCCCCGTAGTATGCGTCCTCACTATCTATGAGAGAAAACAACAAATATTTAGTTACCAGAATCAAAAGATTCGCATGACTAGAATTCAAGAATGTGAAGTTTCCTAATGGTTCGGCAGCCTCTCGAAGATAAGTACAGACATCTCTGTACCGATCTGCAAGACTCTACTAAACCTTCTCATAACTCGTGAGACCTATGTAACCTAGGCTCTGATACCAACTTGTCATGACCCAAAATCTAATCGCCGTGATGGCGCCTATCGTGGAACTAGGCAAGCCACAACTCAACATCTCAACACAAAAAAAAATCTTTGAACATAAAGACGGAAGCAATTTAATAATTTAGGAAAGCCTTTTTGAAAACGGAAATATCCAAAATACGATACAATCCATCCCAAAAACCGGGATGTCACGGAGCACATGAGCGTCTAAATCAGAATACAGTCCACTACAGTGTCTAGAGAAATAAACTAAGAATACAACTAGTGAATAAGAAGAAGAGTCAAGGCTTGCGAACGCCGTGTAGCTACCTTGGTAGTCGCAAACTCTGAAGTCGCAATCAGTAACCGCCGCCGTGACCAAAAACACCTGGATCTGCACACGAGGTACAAGGAGTAATGTAGGTACATCCAACTCAGTAAGTAACAAGTCCAAACTTTGGACTAAAAGGTAGTGACTAACTCAACCAGTACAGATAAAATAGAAATAACTTAACAGAAACGTAGGCATGCTTTCAGATTAAATAGGCAACTCAAAATAGTAAAGTGAAGCAGATCCGAAAAGTGTAAAGAATATAACTCTGCTATCTCTACATGCCAATGCACATGTTGTATGTGATGCACCATGCTGTCAGCCTCATGTGCGCACACTCTTGAATGCTCAACCACTCAGTACTGTATATGGCCCATACGGCCCAGGGAAGATCCATCCCGGAATATATACATCACTGACTATAAGTCACCCAGTACCGAGGAAGGCTAATCCAGCCCCGTGGAGAAGATCCATCTCCAAGTATCAAGTACTTCAGACAAGATTCATGTCTAGGGAAGATCCATCCCTTAATAATATCAACTGCGCTCACTGGGGTGTGTTACAGACTCCTGAGGGGTTCCTCCAGCCCAAGCGCTATCATAAAATCAGTATAACCATTGCGGCGTGCAGCCCGACCCCATAACTGTCACTCATAATCAGGCTCTCAGCCTCTCTCGGTCATCAATCTCTCCATCTCACTCACGGGCTCACAATATCATGAAAACTAGCCCGAAACAATGATATGATGTATCAATAAATGACAACTGAGATGGAGATATGATATGAAATGTATGAATATGATTGAGTACATAATATCAATGAAATCAGTGAGATGACAGCAAGAAACGACCACTAGGGGTCCCAACAGTACCGGCATAAAGCCTAAACATGATAACTAGCATGATTGACAGCTCAATTACTCTATCACAAGCTGAAAACACGAATATCAACAAAATAGAGTCACTATACAGTGCCACGGAATCAACCAGGACACAATTCTCACGGTGCCAGCTCGCACGCCCGTCACTTGGCATGTGCGTCACCTCAATACCAATCGTATAGCACATAGATCGGGGTTTCCAACCCTCAAAATCAAGTTTGAAAGCGTTACTTACCTCAAACCGAGAAAATCCTACTCTGAAATGCCTTTGCCCCTCGAATCAATCTCCAAACACTCCAAATCTAGCCACAAGCAATACGATATAATTAATATAGGCTAAAAGAATCAATTCCATAAGAAAAACACAAAATTATAAGCCAAAATCCAAAATCGGCTCAAACCCGGCCCCCAGGCCCACGTCTCAAAATCCGATAAAAGTCACAAAACCTGAAAGCCCATTCACTCACGAGTCCAACCATACCAAATTTATTAAAATCCGACATCATTTGCCCCTCCAAAACCCCAAAATTCACTCTCCAATTCCAAGCCCTAATCTCCCAAATCTCACATCAAAAACTCACCAACTAGGTGTAAAATCAGTGGGCAAACACCATTATTGAAGATAAATAGGCACAAGGAACTTACCTCAACAAACACTTCAAAATACTCCTCAAAATCATCCAAAATCCGAGTTCCAAAATGTGAAAATGGTGAAAAATCTTGAAGTCTTCTATTTATAGGTTCTGCCCAGCAAAACCGCACCTGCGGACCTTCTGTCGCATCTGCGATGCAGCACCTGTGAAAATTCTATCGCAGGTGCGGATCCCACTTAATCTCCCAGATTTCGCATATGCGGTAACATATTCACACCTACGGGTGCGCACCTGCGGGCCCTGCCCGTTTCTGCGATCCTTCCCACTCAGGCCTTTTTCCGCATTTGCGCCTCCCCTTCAGCATCTTCGGTTTCGCAGATGCACTCCTAACCTCGCACTTGCGCTTCCAATACAACCCAGCCTTGCTCGCATCTGCGTCCTCCTCTTCGCTTCTATGGGGCTGCACCCACGGGCTCCCACCACAGGTGCGAAACACCAGAACACAAGAAGAAACCTGCAATGCCTAAGTCCAAATTTCCTTCCGATGGGCATCCGAAACACCCCTGAGGCCCCCGGAACCTCAACCAAACATACCAACTAGTCATATAACCCCATGCGAACTTAGCCAAACCTTTGAACCACTCAAAACAACATCAAAACACCAATTACACCTGGATTCAAGCCTAAAGAACTTCTAAACTTTCAAATTCCACAAATGACGCCGAAACCTACCAAACCAAGTCTGATTGACCTCAAATTTTGCACACAAGTCATATTCAATATTACGGACCTACTCCAATTTCCAGAATCAGAATCCGACCCCGGTAACAAAAAGTCAACCCCCCAGTCAAACTTTCCAAAAATTCGACTTTCACCATTTCTAGCCTAAATTAGCTACAAATCTCAAATTCATAGTCCGGACACGCTCCTAAGTCCAAAATCACACAACAGAGCTAACGAAACCAACGGAACTCCATTTCGGAGTCGTCTTTACACACTTCCAATTACAGTCAAAATCCTGAGACTTAAGCTTTTATTTTAGGGACTAAGTGTCCCAAAACACTCCAAAACAAAAACAAGACCTCCCGACAAGTCTCATAAGTAGAAACAGATATGGGAAATGCAGTAAATAGGGGATCGGGGCTAATACGCTCAAAAAGACCGGTCAGGTTGTTACATTCTTTGAGCTCTCATGTCTATGTGTCCACGCCTATGAGAGATTCCATTGTTGTTGACCGTGTGTATCAGTCGTGTTTAGTTGTTCTTGGTGGATTTGAGACCAGAGATGACCTATTATTGCTCAATATGGTAGATTTTGATGTTATCTTGGGTATTGACTAGTTGTCGCCCTATCATGTTATTCTCTATTTTCACGCCAAGACGGTGACTTTGGTTATGCCAGGTTTGCCACGGTTGGAGTGGAGGGGTACTTTGGATTATGTTCCTAGCAGGGTAGTGTCTTTCCTTAAGGCACAACCGATGGTTGGAAAGGGATATGATGCGTATCTAGCATATGTGAGAGATGTCAGTGTTGATACTCCTACCGTTAAGTCACTTCCAGTGGTGAGGGACTATCCAGATGTATTTCCAACAGATCTTCTGGGTATGTCGCCCGATAGAGATATCGATTTTGGTATTGATCTGTTGCTGGGCACTCAGTCCTTTTCTATTCCACCATATCATATGGCCCCGGCAGAGTTAAAGGAGTTAAAGGGGCACTTGCAAGAGTTACTTGATAAGGGCATCATTCGGCCTAGTGTATCACCTTAGGGTGCTCCGGTCTTGTTTGTAAAGAAGAAGGATGGTTCGATGCGCATTTGTATTGATTATCGACAATTGAGAAAGGCTACAGTAAAGAACGGGTATCCATTGCCCAGCATTGATGACGTATTTGATCGACTAAAAGGTGCCAAGAGTGTTCTCAAAGATTGATTTGCGGTCACGCTATCATCAGTTGAAGATTCAAGAGCCATATATCCTGAAGGCTGCCTTCGGTATGGTCATTACGAGTTTATTGTGATGTCATTTGAGTTGACCAACGCCCCAGCAGCATTCATGCACTTCATGAGTAGTGTATTTCAGCCCTATCTTGACTCATTCTTTATTGTGTTTATTGAGATATCTTTGTGTACTCCCAAAGCCGGGAGGATCATGAGCTGCACTAAAGGACTATGCTTCAGACCTTGAGAGAAAAGAAGTTGTATGCAAATGTTTCTAAGTGTGAATTATGGCTTGATTAGGTGGCATTTTTGGGTCATATAGTGTTGAGTAAGGGGATCAAGGTAGATCCGAAGAAGATTGAAGCAGTGCAGAGTTGGCCCACACCGTCTTCAGCTACTGAGATATGGAGTTTTCTTTGTTTGGCGGGGTATTACCGTTGTTTCGTAGAGGATTTCTCATCTATTGCTGCACCTATGACCAGATTGACCCGGAAGGGTGCTCTATTCAGGTGGACCGAGGAGTATGAGCAGAGTTTTCAAAAGCTCAAGACTGCCTTGACTACAGCCCCAATTTTGGTGTTGCCTACTGGTTCGGTGTCTTATACTGTATATTGTGATATGTCGTGTATTGGCCTCGGTGCGGTATTGATGCAAGACAGTAGGGTGATTGCCTACGTGTCTAGACAGCTGAACGTTCATGAGAAGAACTATATTGTCCACGACCTTGAGGTAGCAGCTATTGTTTATGCCTTGAAGATTTGGCAGCACTATTTATACGGTGTCCCTTGTGAGGTCTATATCGACCGACGGAGTCTACATTATCTGATCAAATAGAAGGATCTTAACTTGCGGCAGCGGAGATGGCTAGATTTGCTTAAGGACTATGATATCACCATTCTATATCATCCCGGTAAGGCCAATGTGGTGGTTGATGCCTTATATCAAAAGGCGGAGAGCTTGGGTAGTTTAGCATATCTACTGACAGCTAAGAGGCCATTAGAATTGGATGTTCAGGCCTTGGCCAACCAGTTTGTTAGATTGGATATTTCGGAGCCGAGTCGAGTTTTGGCTTGTGTGGTTTCTCAGTCCTCTCTATATGATCGTATCATAGAGCATCAGTATGATTGTCCTCAAGGACACGGTTCAGCACGGCAAGGGGTCAACCAGTCGAGGAGGCGACTAGGAAGACTGAGCATGATATGCGTAGCCTTTATCCTCATCTTTTCACCACTTCAGGTATGTCTATATACTCGTTCGAGGACGAATGTTTGTTTTAAGAAGGGGAGGATATAATGACCCGGCCGGTCATTTTAAGTAGCCCCAATCCCATATTTATTGACTCATCTAGGTTATATTGTGGTTATGTAACTTGCTGAGGTTTTTGATTTTGGTTTCGGGTGAGTTTCGAAGTAAAATGGGGCACATAGTCCCTAAGTTGGAGGTTTAAGTTGTAGGAGTTGACCGTAGTTTGACTTTTATGTAGACGACTCAGGAATGGAGTTTTGGTGGTTCTAATAGCTGCATATGGTGATTTTTGACTTAGGAACGTATCCGGATGTTGATTTGGAGGTCCGTAGGTCATTACGGCGTAAATTGGCAAAAGTTAGAAAGTTGAAGATTTGGGAGGTTGGAAAGTTTGATCGAGAGTTAACTTTATTGATGTCGGGGTTGGATTCTGATTCCGGAAGTTGGAATAGGTCTTCCATGTAATTTATGACTTGTTTGTAAAATTTGAAGTCAATCGGGGTTGTTTTGGTATGAATCGGCATTAGTTTTGAAATTTGGAAGTTCATAAGTTCCTTAGGCTTGAATCGATGTTCGATTCATGGTTCTAGTGTTGTTTGATGTGATTTGATGCTTCGAGCATGTTCGTATGATGTTTTAGGACTTATTAGTATGTTTGGTTAAGGTCACGGAGGCATCGGGTGTAATTCGGAACCTTGAAGACTGCTGAATCTGTTGCTACTAGTTTCCTCATGCGCGATCGCGAAGAGTTATTTGGCACTAGGGAAAATTTGTTCTATGAGATCGCGAGAAGAGGTCTGTGATCGCTGAGAGTTAGCTTTCAGTGCATCGCGAACGCGTGAAGGAGGTCGCGCCCGCAGAGAAGGAAGAGGAGGCTGCAGGTCCACACATTTTTGTTCATCACGATCGCGTGAAGTGTTCCGCGATCGCGTAGCTTGTGGAGGTAGTGTGTTGTGTTCGCACGTGGACTTCCGCATTCGCGGAATGTTAATTTGGCAGATGACTATTTTTGTGTTTCGCGAACGCGAGGCACATTCCGCGTTCGCGATGAAGAAATCCCTGGGCAGCAGAATATAATTTCAAAAACTAAGCTTCATCTCATTTTTCATATTTTGGACCTAGAGAGCTTGGTGTGAGGCGATGTTTCGAGTGTTCTTCAAGGAAATTGTTGGGGTAAGTGATTCTAATCCGGATTGGACTATATTTCATGAATCTATTACAATTTTGATCATCTAATTAGAGATTTGAGTTGGAAATTTGGGGGGAAATTGTGAAAACTTCCTAGACTAAAATTTGGGATTTTGAAAGGCGATTTGAAGTCGAATTTGAGTAATGCTTATATGGTTCGACTTGTTATCGAATGGGTGTTCGGATTTTATAATTTTGGTCATGTTCCGATACGCGGGCCCGAGTTGACTTTTTTTTTCTTTGCAAAGATCGTAACTTTATTATTCGAATTTGCTTCCTATAGTTTATATTTGTGGTATGAAGTTATTTTGGCAAGATCCGAGCCGTTCGAAGTTGGATAATCGAGGAAAAGACCTACTAGTGGATTGAGCTAGCGTGATTTGAGGTAAGTGTCTTGTCTAATCTTGGGGGGGGGGGGATTCCCCTTATGATTGGTGTTGTTTGTGAAATTTGTGATGTGTGGAAGCCGTGTACGCATGACGACTATGTATACATGCTAAATGTGAAAATTTATCGGTTTTAGCTATGTACATTCCTTGCATGCCTTAATTGAGTTATCTTAACATGTTATATTCATCATCATTAATTTCACGTGTTTTACTTGTCTTATCTCTTACTTGCTAATTCATCTGCATGCTTAGTTGAAGCTCTTGTTTCCTTTATTCCATATTCGTTATTTAGCAGTTGAACTCTTTACTTGAAGTTGTTAAATAGTGAAATATCTTGTTGTTGAAATTGGTAAAAAGCTATAAAGGTCGTGATTCGTATTTAGGCAAAGTGTTAAGTTGTGAAATACCATTCTGCTGAGTTATTTATTTTCAGTTGTTATTGTTGAGACTCTTGTGTACATTGTGATTGAGCCATGGGCCCTTTACTATGGAAACATTGTTATTATTGGTTTCCTTGGGAAGTTGCGATATTGAGCACGTGAGGTACGATTTGTGATACGTTGTGATATTGATACGCATGCGGTGAGATAAGGTGAGATAAGGTGGGCTTGATACGCGTGGCTACTAGGGGAACTACTAGAAGCCATGCGGTGTGATAAGGTGGGCTAAAACGCTTTAGTTGTTTTGTTTTCTTAGCACATAATTTCTTATTTTCTCCGTATTGCGTTAATGTCTTAGTTCCGTGTAGCTAACCTTGATATGCTATTTGTTGTTTCAATTTCATTACTATTATTTCTATACTGCTATACACTAGTACAGTTTTTCTTATTTAGTCTAGCTGGGCCTTAACCTGACCTCATCACTACTCTATCGAGGTTAGGCTTGGCACTTACTGGTATTATTGTGATGTACTCATGATACTCTTCTGCACATTTTTATGCAGATCCAGGTACTTCCAATCAGCCCAGGCATTAGCGAGAGTTCAGTCCGCAAAGACTTCAAGGTATACCTGCCAAAATTTTAACGGGTCAAGCTAAATCCTAAATTCAAGATACTACAAGATGGCTCTTGAAATTCTAAGAATCTATTAGGGTTGATTGGAGACTACTCTACCATAACCCAAGGTCACTCCTAAAAAAAGAGTTACATATTCCCTTAGAATTGCATCTCAAAAATTGAGATCACCTTAGCAATTCCATAAACTCTCGGAATATGCACAAAAAGATCAAATATATGATCTCAAAAATGGAGATCATCTCAGCAATTCCACAAACTCTCAGAATATGCACAAATAGATCGAATATACGTTCTTCGAAATTCCATAAAACTCTTGGAGTATTCATTAAGAGATCAAAGACATGTCAAATATGTCTTGCTCAAAGTTCTAGCAACATTCAAGATCCAAATATAGTGTTGCTACATGCTTCTTGATCATCAAATATATCAAGGAGATGCATATCATCACTACATTCAAGAAATACACTGTTGAGGCCCTCGAATTATGGATAACAAATTTGAGGGAAGAATTAACAGATAAATAGAGTTGTAACTCGCAATATTTATTAACAAAATCCTTTTTTATTTATAGTTATTTGTGATTGCAATTTTACTTTTTGCACAAATTTATTGCAAACAATACCTTTAAAAAGATTGACCAAATACAATTTGCTTATCAAATATTGCAAAAATACTTTTCAAATCAACCAGCCAAACATAAACTACAACTCTTCGAAAATATTTTTTTGAAAATTATTTTTTAGCAAAAACACTTCTCAAAAGCAATTTTTGACAGTTTAGCCAAACGGGCTCTAAATACTTCCTATCAAATTTTTTTAATTCCCCGAGATTTGTACGTGACACCTCTAATTAAAAATTTAAAAAAAATTATTCATCTCACCATAATCCTTGTTGATATTTGAATGTGCACATAATTGATGGGGAGCAAGTTTGAAGGGATTGATACCCGTCCCCGACTCCAACTCTGTCTCATTCCTTTTGTAGGAACTGTGACCCTCGTGTGTAGACCCAACCTTGTCATTTGAAGTAGGCCACATTCTAATTCATAATCACACGCCATAAGTTGATGGTCATTACTTCCAATCACACCTCAAGACTCCACAAAGAAGCGTATAAAATATGTGTTGTTTTTCCTCTAATGAAGCTACACTAATGACAATTAGTCAAATCAAATTGTCCAAAAGGAGCTTTTATCTCCTTCCTTTTCATCCTTTCCTTTTAAAGTCTTAAAGAGTGATTACGTTTTTCTCCATAATTAACTCTTTCCCCAAGACAGTCAAAACAATGATCATGATCATCAGACCAACCAATTAACCAAATCAAATCAACTAAATACGTAACCACCAATAATAAACAAACTAATCCAACCAAAATAATTGACATCAATGTCAAAAAGCGCCCAAGTGATTTCTCCCTATTCGCATGCTACCTTGTAGAATATAGCCGAACTGCAAGCAACCTAACCGATCACCATTGATATAAGAATACAAATCATACACAATAATCAATAATTGTATTCGCTATTTATTTATTTTAGCCGGTATACATAAATTATGTACTGATTATACACAGTTCAAACATAAATTACACATCCACCGATTATTTTAACCGGTTTAATTCTTCATAAAAATATTGGCAACAATTCAACATTTTAAAGTTTATGAAAGTAATAATACCATTATTATTTATGTAAAGACAAGGCACCCATGACTATCCTACAGTCTTACAAATGCTACTAAATAAACAACTCACATGGAAACATCATGCTTTTCCATAAAGAAAAGAACAAGAGTAGCAAAAACATGGGGGCAGGCCCATCCTTGATCTACTCTACAACCTCCACCACCCACCAACCAACCAAACCCCTCAGCCCACCGGCCCGTTGATTGTGTATCCATGTCTACATATATTTTGTTAAGATCCGATGTTTCCGACAAAGCCATTGACTTTGAGATAAAATAATGGAAAATGAACCTTCCTTTGTCCACCCATTATTGCAAGATAGCCATAGGCTAGCAAACAACAACAAAAACTACGTTTTTGGTGTA
The DNA here is from genome assembly GCF_000390325.3 of Nicotiana tomentosiformis. Taxonomy (NCBI): domain Eukaryota; kingdom Viridiplantae; phylum Streptophyta; class Magnoliopsida; order Solanales; family Solanaceae; genus Nicotiana; species Nicotiana tomentosiformis. Next base: position 103,100,902 of record NC_090822.1, on the reverse strand, counting down.
ATGTAATAACCTCATATTTCGCCTTGGTGTGGGTCATTTCCAGATATTGTTGTATTGATATATATTCATTTGCTAGCCAATTATCTCCAACCAAGTAATTAAGCTCCAAGAAAAGTCCACCACAAATAGCTTTCTTCATTCTTTCTTTCTTCCTTTCTGTAGCCAAAAGAAATGAAGCTGTAAGTTTGTAACTTATCTGGTCCAAATAATTGACTTTTGAATCTTTATTCACACTATTAGTAGTATTCTACTGGGGTATCAGGGCAACTTCCACCAGACAGAAATTCTTTACTAAAGGGAGGAGGAGTGAATGGAGGTGATGTACATCGTAAAAGTGCCCAATTGACTCCTTGGAAAAATGGATGGTGTTTGATTGCTGTGGCACCCATAGTTGACCCCAACCTTCTAGCTGGATCCTTTGTAAGTAGTTGTGATATCAGATCTTTAGCTGGGGTCGGGATTCCGGGCTCTTTAGGGAATTCAAGGGCTCGAGCCACGATATTAGCTAGTGTTAGTTCATGGTCTATCCCCTTAAAGGGTGTTACACCATATAACAGTTCAAATATGAATATCCCTAGTGTCCACCAATCAACTGCACTACCATGCCCTTCGCCAGACACAATCTCTGGTGCCATATACTCGTGAGTTCCCACGAATGACATTGATCGAACATCGACTGGTTCAGCAACAAATTCAGGGCCACCAAGATGGCCAAGCTTCTTCTTTCGCTTCCTTTTTGGGTGGAAGCATGAAACAGCAGGTACTATACAGTTAGGAAGGATACATGAAGAAGATGTAAACTTTGGTGGTTCAATTTTGTACTCATTTTGTTGAGGTCCATTAGGCGTATTTTGGCTTGAAATCACTTGAGCTGGTGTTGATGTGGAGTCATCGCATTTTAGTGAGAGATCAAAATCAGTGAGCATGATATGACCATCTGATCGGACCAAGACATTTTCAGGTTTCAAATCTCGGTAAACAATTCCCATCATGTGAATGTACTCCAGTGCTACCACCACCTCGGACGCGTAAAACCTGGAGACACCATGAGATTAGTTTAATGTACGCACAAGCAATTTATAAATATGAATTTAAGTTCCATGCACTGATCGTATAAGAAAACCTAACATTCATTGGTAACTTATACGTAATAAATGGTAAATAAGTTAAATTACACCGAGAGATTAATTGCTTGATACAGTCGGTCTATATAATTTAAATCCTTTAGATACGTGTAGACAATCCTAGAACAACATAAAAAGAGGGAAAAGAATGAAATCTTAAAACTTCTTTTCGGGTAAAATCACGATACAACTGATGGATGCATGAGAAAATTAAAGGAAAAAGCTGTAATAAAATGGATGTACTCTACAGGGGCACAAAGCAGCACTTTGTTTCAACTCTATCATATGAGATATGAGGATTGAGGAGGGGACCAATGTGCTTCTATAAAGATAGTATATTATTTTATTATGTGGAATCCTGGACCCTCACTATTTCCCCATGCAACGTAGCAAGATTAAAAGAACTGGGTCCGTGCACATTGTCCCTATATCATGGCGCAACTTTACTGTCCTCTTCTCCTTTTTGTGTTCTTCGTTTAGTTGCTTTCCACAATTGTAACATGATTACATCGTGTACTAGATTTATACAAGAAAAAGGAAAAGTATGTTCTTGGGATATCCACAAAAGAAGAAAAAGTTATTTCATATAAGAATATCAAGGACTTTCCATTACTGTAGTTTTTATCAGGGATATTTTTCCTTTCCTATATCATAGTAAACAAGTTTTCTTGAAAATATAATGGCAATTCATTATAATGAAAAATGAAAAGAAATTGCAAGTAGATTAGAGCAAACTTCCCACAAATTAGTTTAAAAAGTAATAATATAAACATTCATTCAACTTATTTAAGTATAATAATACACATAATATTTTTTTTCTTTTCAATTTTGGCCCTTAATTGACAGAGTTATCTAGTTTGCTTTTATGTTTCAAGAAACATAAGTGTTCATACATAATCAAAAGAGACGTCCTTCCAAATCATAAAGTCCCAAATTCAGGCAGTGAAATGTCAAGTCAGAAAAAAAGTTATAATCTCCGGGACCTTGTTTTAAGCTCAATCACAACTACTTGCTAAACTAAGCTAGAGAAATTAGAGTTGAATCATTTCCATGCACTACTTTCCTTCTAGTCACATCTAGCTAGGTTGTCATCATTTGTATAACTTGTATACCAATATGGCATATTTGTCAATTATAGAAATAGTATTTTATAGGGCCTCTACACAAATCAACTTAATTACCGTAATAATCCATAAGGGGCCACTATGGTAAAGAACATATTCCCCACGTTAAAATTCCAAATCCCTGATATTCCGGAAAAATTAATGGAATTGCATCTTCATTACTTTTCCCTTACTTTTGACAGTTTGACTATTCCCCTAATTTTGGGAATGATAATTGATAACTGGACAAACTACAAATTTCTCAGAAAAGTTAATTGGGTTCATTAACTTTGGACTTGTAGTTTATTTTTTGGTCTTCAACTTTTGCTACAAAGGTTCCCTCAAGAATACTACTCTCCGTCCCAAATTAACCCTCACTTTAGCTCAAAAAAGTTATCCCAAAAAATTATCACTTTTAAGAATTCAAAACGAAATTTGTAATTGTTTTCAACTATATCCTTAATATTAAAGTAGTACTTTTTAATACTGCTCAATTCATTTAGAGATAACTTAATAAACTATACTTTATACTTATTATTATCTTAATGGGAGTGAATAGAGGTAAAACTACAATTAAAATGAGGCGGACGAAAGGAGTAACCGTTTTCAATTTTTGGAGCATTTAATGAACCATCCACCAACACCCATGAAAATGAGAATAGAACATTTCCAACATTTACCAAAACACAGCACACGTAGAATATTAAAATATTTGAATTATTACCGACTTTGATTTAAACAAATCTTCAAAAATTATAAAACACAAGCATGAAGCAGAGGACACGTGACTAAGTCAATCCATTCCCACATGCACCCCATTAGGTCAACGACGAATTTAGGATTTAGTGCTTAGTAGTAATATATGGTACAGCAACACACTCCTCAACCAACAGTGATTAGTAAAAACCCAAAATAAAATTATGTGAAACAAGTTTTTTTTTGTTAAAAAAAAAAAAGAGTTTGTTAAACCTACAAAAAGTTGTTCATTTAAGTTCGAATCAATTACGAGACCTTTAGCATTATTCAGTGGTGTAAGAAGTAAGAACATACCCTAACCACGTGTCTGTCGCTTATTGGCTGAGCACAACTTTTCGTCGACAATAACTCAGAAGTTTAAAGTCATATATTGGGACACGTGTGCCTATGACTTATACTAATTTTCTTCCTTAGTTACCAATCTTTCAATGATCTAATGTACGACAGTCCACCATAGATCCTGTGTTCCGTCATTAAAGAGAAGAAGATCGAAGAAGATGATACAGTGACCAACTAGATGAGCCCTACTACTGACGATCACCAGCTCCACCCCAGGTCGTGGGTCCCGCTCAGACACGTCACTGTCATCTTCTTCGAGTTTTTAAGAATTTGAAATTAGAAGAGATTACACTCAATAAATTTCTCCAACATATTATATGTAAATATGAAAAAATATTTGGAGATTATTTCAAATAGTAAGTGTTTTCAGTGCAATGTGAGAGTAGTAAGGAGCAAACCTGACGGCGGATTCAGGGAAGCGTTTGGCCGGCTGACGTTGTCGGAGTACGTGAAGGTCACCACCGGGGCAAAACTCCGTCAACAAGCACGACCATTTCGGCGAATCAATGGAGGCGTAAAGCGTCGGTAGAAAAGGATGATCCAACATTTCGAGTATTTCCCGTTCTGTCCTCGCTCTTCCTTCCTTATTACGGCCCGCCAGTTCCTTCTTATCCATAACTTTCGCCGCGAAGTAAGCTGACGCCGAAGCCTTCGGCGAACTTTCCGGCGCGGGAGTTTTAATTTCGGCTAGATATACAGAACCGATGTCGCCGGAGCCAAGGCGGTGAAGGAAGCGGAGGTCGTTGAGGGAAATTAAGGAGGAAGGAGAAGTGGAAATGACACGTGTAATGGCGTCCCAGTAAGGGTCGCCGGAGGGAGTGGCGGCGCGTGGTTTGATGACATGTTGGTTAAAGGAAGAGGAAGCGGAAGAGGCGGTGGTTGCAGTCCACGTGGTTTCGGAACCGGAACTGGTGGAGCGATTAATGTCAGTGGTGGTGGAAGTGGTTGTAGAGTTGAAGCTGATGCTTTGAAGATCATCGGCTAAGTCATCGAGCCATGGCTCCATTTGGGCTCAGGCGAAGAAGAAGAAGAAGAATGAGAGAATGAAGAGAGGGTAGAGAGCTTTTTGAAGGGGAATTTTCTCGGGGAGCGAAATTAGCTTTGGGCCGTGAAATAGGGGAGTTGGGCCACGTAAAGTCCGTTGCTTGTGTAGTAGATATTGGGTGCCGTTGGGCCCGGAGAATATTTATGAGTATTGTCTTTTCTCATATGAGAGATTTCGAATTTTAAATTCTTAATCTCAAATTAGCTAAGTTGAATATATAATTATTTGTTCTCTTCTAATTTCATTCGAGCTCATTTTTTCATTAGATAATGGCAAATAATTTGTCATTTAAGACAAATGGACTCTTCCCTTTCATTAGAGGTTCACATTTATTCTTATTGCAACATACAAGTCTCTCACTAGGGGCGTCCTCAAAAATAAGTGGTTTTCTTACCTTTTTTTTATTTTTAATTTGATAGTAAGCAAAAAATATTATTCCAAGAGCATTTATTTATAATCTAACCAAACACTATATGAGCTGAAAAGTAAGGGGTGATGGAGTCAAGGGACGAGGGGTGGGTAGGGGCTTCATGGTGAGGTAGAAGAGTGTGAGAGTGGGGATGGAAAGGTGGAGCGGAGGGTGGGGCGGGGAAGCGGCATTGGGGGAGGGGGTCACAGGGAGGGGTTTTAGGGGTCGGAGTGTGGGGTGGAGCAGGGACGGAGGGAGAATATAACTTATGGGTTCGGCTGAACCCAGAGCTTTCGTTCAAACCATGTATTTGTCTTAAGAAATTCATTGAACATGTATAAATTATTAATTTAGAACTCAATAACTTAAAAAATTTAGAATTTCAAACCCATAAATTTCAAATTCTACCTCCGCCACTGGAGTCGAGTGTTTGGGTGTATGGAGGAGACTATCAGCATGGAATAGCACTTATGTAACTTGTTTTTCCTACTATTTCTTCGAAGGGTCATTATTGAATCAAGCAACATAATTCGAGCAAAGAAGTCACATATGAGCTAATTATAACTAACTCATTTACTTATATTACATCAAGTAAGACCTTTTTTCACTTAGTCGGTCTGACTTGTGATCCCTACTCTAATCAAAAGTCTAAAGGCTCCTATTTTTTTCATTTTCTTACTAGGAAATTTATAGCTTGTTTTATATTTTAACCAGTTGAACATGAAAAAATTGAAAAATATACAAAACACACCCTGAATTAAAATGGTTCCCTTTTTTTTTCCATCAAGAAGGTTCCTTACAAGTTACAAATACCGAATTTGTTTAGTTACAACTCGGTGATATCGCCATAAAAGAAATATTTGGTTGAACCTTTTTCCTATTTGTTTTGAATTAAATATTTCCGTAGTGGAGCTGTTGAGTTCCTTTTGTTTTGTTAATTTTAGTTAGAGGTTCAACAAATGATAATTTGAACTAGAAGCCATGGGGGTGATAAAATATGCTTTTGTCCATTTATCACCAAATTCATTAATACCTACTGTTTTGATTTATCATATTCCGATTTCTGCTTCTTTATTTTCTATAGCTAATAAAATTCTTTATTTTAGATGATTTTGTCTTTAGCTTGTTTATTTACCGTGCGTAGAATTAGCCTATATGCTTATCAATTACTCATATTTGAACTTACGGTAAAATTTGCATTTAGGAGCTTATTTCCTACACCTCAAGTGCCAGACGAGTGTTTGAACTAAAAATGAGGAAAATTTCTCTGCTATTCTTAACCAATGGATCATTTAAGGTGAGGGTGTGAGACGTACGGTTATGATCACTCAGTTCGTGAGAAATATTTTAAACGAAGAAAACGAAAATATGGAAGATGTCTAGGATAAGGAAATGAATTCGAAGATGATCGTCATATTATCATACGTTTATTAGCCCCTTAGATTTGAAATGTTGACATTTATAGTTATTGGAGGCTGTGGTGGAGGCGCGATAATCACAAAATGAAGGAAAATAATTTATTCACAGAAATCAGTATATGACTTATTATTCCAACTCCCTTTTTTAAAAAAGAATCCCTAGAATTTTCTAAACTCATATGTAACCTTTTATTATTTAAATTTTCTTATAGTCAAGAATATGGAAAATATTTTCTGACTCGAACAATCTTTCACGAGTGCACATTGTTTCTAAAATAATTTCATGAATCATGATTAATCCATACCCGAAAATTTAAAATAGTTAAATAATTAATACTCCCTCGAGTCCACTTTAAGTGATTTTTTGGTCATTTTTATGTTCCACAATATTTAATTTTTTCAGATATCAAGAAGTAATTAACTTCTTCTTTCCAAAGTTATTCTTATAGTAAATAGTCTAGGGGTAATTTATTATATTTTCAATGAGCAAATTAAAGTTAATATGGTCAATTTCATTATTAATTAATAATAAAAAGTAAATTTTTAATCTGCGTGGAAAGAGTAAAAAGTAGTAGTATTTATGCTCTATTGCATTTACATGCAATGAGATATTTCCTTCTTAAGTTTGACATAAGTATCCTATAATTGCAATTCAGTCCTACTCCATAATGATAATCATGTCCCACAAATTTATATCAATAGAAAAGGGTTCATCTACATAGTATATATAATAATTTAAACATGTAGTATTGGAGTAAACATACCTTCTAACTTGCTTCCTAAAGTTGTATCAAATTCACAATAATGGTACACCAATAATAGGTTGACCAAACAGCCCTACACGGTGTTATAAATTTAATTAATGAACTCTAGTTATTCACAATTAAACGTTGTACAAAGAGGATCAGATTCGTACCTTGTTTTTTCAGCTAATATTGTTTTCCAACCACCAGTAATTATTTGTTCATCTATATTTATATAAAGAAGTTAAGGATTTCGAGCCATTGTATCATAATCCAAGATATATCCTGTCCTTGTTCGTATCCATACTACATTTGCAATATATCTTCTTCTTTTTTCAATTAGTATATTTAAATTCCAACCGTCATTTATTCTCTTTAAATTTTCGACTATGACAGTTTTGCCAATTACTCATCATTATCAATGGTATTGGTATAGGAAAAATGCTTTTAACAAAATATAATAGTACTTACTTCAAAGTTTAAGGGGACAAACTAAAAGTCGGCATTAACATACTACAATTAAAAAAATATGAATCGGTTAAAACTAACTTGCACCGAGTGTTTACACCAAATTATATTAATTTACCATGGCTAAGTGATATTTTAAGATGAGAATATGTATTAACTACGATTTAGTGATAACCATATTTGTGAAGACATGTTTTATGTATTTATTAATTTGGCATAAATACTCTATATGCGGGGAACTAATCAATACTTTTACCTATATGGATTCAAATCAAGATGCCAATGTAGCATTGGATTAATTATTTTTACTCTACCTAAGACTGTTGAAATAAAACACAAATATATTTGTGAAAATAACTATAATCTCAATAAATATTAAATATAAAATTTAAAACGTGGTCAACCGTAAGGATTTTAAAATTTGAACCAAGCAAGTTCAAATTATAAATTCACATATTTAAAGGAAAAAAATTTGGCCTTTTTAGGTGATTATTAAGAGTAGGGTGTACAAAGGAAACGGACAAACCGCACCAAACCGATAATCTGAATCAAACCGAGAAAAAACCCTAACTATGGTTTGGTTTGGTGTTGGAAAAAAACCTGACCATAATTGATTTGGTTTGGTTTTAACTAAAAAAAAAAATTAAATCGAAACCAAACCAACCCGACATTTACATGTATAGAAGTTTTAAATATATTTAATACATAAAAATATTTATTGTAGTGTATTTTATAAATATTTCTTAAATATTTTCATAATTTTATCTTTTAACATATTATTTTAAACTTGAACTTATAATTTTTTAATGCTACACTTTTATAGTCAATATTAATACTAATAAAATACATTCAATTAAACTATACTAGGAATGACAATAGTGTTGGATATTTATTTTTTTAGTTTTTCCATGATTTAGATAAAATGCATATTATTTTTTAGTGTTTAGTCATATAAAAATAGTACTTGTAAGTCGTACTTATTTTAGCAACTTTGTAATTTTAGATTATGTTTATTTTCATTGTGGCTTATTAATAATATTTATTTTATGTGATTTTATTATCTTTATTGTTGAATATTTTAGTACAGTGTCATAGCTCATCTCATATTTTATATTATTTTCTTGAAAAATACCTTATATAGCTATGTCTTACGAGGATCAAAGAAATATTTAAAACACAAATTCTATGTTTTGTGCTATGAAGACTTTATGGGGAAAAATCAAAATAACCCGAAAATCCGAGAAAAATCGAGATTAAAAAACCTGACTTTTATTGGTTTGGTTTGGTCTTTAAATTTAATAACCCGACACAATTGATTTAGTTTGGTAATTGGAAAACCTGAACCAACCCGACCTATGTACACCCCTAATTAAGATTGTATACCGTCTTTGGGTGGGTCTTGATCAAATGGCTATCATCCATTGGACTGATCCAACAGTTTAGAATCATTTGTAAAAATAGCACGAACTAGCCAGTTTCCGGCTGGTAATTCAAAAATAGCCAGTATTCGCAAAGTCATTAAAAAATAGCCACTATTTTGCTGCAACACGGACCGATCCAGCATAATATACTGAAGATTAGTGCACATGTGTATGAACTTCCAGCATATTATGCTGGAACTCCAACACGCAGAAAGTTCCAGCATAATATACTGGAGATTGGAGCACTTGTGTATGAACTTCCAGCATATTATGCTGGACCAGTATATTATACTGGAACTCCAGTATAATATGCCGGAGTTACAGTATATTATACTGGAACTCCAGTATATTATGCTGGAATATTTTTCGGATTTTGAACAGTGTTTTCGTTCAGATTTATCTTTACATGAAAAGTGACTAAATTTTGATTACTTTTGAAATTGTGGCTGTTTTTCAATTACCACTTGTAAATCTGGCTATTTTTCAATTTTTCCCGAATCATTTCCATCCTAAATCTATTTGGATCGGACCTAAGCTCGACCCGCATTCTCTACTTTTTGGGCCAAATTCATTCTCAAGTCCAATTCTGATAAAATGTGAGTTTCTACTTAATTTTCATATGTTTTCTTTGCTAATAACTTAATTGAGTTAGAGGTTTCCAATTTTCATATGTAGAATAATATTCTTATTGTTGGAGAAAAAAAAAAGCAAGAAAAAAAGAAGAATATAAAGAGAAGTTGGATCTGATTTTTTTCACAAGAATGAATTGCACTTTATTATCACCACAAAAGAAAAAAATTCGTATATTCTCATTTTGGTAAATTTATCTCTAAATGGTTCCATAGCATGTATTTGAAATTGAAATAGCAAATGAAATGTTGCCTCCCTCAAAAAAAATATATAAAACCAATAACAAAAAGGTGAACATTGTTAAGAAACTTAGCTCAAAGTAATAATATAAAACAAGAAAATAGACAAGAATGTAGGGAGAAAGAGATGAGAGGTTCTTATTTCTTTCATGTATTCAAGTGTGTATAATATAACTTCCCATCCTCTATTTATAGTATTACATAAAGGTATACAAAAGAATGTCATAAACATGACATTAAACATTTGAGATCATGGAGGAAGATCAGGGGGAGGTTATGGAGGTATGAGAGTTACAACCATAACTCCATAAGTATTGGAGTAGTGTGAGTTATGAAAATAATAGAGGAGATTAGTGGGTATTACTCTTTATGAATTATGTACATCCACCATTAGATAATTATTTATAACACTCCCTCTTGGATGTCCATAGATAATGTGCCTCATTAAAACCTTACTAAGAAAAAACCATGTGGGAAAAAATCTTAGTGAAGGAAAAAGAGTACACATATCTTGTAATACGTATTGTTTGTTGCCTCGTTAAAAACCTTGCCCGAAAAATCCAGTAGGATAAAACCTCTGTTGATACCCAATTTTGCCCTCATATTTTTTAAATGATATATATATACTTTAAAAACATCATTTTTTGCATCATTATTTAGTTTACAAATCTATACAAGTATTTTCTATAATTTTCCATAATTTTAGAGCTTTAAAATTAATTTTTCTGTATTTAAATTACTTGAATAATTATTAATTACTCCTTCAAATTATTTTTGTGATGACTTAGTTACCTAAAATTATTATTTGCACCTATAATACATGTTTTAAATATTTTTATTTCATTTTATATAATTACATTAGCATTTTTGAGCTATTTATCTAATTTTACAATAATAGTCTATATTTATGTACAAATGTTCCTTATTTATACTATTTGTGCCAAAAAATAGCATTTTATATTCTTATAATGCTAAATCTATTTTTAATCATTTTAGTGCATAAAATATTTTTTACTCATTTACTAATTATTTTTATAAATTATTTTGCTAAATTATATGTGTTTAAAAGGCAGACCTAATTTTTGAGTGATTTTTCGGACCAAATTGGCCCAACACCTTAGCCCAGAACCCCAGCCCAAAGCCAAATGATCTTTCTTTTAAAAAACAACCCGGTCGGGACCCGTTTTGTATGACCCGCCCCATCTTCCTTCAATCTTGGCCGTTGATCTCAGAGATCAACGGCTCACAAGCCACCTCTTCTTTTAAATCCATTAAACCTAAACCCTAACCCCATTATCCCATTACCCGCCGCCTCTAAACTCTCTCTGTCTCGCCTCTCTCTGAAGAACCCTAATCGCCGCCCTTCACCAATCCCCCTTTCTAATCCCATTAGCCATGGGATTCTCCCATTGTTTACTTACCATATTAGTGTTCCTCCGCTACTGGGTGTTTCTTTATGGTATCATTTAGTACTTGCCTAAATATAGCAAGTACTACCTCTCAGATTCTAAGTCGTTCAACGTCAATCGCCTAAATCTAGACGATATCTCGTCCATATGCATCATGGCCATGCTATATTGGGTCCGATTAGCCAAGATTTTCGGTCAATCTTCGATTTCTGTCGAATTAGGGTTCGAAATTTTATACTTTTCCTTTTACCTGTTCCATTACTGATAACATGTGGTACTTTCTTTCCGTATTTATGTTTGATTGATTATTTTCCTTGTTTGTTTGCTTGATTCCTACTACTATATAAACCCCTCCACATTCCCCTTTAAGACAGGCTTTTAATCACCCGGATTCACTAAAAAATTGAAGCTATTACTATATTATTCTCTTGTTCTATACTCTGATTCTCGGCCGGCTGAAAGCAAAGGCTACCGGATTTCGATTTTTTAACTTTTCTTAGTGTGAGCACTGGCCGGGATTTATTCGAAGCCCTTGGGAACTCTGACGCACTAAGATTCTGGGTTCTCGCTCTTTGATTGATATTCAGAGTATTGTGGAGTTGGTTCTTTCTTGTTGTCTGTTTTTGTCAACTGATAACTGGTAAGTCTTTTAGCTTTTACAATTTTGTTCTTTTGTGTTCACGATTTGCATATTCTTACCTCTGAAATTCGTGACCTAATGTGTTATGAGCTACTTTTTTGCACAGCCTTGTTAGTTTTTGCACTTGTTTGAACCTCTTTAGCATTTGATTTTAAATAAAGCTGCCAGTTCTGAGATATGTTATTTGAATATGCTTCACCTGAATAATTTAGACCCTCTTAAGCTTAATGTGTTGATACCTAAATATCTATATTTGTTGTTTGACATGAGTTTGTTTTTCCTACTATGTTCTGCATTCCTGTAATGACTAACTCACATCTGTAATATGTTCACTGTTAACTATGATCCGCTCCCATGCTAGTTTTGACACTTTGTTATGTCCTTGTTTGTTGAATCTCATATCCTTTAGTGATTATTTGAACGTTTAGAGTAGCTATCTCAACTTGTGTTTCCTTACCATGTTTGATACTGTTTTGCTTCATGATGTAAGTTAACATGTTTGTCTGTTGATATTGTGATAGATACTTAACATGATTTGGTCCCCTAGGTTCTAATACTTTAAGTTAATGCTCTACTTCAGACTTGTTTGGTATTATGCACCTTTGTATGTCAATTTTGTAATCTTAGAAACTTGATGCCTTTGTCTTTCACAAAAAATATTTTCTGTCCAATATGCTAAGTGTTTGAATTTGTGATAACAACATGCTCTTTGAGTTTTGTTGATTCTATTTGCTTGTATGTCACCCCTGTCATGTCTGCTTTCTAAAATACAAATGCACCTCTTCAAATTCTGTCCTCTTAATCGTTGTTCCCTCACTCTCATTTGTTACCTACACTATTCTGAATATACCACTCTTGGCCGGCTGAAAACCAAGGCCACTAAGACTTCTCTATTGACTACCCTAGTGTGAGCACTGCTTTGAGACCCTTGTGAACTCTGACACACTAGGATTTGGGGTCTTCTAGCCACTCTCTTTACTACTGAGACCTGAGCTATCTCTGACATATTAGGATTTGGGGTCTTCTAGCCACTCTCTTTACTACTGAGACCTGAGCCATCTCTGACACTCAGATCTTTCTTCCTACTGTCTACTGAATATGTAAACGGGTTGGGTATTATTGGTCAATCTAAGGTTGTTTGGCTTGGCTTGAGTTCTCCTATGGTTTCTGGGTTGTGCTGATGAATATAATTCCATGTTGGGAATCTGGGTATGCTATGTGAGAGTTATTGAAGGCCCAGGTAATGCTGGGTATTTCCTCTTGGGGCCGCTGCGGCCTACTGTCATTTCTTGTATAATATTTTGTAATTACATTTATCATTGGGTCTGTAATAACTCTGTAATGAACAATTGGGGTGATAGTGAAACTGGGAAACGAGTATACTCTGATATTTGCATGCAAGGGTAGAAAACATGCCTATAGGATTCATGTGATTTACTTGTTATCCGACTTGCTGTATATGCCATTTTACTTCCACTGGTAGAAATCATGCCTTTAGGAAACTCACACAATCACATAACTTGTCTACCATCAAAGCACTGATGTAAACCCTCTATTTATTCTACTGCTATGTGCTACTAGACTGCATACATGAAATAAATGCGAGTGAACTTTCTTTCGATTTGTATGATTATAGCATATTCATTAGATACCCTGCCTATAGGATCTCACCAGCTTATGTTCTATTTTCACCTAGAAGTCATGCCTATAGGACCTTGACTAATCAATTAGCTATTGTTATTGTTATTACTCTACCCAGATAACCTGCTCATAGAGGTGAAGTGTTATAAAATCAAGGTCCGATTGTCAATTGTTAGAGATTCTGTCTATAGGATATTGTCATTTGCTTAAAATTGTTTACCTCCTTGTCAAGGCTGGGTTCCTAGAACTATTTTCATTTGCTTAACTATGTCACTATTAGATATCATGTATGTAGGACAATGTGACCTTTCTAAAACTGGTATTTAAAACCCGCGTTAACAACAAATGGTTTACTCCTTCCTCGTCTAGGCCACTAGAAAAAGCAATGTCACACATGCACGTTTGAATCCAAGATCACATAGGAACATGTCTATAGGACTTAAGGACTTTAATTCATCTTAATTCTGAAATTTGTCTACTGCCTATAACATGAACTTGCTCGCATGTATTTGTTGCTTACATGTGGAGGCCAACTTGATCCATTTATTGTCTTTATGTGCAGTCCTACATGTTTTGAATGTTGCTTAGATTTATCATTTTTGAGCAGCCTAAGTAAAGTCTAGAATCATCCGAATAGTAGGTCCAAAGCCTCATGGGATGGGTAGTGCACGCGCAGGACGCGGCCTGGAATTAAATTAGAACATTTTAAGTAAACAACTTCAACATAGTAATCGGGTAGCAGGAGATGATAGTCTGTGCCCGCTAAATAATATGAGCAACTCCTATCAAAAAGGAGTTGCGAAGTATTATTTATGTTACACGGGGTGATCCTTTAGGCTAAAAAACTCAGGACCCCCTCCTTTATATGTTGTTGTTAGATCTAAATAGTTGTACCTCCCTATTCAAGATCTCTTTGTAATAAAATTCTTAGATTTTGTACTCTCTTTGCTTACTTGACCATATAGACTAATCCATATAATTTAAGTTCGGCCGGGACCCACAGTTATGGACCTCGAGGATTGCCTAACATCTTCTCTTTGAGGTAACTTGAGCTTTTACCCCATCTTTGGTGGCGTTGACTAGTTAAAACAGAGTCATTTGCAAGATAGGTGCCCTAATGCGCCTTAAAATTCATTAGGTAGCGACTCTCCTCTTTTACTAACTTCCTTTAAAAGCGTTGTCACGTGTCGAAGCCCGCTTTCGCGAGAAAGAGAAAAAAAAGGGGGCGTGATAACCTCAGCTAAGGAAAAAAGAGTGCAACACGTATATGCCTCCCCCTAATGAAAATTTCACTTTATTTCTTGGAGACGACGAATTCCAAGCTTGTATAACAACTTCTCTAATGTTGAGATCGGCAATGCCTTAGTGAATTATTTCGCCAAATTATCACTTGAACGAATTTGTTGAACATCTATTTCATCTTTCTGTTGAAGATTGTCTCTGCTAAAATAAAATTTGGCGAAATGTGTTTTATTCTCTCTCCTTCAATATATCGTTCTTTCAATTGACCTCTGCAAGCAGTATCGTTTTCAATATTAAATCTTCTCTTCAAAAAAATCACACATCGCATTTGTGTTGAGTCACTTAATTTATAAGTTGTTAGTATCTTGGTATGAAGAACGAACTTAATGTAATGCCCGCATAACCAACAAAACTTTGGCAATATTTGTTAGAATAAACAAACTTATATCTGTTATACTCATGGTTCTAGCAAGATACATTAGTGCACCAATTGCACTAGACATAAAAACAAATCATGTACGCCATGATTGCTCTAATCCACATAAAGATTTGCTGAAGTTTTATTTAATAACTTTTTTAGGAACCTTAATATGCTTCAGAACAGTTTAAATCCTTCAATGATTTTTTATATACGCATATCAAATTTTCAGGTATTACAAGACTAAAATCTGAAAGCAACTGCATCCACTACAAGAGAACATGTTTCCATATAATCAATGCCAAGACATTTACGAAAATTTTTGTGTCACCCCACTGCTTTATACTTTAAGGTGTTAGGACTATCATTCCAAAACTTCACGTTTTCCAAGTTAAGTCAATCTTGATTGCGTATTTTTTATTGACCAATCATTTATCTGTCCATATTCTAACAGATTTGAGTTCAAGATCCTCGTCAATATTAATAAAATTGAGCGCTATATTATATTAACAACATCGTCAACGATCATTTTGCATCGGTTCCATCATCACTCAATAAAGACATAACTTATCGAGATCTCATTATTTTCAGGTACCTGAACCTCTCCCATGAGGTCTTATAAAGTTTTATGTCATAGTGCTCTTATAAAGCACTTGTCTCCTTATTATGATCATCTTGAATATTTGCCCCTCTCCATCTTCAAAGAGTTTTATCTTTGGAACCGATTAGTCTATTACGCTTCATGCGTGCCATAAATTCTGTCCATCATGGACGTTATTCTATTTCGAGCATTAGCAGCTGAAATATGACATTTAGTTGGGTCAGTAAATGCGCCTAACAATATTTTACAAATGAATTATCACTTGAACTTTAAATTCACATTTTCTTGTACGAGGATCTAGATGTATTCATAATAATTCATTCCACGTATTACTTTTTTTGTGATGATCTAAAATGTTATCTTTAACTTTAATAATTAATTTTGTGATCTAAGCACTATTTATCATTACTCGACTTACGTGCGCAGTTTGTAAAAAAAATTCGGAAAGTTTTTATGTGAAAATAGATTAAAATATGAATTAGAGCTTTAAAACACAACTTAGTTGACTTTGGTCAATATTTTTAGCAAACGGACTCGGATCAGTGTTTTGACATTTCCGGTAGGTCCGTATCGTGAATTGGGACTTGGGCGTATGCCCGGAATCAAATTCCGAGGTCCCTAACCCGAGATATGAAATTTTGATGAAAAATTTAAAGTTTAAGTTCAAATAGTGATCGGATGTTGAATTATGTGCAAATGACCCCGTAATAGAAATTTGATGATTCCAACAGCTCCGTATGGTGATTTTGGACTTAGGAGCGTGATCAAAATTTAATTTGGAAGTCCGTAGTGGAATTAGGCTTGAAATGCCGAAAGTTGAATTTTTGGAAAGTTTGACCGAGGGATTGACTTTATGATATCGGGGTCGAAATCCGATTCTGAAAATTTTCATAGCTCCGTTATGTCATTTATGACTTGCGTACAAAATTTGAGGTCAGTCGGACTTAATTTGATAGGTTCCGATGTTGTTTATAGAAATTAAAAGTTTCAAAGTTCATTAGGCTTGAATCTATGTGTGATTCGTGATTTTAGCATTGTTTGATGTGATTTGAGATTTCAAATAAGTTCGTATGATATTTTAGGACTTGTTGGTGTATTGGGTTGAGGTCCCGATAGCCTCGGGTGAGTTTTGGATGGTTAACAGATCAAAAATGGGACTTAGCTGCTTCAAAAGCTGCTGCAATATTTCTGCTCGAAATGCTGTCAAAATCGGGTTGCCCGTCAAAATCGGGCTGCCTGTCAAAATCGAACTCCCTGACAAATCGAGCCCCCTAACAAAATCGAGCTCCCTATCAAAATCGGACTCCCTGACAAAATCGAGCTTCCTGACAAATCTGTAAGTTATAAAAACAGGGGACTTCGTCCCATTTGCCTTTTTGACGAATTGGAGCTTGAGGAGAGGCGATTTTGATATATTTTTAAGGAAAAATATTTGGATAAGTGATTCTAACTTGGATTTGGTTAATATACACGAATATATCATTGTTTTCACCATTTAATTAGTGTTTTGAGATTGAAATTTGGAAAATTTTAAAAATCTCATAGAAATGAATTTTTGAGATTTCGGTGTCGATCCGGAGTCGGATTTGAGTGAAACTGGTATGGTTGGACTCGTAATTGAATGGGTTGTCGGATTTTATAAGTTTTGCCAAATTCCGATATATGGCCCCCCCGAGATATGGAATTTTGATGAAAAAATTAAAGTTTAAGTTCAAAAGGTGACCGGATATCGAATTATGTGCAAATAACCCCGTAATAGAATTTTGATGATTCCAACAGCTCCGTATGGTGATTTTAGACTTAGGAGGGTGATCGAAATTTTATTTGGAAGTCCGTAGTAAAATTAGGCTTAAAATGTCGAAAGTTGAATTTTTGGGAAGTTTGACCGAGGGGTTGACTTTATGATATCGGGGTCGAAATCCGATTCTAAATATTTTTATAGCTCCGTTATGTTATTTATGACTTGTGTACAAAATTTGAGGTCAATCGGACTTAATTTGATAGGTTGTTGTTTGTAGAAATTAAAAGATTCAAAGTTCATTAGGCTTGAATCTATGTGTGATTCGTGATTTTAGCATTGTTTGATGTGATTTGAGGTTTCAAATAAGTTTGTATGATATTTTAGGACTTGTTGGTGTATTGGGTTGAGGTCCCGAGGGCCTCGGGTGAGTTTTGGATGGTTAACGGATCAAAAGTGGGACCTAGCTGCTGCAATATTTCTGCTGGAAATGCTATCAAAATCGGGCTGCCTGCCAAAATCGGGCTGCCTGTCAAAATCGAGCTCCCTGACAAATTGAGCTCCCTGACAAAATCGAGCTCCCTAACAAAATCGAGCTCCCTGTCAAAATCGGACTCCCTGACAAATCGAGCTCCTTGACAAATCTGTAAATTATAAAAACAGGGGACTTCGTCCCATTTGCCTTTTTGACGAATTGGAGCTTGAGAGAGGCGATTTTGATATATTTTCAAGGAAAAATATTTGGGTAAGTGATTCTAACTTGGATTTGGTCAATATACACGAATATATCATTGTTTTCACCATTTAATTAGTGTTTTGAGATTGAAATTTGAGAAATTTTAGAAATCTCATAGAAACGAATTTTTGAGATTTCGGTGTCGATCCGGAGTCGGATTTGAATTTAACTGATATGGTTGGACTCGTAATTGAATGGGTTATTGGATTTTATAAGCTTTACCGGATTCCGATATGTGGGCCCCACGGGTAATTTTTGAGCTAATTTCGGATTTCATTGAAAAATGTAATATTTCCTTATGAAATTGATTTCTATAATTTTTGTTGATTGTATCGAATTAATTATGACTAGATACGAGTCGATCGGAGTCGAAAAATCGAGAAAAAAATATAATACTTGGCTAAATTGGAGCAAGTCGAGGTAAGTGACTTGTCTAACCTTGTGTGGGGGAAATTTCCCCTAGAATTGATATTAATGTGATTATTGAAATCTATTTAAAGTCGTGTACACGAGGTGACGAATGTGTACACGGGCTAAATATGAAAGATTATATTTTTAAATTGTGTAGATCATTGTTGCGCATGTATTAAATTATTTTATCTTGTTTATTCTTCATCATTGATCTGAGATATATATTTTAAATTTGTTTGATCTTTTCCTGCTAATTATTTTACCTGTTTAATTGAAACTTGATTTCTTTTATACTGTGCATTATTTGAAGGTTGATTTTATTTAAATTAAATATTATTAATATGAAGTATTTGACATTTTTAAATTTGATATTGAAGCAACGTATTAAAAATTTGAAATATTATTTTTCTGAATTATTTATTCTTGAATATTTTCGTAAGATTTTTTTGGTACTTATTGTGATGGAGCAGTGAGCTATTTATTGTGGAAAAAAATATTATTGTTAGATTATTCTGGCATGAGCCGTGAGCTCTTTATTATTGAAAAATATTATTGTTGATTTATTGTGGAAAATTGAAATATTGGGCACTTGAGGTACAAATTGTGATATATTGTGATATTAATATACATGCGGTAGTATAAGGTCTGGGTATTGAAACGCATGCGGTGAGATAAGGGTGACTTGATACGCGTGGCTAGTAGGGGTGACTACTAGAAGTCATGCGGTATGATAAGGGTGGCTAAAACACGGGATGCTATTTCGGGAAAAATATTTTCTTTAAATAAATCGTGAAGGCTCCCGCGGTGATATAAAAAAATGAGATATTGTGAAATTATTTATAATTTGGGACTACGAGGCGGTACCTCGGTAGTGCCCTTGTTGATATTGATTTATGGCCATAGTTGCCTTCGATTAATTGTTATGAATTTTATAAAGTTGAAAGAAATTCTGTTTTGATTCCACTAGATATTATTTGCAATTATTTGGTGTCATTAAATGTGACATACTATTTGATTCGTTTCCTTAGTCATTTTTTCTCATTATATTGTTTAAACATTTTTTCATGTCATTATCTTTTTTTCAGTAGGGCATGACCTGACCTCGTCACTACTTTACTGAGGTTAGGCTTGACACTTACTAGGTACCGCTGTGGTGTACTCATACTACGCTTCTGCACATCCTTTTGTGCAGATCCAAGTACAACTTACCAGTCTAGACGTCAGCGAGTTACCTGCACACGGAGATTTCGAGGTATATCTGTCAGCGTCCGCAGACTCCGAATTTTCCTTCTATCATTTATTGTTGCTTCCTTATTTGTCTTTAGATCTTGATACATAGAAACATTGAGAATAAATTTTTAGAAGGTTGTGACTTATTTCTACCGGGTTTTGGGAGTTGTAATCATTTGAATTGTAGTTTATTTATTTTCAGATATTTATGATTATTCCGCATTGATAGGCTTACCTAGTCTTACAGACTAGGTGCCATCACAACCTCCTACGGAGGGAATTTGGGGTCGTGACAAGTTGGTATCAGAGCACTAGGTTCATAGGTGTTATGAGTCACACGCAGGTTTAGTAGAGTCTTGCAGATCAGTACGGAGAGGTCTGTACTTATCTTCGAGAGGCTATGGAACTGTTAGGAAATATTCACTTCTTTGATTCCATATTGTGCGCCTTTGTTGATTTCAAAGTTCTAAACAATTGTCTTTCTATTCTCTCACAGATGGTGAGGACACGCCCAACTGGATCTGATGATCAGACACCCGCGCCCCCTGTTGGAGCCGTAAGAGGCCGGGGTCAGGCCAGAGGCCGAGGAAGACTACGTGGTGCAGCCAGAGCACCTGCACGAACTGCTGCACCAGAGCCACCAGTAGCTCCAGTTGGAGAACAGGGACCTGAGACGCCTGTTACTACTCCTGCACTTCAGGAGACTCTTGCCCAGTTTTTTAGCATGTTTGGCACTTTAGCTCAGGCATGATTAATTCCACATGCTCCTGCCACATCTCAGGCTGGGGGAGGAGCGCAGACTCCCACCTCCCGTACTCTATAGCCACGTGCCCAAGTTGACCATGCCCTAGAGGTTATACCAGTGCAACCAGTTATCCCAGTTCGGCCTGATATTAGGATAGCAGTTTCAGAGAGGGAGCAGCTCAGGCTCGAGAAGTATAAGAAGTACCACCCTCCCACTTTCAGCGATTTAGCTTCAAAGGATGCTCAAGGTTTTCTAGAGGAATGTCACAGTATCATTCGTACTATGGGTATTGTGGATTTTATTGGGGTTTCTTTCACGGCATTCCAATTTAGAGGAGCAGCCTACCAGTGGTGGCGGGCATATGAGTTGGATAGTCCTGCTGAGGCATCTTCACTCACTTGGACTCAATTTTCGGATATGTTCTTAAGAGAGTATGTTCCTCAGAGTCTTAGGGATGCATGGCGCGCAGAGTTTGAGCAGTTGCGCCAGGGTTCTATGACCGTGTCAGAGTATGCGGTCTGATTCAGTGATTTGGCTAGGCATGCACCAGCCTTAGTTGCTATTGTTCGAGAGCAGGTTTGCAGATTTATTGAGGGTCATCACCCTAGTATCAGATACAGTATGGACCGAGAGCTAGAGATGGACATCACATACCAATATGTGGTGTCAATTGCTAGAAGATTGGAAGGTATGCAGACTCGGGAGAGGGAAGAGAGGGAAGCTAAGAGACCCCGAGATTCTGGAACATATAATAATTCTCGTGCCCCAGTTGCAGCCCGTCATGGTAGAGGTTATGTGAGCCGTCCTATTCATTCAGCACTTCCAGGTTCCAGTGGTATTCCGACTACTCCTAGACCTCAGGTTCCATATTATGCACCACCAGTGTCTTCTGTACCTCATGTACGGGGTGCTTTCAGCAGACAGTCTAGTCGATCATGCCCGAGCCAGTCCCAACAGCCACGTCCTCCGAGGGCTTATTTTGAGTGTGGTGACACTCATCATTTTATGAGAGATTGCCCCAGATTTAGGAGGGGTGCACCTCCACAAATTTCCCAGGCCCCACCTATTCCACAGGGTCCTCAGGCTTCTCAGGCCATGATTACTGCACCAGTTGCCACTCCACCTGCACAGCCAGCTAGAGGTGGAAGTCGGGCAGGTAGAGGTCGCCCTAGAGGGGGAGGCCAGGCTAGATATTATGCCCTTCCTTCTAGGACAGATGCCGTTGCATCCGATTCTGTTATCACAGGTATTATTCCGGTCTGTCATAGAAATGCATCAGTTTTATTTGATCCAGGCTCCACTTATTCTTATGTGTCATCTTATTTTCCCCCGTATTTGGGCGTATCACGTGATTTCTTGAGTTCTTCTATTTATGTATCTACACCTGTGGGTGAATCCATTATTGTGGACCGTGTGTATTGGTCGTGTTTAATTGTTATCAGTGGTTTTGAGACCAGAGCTGATTTATTATTGCTCAGTATGGTGGATTTCAATATTATTTTGGGCATGGACTGGTTGTCGCCCTATCACACTATTCTTGATTGTTACGCCAAGATGGTGACATTGGCTATGCCAGGTCTACCGCAGCTAGAGTGGAAATGTACCTCAGATCATGTTCCTAGCAGGGTTGTTTCATTTCTTAAAGCTCAACGAATGGTTGAGAAGGGGTGTGATGCGTATCTGGCCTATGTGAGAGATGTTAGTATTGATACTCCTACTGTAGAGTCAGTTCCTGTAGTAGATGTATTTCCAGCAGATCTTTCGGGTATGCCACCCGACAAGGATATTGATTTTGGTATTGATTTATTACCAGGTACTCAGCCTATTTATTTCTATTCCACCATACCGTATGGCCCTAGCAGAGTTGAAATAATTAAAAGAACAGTTACAAGAATTTCTTGATAAGGGTTTCATTCGGCCTAGTGTATCGCCGTGGGGTGCTCCTGTCTTATTTGTAAAGAAGAAGGATGGTTCTATGCGGATGTGTATTGATTATCGCTAGTTGAACAAGGTTACAGTGAAGAACAGGTATCCATTGCCATGTATTGATGACTTATTTGATCAGCTTCAGGGTGTCAGGGTATTCTCTAAAATTGACTTACGTTTAGGCTATCATCAGTTGAAGATTCGGGAGCTAGATATTCCGAAGACTACTTTCAGGACTCGGTACGGTCATTACGAGTTCCTTGTGATGTCTTTTGGGCTGACAGTGTATTTCAGCCCTATCTTGATTCCTTCGTCATTGTGTTTATTGACGACATTCTAGTGTATTCCCGGATTCGAGAAGATCATGAACAACACCTGAGGACTGTGCTTCAGATTTTGAGAGAAAGGAAATTATATGCAAAATTTTCAAAGTGTGAATTCTGGCTTGATTCAGTGGGATTTTTGGGTCATATAGTTTCGTGTGAGGGGATCAAGGTAGATCCAAAGAAGATTGAAGCAGTGCAGAGTTGGTCCAGACCGTCCTCAGTTACGAAAATCCAGAGTTTCCTTGGTTTGGCCGCCGATTTGTAAAGGGTTTCTCTTCTATTGTTGCATCTATGACCAAATTGACCCAGAAGGGTGCTCCGTTCAGGTGGACCAAGGAATGCGAGGAGAGCTTCCAAAAGCTCAAGACAACTTTGACTACAGCCCCAGTATTGGTATTACCTATAGGTACAGGATCTTATATTGTGTATTGTGACGCGTCGCATATTGGTCTCAGCGCAGTGTTGATGCAAGACGGTAGGGTGATTGCCTACGCGTCCAAATAGTTAAAGGTGCATGAGAAGAATTATCATGTACATGACATGGAGTTAGCAGCTATTGTTCATGCCTTAAAAATTTGGTGGCATTATTTGTACGGTGTCCATTGTGAGATCTACACCGATCACCGGAGTCTACAACATCTGTTTAAACAGAAGGATCTTAATTTGTGGTAGCAGAGATGGTTGGAGTTGCTTAAGGATTATGATATCACCATTCTCTATCATCCTGGAAAGGCCAATGTGGTGGTCGATGCCTTGAGTCGTAAGGCGGAGAGTTTGGGCATCTTAGCATATTTACCGGTAGCAGAGAGGCCTTTGGACTTGGATGTTCAGGCCTTGGCCAACAGGTTTGTTAGATTGGATGTTTCCGAGCCGAGTCGAGTTTTGGCTTGCGTGGTTTCTCACTCTTCTCTTTATGATCGTATCAGGGAACACCAGTATGATGACCCCCATCTGCTTGTCCTTAAGGATACAGTTCAGCACGGTGATGCTAAGGAAGTCACTATTGGAGATGACGATGTATTACAGATCCAGGGCAGGCTATGTGTGCCTAATGTGGATGGCTTGCGTGAGTTGATTCTCCAGGAGGCTCACAGTTCACGGTACTCCATTCATCTGGGTGCTGCAAAGATATATCAGGACTTGAGACAACACTATTGGTGGAGGCGGATGAAGAAAGACATAGTGGGGGTATGTATCTCGGTGTCTAAATTGTCAACTGGTGAAATATGAGCATCAGCGACTGGGTGGATTACTTTAGAAGTTAGAGATTCCAGAATGGAAATGGGAGCGGATCACTATGAATTTCGTTGTTGGGCTCCCACGGACTCAACGGAAGTTTGATGCAGTTTGGGTGATTGTGGATAGGCTGACCAAATCAGCTCATTTCATTCCTGTGATTACTACTTACTCTTCAGAGCAGCTGGCTCAGGTATATATTCGCGAGATTGTCAGACTTCACGGTGTGCCGGTATCTATCATCTCTGACCGGGGTACACAGTTTACCTCACGATTTTAGAGGGCAATACATCGTGCGTTGGGTACTCGGGTAGAGTTGAGTACAACATTTCACCCTCAGACGGACGGGCAGTCCGAACGCACTATTCAGATACTGAAGGATATGCTTCGTGCGTGTGTGATAGATTTTGGGGGTGCTTGGGATCAGTTCTTACCACTTGCGGAGTTTTCTTACAACAACATTTACCAGTCAAACATTCAGATGGCTCTGTATGAGGCTTTGTATGGTAGGCGGTGCCGATCTCCAGTGGGTTAGTTCGAACCGGGCGAGGCTAGACTATTGGGTACAGATTTGGTTCAGGATGCTTTGGAAAAAGGTTAAGTTGATTCATGATCGACTTCGTATAGCCCAATCTAGACAGAAGAGTTATGCGGATCGAAAGGTTTGCAATGTTGCATTCATGATTGGTGAGCGGGTATTGCTCCGGGTTTCGCCTATGAAGGGTGTGATGAGGTTCGGGAAGAAGGGCAAGTTGAGCCCTAGGTATATTGGGCCTTTTGAGATTCTTGAAAGGGTTGGAGAGGTGGCTTACAGACTTGCGCTACCACCTAGTCTCTTTGCGGTTCATCCGGTATTCCATATTTCTATGCTTCTAAAATATCACGGCGATCCGTCTCATGTGTTAGACTTTAGTTCGGTTCAGTTGGACAAGGATCTATCTTATGCTGAGGAACCAGTGGCTATTTTAGATAGGCATGTTCGAAAGCTGAGGTCAAAGACCTTTGCTTCCGTGAAGGTTTAGTGGAGGGATCATCCGGTTGAGGAGGCGACTTGGGAGGCCGAGCATGATATGCGCAGTTATTATCCACACTTATTCACCAGCTCAGGTACTTTTTCTAACTCCGTTCGAGGACGAACGTTTGTTTTAGAGGTGGAGAATGTGATGACCCAAAATGTCATCTTTAAATTTGATGATTAATTCTGTGATCTAAGCACTATTTATCATTACTCAACTTGGGTGCGCAGTCCGTAAAAAATTTTCGGAAAGTTTTTATGTGAAAATGGATTAAAATATGAATTAGAGCTTTAAAACATAACTGAGTTGACTTTGATCAATATTTTGAGCAAACGGACTCAGATCAGTATTTTGATAGTTCCGGTAGGTCCGTATCGTGAATTGGGACTTGGGCGTATGCCCGAAATCAAATTTCGAGGTCCCTAACCCGAGATATGGAATTTTAATGAAAATTTTAAAGTTTAAGTTCAAATAGTGATCGGATGTTGAATTATGTGCAAATGACCCCGTAATAGAAATTTGATGATTCCAACAGCTCCGTATAGTGATTTTGGACTTAGGAGCGTGATCGAAATTTAATTTGGAAGTCCGTAGTGGAATTAGGCTTGAAATGCCGAAAGTTGAATTTTTGAAAAGTTTGACCGAGGGATTGACTTTATGATATCGGGGTCGAAATCCGATTCTGAAAATTTTTATAGCTCCGTTATGTCATTTATGACTTGCATACAAAATTTGAGATCAATCGGACTTAATTTGATAGGTTCCGGTGTTGTTTATAGAAATTAAAAGTTTCAAAGTTCATTAGGCTTGAATCTATGTGTGATTCGTGATTTTAGCATTGTTTGATGTAATTTGAGATTTTCAAATAAGTTCGTATGATATTTTAGGACTTGTTGGTGTATTGGGTTGAGGTCCCGATGGCCTCGGGTGAGTTTTGGATGGTTAACGGATCAAAAGTGGGACTTAGCTGCTTCAAAAGCTGCTGCAATATTTCTGCTGGAAATACTGTCAAAATCGGGCTGCCTGTCAAAATCGAGCTCCCTGACAAAATCGAGCTCCCTGACAAATCGAGCTCCCTAACAAAATCGAGCTCCCTGTCAAAATCGGACTCCCTGACAAAATCGAGCTCCCTGACAAATCGAGCTTCCTGACAAAATCGAGCTCCCTGACAAATCTGTAAGTTATAAAAACAGGGGACTTCGTCCCATTTGCCTTTTTGACGAATTGGAGCTTGAGGAGAGGCTATTTTGATATATTTTCAAGGAAAAACATTTGGGTAAGTGATTCTAACTTGGATTTGGTCAATATACACGAATATATCATTATTTTCACCATTTAATTAGTGTTTTGAGATTGAAATTTGGAAAAATTTAGAAATCTCATAGAAACGAATTTTTGAGATTTCGGTGTCGATCCGGAGTCGAATTTGAGTGAAACTAGTATGGTTGGACTTGTAATTGAATGTGTTGTCGGATTTTATAAGTTTTGCCGAATTCCGATATGTGGGCCCCACGGGCAATGTTTGAGCTAATTTCGGATTTCATTGAAAAAATGTAATATTTCCTTATGAAATTGATTTCTATAATTTTTGTTGACTGTATCGAATTAATTATGACTAGATACTAGTCGATCGTAGTCGGAAAATCGAGGAAAAAGTATAATACTTGGTTAAATTGGAACAAGTCGAGGTAAGTGACTTGTCTAACCTTGTGTGGGGGAAATTTCTCCTAGAATTGATATTAATGTGATTATTGAAATGTGTTGAAAGTCGTGTACACGAGGTGACGAGTGTGTACACGGGCTAAATGTGAAAGATTATATTTTTAAATTGTGTAGATCATTGTTGTGCATTTATTAAATTATTTTATCTTGTTATATTCTTCATCATTGATCTGAGATATATATTTTAAATTTATTTGATCTTTTCCTGCTAATTATTTTACCTGTTTAATTGAAACTTATTTTTTTTATACTGTGCATTATTTGAAGGTTGATTTTATTTAAATTAAATACTATTAATATGAAGTATTTGACATTTTTAAATTTGATATTGAAGCAACGTATTAAAATTTTAAAATATTATTTTTTTGAATTATTTATTCTTGAATATTTTCGTAAGATTGTTTTTGGTACTCATTGTGATGGAGCCGTGAGCTCTTTATTGTGGAAAAAATATTATTGTTGGATTATTCTGGCATGAGTCGTGAGCTCTTTATTATTGAAAAATATTGTTGTTGATTTATTGTGAAAAATTAAAATATCGGGCACTTGAGGTGTAAATTGTGATATATTATGATATTAATACGCATGCGGTGGTATAAGGTCTGGGTATTGAAACGCATGCAGTGAGATAAGGGTGGCTTGATACGCGTGGCTAGTAGGGGTAACTACTAGAAGTCATGCGGTGTGATAAGGGTGGCTAAAACGCGAGATGCTATTTCGGAAAAAATATTTTCTTTAAATAAATCGTGAAGGCTTCCGCGGTGATATAAGAAAATGAGATATAGTGAAATTATTTATAATTTAGGACTACGAGGCGGTACCTCGGTAGTGCCCTTGTTGATATTGATTTATGGCCATAGTTGCCTTCGATTAATTGTTGTGAATTTCATAAAGTTGAAAGAAATTCCGTTTTATTCCACGAGATATTATTTGCAATTATTTGGTGTCATTAAATGTGACATACTATTTGATTCATTTTTATACTCATTTTTTCTTATTAAATTATTTAAACTTTTTTCCATGTCATTATCTATTCTCCAGTAGGGCCTGACCTGACCTCGTCACAACTCTACTGAGGTTAGGCTTGGCACTTACTGGGTACCGGTGTGGTGTACTCATACTACGCTTCTGCACATCTTTTTGTGCAGATCCAGGTACAACTTACCAGTCTAGACATCAGTGAGTTACCTGCGCACGGAGACTTCGAGGTATATCTGCCAGCGTTCGCAGACTCCGGAGTCCCCTTCTATCATTTATTGTTGCTTCCTTATTTGTCTTTAGATTTTGATACATAGAAATATTGAGAATAAATTTTTAGAAGCTTGTGACTTATTTCTACCGGATTTTGGGAGTTGTAATCATTTGAATTGTAGTTTATTTATTTTCATATATTTATGATTAATCTGCATTGATAGGCTTACCTAGTCTTAGAGACTAGGTGCCATCACGACCTCCTACAGAGGGAATTTGGGGTCGTGACATTTTCAGCTGCCCATTTTCTCTTTCTAATGTTGGGATCACCAACACATTTTCCAATCTACTTTGGGAACCCATCTTTGTGTATTATGGTGACATAATTAAATCATATAGCATATTCATATTTCTAGATAAAAATTATTTGATTCCTGAACCTGAATCAATTGTAATTGAGAGAATTTATCATAACTTGGCTAGATGCGTACTAGTGCTGTTGTATATTAAATAATACATCTCATACCAAATTTTTATTTGGGAGTTTTGTTCTCATAACCAATGGTTTAGCTATAATTGGCGGCATACAATTGCTGCTAAACCAACTTGAATTTAAGCCAACATTATCAAGATAAATCATCATAATTTTCATTCTAGAATTGCGCTCTAATAATTTGAGCAAGCAACCTTGCAAAAGTCAAGCTGCAAATTGATAACAAGCGCTCATGTGAACGTACAATGGATGCATCTATTAAAATCATATAATAGTAAATAGTGTACATGGCATGGCAATAAATATATCGCCTTTTATTCGTTCCAGAAATTAAGGAATTCAATCCCAACATTAGCTGGTATATCATGAGAATAAGCAGCACAATAGAATTCTTGAAGAATCTTCTATTTCTTCAATATATGCCAATGTGAATTCTCAATCAATTTTTCGCATCATAATTGAACCGGGATGGCCAACTGGTCATGCCAACTAATATTTGTTTCAGTAAACCTCTAGTTTATTTGTGGCATGTGATTTCATCATCATGCTTATACTTGTGTAGTACAAATAGAAGAAAAATTGGGTAACCTTTTATATTTACCCGGTATGATTATAGTAATATAAAAATATGCAATCTTCCTTTCATTTATACTCTCAATATGCCAACCACTTTGGCTAATATATTTGAAACTCAAAAAGTTCCTTTTGAGACTTACTACAATATCAATGTCATGAACAGTTTCATTCATCCGGGTAGTAAAAAAAATAGCTCTTCCGGAGCACTTAATTGATTTTGTACTACAAGACTTTTTTCTCACCATCCATATGGTGTATGTCTTATTCACGGAGAAAATCATATCATAATAATTATCATGGTTAAAATCATCATAAGCAAAATCATTTCTTGCTTAACTTTTTCCTTTAATAACTTTTATAAGCATGGCAAAATAGTTTTGGCGTACCACATGCACGCGACCAATGACATATTCATATAACCACACAATAATGTTCATTATCTTTCTTTCTCTTAAACCTCCCGTAGAGGTAAGTTGTAGTATTTATTCAACCATATATATATATATATATATATTGTAAATGCATGGTTGAATAAATACTACAACTTACCTCTACGGGAGGTTTAAGAGAAAGAAAGATAATGAACATTATTGTGTGGTTATATGAATATGTCATTGGTCGCGTGCATGTGGTACGCCAAAACTATTCACATTCACTTTCAGGAATGAGTCTGCATTTACAATGCTTATCACAAGTCACATTTTCAAGAAATGGACCATAATCATCTGAACGTGCCTCATATTTACATACCACATTAATGGCGAATATTTCCTTCACTTTATGAAGGATTATTTTTTAGAACTCTTATTGTTCCTCATTTTATAATTACCATAATGATGACTATTATTATTTTGGTCTTTGGCCCGTCCGCGTTCATTGGTCAACCACTTGTCTTCATTTAAACTTATTATGCACCGCTATCACATTCACTTCAAGAATGGAGTAAATCAAGTGGGACAAGTTTCATGCCTTTTCATGAAAAATATATTATTTTTCTTTAGTCAGCATTATATTATCAATATGGTGCATTGGGACTCAAACCCAATGCCTTACTCATATAAAGACATGTTAGGCCATAATGAGTTGGGACTCAAACTCGTATCATCATAGCGCATCAGTGGATCCTGATGTCTTACCCTCATGATGTGTTGGAGTTAAACCCATCGTCTTACCCTCAATCAATATCATCACCGTATTCGATCATCATAAAACTTTTAAGTACTATCCCTATCAATGGCTATAAGTATATAGTGATAAATAAAACTTAAGTATTTGCATCACTTTATCACATATTTAATTTGATGCAACCTAAGAACTATATTATCAGAAGAGAAAGCCAATTAGCGGGTATCCATGCAATCTCATATCTCAATCAAGATGTTAAAGCACATCAAATAATCAACCTCGATAGACGATATGTGCATCTAATTAATTATTATGAATCATAATATAATTGACATTATTTTCATGTGCCTAAAGCAAAAGATTAGCGTAATACATTTCCTTTGCCAAAATAGAAAACTAAGTGTAAAGTTTTTCACTCACAAAAGTTTTTCTTTCTCAAAGAAGCAATAGAATCATATCACAAACCCAAACAAAAATCGAAAAGTAAAATTCCAACATAGTATTACGAACAAATTAAAATCCTAGAAGTAATATGGCTACTCCTCCAATGGTCATGTGACATAAGTATTATGAGTTAGAAATCACCATTTCCAGATTAACAGTATTTAGCTCTAATATGCTTGAAATTTAATTTCATGAGAACTCTAAGATATAGTAATTATTACCTTCCTAATATACATGTCTAACTTTTATAGTAATTATGTTATAACTTATAGAACCACTAAAAAGTTATTTAATGGACTAAATATTAGCATCTAATGGTCCTACCTTGTTTCATCCACAACAAACTAATATATAACTCCTGCAATTCATGATAGTAAGTACAACAGTCGAAAGGAATAAATTACATAAAATTTTGAAGGATTTAAGAGTAAGTGAGCAAACCAATAGTTTATTTTTATTTTAATATATTAGTATATCTTCAAGTTTAAGTTATGATAGACCCCAGATGCATACCTCGGATTGCACTATGAATTCACAATATTACCTTTCATTTTCGTGACTAGATATAGAAAGACCATACGAAAATTTTGCTGCAGCGCTTCAACTTGTATGCCGAATTTTGTGGCTTACTTTGAAGTTAAAGAAGACCAAAACATTGTTGAAAAACATAACGTGACTAAAATGGTCAATATAAGCAAACTGATCAACATGGCATATGAAATGCCGAAGGTATATAATGGCTCAACAATCATCATATATCAATGATTCTGGATAGTCCACTTTCCGTAATTCCACCATAAACTTAGTTATCTCTGTCCTTTAGGGATGATATAAATAAAATATCAGAGAATCGTGCTGATAACACTTAACTCAAAGTAATAATATAAAACAAGAAATAGACAAGAATGTAGGGAGAAAGAGATGAGAGGTTCTTATTTCTTCTATGTATTAGTGTGTATAACATCACTTCTCATCCTCTATTTATAGTATTACATGACATTGAGAGGTCCTACCTTATCTCTGCTCCTTTAGGGGATGATATAAATATGACATTAAACATTTGAGATCATGGAGGAAGATCATGGGGAGGTTATGAAGATATGAGAATTACAACCATAATTCCATAAGTATTGGAGTAGTGAGAGTTATGGAGATAATAAAGAAGAGTAGTGGGTATTACTCTTTTATGAGTTATGGACCTCCACCATTAGATAATTATTTATAACAAACATTTAATATTAAGCAAAACTAAAAAAGAGCAAGAACAAACACATAAAAAGGAAAAGAAGACATTTACAAACAAATAATTCTAGTAACCTCCCTATGTCTCCTCGTTCAAACCCACTCTTTACCCCAAATTAAGGCAGACCAAACAACATATACATTCATCATTTTAATCCGCCGTTTGAAGCTAATTCAAGTTTAAATGAATTAAAAAAAACTACATGTTCAATTTTTGTTCTTATATTTTGAAAATAAATTTAGCTGCCCCAAAAATTCATAGCGCGAGCGTGCAGCTGCTTCAGCGTATCGAAATCAATTTTAAGGATAATTCCAAAATTAGTATAGTAGGACGTCAACTTCTAAGAAGCTTGCTTTAACAGTACAACATTTTTATTGTCAAAGGTAAATAAATCAAAAATTGGGGAGCTCTCCTGTGTAAAGACGGAGCTAAAATTTGAAGTTTATGGTTATGAATTTGTTATTAAATTTATACGGTCAAACTCCTCTATAACAGTTTCATTTGTTTCAAATTTTTTGGTTATTATAGTTAAACGATGTTATAAAGAACATATATTATAACATAACATGAGAATTGGTTCCATAAAAAATTTAACTTTTATAACAAATGATTGTTATATCATGTTGCTATATGGAGGTCTGACTGTATTTGTATATATTTTATAATTTTAAATATAAATATAAAATTTAAGTAAAAATTAATGTGTTCCTCCAAATAAGAAGCTAGTGCTTTCCCTCAATGCATGCTCCCATACAAAAGAAAAATATGAACAGTGTGACTTCTCGTGAATTTTCTTGCCAACATAACTCTTTTTGTTTCATTTCCTCTCTTTCCTCATTCAATTTCACCCTCTTTCTCTCGTGCTCTTCAAAGCTTGTTTTTGGTAATAATCGACTTATCTTCCATTGTTTTCTTCTACTTTATCCTTGTATTTCACTTCAACCTTCTCTCCTTTAAACGCATAATATACAGTTGAAATAAACCTACTTATCTTCGGTTCAATGAAATTTTCAGCTCTCCCTTTGCTTTGATCACTTTTCAGGTTGCTCCTTCATCCCTTTCTATATGTATATTTTTTTTTTTCATTTTCTGAATTTTTGCACCTAATTGTTTTGGTTATGCATGACATATTGTGGACAATAACAAGCTTAGGTTGTTTTTTCTTTTCTTTTTTTTAAAAAAAAATTGCTTACAAGAAACCTACAAGTTGGTTCTATTGTACTCATCGTCCTAATTTACGTGAGTGTGTTTGACTAAGCACAATGTTTAAGAAAAAAAAAACTTTTAAAATCTATCATAAAAAAAAAGGGTCATCCCGGTTTACTAAGCTCCCGATGTGCGGGCTCTGTGGTCTAAAGCAAATCATAATATTTATGTGACTTTAAATCATCTCATTAAGGTAAAATAAGATGTTTAAAGTTAAAATTATTTCTAAATATGAAGATAAGGGATGGACCGAAAAGTAAAGAGTCTAACCAAAATTTGGACAGAAGGAGTATTATGTTTTTCTTCTGGTTTTTGCTATTTGTTGATGAAGTTTATTTATTTATTTATTTATTTTTGAGTTGTGAGAATAGCTTTGTTGATTTGCCTTGTATTAATTATGTAGGACAAGTTCGTGTTTATGCAATCAAATTGAAGATAATATTTTGAATGTTTTTTGGCATTCCCACTTTTTCTTCTGCTTCTTTTATGTTGTTTTTCAAATGAGTATAAGTTATATACACCGTCAGTATAAAAAATATTTTTACACCATCATTATGATGGATGATAGAGTCAGCTGATCAGGATTGATAAAATATGCAAGAAAAGTTACATAAGTAGGAAATAAACTTGTGCTCTAAATTTGTGTTTAATATGTTCCCTGGAGGTGGTTGTCTTCCTTAGTAGGATGTAAACTAACAAATTTATCAACATTTATTTTCTTTAACTTGTGAACAGCTAGCTGTAATTGCAATCATAAAATTGATCCTTACAATGTCTTAAAGTGTCCAATTTATTATCTACTAATATTTCTGGACTTTCACTGTTTGCATCAGGCAATGAATGCTGGACGCAAGTACACAGTACTGTCTTTGCTCTCGTTCATCATTTGGAGTTGAATATGATCGCTCGCCATTTTGGAGGGTTTCTGATGTACTGTTTGATGTGTGTACTTCTTTCTCTTGATATTGCTTTGCGGGAAATGGGCTAGGTAGTTACCGGTGGACGCATTAAACTGTGTTTTTCTCGGTCTTATATATAGTTTTCTAGGAAGAATGGCTAGGTTGCCTGGTAGTAGTGAGATTACAGAGTCAATGGAGGATCCTGCATCTAAAATGAGTGAAGATGCGCAAATGCATCATCACATGAAGTGTATGAAAAAATATTGTATTGAAGATGATATTAATAAACTGTTTGAGGCGATAGAGATTAGGAATTGCAATAGGGGTGTGAGTAAGTCGAAAAGGGGTGTCAAAGATGTAATGAGTAAAAGCGCGATGAAGAGGCCAATGAGATCTAGCCCCTCTCGTGCATCAGGCATAGGAATTTCTGAGCCTGTAAATTTGAAGCAGGCCTTGAGAGGATTATGCATCTCTCAGGCATCAGAGCTGGCTGCCGTGAAGAAGCAATTGTCAAACGCATCCAAGTTGTCTACAGTCCCAGAAATGGGGGCTGTCAAGAGACTGTACAGGGCTGTTTTGGTTGAGAGCAAAGGCCCTAATCATCATGTTGATGGAGGCGTAGGGAATTTGATGCAGATATCGCTCGTCCTAGAGAGGAGGATGTCAGATTCTTCAGTTAAAAGTCCTGAATCTGAGAATGTGCCAGCTCAAGAACAATCTACTTTTGTCACTTATACAACCAATCTGCCCGAAGATGCAATGAAACATAAGGCAAGTAAAATACAAGCAGAAAGTGAGGCTTTTTGTCCGGCAATTGATATTGGTTGCGATTACCTGAAAGAAGTGTCTGGCCAGAAAAAGACATTGGAGTTACTACATTCTTCAACTGCCAGTTGTACTGATAAAATGGAATTAGTACAAGATCAGGTGGTTCCTGCTGTAGATGAAGCTCGAACAGCTGCAATTGTAGCTGACAGGGAGCACGAACGAGATTTAAAGTTTTTGTCTCGCTCATCTATATTTAGTGCAGGAAATAAAGTCATCAAGCCTACTTCTAGCAGCCCAAGTTTGATGAACCCAGTTTTCAGAAGCAAAATGTTTTCTAAGAAGAAAGTCTTATCTGCTTTTGTCAGCAGTTCCAAGCAATCTAATGGTGGAATTGATAGTGATTTGGCTTGTCGTACAAGTGAGTTTCCTTGTGAGACACCTGAATATGCTCCGAGAAATAGTCAGAAAGAAGAGGATAAGGAATCTCCAGCTTCCTGTGGTGTAAGTAGCATAGAAGTTAGTTCTTCTGCTCTGAAGTCTGGTGTTGCTAAACTAGTTGTGAGCTCAAGGAGTTGTAACAGAGAAAGAAGTATACTTACAAAAGCTGATGAAAGATCGGGGTCAAAGATAAAGGGGCAGATGTCTCAAAGTTCGAAGAGTAGTATTGGGGATTATAGCAGCACCACAAGCCTTAGCGATGAAAGCTATCTCAGTGGGTCTAGTCGCAGTGGTTATCGGCCTCATATGTCAAAAGATTTAAGATGGAAAGCTATTATTTGTGTTCAGAAGCAGCATGGAAACATTGGCTTAAGGAATTTTAAGCTGCTCAGAAAACTTGGAGGTGGGGATATTGGGAATGTTTATCTTTCTGAGCTAACGGGCACAAACTGTATCTTTGCTGTGAAAGTTATGGATAATGACCTCCTGACCAGCAAGAGGAAGATGACGAGAGCTCAGACTGAAAAAGAAATTCTTCAAATACTCGATCATCCGTTTCTTCCTACACTCTATGCCCATTTTACTAATGAGAAATACTCGTGTTTAGTGATGGATTATTGTCCAGGTGGTGATCTGCATGTACTCCGACAAAAACAACCAAGCAAGAATTTCTCTGAACAAGCTGCCAGGTAATTTTTCTGGCTTAGGGTACTTTAAAGAGGCTGAAGACTTATAAGAGTTAGAAGTGCCTTTAATAAGGGGAAAAAAGTTCTCTTAAACCTCAGGGTTTAAGAGAAAGTGATAAGATATCCTCTTTACCAATTTCCAGGTTAATCTATTAAAGTTGTTTTTATAAGATAATTGGCCAACCAAAATAATCAATTTGCATTACAGCTGTTTGCTTTTTTCTGCTATTCAGTTGAACCAAAAATTGATTTCTTGATTGGACCATACCATAAAAATTGAGATGAAGATTTTCATTCCCTATAACTTTGGATCTTCACACTAATTGTGACTTGGTCAAGGGAGGTAATGAAACTACTTGTTCTAATGAGTGAGTTTCTGTATCTTTAAAGGGTCGGCGTGGCAATTTTTAGAAAACTTCAAGGGATCTAATCTGCCAACCAAAAATTTGCTGCTCTTTCCTTGATGTTTTAACTTCTGTTTCTTCTCCTTTTTGGTCTTCCCATTTTGCCCCATTAAGCATTGGTCTTGTGTCTTTGGCAGAACTCTGTGAATTTATGGCAAGTGTTGCTTTCAGGGGAAGACAATCAATAATTAGATTGCTAAATAGGAGTACTAGCTAATATCAAAACATTTAGCAGCAAAATGATAGAATGCATGTCAGTTGATTCAGTTCAATGTAAAGAGGGGAAAGGAGAAAAATATAGCATCTTAGGAATACAAATGCTGAATTTATGTAGTGAATAGGTGGAAGTAATGAAAATGAGCTTCCATTTCTCTTGCATCCCTTCTTATAACATTACCATGCTTGCATGCCATATCCTAACTGGATACCCACTATATATGGAGATTATTTTCTGGTTAATTAATTTCCAAAGAAATGAGTTGGGATATGCAACCTGTGTTTTGAGCCTTTCATCTCTCCAGATTTTAAGATGGCTTCTTGTGATTTTGTTCAACATTTTAAGGTGAGACATGGTAAGTTATATGTTTTAACTTTCGACTGTTATTTGCTGTGTGCAGATTTTATGTTGCTGAAGTTCTTCTTGCATTGGAATACCTTCACCTGCTTGGAGTTGTCTACCGTGACTTAAAACCCGAGAATGTATTGGTCCGAGAAGATGGTCATATCATGCTCTCTGATTTTGATTTGTCTCTAAGATGCGCTGTTAATCCTACCTTGCTGAAATCATCTTCTCCTGTCATTGAGCCTTCAAAGAAGTCTAGTCAGTGCTCAGTATCCAGCTGCATTGATCCCTTCTGCTTAAATCCATCCTGGCAAGTATCCTGCTTCAGCCCCAGGTTTTTATCTGCTGCAGCAAAGACGCGTAAGCTAAAGGCTGATCTACCTGCACAAGTCTCACCTCTACCGCAGCTTGTTGTAGAGCCAACAAATGCTCGATCCAACTCATTCGTAGGAACGCACGAGTACTTGGCTCCAGAGATTATCAAAGGGGAAGGTCATGGCAGTGCAGTAGATTGGTGGACCTTCGGAATCTTTTTGTATGAGCTTTTATATGGAAGGACTCCTTTCAAAGGGCTAGCAAATGAGAATACACTGGCCAATGTGGTTTCTCAATGTCTTAAGTTTCCAGAAAGTCCTACTGTTAGTTCTCATGCAAGAGATTTAATCAAAAGGTTGCTGCAGAAGGAACCTGAGAATAGGTTAGGAGCTGTGAGAGGGGCAGCAGAAATAAAGCAGCATCCATTCTTTGACGGACTCAACTGGGCGTTAATTCGATGCTCACCACCTCCAGAAATACCTAGATCCTACGACTTGGCAAATGTCTTCCCTGATGCAAACCAACAACATAAGGAGAGCAGTAAGTGTCAAAATGAGTTAAAAAATATAGGTGAGATCAATATTGAGTTTGAGATGTTTTAGCAATACTGTAGGTTTGAAAAAGTATAGGTTTGGTGTTCCATTTTAACATAATGTGTGTAATCTAAGTAACTAATTGATATAGGTCATATAGTGTACATGTTCCACAATAGGTAATGTTTCATAAACTGTGGTATGTATCAAAGCAATGTAACCTGATGCTCAATTGGAATGGAAAACTGAAATCTCTAGCAAGGTATCAAATTTTCCTAGTTCCTCATTAGACAAACCGCGATTGTTTCTATATTTTGTCTCGTTTTAACTTTCATTTGCAAATAAGTGAGAATGTAGGTATAATGTATTTGTTTCAAACAGAAAGTTAACTCTGTCATAACTCTAAATATTTTTTCAACAACAAAAAAATAAATTATGTCTAAAAAGATTAGCAGAGTATCAAGAAGAACAACCTAATAATTAAAGGAAAGAAAAAAAAGTGCGAGACCAACCTAAAATTCACAAAAATAACAACACTTCAATCCCAAAATTAATTGTATAGATTTTTTATATTTATTCTAATTTTCAGTCTAAATTCTAAAATTTGCCTTTTAAAATAATTTCTCATTTCTCAAATATCTTTAGCTTTATTTATTCGTACGTTACCAGAACTTTTGTCCAAGACCAACCACCATTGCAAACATCCAAGGAGCTGAGTGATGAGTTCCTTATTGTATACTACGCTGACTATCCCAACAACCTCAAAATTACCAAACTACCACTACTCTCACTCTCTGAAATTCCCATTTCTAACCTTTCGTCTTCCTTCTAAATACCCATTTCTTCAAAACTCAGACCCTCTTGTAAAAAGCCATAAAAGACTAATAATCAAAGCTTCAATGGCATCCCAAGAATCAAACACAGAAGCAAATTCACAGCAGACTAAACCATTCTCTGTCCTCTTTGTGTGTCTTGGTAACATATGCAGAAGCCCAGCTGCTGAAGGTGTCTTTACTGATTTGGTCAAAAAAAGAGGACTTGATTCCAAGTTCAAGATTGATTCTGCTGGTACTATTAATTACCATGAGGTATTGCAAATTGGGTGTCTGTGAAATTTGTATATTTTTTTAAAAATTTAAAGTTTGGAACTTTCTTGAAATTGATTGTGCTGGTACTATTAATTATCTTGAGGTATAGCAAATTGGGTGTCTTTAAGATTTATAGAAGTTTATAAAGTTAGGAACTTTCTTGGAATTGATCATGTTTAAGATTGATTCAGCTAGTACTATTAATTTTTTTTTGATTTGCACCGGGTGTCCGAGTCTCTTTGAGCCCCGACTAATCCCGGGGTGCACAAGCCCTCGGCAAGGAGTTTTCCGCAAGTGCACCACGGTTAATTCAGGTTTTACCCAGTCCGATGGCCCTCAGAAATTGTTTGCACCCAGTGGGTTTCGAACTTGAGACCTTGAAAGGGAGCAAACCCCAAGGCTCAAGTCAATTGTTACCAGGCCAACCCTGAGGGTTCAGCTAGTACTATTAATTATCATGAGGTTTGGCCAATTGGGTGTCTGTAAAAATTGTAAAATCTAATAAAGTTTGGAACTTTCTTGGAAATTGATCATGTTTTAGATTGATTGAGCTGGTACTATTAATTATCATGAGGTATAGCCAATTGGGTGTCTGTAAAAATTATAAGTTTTTATGGTTTTGAAGCTTTCTTGAAATTGATTTTGTTTATTCTGTTCTTGTTTTTTAAGGGAAATGAAGCTGACCCAAGAATGAGGGCTGCTGCTAAAAGGCGTGGAATTGCGATAACTTCTATATCTAGGCCAATTAGGCCTTCTGATTTCAAAGATTTTGATCTCATTCTTGCTATGGATGAGCAAAACAAAGGTAGGTTTTTGCACAATCCTATGTCAAATTCTTGGAGATTTATTTTTTAGCTTTTCTTTCTTATTGGTTCTTTTCATGCTTTGTTCTACCCTTTGGGGTTGTTTGGTACGCGGGATAAGGAGGATAAGGTGTGAGATTAAATTTATACCATGTTTGGTTGACGGTATAAGTTATATCCCACCTTATCCCATCAAACTTGGGGATTATATTATTCCACCTTCCAGGTGGGGTATAATCCCGGGATAATTTAGTCCACATACCAAACGACCCCTTTATGTTAAGCTACACAACTTCTTGTGATAATGTTGATTATTTGAACATATGTACTGTATCAAGAACTGATATTTTTCCCCTCATAGCTGATATACTTGGAGCTTTGGAGAGGTGGATCCATAGAGAGACATTACCAGCTGATGCACCTGAAAAGGTTTGCTAATATATAGATCTTACGCTGGTATTCGTTATCAAGTGCAATTCTTAAGTCTGTTGTCCTCAAAGTGCATTTAACGTTCAGGTTCGCTTGATGTGTTCCTATTGTAAGAAGCATGAAGAAACTGAAGTTCCAGACCCTTACTATGGTGGAGCTCAAGGTTTTGAGAAGGTAATGTTTGATAATCCGTCTTTTCTTGTTAAGGCATGAGAAATAACCCAAAAGCTGCCTGATTTTCACATTTTAGATGGCTATACAGGAGAAACTCACTAGTGCTTATTTTGTTAACTTTTGGAGCATTATGATATCTAACATAGAAGGTTATGTTCTATTGGCTTGAATTAGGAAGTTAATTCACAAGACTATGCCAATTTATACCTCAAACAATGCAGCAGCAAAAATGAATCATGGATAATAAACACAATTGTTAACTACATTTTCATGGAAAGAATGGATAATAAACAGGAGACATCATTGAGTTTGTTCTCAACGCTTTAGGAGAATGAAGAGAAAACTTAAGTTTTTGTGTTTTCCTAAATTATGAGCCTGACCTACTATACTTAGTTTATGTGTTATCTATAATACAGCCTGCTGTCATTTTCTTATGGTAGAAGACTATTCTCGAAAAACTAGTGCTATTTGAAATATGCACACAATACTTATCTGCACATGCATTAATACCCAATGCAAAAGCAATTTATCTAGCTTCTCACCTCATATTACCTTTCATCTTAATAGCTTAGGCTGCACGGAGAAGAAAGAAACTAAAGAATGTCTCTTGAGTTATATCCCGTGTAGCTAACTATCCCGTGAATTCATTCATTAACTCCCTTATCCTGACATCAACCCTCCCGAACACCTCCTTGTTCCATTCCCTTTTAAGAGCTTCAGTTTGTTTGGTAGACGAAATGACTCCAGTGACTGATAACTTCCTCACCACTGTGACTTCCTACCTCCAAAACCCCTCTTTCAACTACGTGTCAAACGTGAAAGGAGACTGTGTTCTTCTCATTTTGGTAGAGTCTAAAATGATGGATTATTGGTCTGAAACAAATCTGAGGAAAGGTACTTGAACCATGTTTGGCACCATCTCCTCCTAAGTGGTGGGAACCAAGAATCTGTCATCCTGATTTTGACCTTGATCGGTGTTATCAAAGGCGCGCTTAAGCCCTGAAGTGAGGCTCAAAACATGTTGAGCGCTTCACCTCGCTTAGCGGGCACTTTAGTTTTGTCATTGAGGCTCTAAGTCATACTTTTCCTTGCCAATGAGCGTAATCCTGAAGAGGCGACACTAAACAATTGATATTTCACTTTATCGTGAATTTTCTTCAATTTATTTATCCATATATTTGGTATTCATGCTTATTTAATATATTAGTCTTGGACTACACATATATATTTGTAGTTTTTCTCCATTTGCGTCTTTCTCCGTTAAAGCCCATGCTCTATTTGCGTTTTGCGCTTAAAGCCCAACAGACCTTAGAACTTTTTTGCGCTTTTCGCTTTTGATAACACTGACCTTGATTCGTCCACCCTGGTCCACATGAACTTTGCACCTTACGATGGAAGGTCTACAATCGGAGGCACTGAAGTTTATGTTATATACGCTCGAATGAAATCAAGAAACTTGTATATCCCTCTCAATAGTCTTGCACTTCTTCTACTATTGTTGTTCTTTTGTTTAATTTCGTAACAATTTTTAATATGTCAATCTGATTATGCCTGCTATGATCGTTTGCCATTTTTAAAAGAATTTAGTTTTTTTTTATCAGCAGACTTCAGCACAAGACTCGAGACTTTTATCTCCAGGATATCTTTTCCAGCTTTTCCACTTCTTTTAGCTCCATAGCAGCATCAACTTTCTCTGCCATTTCTCAGTTTGATATATCCGTTTCCTCCTGATATTACCAAAACCATTATTTTATTCAGCAAATGTGTAATCTTCTTCTCAGGGCATCCAAAAGGAATTAGTGTTTTGCTCCTCAGTTTTAACTTAGTAGCTTCAGTGTCCTAGCCAAAACATTATCAGGACTCTCCTATCTACAAACAAGTCCCACCAACCGTTAACCATGTGAGCAAACCCCTCGGATTCCACCCTCCATGTTTTAAAATCTAAAGTAGGACTTTTTCCTCTGTCAGATCATACCTCATTTCTCTTCTTGCTTTTCATAGAACCTACATGTATTATGAAATAAGTCCTACATATGCGTCCTGATGCTTGTTTTGTCATCCCATTTTCATAAGCCTTAGTTGCTTATAGGTGTCTTCAAGATAGAATACAGGACAATAGAGTCCTAAAATATACGCTATTGACAAGAATCATTTTGAAATATTTGGTTAGGAAAAATCCAAGGAGGTATTTTGGCGAACTTTTGCGAAGTCCTTGAATTTGTGAAAAGAATTGAAAAGGAAATTTAGATACGATTGTAGTTTCCCAAGGTCTTCTCAATAAGCCGGGAACAATTTTCTTTTCTTCCTGTTGAATGATTTCTAGAGAAAGTGACAGGAAAATAGGCGGATCCAGAATTTAAAATCTATGGGTTCAATCTTTAAGGTTCCATTTTTTTTTTTTGGCAATTAAAGATTTGTCTATTAATTACCAAGAAACAGTACATATCCAAGGGTAAACACCAATTTCCCTTTCCAGTTCTTAGCATTCTTAGCATTGAACCTATTGTACTTTAAACATTATTTGGGTTCAGACATACCATTTCTTGCAATTTTGATGATTTTTTATATATGAATTTATGCTCCGCGCCGAAAGCACTGGGTTCGGATGAACCCAGGGCATCGACTCTACAACCGCTCCTGGCCAGGAAAGCCTTTTCTTTAAAAGCAAAAGCTCCTTTGCAGTGATAAGAATTTCTGCAAGTGGACACTTCTGAAGCTCTTAAAAGACCCTATTAATTTAATATTATGGTGTTTTGTTGCTACTGCCTTTATATTATGTGTCGACATAGTCTATGTTGCTGGGGACTCTTCATTTTAGCATCCAAACCCATGTCGACACGACACTGGTACTAGTAAGGGTGTGGGATTCGTACCAGGTGTGGTCGATCGAGATCTGGTACTTTGACCACAATCTATGGACAAATTTGAGGAACAATGAAAAATGAAGATTGAATTTTAGCTGCTGCCTGCAGTGTATAGTGCCTACAACTTGAGAAATTCTCAAATTGAAAGATTATATTATTGACTGTACTCCATAACCTATAAGTTTCCCACAGAATATCTCTCATAAATTAGGATATTTTTATAGATCAATTTTTAGAATTTTAAATTATTTTTAGCCGAATTCCGTCACTCGTATCCATACCTGGATCCACATCCCTGAATCTTAAAATTTTAGATTATGAAGGATTCGACCTCTAGATATGCACTCGGATGGGATAACCCGCAATCGAGTCCGAACAACATAGGGCAAAGTTTGCTTTTGTTAGCCATTGTTCTTGTGGTTGATGCTCACTGCCAGCAACAAGCATCTAATGCTTAACCCCGCCATTTCTTGCTCACAGGTACTGGATCTGCTCGAAGATGCTTGTGATTCACTGTTGGAAAGCATTGTGGCTGAGAACAAAATTTAGGTTCATAGGTTTATTTTTATCACCAGTATTCTTACTGCCAACTGGGCAGTTGGTTATTCAAAGCATATAGTATGCACTATTTGCTCATTGTTTGAACTACAGGGACTTGTAAAGCCAGATTCCAGTATTCTGGGTATGCAATGTTCTGTGTTTATTGTTTAGATGACTAGGTCAAGCAAAGATCTGTACAAATATACAGAGGTGAATCTTGACACTACTCATGTACTTTGTCCTGTTGCCCACCTCTCCCCTTGGCTCGATCATGAAGAAGTCTTGTAGGAAAGATGATGCATTATCACATGCCAATTCTGCTTCAGATCTTTGGTCAAGAGAATTTTCGTCTTTTGCGCATGCTATTTTGTTCTATAGACATGCTGTAAAACTACTACATCAAAATTAAAAGAGCAAATGTATCTTCTTGACTGTAGCAGAGCATACAAGCTAAATACCATGGTCATGTGCATTTTTATCAAGTCCCAACTTCCATGAAGTGCTGGTGTTAATTTGGTGCTTGCATTTTTTTTTAGCAATTGGTGCTTGCATTTCACTTCCAATATGAAACTTTTTTTTCTTGTCAAGAGAGAGAAGTTTGACAAAATGCTTCTTTTGTTTAACGATTGACCATGCATTTTTATGGTAAAGGGGTTCTTAATGACACTTGTTTAGGTTGAACTTGAGCACCCTAGCATACTTGCCAGTTGGGAGGTCCTTATTCCACTTCAAATACTCCCCGAACAAGTTTTTCAATTTCAAATCCTCTATTTCAAGTGAAAGTTCAAAAAATGGACAAAATTGTAAAACATACATTGACTTGCAAATAATATTTCAATATCAGATAATACATGTGCAAGTGCATACTTAAAAATCCCTGTAATCTGCCATTGGTAAATGTTACTGATTGCTGCCGCGGAAAAGAAAGAAAAAAAGGTTCCCGGTTACTATTGTGGAGATAACTGCTCCAGCAGGGACAGGGAAGTGAAAATGGGAAAAG
Organism: Nicotiana tomentosiformis; assembly: GCF_000390325.3. NCBI lineage: Eukaryota > Viridiplantae > Streptophyta > Magnoliopsida > Solanales > Solanaceae > Nicotiana > Nicotiana tomentosiformis. The sequence continues at coordinate 103,056,389 of NC_090822.1, read as the reverse complement.
AAAATCAGATACAATGTGCTGGGATTTTGATGAATTTACAGAGGGAAAGTTGATACAGGACAGCACCTTCATATGCCATGTTGCCACAAATTTTCCATTATAGTAACTATACAAACGCTTTAGGACACATTTACAAACTATGTCTCAATCCCAAGCTGAGTTGGGATCGGATATATATGAATCTTCACTAACCATATCGTTACATTTAAGCTCATCTTAGACCAATATCACACAAAAGCTTAATTAACAAAAAGAAAATTTTCATATGATGAAAGACTGCTTAACTCCTTTTCGTGAACGTTTTCTCCTTGGGTTTGAACTCAGAATGCTTGAAAAGGCACTTAGAAGTTCTGTATCCTCCACATTGATTAAAATCTTTGCAGCTTCTGGATTGGCAATAAGTTGCTTTGCCACTAGATATCCTGCAATAGTCCACGTCTGAAAGAGACGTGCCTGTTTTCCGATGAACCCTCCTCGCCTTGTATCATAGTATTCCGGCCACCTGTCTCTCGCTAAGCGTCTCTCAGCAATCATAATTGCCTTTTCAGATATTTCTGGCCTCTTCATTTTTATGCATGCCACAGTCAACTGAAAACGGTTCACATATAAAATAATCAGCTCATCTTTACTGTGTTCGGATGAATCTCTTCCATGTTCGATTCTACTATATGTTAAAAACATTTATGTGAATGCTCAAATGAGATGACAGAATACTATTGCAGCTACAGTTATATACTTCTAATTTGCCTAGTTCTTATATTACGTCTAACACATGTATAACTCATGTGTTGCACACAGTTAAAAAGCATGACTTCAGTGCTAAAGATACATTTCTTAGTAGATAATCCAAAAAGACATGACAGCAATAAAAAGGGAATCAGTTTTCAAATATTTATGTTTCTTCTTATGCGTTTAAGGTAAAGGCATCTTCAAAGTTAAACCGTAAACAAACGGAACAGACACTTTTCCTTAATTACTGCATTATATGTCACCCTGAATTTTAAATTTTCCTTCCAACACAATGCAGTAAATCAAGCTTGTGAACATCTCTCATACATTTGTGGGTGAAACTCATAGTGGTCAATCTGTTAATCGGAATAAATTGACGGACTACTAAGCAATCATCGGGGCAAATATCTATGATGTTATTGCCTCAACAAGGGGGCGGGGGAGGGATTCACCTTTTACACGTGCATCGAGGCATCTGCCCCATCAGAGTCGGACTCAGGATTTGAAGGAAATCTGTTTTGTATATAGGGTGTCACTACTAATATATCAGTATTTTCTAAAAACATATACATGTATTCGTAGAAATTTTGCCGAACTTTCCTGATGCCGGTGACCCCTCTCTTGATAACATAGGTCTGCTAGGTCCGCCTCTGTGCCCCATGCGCCCATATCAATTTTCTCTCTTAAATTTTTTTAGTAAATATTTGACCCCACACACATATTTGTACAGTTACATACATATAATATTTATACATACGTACGTACGTACTAATATTTATACATACATACGTACGTACGTACATACATATTTAACTTTATATGTACATATATTATATTACATAGATATTTATACGCACACAGACACATACATGCATGTGTGTATAATATATTTTAACAAGATTATGTAAGATCTTGTGACGTACTATGATGTATGTATTGAATGTATGTTGTTAGATTCAGATATTTAACTTAGGTTTCGTACAATTTTGAATTTTGTATGATATTTTTGATGTATTTCCTATTTTTGCAAAATCAGTTTTAATTTATTATTAAATACCAAAAAAATTCATGGAGTTAAACCCCCTGCCTTAAGACTAATACTGCCCCATGATAGGTAAATCACTCCCTACCCTCTCCTTTTAAACAATGATTACCTCTGTTATTCAATAGACTAAACATCTGCCTATCACATGGGTTTGAAGTGAACAGCATTTGGTCAATCACAATCATTTCTGAAGGGAACTTCTCAAAATTTAGTCCCCTTCTTTCTCAGATAGGAAGTGATGGCAGCTATAAGTGCTGAAAGCATGAAATCAGAGGTAAGAATACTGAAGAATGGTAACTTACCTGCCAGAGCAAAGTTGGCCAGGATCCTCCGTTATGGTAAGACCAAGGCCTGCACCACGAGTATAAGAAAAAGTATAAGCGAGGAAAATTACAACGAGGATAGAAAACAATATGCACAAAATAAATAGAAAAGAAAATAAGGCATTACGTGTTTTTTGGATCACCGCCGGTAATAATGCGCCATTCCTGGCCCTCAAGAGCAGGATAACATATCTTCAGTGGCATATCAGCTACTAAGTCTTCCCATTTTGCTTCAATAAGATCTAAAATAGCATGTGACTGATCTATAGTAGCAAGACTGCTTACAATGGACCATAAGTTCCCAAGTGCAAAGAACCGGAAATCCATGTGAGCTGGCTGCAAGTTTCCAATAAGATAGCCTCCTTTACTAGGCATCCATTCCACCAGCCAGGGAGGAATTTGATCTGGATATATATTGAACTTGTTGATCGCATCATATGAATATTCCTCTGTTTTGTATCTATAAATCTCGTTCAATTTTTTCACATCGATCCAGTAGTATTCCCTGATATGAAATGACAATGCAAGCAGACGATTGTTAAGTGCCCTAACAAGGTCTGTTGATACCTCCTCTGGAGCAAGCATCTCTCGTGCGCAAAGTAAGGCTGAATAATATAACGCCTGCAAACCATGAAACATCACGCACATAGCTGGAAGAAGCAATGAAACTGAAAATAGAGTTTGTAACATGTACCCAACATATGTACAACCAATAGGCATGTCTGTAGTTACAGCAAGAAAAAACCTATTAACGGGATATTGACCATGTATTATGATTAGCTTAGAACCTGTAACGAGTATATAAACATGAATAATATGACAATTCCTTTCGTCTCCTTCTGGCCTATTTGTCAATAAAGGTAATTGTATCTGGATATTTATTTCTGGTGATAAACCTGCACTTTTTGCTGAGATCATTCAAATGATGGTGCCACTAACAGAGATTAAATATTGGGGAGGTCACTTACAATGGCATATGTAATCAGAGAGAACATACACCTTTCTTTTTAGAAACTAGAAGGTGAATATCATCCTCATATCATAGCAAAAAATTAGATGTTAGGTCTTTGACATGATTAATCAGAGAGGTCAGTCAGGCCCGACAGGTAAAATGTCAATAACAATGTTTCCAGTCCCAAGAAAGAGGAAAAAGATAAAACAAGATAGCAGCATACAGCTTATGGAGGAAGACAGTAAGGTAACAGCACTTTAGAGTTCAATACATCAATTAGAACTGATATCCTCTCTGTAAGCTAGAAGAAAAGTCATGATAGGAGGCTGGCGCATCTACTAATTTGAGCTCGAAAGAATGAATGAATGACATCAGATAAGTATGTAAAGCAACTTCAGATGACAGAAGTAAGATTTACCGGGAGAAAGAGAGGATAAAGAGAAGAAAAGTAAAACTCAGCCATCACTCCAGGGGAAAGTATAAATTTTTTTTAAAAGAAAAATCAGAATGAAGAAAGAATATATCTGAGGTAAAAATATCACAAATGACAAGCTTGCTTGCAGGCAAGAAAAAAAGGAAGGACCTGAATTTCCAGAGGGTGGCCATGGATTCCCATACGGCGATCTATCATGCAAGAACCATCGGTCACCAACAAAGTTGGAAACATATCAAAACCATCTGCAAGACATAACTTAAGGATCATCTTCATTCCAGTTTGGACATCAACCCTCTCCTGAAGAGAAAGATCTCCAGAGCATTTCCCATATGCTCGTAGCAGTATAATCCACCACAATCCTGGAGTTAATTAATAGAGTAAAAATATTCAGATAACCTTAAATTTTCTATACAAAATACATGCATCAAAAGTTACAAAAGGTCACCTGAATCAACAGGTGCAACTCGACCAATTGCTGCCTCACCAAAGTCTGGATCCAATACATCTTCTGTTGCAGATTCGTCATTATCAAGTGGAACAGTACGCACTTTGAAGCTGGCGGGCATCAGTCCTTGACCTGGACTATAGCAATCCATTGTTTTCTCCCAACTCTGTTTGGAATAGGACGAGATGCTTAGGGCAAAAAACTTATGAGAGCTAAACTTTTTCAACTTCACCAAGTTAAGTAAAGTGAATCTCCTTAATGAGTCTCACACATGTCCAATAGCATTTTTCTTACACATCACATGGGAAAACTACTTCTAACTAATGGCAACCTAAGGCCACATTTCAGGGAATTACTAAATCTATGTGACATCCTAGGAGAATCTCACATCGATAAAACACGGGAGATATGGTGGGTATATAAGTAAACATGCCTTAGACCCTAGTGACGCGTTTTAAAGCCGTGCGGGCCTAGGCCCAAAGCGGATAATATCACTAGTGGGTTGGGCTGTTACATATGATATCAGAGCCACTCCGCGTGCAACCTTGAACGATGGTGGGGCAAACCTCAGCGAGAACGCTGAGTCCCTAAAGGGGGTGTATGTGACACCCTAGGTGAATCCCACATAGATAAAATACGGGAGAGATGTTGGGTATATAAGTAAATAGGCTTTAGATCCTAGTGACACATTTTAAAGCCGTGCAGGCCTAGGCCCAAAACGGATAATATCACTAGTGAACTGGGCTGTTACAATCTCATTGCAGCTAATCGTACAACATGCAACGCCATGGAAGTTAAAGATAGATTATGCATGTTAGGAGTAATTGGTACATACATGAACAAGGAAAATTGCAAAAACTCAGTAAGTAGGGAAAGCATAAATAATGAGTTCACAAAGTTAACTTGGGCATAAAATGGCCAGCAGACCAGCAGATATTACATATAATTGCTTAATCCGAAGGAAATTTGCCAGCAGAATTGGCAATGTAGAGACACTATCTTCCATAGTAAGGAGACTAGTTTGGGATCAGGACGAGCCAAAATTGTCTTTATGTAACAGGCAACACACATCCTGAATCACCATAAACAAGTAAATATGACAAAAGCGACACGTTCCAATATGAAACAGGTAAAGCTGAAACCTGCAACTGAAGTGTGTGAAGTATGAAATTCCTCACGATATCATATTCTCCTTTTAGTAGGAACGCTATCCCAGAAGGTATAAAATCACGTATAAATACTTGATCATAGTTTAGCATAGTTGCTTCACTTGGATCATTAGCAGCTATAGTTCCAACTGGGGTGCCACAGTAATAAACCATGGCTGCTCGCAAGAAATGCCACGCTTCATCTTCAATAGAGTCCGTGTTGGTCCTAGGAAAAGCACTATTAACCGTGGCAGCAGTTTTCAAACCTTTACTGAAAAGCTGAGCTCCATTTTCCTGCTTAATCATCTGTTCATCTTGAGCATGATTTGGAATTTTTGAACTGATTGCGTGAATTGACCTCCCATTTCCATTCTTAATGATTGCCTCATTGAATCTTTCAGGTTGTTGGCAATTGCAGATCAATGATTTGGAGCGACTACGAAGCTTTTCTCCGCCAAAAACACTATGTATGCCGCGAAAAGCATTTAAACTTGAGCATTTTTTCCACTTACTTAAACCCTTGATCTGCTGATACCGCATGTCCCCAAAATTTCTACTTTTTAAACAATGCTCATAGCAAAGTAGAGAACTCGACTTCGCCAAGATTGAACTTGTTCGGAATTGACATGAAAACTCCCCGGATAAAAAGTGAAGGGCTGCTTCTGAAGCCCCCATTTTTAGTAAGAATCTGAAATTGATGATGCCTTCAGCTTTGCAACTATAGTAATAACTTCTGGATTTAATCAGTGCATTTGCATAAAATAGCATAATTTAATTCAGAAAAAGGACAACTTTAACATGAACCAATAAATTGCCTAAAATTGGTGACAAAATTACCCGGTACCTATGTTGGTGAGAGGTAGCCGGTACTCGGTGGAATAGTCGAGGTGCACGCTAGCCATCCAGACACCACTTAAAAAAACATGAACCTATATATTCAAATTGGCAAGTTCAAGAATTAAACAAGCTAAACAGACATATAAACCAATTCTTGCTGTCACAGTTGTTGCTTTTCTAAATAAAATCGGAGTGACAACTGCAAAGGGTCAATACCCTTAAACACAAAGACCCCTTTTAATGGACATTTCAGCAAAATGATGGATAAAACTGGAACCATCATATCAGTTTAAAAGCCAAGAAAACTTCAATAAGCATAAGAAAAGATCACAGTTTTCTCAAAGATCTAACCTTTGGAAACTAAAGAGATATTCTTAAACATGCTCAGTGAAGCAGTCAGATAAACACTGTGATTTTTCAGAAGGGAAAGGTGGAGGAGAAAAGAAGAGAGCACTAATACAAAGATATGTGGTGACAAGAAAAAGGGGTTGAATTTGCTTACCTAGTTTACAAGATTGGAATATGATTATAAAGATGTTTGCTTTATTGGTTAAAGGTAAAATCTTCCAGAAATATATCTTGGGGTTTTCTGAAATTTCTGGGGAAATCTTGAGGCTTAGTTCTCCTTTTCAGTGAATCCAGTAGCTGGGAAGTTTATAGTTTATTTGTTTGATTTTACCGTGAAGCCCACGTCAATTAGCAAGAGGACACGTATAACCATTTACATTATTTTCGATTTGCAAGAATTTTGGGTTTTAGTGTCAATAAATAAGAGAAAATCCTACTGAAAACATTAGAAGTATGAATGAAGGAGAATTACATCAATGTTGCCAATTGACAAATTTTGTTGTGGACCATACAATTGTTTCCAGTGTCTCCTTGACAAAGCTATAATCTTTTTTGGCTTATATAGTTTGGTGAAATTTGAGAAAAAAGGAGAATACATTTTTTGTTTATAACTTTATATTTTAGATATGCAATTGGTCATTTGATAAACCAATTATGTGTTGGCTAGTGGTAGGGTAAAGGTTGTTGGGATTAAAAAAAAGCTGTTTGGGGGGGGGGGGGGAGGGGGGTATAGGATCTCATGGAGGTTTATAATGTTTTAGTTTCTTCATTTTTCTATTTACTTTTTTTTTTTCATTTCCTTCAAACTAATTTATAATGTCATACTTTTTGCATTTAAATGGAACAGAATGTTAAAACTCATTACATGAATATTATTTACTCCATTATTTTACATAAATTGATGTAATATTGTTTTACGAATTAACTTTTCGATCACAATTTTAATATTTTTTGTTACTAAGATATATACATAACTAAATTTAGTAGTGTATTTCATCTTTAATCAAATAAAATCATATAAATAGAAGGCGAAAGTTAAAAAGTCTAAGAAATGTAATATATTCATATTAGTAGAGTAGTAGCATTGACTATGATAATCCACTATTCTTTAGTATATTTTAGGTTGCAAGATTTCTATAAAGTACTTCCTGATGTGAAACGATAAATTCTCAAATTTGCTAACTGATAAAAAAGTTACAATATTATAAATAAAAAGGGGGGGAAAATAAAACGACACCGTTTCCTCATTTTTATCAAGTGTACCTCTCGGCCTGTCGTCTCAACTCTCAACTCTCAACCGCAAAGCTTAGCTTATGTCAATGGCGCGAGGCTTCTTTGTTTGTCCACAGACTAAAAACTCTTCACAGTTACTCTTAACTTCCATTTCTGAAGCTTCACGCTTAACAAAATTCCTAAATTACCCTTCTTCATCTTCCACGACTCACCTCCATTTCTCTCTTTCCACTCCCTCTTCTTCTCGCTTTCTGTGCAGCCGTTGCAGTACTCACCGCCAAGAAAATGTACCAATCGACATGTCAGCATACTCAGACACATTTGCAAAACGTATGGCTATGGCTGGTCTCAAACCCCATCATCGTATTGGTCAGTTTTGCTCCCCTCCCTTCCTTCCCCTTTTTACTTCGTGGGTATTATTAAGAAAGAATAGGCTAAAGTTGGAAAAAATGCAGCTTTATACATTTTCCTTTTAGGGTGTGTTTGGTATGAATCCTTGAAAATATATTTTCCTGGAAAATCAATGGTGTTATCACTTTATTTTCTCATGTTTGGTCGGTGACCTTAAACCTTGTTTCGAAAAATATTTTGTAGTATTTGGTTACAGAGTAGAAAATCTTTTCTTAGCATACTCTCCTCACCCCCACCCTCCCCCAATTCCCATGTTTCCTAGGCTCTCCTCCCCCTTCCAACAATTACATTTTTCTTCAAAAATTCAATTATTCTTCTAAAATATTCACATAAACCCAAAAAAACTAATATGCTTATTTACTTTTTCACACAAGAACGTTGAAATTTGAGCTCTATAGCTGAAAAGAAAATATTTTTTCTTGTTGAAACAAAATGAAAGTACTCTTTCTACAACACAAAAAGAAAGTACTCATTTTGTTGAAATGAGAGAAAATACTCTTTCTATATTATGAAAAGAAAATACTCATTTTGTTAAAATGAAAAAGAAATTATTCTATCTACAACATGAGAAAAAATTACTCTAAACAATATTTCTATTATATAATCTCTTGCAACATATAAGATTCAGGCTAACAACGATAAACGTCTGTACACAGATAAAAGAGAAGAAATATGAGCAACTCCATAATAACCATTCTCAATATAGGAGTACTCAAGAAGCAAGTAGACATGAGAAAAAACATCACACAAGTATCACAGACCATATTAGACAAGCAACAAAATATTTTCCTATAACAATTGCTTCATATTCTAGCTTTGTTCTTCCAACCCCATTTGTGTATTTTAGTGTTGTCGCTTGAATCTTTCCAGCCAAACCTTGCAGAGATTCTGATTTTTTGCCATGAATGCTGTAGCTAACATATCACTTTGCACCAAATAATCAAAAGCTTCACCTAAGAACTCTTCTTCATAACCTTCTGTTGCCATAGTTTCTTCGTACAATCTTGTCACATCTAATCGACTATCAGTTATCTTACTGATTGCCGCTGCCACTTCTCCAAGCTTTGTTGATATATCACCGACCACATCTTGCACATCAGAAGAACGACTTCGTTTACGACTTGCTTTGACTTGAGAAGTTTCACTTACTACGTCTTGCACATCTTTTTCCTTTGATGGCCCTTCAATGTCATTATCATTACCTTTCTCCGAACTACAATCCAAGCCTATATCATCAAACGACTTAGCACAATCACCCCTAGCTCGATCATTCCCACACATGAGGGACATTTCTTCAAACATTTCAATCTTTTTGTTAATGAAGTTCTCATGAGTAGGATGAGCCTATAATACAACGACAAAGCAAAAAGTATAAGAAACGGGACAAGCAAGACAGTAACAGACAACCACCAATATAGCAGCTAATCCAGCTAAACAGACAGTAAACAGGACAAGCAAGGTAAATGTACTACTTCACATGGTAGGGAAAATGTATAAAACCAAGATGACAGACACCATAAATTTAGAACCCCAAAATTGTTACCTTTAAATATAAACATGAATAGTTGTGCTTTCCGACAAGAGAAATCATTCTTGATACCACTTCGCAAGGGGACATCACAATCAACTTGGTATGTGATCACAATCAACTCAAACTCCTCTCACGACTATCTACTGTTAATACCATAATATCTCAACAACAAATGCAGTTCCAGAAGAGCTAAGAAAAAGTGAACGCCTTGGCTTTTTTAATGATGGAGAAATCTGTCTAGGGCCAACCCTTAGGATCAACCCTTAGGACCAACCACGACTATCGTAACTCAATCTTTGCCACTTGAATGCCTTGTTAATATGAGCAAAAAAGTGTTTATATATAAAATTCTTACAAGCAAGAAGTTCCTGTACAAAAACCATGTATTTATTGCCCAATGAAACATAAGGAAACAAAGAATCTACAGGAAAGACTAGCTCCAAACTTCAATCCATCAAATTTAGAATGTAAATTCTAACGTAACAAAATAATCAAATCCAATGCAAGGCTATGTGACCCAACAAACAGACACATGTATTAGGATTAATAATGTTACTCTTTATTAGGATTAATAATGTTACTCTTTATTCTTATCAAGCTAACAAGAAGTTACTAGCAGATTAAAGGAAAAAATTACAAAATGGATAAAACAAAATAATAGTAGTAGTAAGTTCTCATTGGTTGTGTTCTCAGGCAATGTGTTAGCTTTCTCAGCATACTGCTCGAACTCCTCCTGAAGGCGCAAATACATGAAACATTAGCAATTTGATGGGTAACACTAGATACAAATTGCCTTTTCACATAAGACACACTGCAGATAGGGTTCTAAATGGCACCATCATCACAAACACAAATGGACAAATTGATTATGCCATATATACACCAGAGAGGCAGCAGTGTGTAGAAGCAGCTCTGGATTGGATTTGATTTTTCCTGCCCTTTCATAGAGAAACAGATTCCTAGATTCCTTAAACATCAATTATTTACTTTAAAAGGATACGGAATGACTTAATGATATCAAAGTAAAGATAGAGCACTTCCTGCACAAAACCTCACTACCAAGTGCCAAGCATGAAAGTTATCTACCTAGTAAGTAGTAATGCGCACCAAATATTTCAAATTCTTGAATTGAAATTAGCCAGACAAAGACACCATCAAGAGATCACAAGCTCATAAATCAGGATGTCAATCTTGAAAGAGCCACTTAAAGGAATACAATCAATGACTCGAGCTCGAGAATAGGGATCTTCAGATCCATTGGAACAGAAAATATGAATGTTATTGTCATTCAACAAATACTTCAGCCTTGGGCAAAAATACTGCCTATAAACCCAAGAAGCCTTTTTGACTTTTGGAAATTGTTAGTATCACAATAAAGAGAAAGTAATACCATGACTTTGGGATTACAAATTCACGAATAACTTAACAGAATATAAGAATTACTTAAAGTAGTAGTATGTGTAGTCAACAGCAAATTTCATTTCCTATAGAGCTGAGAAAACTATCAGAAGAAAGAGTAATTATTACTACAACTATGTAATAACTATAAGGAAAGTATATATATAAAAACATTTTACCTGAACGTGTAAAGCATAAACTCTAGGACTGGCAGTAATCATCTTCAAGCTATCATCCCATCCAAGACCACTTTTATTTAGTAGAGTTTGCACTGTATTCCATGTACTTCTTAGTGTTTTGAGATGATTCTCCACATGCTTAGGTGTACACTCCTCCATTCCTAGTTGTTGCTTAATGGCATCCGAAACACGATTGAATGAGATGGCCTTAAACTGATTAGTTGATTTATTCCCTTGTTTCACTTCATCATCCAGGATCTCCAACATCAAATATTGCATTGGTTTTGACCACCTAAACTGTTTATCTCCTTTTTTTACCATTGTTAACTGTTATAGGAAACATGCCAAACATGAAATTTAAGATAAATAGAGATAAGACAACTGAATCATACAGAATGTAAAGTCACTATACATAAGAGTATATGGAAACACAAACAATTAAAACCAAGATGACTATAAAAAATCTATTTCTTGATAGACTAAATTCATCTATTCCTCCTCCGATCATAGTTTGTAAACATGGCATGAGCAATATCATCTCTTTTTAATGACCATTCCCTAGCTTCTTCACGTCTTTCTCTAGGTGTCTGATAGGTTTGACTCCCTTGAGAACTGTGAGTAATTTGAGCATTTTGTGTTTGAACTTATGGTTGCCCGTCTACTTCTTGTATTATTATTGGGTCATTTGGCTCCAAATCGATTATGTGATTATGTAAAATGCATGATGCTAACACCACATCCACTTATGTTTTAAAGTCCCAAAAGGGTTCATTATCAATCACACGAAACCGTCTCTTGAGAATAGCAAAAGCACGTTCAACATCAGATCTCAATGATGCATGACGGAGGTTGAACAATTCTTTCTCATTTTGGGGAGGACAATCACTATACTGTTGTAAGTGATAGCGTACTGCATGATAGGGAGGAATAAACCCCTTACAAAGGCCATATCCCGCATCCAAAATATAATATTTATCTACAAAGCAAAATCAAAGTTAATTAATATACATATTTATTTTTTTCTTTTTATGAACTACTTTAGGTTGAATAAGATACCTTGGGGGACTTGAAACCCCCGTGGTCTCTCCAATGCATCATTTAATATGCGCGAGTCATGAGCAGATCCTTCCCAACCAGCAAGCACATATGTGAACTTCAAATAAAAGCTGACAGCAGCCAAGACATTTTGTGTTGTTGTGTCTTTGCGGCCACGATACCTATTTTGGTGTTCGATAGGAACAGATGCAAGCACATGTGTGCCATCTATTGTTTTTACACAATCCTATATGTACAACTAAAGTTAATAATATATACTGATGTTCAAAATTAATTAAAAACTTAATATTTAATATGTTACTCACAGCAAACCAAGGGTAATAAGGATGGTTGTTCCTTATCTCCAACTGGATAGTATCATTCGATAATTTCACAATGGTTGGATAGAGCTTCAAAATTGCTTGAAGTGCAGTGTGGAAGCATCGATGAATAGATTCAAGCGACCTATAAAAATGCGACCCTATCTTGCGAAACCGTTCATTAAAACCAACAATTTCTAAGAAAATTAGTACTTGTTCTTGCACAGACATATTTTTGATTGATCTCAAGAAATTATTTCTTCTAAGAGCATTACACAATTCAAAAAATACGGGTTGGCTCATTCTTATCTGACCTACACAATGAACATTACTTCCATTCAGAATACTATTTATGTAAAATTCCCTCTCTTGGTCCTTATTGGTATAAGGTGCTCTAGGAATGTTACTTTGATTTTCGTAGGCTAAAATAATTGCAGCCCAACAGCTAAGATAGATGTGGCTGCCGCTCCAACTATTGCATCATCTTCGTCGTTCTCAATCGAATCCATCTGTTGCAACCCAACTTTAGAACTTCTACTCATAAAAATGGATGGATAAAAACATTAAAGAGCGTAAAAGAAATCGAACTTGGAACTAGTAAATCACTCAAATAGCCCAAAGATATAAGAATCTGTAGGTTTTTCGTTTCTAGTATACTGTCCATACAGATCCTTTACTTTCATTGGTGTTAACTAAAGAATTACAACCAACTTAATACACATCATACAATCATTCGGAGAAGATTAGGATTAATGTGGGATTAAAGCTGTCACTGAAGAAAAAGTACTGCAAAATATGAAAAGAGTGGATTAAAGGTATGTAACTGACTCTTCAAGAAAAAAGAAGTACCAAAGCCAATTTGCATTTGTACCATTAGTACGAGCAACAGATGCTAAAAATGGTACTACATATTAGAAACTTTAATCTTTCTACACACTATAGAGCAACCTTTCTTTGTTATTATTAGAAATCATAAGAAGAAAAGGAGTGGGTTGCTCTAGTGGTAAGCACCCTCCACTTCCAACCAAGAGGTTGTGAGTTCGAGTCACCCCAAGAGCAAGGTGAGGAGTTCTTGGAGAGAGGGAGCCGAGGGTCTATCGGAAACAGCCTCTCTACCCCAGGGTAGGGGTAAGGTCTGCGTACACACTGCCCTCCCCAGACCCCACTAGTGGGATTATACTGGGTTGTTGTTGTTGTTGTTATATAAGAAGAAAAATGGAGGAAATTTTTTTTAACTTCTAACATTTACTATAGTTTACCAGAAGTAGAGAGATCGACAAATCAGAACACAAAAGCACAATCAAAGATCACAAAGCATTTAGGAAAATAAAGATGAAACAACAGAAAACCAAAAACGAAAAAAACTACATTGCAAAGCATCGACGAAAAATACCGTGTTGTTGCCGGAAAACGGTAGATTAGCGCGGCGGCGAACGGAGGAGAACAGAGTAAAGCTTCGCCAAAACCCTAGATTGGTGTGATGGCGGAGGATCTTAAAACCCGAGACTGAAGACAGAGAAATCGGAGAGAAGCGAGACGCGCGTTTTGTTTTCAGGAAAATGTTTTCCCTTAAAATTTTAGGAAAAACATTTTCCCCCAATTAAAGAAAAATATGTTGATAGGGAAAATATTTTCTAAACTATTTATGTCAACCAAACATGGGAAAATGGGAAAATATTGAAAAATATTTTCCTCCCTACCAAACACACGCTTAGTCTGTCCGAAAAAATGTCACCTTTTTATATTTAAAAATAATTTAACTTTAAAATTCTCATTTTACCCTTAATCATATGATTTATAGTCACACAAAAAAATCAAACCCTTATCGTGTTGAAGATATAATTAAGTAAATAAAAATGTACCCTCTCTAACAGATTTTACATGAGATGACTAAGAAGTTCAACATGGTATCAGAGTCTCATTGCCATCTATTATCAAAAAAAAAATTCACGTATCTATTATCAAAAATAATTAAAATGTTTTCCTCCCTACCAACACACCTTTAGTATGTCCGGAAAAAATGTCACCTTTTTATATTTAAAAATAATTTAACTTTAAAATTCTCATTTTACCCTTAATCATATGATTTATAGTCACACAAAAGAATCAAGCCTCCATTGAAGGGCGTGTTGAAGATATAATTAAGTAAATAAAAATGTACCCTCTCTAACAGATTTTACATGAGATGACGAAGAAGTTCAACATGGTATCAGAGTCTCATTGCCATCTATTATCAAAAAGAGTTTTCACGAATCTATTATCAAAAATAATTTTCACGGGCATGTCTAATAAAAAATCAGGGCCGTACATGGGAGGCGTGAAGACGTAATTAATGCAATAAATGTGTGGTTTCATTAACAATTTAAGCTTTTAAATGAGATAGTGACATAATTCAACAGTGGTATGGTTTGTTGTTTCCTTATATGCTTGGACAATCCTCACCTCATAAGAGAATAGTCTTTTATCTTTGATCGCTTTTTGGTGCACACATATAGCCCATACTTGTGTAGAAGATTGGATGTCATTTGTAGAGAATCATGTTCTGATGTAAATTCTCTACTCTTTTGTATACTTCTTGTATGCTGGAGTTTTTTCTCCCTTTTGATTAATACAATTTACCTTATCAAAAAAAAAGCCTCACCTCATAAGCTAGCATTTGGGTTGCGTTAGGCCTAAGATTCATTCTCTTTACACGGTTCTGGCTTATCCCTATTCTTGGTTTACCAAATGGTGGGCTCTCATGTTATGTTATCTATGCTCCAAAATATCCAGCATTGGGTGGGCAGGAGGTGCTAGAGTTCCACATTGATTGAGGATATGGTTTATTGTTTCCTTATATGCTTAGACAATCCTCACCTCATGAGCTAGCTTTTGGAATTGAGTTAGACCCAAAGATCATTCTCTTAACACTTCTTAAAGAAGACTTTGAATACGTGCCACTCAACAATTTCCAACTAATTACCTTATCGTGACCATGGATCTGAGCTTTCTTCAACCTTTTCTGTAGTTTTGGGAGTCTCTGGTGGCCCTGATAGCATGGCCCTCTGTGTGTTAACTGCTGCATGGAAAACCAATAGCCTTGGTATTGCTGCTCAAAAGAATGAGTTCATTGACGGGCTTTTGGCAGTGGTAGTTGATCATGGACTGCGTGCTGAGAGTAAAGATGAGGCCAACCTTGTTCACCGTCGAGTCACAAGCATGGGTATATATTCCTTCAACTTCTTTTTCTCGTCTTGAATTTAATAGCATTGCTTAACACCTTTTAATAGAGATATAATGTAGGCCTTGTATAGGGATCAAATGTGAGATTGCTTGCTGTGAATGGTCAGAAGGCAAGCCGAAGCAGGGTCACTTGCAAGAAGCAGCTCGCGAGAAGAGGTGATTACAAGAGTTTCAATTTTTCTTCAGCTAAATGCTATTCCTGAGCCTTGTCATATCTGTGCATGCTGGTTTCTTTATTGACTATATGTTATCTACATTCATCCTGATGTTAACAATTTTATCATTATTGTGAGTAAATAATTTTGTTCACTATTTTTTTGAGAATGATAACCTATTATATAATTGTAGCACAAAGGCTGTGCTAAGGCCATATATACAGATATCGAAAAGAGCAAAAACCAGGGCTATAAAATAAATAAATAAATAATTTTGTCATTATTGTGAGTAAATAATTTGTCCCTTGTCATTTGTTCAGGTATGAAATTCTCCAAAGTGCTAGCATCCGGCATCAGATTGGTGTGTTGATGACTGCACACCATGCAGATGACCAGGTATGCCATTACAGCTTCTACTCTGTGTATCCTTGCATGTTTATATTTCTGAATTAGCACTTTATCAGATGCTATCTGTTTAAGTCAATACATCGAAAAAGAGTTATGCTAATGTTATTTGAATACATTTGATGTTGCCTCATCCAAATGTTAGTTGAACGTTATAGATTTTAACACAGTAGACTTGGAAATCGCTAATAGGAGTACTTTACAGGCGGAACTATTCATTCTCAGGTTATCTCGTAATAGTGGTGTGCTTGGACTTGCCGGAATGGCATTTGTTTCACAGCTGTTCTGTACATGTCCAGATTTAAGTGCTGAAGCGAGTGGCGATGGAATTTTATTGGTGAGACCTCTGCTGGAGTTCTCTAAAGAAGATATGTATAAGGTTAGTTTTTTCATTTGGCGTTTTGGAGGATTTTCATAGTAGTCTTTGAACTCTGAATGGCTTTTTCTGAATCTGTATGTAGAATTTTTCAGGTTAATGTTTCATGAGGATCTTAAAATGATTA
Organism: Nicotiana tomentosiformis; assembly: GCF_000390325.3. Classification (NCBI taxonomy): domain Eukaryota; kingdom Viridiplantae; phylum Streptophyta; class Magnoliopsida; order Solanales; family Solanaceae; genus Nicotiana; species Nicotiana tomentosiformis. The sequence continues at coordinate 103,039,734 of NC_090822.1, read as the reverse complement.
AACTGCATCTGCTGCATTTTGCTGAAAAGATTGAGTGGGTTATTCCTTTTCCTAGTTCATTGGAAGCTTCTAAAGTTGCATTACCTTGTATTGCAGATATGTCTAGGTGCCAATCAAGAATGGGTTGAAGATCCCACAAACAGAAGCGCATTATTTACTCGTAATAGAATTCGTATGACATTGACTGACCTGGCATCACGTGAGTTGTTTTTCGTGCATTTGACTTGATTTATGCACCCAGTATCTTAGAGAATCCTTGTTAACTGACCTATATTTACTGTATTTTGATCTTTTTTTCCTGCAGCTATCTTCAGATCCGAATTGCAAGCACTTATTGCTGCTTGTCGGAGAACAAGGTCGCATGTTGACAAAATGTGTTCCAACCTGTTGCATCAAGCTGTGACCATCATGCCTGTGAGTTTTAGAATTTAGCTGGGAATGCATTATAACTAACATGTCATTGTCCCTCTATTGGTACTTGATAGTCTTCGGAGGTGTACTACCTGTTTGAGAAATGACATCTATCTGCATTTGCTCTCACTTCGTGCCCTTTTTCTGGGTATATTGGTTGTCAGTTTGCAGTTCAGCACCATTTTCCTTACATACACATTTCACAGTCCATTATCTGTCCAAAACAGAATCACTAACATTTTATTCAACCTTATTTTCTTATTTTCAATGCAAAATGAATATTGTGGTTACTGTGTCAAATGCTCTCTTGTAGGTAGTCAAGAGGGAAGCAGTAATGAATTAAACTAAGGTATACAGTTTCCTACTTGGACTGGGGGAGATTGGTAATTTCCTGTTTTCTTTCTTTGGACTTATGGTTCGTCATATTGACCAATTAAAATGTTACTATTTTTTCCCCGGGGTTATTGAAAGCAAGTCCCAGAGCATTTTAGAAGTCATAGTTCTAGGCATGCTCCTTGCATTCTGTTATTAACTGTGTGCACTTCTTATTTTCAGAATGTGAATTATTAAAATCCTTTAATTAAATAACAGACATTCAGTGAAGTATTATGGAAAAGATTGATGGATCAATAGATAAACTAATCATTTAGAAGAGAAACATGGAATGAAATCCTTCAATGGTTACTGGTACTGTTGGGAAAGGTATTTTGACTAGGACTTATCCGTTTAATATTTCCTTCGTAATGATTTTCATCTGGTTAAGAGAAACACTCTGCATATCTGCACCTTGTCTATAACCTGATGTTCCTCTCTCTTTCTCTCTCTTTCTCTGCCTCTACTCCCTAATTTTTATTTTCTGGAAAGCAGGAAGGGTATGCAGTGATTGATTTAGGAATCCTCAGGCCTTCAGATTTAAAGGACATAGTTCTCTCCAAGTTTATTGCTTTGTTGTTGCAGGTACAGCCACTTTTAGCTTTTACTTTCTTTAATCAATTATTTTCAGACAATATTTTGTTGGAGAAAGCTTTTCTCACCCTGTATCTAATGATACATACCTACTTATGCCTCTTGTTTCTGGTATGATAGTTTGTTTCACAAAGGCAAAGACCTGTCAGAGGCAGAGCATCAAAATTAGTGTTAAACTACATTCGGACTTCCCCATGCAAGGTGAATATAATCCAATCTGACTCAGTTTTTGCGCACACAAATGAGATATAACAATTGTGGACAAGAATTTCCTTTATCTTGAAGTTAGACTGATGATTTTCAATACCCTATTGTTGAATATTATTACTTATGGCACCTTGCAGACTGCTGTTACTGCATCTGGTTGTTACCTTTGTCCTGCTCCCGGCTCCAGAGGCACTCAAGTATTGGTTTGCCGCTCTACTGATGCTGATTTGACTCTAGAGTTCCTAAATCCATACTTGACTGAAGGAAAAAACTGCTCTATTTCAAATGAGGTAAAGCAAATTGTAGCAAATGGAAGGTCATACTCGGATCAGTTCCCTCAAAGTACACTAGCAATGCAATTTTTGGACCTAACATCTTCTGATTCCATTCTAGCTGAAGCCAAAAGGGAAGGCATTCTTAGTGAATCTACCTACAAGAGCATTATTTCTCTACAGAGAGAGGAAAGCAATAATTTCGTGTCTAAAACTAATATTGTGCTTGAAAATAAGGTGGAGCACAAAGTAGAATATGCAGCTTCTGCTCCAAGCAAAGTACTCCGTCCTGAAAAAGTTGGCTACTTCATGAACAGATTTATAGTGAAGTGGAATCTGAGCAAGCAAAATGCTTGCACTTCATTTTCCACGAATAACTCCAATCAATTCCAAGATTTCAGGGAAGAATGGAACTTTTGCAACTCTTGTGTCGTTGGCTATGATCGGCTGGCCAGTGTCCGTTACATGGTTGATGCTGATTGGTTGTATCTGGCGACGTTATCAAAGAGAGAGGATAGCTGCAGTGTTCATGAAGAACTTTCCCTTTCTGTGGAGTCACGAGTAATGAGCAACATAAACTTGTGTTCTGCTTGTACAAAGAAATCAGCTGAAAGAGCTCTCCTCTTATTGAAGTCCATTCCAGTCGCAGCAAGAAGAGCTTTACCTGTCTTAGTCAATGTGGATGGGGTGTTGCTAAGCATACCAGTAAGTCGATGCCTGTTTTTACATCTGCGTTTGTGATACTAATCTGATAGTATTTTTCCTACTGCTAACAAGCCTTCCTGATAAGCTTTTCTTTGTCATTTAATTCTGTTTAGCCTAAAGCTTGAGGCTACGATTGCCAGGTCATCATTATATGAACCTGATACGAACCTGATAAACGAACAGGCTGGTTCAACCACAAACAAGTTACTCATTTGGTTTAGTTTATTATAGAGACTGGTGAAAAACAGTTTAGACCAAGATTTATAGTTGATCCAAGGGGAGTAGATTAAAGTGGAGATATTCTTCTTTGAACCCTACTGAAATGTCTAGGCTGTTCAGTTCTCGCAGCCTTGCCTCTCAGGCACTGATCCTCTGCTCTGTGCTTCTTCTACATATGACCCAACCATGTTCTATCGCTGTTTCATTCTGTTTTGTTTTGGTTTGTTTTATCCTTTAACTGCATCACTGAACAAGGACAAAGAGCATGACAGCACAGAACTTTTTGGTTATATAACTACCCACCACTGGACAAGATCCTTCTCCTCTTACACTCTGCGAGTCTGCGGCCCTTTGTCTTCCCTCTCTTTCCTTTTTCTGGATCTTTTCAAGATTGAGCGCACTTGATCAGTTACCATGATGTGTGTCAGACAAAGTCTCACCCGAAATAGCACCACATTCGGTAATACAAATGTTTCAGACGTATGTGTGTATATGCATCGATATTTCACTAGCGGCTCACTAGACTGATTTACATGCATTGCAACTGGTGCTGGAACGTGTGTGCTTACTACTCATTAACCATATCTCTTGGATCACCTTATATCTGTGAATGTTATGCTTACTACTGTTCTTGTGGTTCACTGCCAATCCAAAGTAAGGCTGTAGGTAACTAGTTGTGAGGGCATTAATGGTGTAAATTACAATCACAACCATCCCTGAAAAACTTGGTCTTTTTTCCCCACATTTTCCATGCTGGCTTTTGAGATGTCAATTTCTTATTTCTCCCTCAGTTTTTTATCTTCTCTATCAACTGATAATAAGGACTAATTATTTTCTTTTGCTTTTGTTTTATCAGAGTGTGGGCTTCCAGCACTGTCCTTGCTTGGTGGCATCAGCAACGTATAAGCCAAAAATACCGTTGGGTGGAGGTTACAATTCATTCCTCTAGTTGTTTCACAATGTAACCGATGTGATCTTGTTCGGGAGTCATGATTATTTTAGCTGGTCCTCTGCAGTACCAGAGGGGAAACTTCTCTACTGGGGAGAGGTAATCTGAATTTTGGACGTTGTTCAATTAGGGTGCAATGCACATGTCTAAGATGCAGACATTTGAATAGACACAAGAATTTTATGAATCCTCTTCCAGTGGAGATTCTCTTGGATTGGTAGGATATGAAGACCAACTTAGGGTTTAGAGCTTAGGGTTTAGTCCCGTTAGAGCACATTATAGCCAAGAGGCTGTTTGCAACTATTTTCTTGTATAACAATAGCTCAACAGGAACATGAAATGTTGCAAATCCTTTTAGGTGGCAATTGTGTCAACGAGAAAGCTACATTTGGATGTGTAGTAATTAACATCTGTTGCAATTCTCGTGGCTGACATCTTATGTCTCTTTTCTTTCTTTCTTTTGGGTGTTACTAAGAACAAATATAGAAGAACTGGGTTTCAGGTAAAGTTACCACTAGGCACCAATGGCAACATAAGATTATTTCAAAGTCGCTATGTTAGGTGTCATTTGAAATCTATAGCATTGCAATAACGTAACTGAGAATAAACCAATTTTGAATCTTGTGCAAAGTCAAGCTTAATAAGACATTAGATTTCCAATTCATAACTTCAAATCTTTGGGTCATGTACCCTCTAATAAGTGGTAGACTGAAATAAAGATATGATTAAACTATAGGAAGCAAATCACTTCTAATTTTTAATCATCAACAACGACTGACCCAGTAAAATCCCGCAAGTGGGATGGGATTTGGAGAGCGTAGTGTGTACGCAAACCTTACCCCTACTCCGAGGGAGTAGAAAGACTGTTTTCGATAGACCCTCGACTTAAGAAGACGAAAAGAGATAACATATCAGTACCATTATCAGAAATCATAGAAATAATAACAGCATCATAAGAACCAAAAAATAGATAAACTTCTCAATTATAATCAGATTGTGAAATAAGTATCCTGAAGCGAACCATAATCCTTTAAGGAGTTGATAAAAATACTGCATATTCACAACTTACCATGCCATAACACCGTTTACTTGTTCAAGACAGCCTCTAAAATGGAAGATAAAAGCATATACCTCCATTGTCAATCTAAACCCAACAAAGACTATAGCTGCAACGATACAATTAAAATCCTATCACATCCAGTATATTTTACATGAGGGGGAATTTAAATGCAGAATCAACATGAGGCAATAAACTAGAGTTTTGTATTGCCTTTTCTATAATAGACAAAAGAATAGACACATAGACGAACCTAACTACATCATACTCTAGTATTTAAGCATCATCCATGTGGTTATCATTGTCATGGTCGCCTTCATAATATTCATCGTCACGCTGGATATGCTTATCTTGGGTGTGCTCTGTGAATACAAGGCAGGGTAAAGTGTTAGATCACGATAGTTCCGAATTTGAGCATGTTATGTGCTTAAAGTCACATTTCTACTTACGATCCACACGCTCGTCTGGATTTTGCTCATCTTCATCAAAATCAGGAATATAGAAGTCGGGTGGTACCTACAAAAATATGAAAGTTTTCAGACTCCATGCAAGTCACTATCTTTCCCCAGATTCCTTCAGGCATCCATCACAATCATGGTTAGATCCATTCCATGCGCTTTTGATGACAGTTACAGCACAACATTAGCAAATGCAGGATGCTCTTTTTTTATGCATTGGAGAAGCATTCTCACAATGATTGTGTGAATGATTGTAGAACCACAGTAGAAGCTGAAACTTCCCTTTTACATGATTGTGTATTTTCAACGGAAGGATGATCAACATAAGTCGTCAAGAGGCAATCACTTTCAAGGGCAAAATGTATCTCAAGTGCAATGCCACGGCAATCCGAACAAAAACCGACAATAAACAACCTTTTAACTGTGCAAGGCAAATTAAAAATTGCAAGTTGCTCAAGTCGTATAAACACAAAATATAGCATGCAACTATGTAAAACCAAACACATGTAATTATGCGTTCTTGATTAGTTGGAACCCAAAATTATAAAGATGCACTTGACTTACTTCTTGCATTTGTACACCAGGAGCATGCTGGATGCAACGAAGATTTTCCATTACTTGCATTTTTATGGTGCCAATGTATGATTTGCTATTCAAGTTCTCCTGTTCAATCAATGAAACAACAAGTTGAGCTAGATTACGATGCTAATTTGTTATCCTTTTTTACTATTTTCTTTTTATGACCGAGAAGTCCATCCGGAGATTATGGGCCAACCGCATCTCCAACCACAGCCTTTGAAACTCGGGGATGATGGGCCCGCCCCTCTACCTTCTCCACTTAAATTCCGGACTTAGTTCGCTTGGCACAAGTCTCGAACTTGCAACCTAAGACACAAGTCCCTGAACCTTTGCCAGTTGAGCTAACCCCTAAGGGCTTATCCTTTTTTACTACTTGAAAACGCTCAATGAGACATGGCACAAAGGATCAAGCAATCTGATCATCTTATGGTTCATACAACTATGGTGTGCCAGATGAATCTAACTGGAAAAAAGACTGCAAACCTTGAGTAAGATGAGGACGTGTTGTGTAAGGAAAAACACAACAAAAATATTTCAACTTACTATGTGCCCGCCAGGAAGCTTCAATGAATAATCAGGGCCAAAATATTTGATGTAATCATTATCTGGAATTTCTGCAAGACGAAGTATACAATTAATTAGTCAACCAAGCCTCTCTATAATAAAGAATATAAAACATTCAGCTCATCCCTAATAGCATCGTATAAACTGATATTTTACCAATCTCATTCAAAGTTGAATTCAATGTTAAACAGCACAAACCCAAAGCAAGGCGTCAAATTTCAAAAACTCCAGTGTCCACATAAACCTCGCGAGATTTTATCTGGTCATAATGCGACAACTTTGACCAAACAGTAACGTGAATGGTTGAAAGTAATAAAAGGTTTTCTAATTCGCACACACAAGATAGATTCAGTGTTAGAAGACCAATCCACCCTTCCTTTCTGTTTTCGCTGAACAATTGCCAAAGACTAAGCTACCAAGTTACTGATGAATCCACAGGAAGTGCTAAATGATTGGTATCAGAACAATTTACTTAATATCCGTGTTAAGTGCTAAACCAATAACTCAAATACATCAGACAACAGATCTGTACTTAGAACGATGTTCAATCAATTAATATATCAATCAACTACCCCTCAATCCCAAAAAAAGTTAGGGTTGGCTATATGACTTGCATCTACAATATTGGGATGGAATTCACGATACACCAAATTAACCTTCACGGTCAGATAGTGCTTCAGTGAACATCAGTCAACTATCTAGCTCAAACCTGGACTAAAAAATTCCTCTCTTCTGTCTGCGGTAAAGCGATTCCAATGCTCACAGCCAGTTAGAGCTATAAACATTCTGCTCCATTCAAGTCCAAATCAATCTAGTACTACTTTGCTTATAGATAATTTGTCTTTTAAGGTCAATTATGAGTTCTCAGTTTTCTAAAACCAGAGGTTCTAAATCTCATACTTATTCCTATACCTGCATACAAATCTCTAGCCTGGTTAGAAGAACTTCCGGATAATGGACATAATGCAAGTGGAACAATAATAACTAAAACTTAATGCCAAGGATATCTGTAAACCAGCATTCCTTGTTGCATGAGCACAAAAAGGAGTATAACATTTTTGCATTTTGCATCCTAACTAAGCTGTTGACAGTCACCAGAAATTACTGAAACAAGAATAAGAAGCAGTGTGAACGCATCACATAAAATAGAAGTCTGCTCAACATACCATTGGGAAGTTCTGTGTCTAAAAGAACTCCAGTTTCCAGTGCCCAACATCGGGCAACGTTCTCTTTTGTGTATCCCCCACCTCCAGTTACCTGCAAAAGGTCCCGTGCAGTTAAACACAGACAGGTAAAATGTTATGAACCAGAAATGAAATTTTAATTTGAGAAACACCCACCAGCAACGGCAAATTAAATTTCTTCACAAACCTTACGCATTCAGCATGCCCTGTAAGAAGCATCCATTGATAGATATAGATTTAAAATCAACAGAGGAAATCCCACCAAGAGCTGAATAGTGAGGTTGAACTAGAATGCTGAAAGTGTTTAAAATAAGATTTTCCAATTACAAGTAGAATAGCACCATCAATGGAGAGGTTGAAGCAGCCCAGACGATCACCAGCTAGTGAATCTGCCCCACATTGCAGAACTATCGCACCAGGTGAATATGTTTCCACAACCTTTGCAATAATCTATGAAATGACATGTTCCAAAAGCTTTAATAAATCAGCAGAACACGGTAAAACTAATATTGCATAAAACTTTCTTCATGACTTACTGTTTTGAAGAGTCTAGTGAAGATGCCATCATCTATTCCATCCTTGAGGGGCACATTTATGGAATAGAATCTTCCATCTCTTTCCCCTGTATCCTTCAGAATGAAACCACAATAAGCATAGCTAATGGTGTTCATAAGAGGGGTCTTCTCTGAATGCAAGGGGTAGGAGTTTCATCCTAAATGATGAATTTACATCATCAAGAGCAAACATAAACTTTAGACGCACATGTAATACAAAAATGATTCCATATTATCACTCTCTTCCCATTACTGAAAGGCAGCACATGTGCTTTCTCAAGGAAAACCCATGTTAGTTATTGGTTTAAAATTTGACATTTGCAGACAAACTCTGCTGGTCAAACCTAAGTAAACCAAATGTTCCATTTTTCTAATCTTCCCTTCTTTAGCACTTTATGATAGCACAAAGGGGTGGTACTCCACTCAAACAGCAGTACACAACAAGGCATAACCGAGCAACTTATAATAATGGGAAGTTTGGCATGAACGATGACATAAAAGCTACATAACTTCAGAATTTTTAAATGAACTAATAATTTTATTAATGCGAAGGCAAAACAATCCTGCATGCAAGGTGTACACAGAGCTACACACCTTGACAGGATTCAACCTTTTCTCTGCTTTCAAACCTTACATTAGCTCTAAGCTTCTAATGATAGCAATGATTGATTTTTCATTCCAAGAGGTCAACCATAATGTACACCACCTCCCCCTTCCTCCTTCTTATTTGATCTAATTTCCTTATCAATTATTCTCATTTTCTTTACTCATTTCTCTAAATGGCTGAGTTTCCCAAAAATCGGAATAGCTACTTTGAAACTTTTTACCTTGATATAACACTCTAATGACAAGCTACCTAATGTTTTATAGCAACTATTCCTTCACCATAAAACATTCGACCTACTTTACTTCTCTTGCCCACCACAAATAATGTCACCTTTTTTTCTGGAAGGAAAGCCCAAGCTATCAAACTAATACATACTAACTACGATATTTCTTGATTTTGACGTGACATCTTTTTTTATAACGTAGTTGTCTGAACCAGTTTTCACACACCTCGATATCCACAGGGTACAAGATACCTCCAATCAGTACAACCATCAAGGCTAAGGCAAACATAGATAATTCGTCTTTTCTCACCTTTAGTGTCCCCTTTTATTAGGATCCAAACCTGCATCCCCAAGGTTGTTACTAAAGTTCTTTGACTGCTAGGCACACCTTTGAGATATAAATCCCCCTTTTTTCTACAAGTATTGAGATATAAATCCGTTTAACTATTTCACTATTTGACAGTTCAAAGATTATTCTCCTAAGTTATCCTAAGTCCTAATATCTAAACTAGGTAATCTCTTTGAAATGGAGGAAGTAATTTTTTTAAAATAAATGGTGGTTTTTGGATCATTTTTCTCTTGCCTCTACTTATCACAGGGCCTGCTTGCTCCCACCAAGACAAGTACTTGGAGTAACGGAAGTAACAAAATAGCACGAAAAAGTCAACAAAATTCAAATGAACCCACATAATATTAGCTCATGCTAGACTGTCAAAGTTCAAAGAAAATCTAGAGAACAAAAAGAAGAATAAACTGTGAAGATAAGAGTACCTTCATATCACCAGTTCCAGGAAAGAACTTATCTCCATACTTGTGGAAACTAACTGTCATAACCCTGCAAAGAGCTCTAACATTAGAAACTTAAAGATTCCAGCACATGTGTAACATCTTAGATTGCAGTAAACTTAGCAAATATTTATCTCTAGTAGAAACACCTCATGAGAAAGAGTGCACTTTCTACACCAAAAAGATTATATAAGGCTGTCCCTTAATGAGCACCTAGCAAACCATTAATGCACTTACAAATATATGAATCTAGAAAGTTTAACACTAACATTTTGAGTAAAAATGTCAAAGCAAAAGAACTTAGTAGCAAGCAGAAATCATTCCAAACAAAAATGTTCAAACTGCGCATTAACAATCAAAAAGAAATGTTCAAACTGTGCATTAAGTGAAACAAATCAAACAGTTGGAAACCACAATCTGTCAATACTTGAAGTATTCAACTGGTGCCTAGGTGAAAAGCGCATGCTCACAGCTACTGAATAGATAAGCAATTCAACAATCAAGTGAAATATTGCAACTACAATCTGCTAAAGTATTCACCTGGTGTCTAGGTGGAAGTTGCATACTCACAGCTACTGATAAATGAGCAATTTAATAATCAAGTGAAATGTGAACTTGAAGTTCTAATTTATTCGTAGGCGTGACACAAGATAAGTTATATGAAGGAAAGTTTAAAATACTTCTGAGGCCCCATCTACAGTATAGTTAAGAAAAAAAACTTGTCTACAGATTTCACACCGGAGAAGTTCATCGTCATTTGGCTTCTTGAGTCACAGTCTAGATTCGTAGCTACTACTATAAAGTTTCATCTGGGTTTATCATTTATCCTCAGGTTTGACACTAGCTCCAAACAACAAAGAAAGCAACCGCAGAAGTTGAAAACAAAAATTTTTGGACAAAAACTACAGAAAGTAATGCCACCTGACAGTACTTATATAAAAAAGTAATCCCACCTGTCAGTGAAATAAAAGGCCTCTTCTACACCATCACCGTGATGCACATCAATATCAATATACAGCACCCTCGCATGATACTTCAGTAGCTCCAATATTCCCAGAACTAGGTCATTTATATAGCAAAATCCTGAAGCAGCACATTTCTTGGCATGATGCAATCCACCAGCCCAATTTATAGCAATGTCACAAAGCTGATTATTCAATCTGCGTGCAGCATCTGCCAGCAAATGTTTGTTAGAGAGTGAATATGAGACTTCAATGGAAATACCACGCTATCAATGTCAAGTTTACCTATTGTTCCGCCAGCATAAATTTGGCAAAACTCGAATAAGTTGTCAAATACAGGGCAATCTTCTCCAAGATTATCTGATAAGTAACAAAAATTAGGAATAGTTCAACATCACATTACTCAAAATAAATTGGCTAAAATGACATTATGCTAAAAAGCATAGTAGTTCTTAGAAAAGATAATGAAATGTTTCTAGTTTGAAATCTGGTCTTATAGTGAGTTGCTAGGGGAATCTTAATAGTCCAGTTGGTTGGCTATCTGCACTTTCACCTTGTTAGTGAGAGTCCAATTCCGTACCTTGCAACCCCCTACCCCCCAATTTCCCCTTCCCTTATGTATAATAATATTTAAAAAAATAGTTAGCTGGTAATTGCACCTGTATTAAATGTAGAAAACAACTTTGTTAGAGAACCTAAGTTTTTTAATGTTCAAACCAGACAGGTCTAAGTGGAGTGACATGGACGCTGGATACCTATTTGTTGTTGTTGTGTTGGGTTTGTTTCATGGAAAATGACTAGTAATGTAGTACTACAGCAGCAAAACAAATAAGTATGCAGCTCAAAGATAATATTTTAACGGAGAAGAGATGAAATAAGTCAAAGTTCAAAACTTACATCTAGCCATTTCACTAGGGAACAAGTGCTGGGTATCAGGGGTAATTCGGTTCAAGAACTCAACATAATCAGCTGAATGAAACTGCGCTAGCTCCACTGGGTATGCTTTATGAGGCCTCTACATATTGCAATCGAAAAAAGGAAAACCAAATAAAAACGAAAAACTTCAAAAAAACACAAAAAAGGAAAAGTGGAAAAAGTTACGAACATAGACTTCCATCTTGTTGTGAAGACCATAGGCTAAAACCAGATGATGAGTCATACACAACCTGTGCGGCTTCATTGGATGGTTCGGACCGAAGTACACGCTTCCGACATCGCCTGCAACAAAAATTCAGCTTACGTAAACAATTATCAACGCTTCCATATAAAATGAGCAGGACCTAGGGTTTGGGAAGAAGAGAAAACTGTACCGTCGTAGAAGTAGGAGATTTTGTCCTTGGACCGCATTTTGTAGAGGGAATAGGTGCTATACAGAGAGGAAGCTGAGACTCCCGGTGTTGTTTACGGGGACTTTGCCGGCGGGAGAGGTTTCCCGGCTTGCCGGCGGCGATTGCTGTGAAATGAACAATGGGCGACTCGTGGATTTATATATCTTTAACTGAAAAACTAAAAGAGACTCTGCCAACTAGTTATACTGTTAATTCAGAATTAAGAAGTTTTTAATTCAAAATTTATTTTCCAGCTTATTTTACTTCAACGAATTAATTCTTTGTTTAATCAATAATTGACTAATCAAACACTATTTGATTTCTTCTCATTTGCATAATTATTAGTGAGTCCTTGTACTAAACTACTAATAGCAAATGACAGATGTGTGCGAGTTAGACCTGAATACTATCTTGTTACTATTAAAGAAAGAAAATTGACTCACATAAATAATATTATGAAATCACCGCCCTTTTTAACCCTTTTTCCTGCTATTTTTTAATATTTCAGTACCACAATATATTTGGATAAAATTCATAAATAACTACTTTTCAAGTTTTAAAAACGAACGTAGGAAAGATGACATGTTAAGATACATGTGCGGGCCTACCAGAAGAGATAAAATTAGGAATAAAATTATTCGGGATAAAGTGAGAGTGTCATCCGTGGAGGATAAGATGTGTGAGTTTGTCACGACCCGAAATTCTCACATTCGAGACCGTGATGGCGCCTAACATTTCACTAGCTAGGCAAGCCAACATTAGAATAATTTTAACCATCTTTAACAATTCGCCTAAATTAAATAGTAAAGAAATCAACAACCGGAATAATATCTGAATTTAAATGAACAAATCAAAATGGATACGATATCTAAATACCATCCCAGAACTGGAGTCACAAGTGCACGAGCTTCTAGAATAATACAAACAAGAGTCCGAATAAAAATAAAGTCGTCTGAAAGAAAACACGCAGCTAAAATAAAGTAGAAGGGAATTTCAGAGCTGCGAACATCATGCAGCTATACCTCAAATCTCCTCTGATAGTTGAATCCGAGCAAATCTACATTACGCTTCTGGGACCAACTCCGGTATCTGCACAAGAAGTGCAGAGTATAGTATGAGTACAGCCGACCCCATGTATTCTGTAAGTGTCGAGCCTAACCTTGACGAAGTAGTGACGAGGCTAAGGCATATGGCTTACATTAACCTGTACGCAATAACAATAATAATAACAGGAATAGAGGTAAGAAAGTTAAATCATATCAACAACTAAAGTCAATACAACAGTCATAGCCAAAAAAAATTTTATCATTCTGTTGCGGCGTGCAACCCGTTCCCACAATATAATCCTTCAATTAATTTTTGCTGCGGCGCGCAACCCGCTCCAACAATATAAACTTAAAATTATATTCCGTTACGGCGTGCAACCCGATCCAATAATATATTCTTTCAAATAAATTCAGTTGCGGCGTGCAACCCGCTCCAACAATATAACTTAACAACACTCATGTAAAACTACTTCAATAAATTCACCAATTAATACGTAAATATGTGGCAACAAAGCATACAATAATTATGATCTACTTAGGAGACAAGTAATGACAAGTAGCAATTAATTGTGAAAATTAGAGAGAAATAAACAATTTAATATTTAATATGCTAAATGTCAAGTAGCAATTAAGACACATAAGTCAAATAAACATGTAGTAATTATAGCACGAATTCAAGACATAATATTGGGCAAAGAATATGAGAAAAAATAATTAATAAAATAATTAATTCATGATTTAAAATAATTTATGATTTTTAGATAAAAGTGCAAACAACCAATTTGACGACGTATAAGCACTCGTCACCTCGCCTATACATCATTACACATGAAATTCACGTAACATATAACTCAAGGATTCTATTCCCTCAAGTCAAGGTTAACCACGACACTTACCTTACATCGCAATTCAAGTGATCACTCGACCACAGCTTTTCCTTTCGAATTATTCTCCAAACCAACCAAACTTAGCAAATTATTTATCAACAATTAAATTTGAGCTTTAGAAATTATTCATAATTCAAAAGAGACTTAATTTAAGTCATTTTCGGAAAAGTCAACATGGGGCCCGCCTATCGAAATCGGACAAAATTTTTACGAAATTCGAACACCCATTCCGATACGAATCCAACCATACTAGTTTCACTCAAATCCGACTCCGAATTGACATTCAAATCCTAAAAATTCGTTTTATGAATTTTCTACAATTTTTTCCAAGTTTCTATCTCAAAATACTAATTAAAGGATGAAAACAATAATATATTCGTGTATATTAACCAAATCCGAGTTAGAATCGCTTATCCGATGAATTTCTTAAAAAATTCACGAATAATCGCCTCAAACCGAGCTCCCAAAGTCCAAAAATGAAAAATGAGATAAAACCCTCGTTTATATGGTACCAATCTGTTCTCTCAATGTATTGATCGCACATTTTTTTGTGCGGTCCGCACATTCCAAGTTCCGCGGCCGCAATCCAAATTGTGCGGTCGCACTTGGGCAGTGACTGCACTGCCAGATTTCAGTAAATTGGTAATAACTTTCGGTACAAATGTCCAAATGATAAATGGTTTACCTTTTATGAAAACTAGACTCAAAGGGCTACAACTTTCATTTTTGATTATCTCCAAATTCTTTGTATGTTAAAAGATCTAAGCTTCCGAAGTCAAACTAACAAACGTGCAGATTCCCCTTTTTGCGGCCGTAAGAGGATTTCTGCGATCCGCACATTTTCTCTGTTATCCGCAATTTTCCTCTAAGGTCTGCACATGAGGCTTTGTCTCATGACTCCAAAATGCGCCCCCCCCCCCCCCCCCCCAAAAAAACCACTCTAAATGTTCCCAGAACATTATCAGAGTGCCGAAATGCCCAAACTCGTTCAAAACTCATCCCGAAACATACTCGAGGCCCCCGGGACCTCAACCAAATATAACAACAAGTCCTAAAACATCATACGAACTTAGTCGAAGCCTCAAATCACATCAAACAACGCTAAAAACGCGAATCATATCCCAATTCAAGCCCAATGAAACTACTTCTACATTCAACGCCGAAACCTATCAAATCAAGTCTGATTGACCTCAAATTATGCACACAAATCATAAATGATGATACATACCTATTCCAATTTTCCAAAATCGAATTCTGATCCCGATATCAATAAAAGTCAATTTGTGGTCAAACTTTAAAAAATCTTTAAGCCTTTAAGCTTCTAGTTTTCGTCAAATGACGATAATTCAAGCTAAGGACTTCCGAATTTGATTCTAGGCATACGCCCAAGTCCTAAATCACGATACGGATCCACCGGGACCATCAAACATTGATCCGATTCTGTTGGCTCGAAATATTGACTGAAGTCAACTTAAGTGAGTTTTAAAGCACTAATTCACATTTTTATCAAATAATTTTCACATAAAAGTTTTTCGAAAAAATATACGAACTACGCACGCAAACCGAAAAATGCTAAATGATGCTATTAAAGGTCTCGGAGCACAAAATATAAGGTTAAATTTAAAGATGACCTATCGGGTCATCACATTCTCCACCTCTAAAACAAACGTTCGTCCTCGAACGGAATTAGAAAAGTACGTGGGCTGGTGAAAAGGTGTGGATATCTACTTTGCATGTGTGACTCGGACTCCCAGGTAGATGCTTCAATCGGCTGACCTCTCCATTGCACTCGAACTGATGGATAACTCTTAGACCTCAACTGTCGGACCTGCCAGGCTAGAATAGCTTCGTAAGTCAAATCCTTGTCCAATTGGACTGAGCTAATATCTAACACATGGTACATATCACCATGATATTTTCGGAGCATAGACACATGGAACACCGGATGAACTACTGATAAACTAGGTGGTAGTGCAAGCTTGTAGGCTACTTCACCCACCCTTTCAAGAATTTCAAAGGGTCCGATATACCTAGGGCTCAACTTGCCCTTCTTTTCGAACCTCATTACACCATTCATAGGTGAAACCCGGAGCAATACTCTTTCTCTAACCATGAATGCAACATCACGAGCTTTACGGTCGGCATAAATCGTTTGCCTAGACTGAGCTGTGCGAAGTCGATTTTGAATAATCCTGACCTTATCCAAGGCATCCTGTACCAAATCGGTACCCAACAACCGAGCCTCTCCTGGTTCAAACCAGCCAACTAGCGAACAACATCGCCTCTCGTATAATGCTTCATATAGAGCCATTTGAATGCTCTACTGGTAGATGTTATTATAGGCAAACTCCTCAAGTGGCAAGAATTGATCCTAAGAACCTCCGAAATCCATAACACAAGCGCGAAGCATATCTTCCAATATTTGAATGGTGCGCTCGGACTGTCCGTCCGTCTGAGGATGGAATGTTGTACTCAACTCAACCCGCGTGCCTAACTCATGATGTACAACCCTCCAGAAGTGTGATATGAACTGCGTACGTCAATTAGAAATAATAGACATGGGCACACCATGAAGGCGAACAATCTCACGGATGTAAATCTCCGCTAACCGCTCTGAAGAATAGGTAACTGCTACTGGAATGAAATGTGCTGACTTGGTCAACCTATCCACAATGACCCATATTTAGTTTCACTTTCTGAGTCCGTGGGAGTCCAATAACAAAATCCATAGTGATACGCTCCTACTTCCACTTAGGAATTTCTAACTTCTGAAGCAAACCACCAGGTCTATGATACTCGTACTTGACTTGCTGGCAATTTAAACAATGAGCCACGTATGCAACTATATCCTTCTTCATTCTCCTCCACCAATAATGTTGCCGCAAATCTTGATACATTTTGGCGACACCCGGATGAATAGAATACCGAGAAATGTGGGCCTCTCAAGAATTAATTCACGAAGCCCATCCACATTAGGCTCACAGATACGACCAATCATCCGCAGAACTCCATCTTCCCCCATAATAACCTACTTGGCACCACCATGTCCTTAAGGACAAACAAATGAGGATCACCATATTGTCGCTCTCTGATACGCTCATATAAAGAAGACCGAGTGACTGTGCAAGCTAGAACCCGACCGGGATCTGAAACATCTAACCTCACGAACTGATTAGCCAAAGTCTGAACACCTGCGGCTAACGACCTCTCACCAACCAGAATATACGCAAGGCTACCCATACTCACATCCTTTCTACTCAAAGCATCGGCCACCATATTGGCCTTTCCGGGGTGATACAAAATGGTGATACCATAGTCTTTCAACATCTCCAACCATCTTCTCTGCCTCAAATTGAGATCTTTTTGTTTGAACAGATACTGTAGGCTACGATGATCAGTAAATACCTCACATGAGACACCGTAAAGGTAATGCCTCCAAATCTTCAGCGCATGAACAATGGCTGCCAATTCTAGGTCATTAACAGGATAATTTTTCTCATGAACTTTTAACTTCTGCGATGCATATGCAATCACTCTGCCATCTTGCATCAATACTACACCAAGCCCAATGCGAGATGCATCACAATATACCGTATAAGATCCTAAACCTGTGGGTAATACCAATACTGGCGTCGTAGTCAAAGCAGTTTTGAGCTTCTGAAAGCTCAACTCACACTCGTCTGACCATCTGAATAGGGCACCCTTCTGGGTCAATTTGGTTAGTGGGGATGCTATGGATGAAAACCCTTCCACAAACCAGTGATAATAACCTGCCAAACCCAAGAAACTCCAGATCTCTGAAGCTTAAGTAGGTCTAGGCCAGTTCTAAACTGCCTCAATCCTCTTAGGATCCACTTTTATGCCTTCTGCCGATACAACATGTCCCAAAAAGGCAACTAGGTCTAACCAGAATTCACATTTCAAAAATTGGCATATAACTGATTATTCTTCAAAGTCTGAAGTACAATCCGAAGATGATGTTCATGCTCATCTCAACTGCTGGAGTAAATCAAGATATCATCCATGGATACCATCACAAACGAATCCAAATAGGGTTTGAATACCCGGATCATCAAATCCATAAATGCTACTGGAGTATTTGTCAGCCTAAATGACATCACTAGGAATTCATAATGTCCATACCGAGTCCAAAAAGTTGTCTTAAGGATATCAGATGCCCTAATCTTCAACTGATGGTAACCAGACCTCAAATTGATCTTTGAAAACACCTTGGCACCCTGAAGCTGATCGAATAAGTCATCAATTCTTGGCAACGAATACTTGTTCTTGATAGTGACCTTGTTCAACTATCGATAACCTATACACATTCTCATCGACCCATCTTTCTTCTTCACGAATAACACGGGCGCACCCAGGGCGAGACACTAGGTTTAATGAATCCCTTGTCAAGCAATTCTTGTAATTGTTCTTTTAAATCCTTCAGCTCTGGCGGGGCCATACGGTATGGTGGAATAGAAATGGGTTGGGTGTCCGGAGCCAAATCAATACAGAAGTCAATATCTCTGTCGGGTGCCATCCCCGACAAATCTGCAGGAAATACATTTGGAAACTCATCAGACAACTGGGACTGAATCCATAGAAGGAACATCTGCACTAAGATCGTAAATATAAGCCAAATAAGCTAGACACCCCTTCTCGACCATACACCGAGCTTTCACGTAAGAGATAACCCTGCTGGTGGAATGGCTAAGAGTCCTTTTCCACTATATTCGAGGTAACCCCGGCATGGCTAGGGTCACCATTTTGGCGTGACAATCCAATATAGCATGATAGGGTGACAACCAATCCATACCCAAGATTACATCAAAATCTACCATATCAAGAAGTAGAAGATTCGCGGTGGTCTCAAGACTCCCAATAGTAACCACACACGAATGATAGACATGATCTAAAGTGATAGAATCTCCCACCGGTGTGGACACGTGCACAGAAGCACTCAAAAAATCATGAGGCACAACCAAATATGAAGCAAAGTAAGAGTACGCATAAGAATAAGTAGATCCTGGGTCAAATAGAACTGAAGCATCTTTATGGCAAACTGGAATAATACCTGTGATCACGGCATCAGATGACTCGGCCTCATGCCTAGTTGGAAAAGCATAAAATTGGGGTTGGGCCCCACCACTCGGAGCTACATCTTTGGGGCGGCCTCTAACTGGCTAGCCTCAACCTTTAACGACCTGACCTCCATCTCTAGCCGTCTAACCTCTGCCCTTAGCTGGCTGGGCGGGCGGTAGAGTAACCGGTGCTGATATGATGGCACGAGAATCCTACTAGGATCTGTTGCTCGACAACCTAGAGCAATATCTCCTGATGTGACTAATGTTCCCACACTCATAACACCCTTCCTGCTGCTGTGGTCGCTGAAGCTGACCCGAACGGGCCGAATAACCGCTATAGTAACTCTAGAGCGGTGGTGCACTCATAGGAGCTGAATGTGCACTAAATGCTGGCTACCCAGAGTAAGGCATAATAAGACCATGACTCCCTGAAGCATCGTGAGATGCCTAAAGTGCTGAATAAAATGGCATGGGAGGATGGCCCCTACCATAAGTACCCCTACCTCCAAACGAGGCACCTCTGAAATTACCGAAATGACGGGGCCTCTTATATAACACTGGCTCTCTCTCTTGAGCACGAACTAACTCGATTCGCCTAGTAATATTCACAGTTGTCTGGAAGGAAATATCGCTCCCTGTCTCCTTCGCCATATGAAGCCTGATAGTATAAGTGAGTCCATCAATGAATCTCCTCGCTCTCTCCTTTTTAGTAGGAAGCAAGACTATGGCATGACGTGCTAAGTCCATAAACCGAGTCTCAGATTGGGTAACAGTCATACTACCCTACTGGAGACACTCAAATTGCATACGGTATTTCTCCCTCAGTGTAATAGGAATAAACTTCTCCAGAAATAGCTGCGAGAACTGATCATAGGTAAGTGTAGGTGAATTCGCAGGTCTAGCAAGTATATAATCTCTCCACCACCTCTTGGCGGAACCAGTCATATGAAACACAGGAAAACCGACCTTGTTGCTTTCAACTATTCCCATGTTCCGCAGCACCTCATGGCAGCGGTCAAGATAATCTTGTAGGTCCTCAGAATGTGTACCACAGAAGTGAACTGGAAAGAGCTTAATAAACTTGTCCAATCTCAATAAGGCCCGAGAAGACATGGTAGACCTATCACCGGCATGTGTTGTAATAACTGGTTTAACTACCCCAACTGGCAGAACTGTTGGAGCCTGATTCTAGGGAGCCATATGCTCCGGAGAGGGAGTAGTGGGAGTCTGTGCTCCTCCCCCAACTTGTGAGATGGTTGGTGCCACTAGAAATGCACCATTCTGGGCCATACCCTCCATAAGGCTCACCAAACGGACTAGAGCGTCCTGAAGTACTGGAGTAGCTATGAATCCTTTCGGGACCTGAATTGTTCCAACATGTATATTATGAGCTAGAACCTTCGCTTCCAAATCCATCTGAGGTTCTACAACAGGTGTGCTGCTCGAGCTCTAGACTGAGCTTTACCTCGGCCTCTACCCCTGGTCATAACTGCCACCGGGGGGTCTGCCATGTCCGTCGGTATATGTATTACGTGTTCTCTCCATATGCGAGAGAATAAGAATAGAATGGTTCAATCATCGATTACACATGAAATTCACGTAACATATAATTCAAGGGTTCTATTCCCTCAAGTCAAAGTTAACCACGACACTTACCTTGCTTCGCAATTCAAGTGATCACTCGACCACAACTTTTCCTTTCGAATTATTCTCCAAACCAACCAAACCTAGTAAATTATTTACCAACAATTAAATTTGATCTTTAAAAATTATTCACAATTCAAAAGAGACTTAATTTAAGTCATTTTTAGAAAAGTCAACCAAAAGTCAATGTGGGCCCGCCTCTCGAAACCCAATAGAATTTTTGCGAAACCAGAACACCCATTCCGATACGAGTCCAACCATACTAGTTTCACTCAAATCCAACTCCGAATCAACATTCAAACCCCAAAAATTCATTTTACGAAATTTCTATAATTTTTCCCAAATTTTCATCTCAAAATACTAATTAAATTTTCAACCATACTAATTTTCCCGATGAATTTCTTGAAAATCCACGAAAAATCGCCACAAACCGAGCTCCTAAAGTCCAAAAATAAAAAATGAGATGAAACCTTCGTTTATATGGTACCAATCTGTTCTCTCAATGTGATGACCACACATTCTTTTGTGCGGTCCGCACATTCCAAGTTACGCGGTCACAATCCAATTTGTGCGATCGCACTTTGGTAGTGACTACAATACTAGGCTTCAGTAAATTGGCCATAACTTTCGGTACAAATGTCCAAATGATGAATGGTTTACCTTTCTGAAAACTAGACTCAAAGAGATACAACTTTTATTTTTGGATCATCTCCAAATTCCTTGTAGATTAAAAGATATAAGTTTCCGTATTTAGACTAGCAAACTTGCAAATTTCCCTTTTTGCGGCCGCAAGAGGATTTCTGCGGTCCGCACATTTCCTCTGAGGTCCGCAATTTTCCCCTAAAGTCCGCACATGAGGCTTTGCCTCAGCACTCCAAAATATTTCCCCGCACTCCAATTATTCCCAGAACATCATCAAAGTGCCAAAATGCCCAAACTCGTTCAAAACTCACCCCGAAATATACCCTAGGCCCCCGGGGCCTCAACCAAATATACCAACAAGTCCTAAAACATCATACGAACTTAGTCGAAACCTCAAATCACATCAAACAACGCTAAAAACACGAATCATACCCCAATTCAAGCCTAATGAAACTAACAAATTTCCAACTTCTACATTCAATGCCGAAACTTATCAAATCAAGTCAGATTAACCTCAAAATTTGCACACAAGTCATAAATGACGATACAGACCTATTCCAATTTTTTAAAATCGAATTCCGACCCCGATATCAATAAAAATCAATTTGTAGTCAAACTTTGAAAAATCTTTAAGCTATTAAGCTTGTAGTTTTCGTCAAATGGCGATAATTCAAGTTAAGGACTTCCGAATTTGATTCCGGGCATACGCGCAAATTCCAAATCATGATACGGGTCCACCAGGACCGTAAAAATACCGATCCGGTTCCGTTGGCTCAAAATATTGACCAAAGTCAACTTACGTTAGTTTTAAAGCATTAATCCACATTTTTATCCAAAAAAAAATTTCACATAAAAGTTTTCCAGAAAAATATACGGATTGCGCACGCAAGTCAGGAAATACTTAAATGATGCTATTCGAGGTCTCGGAGCACAAAATTGAAGGTTAAATTTAAAGCTGACCTATCGGGTCATCACAGAATTAAGGCTGAAATGGTTCGGGCACGTTAAGAGGACAAGCATTGATGCTCCTATTAAGAGGTGTGAGAGGTTGGTCATGGCGGGTTTGAGACGAGGTAGAGATAGGCCAAAGAAGTACTGAGAGGTGATTTGCTGGACATGGTGCTGCTTCAGCTTATTGAGTACAATGATATTTGATAGGAGGACGTGGAGTCGAGAATTAGAGTAAAACAATCTCTCTACCATCACTAAGTAGGAATAAGATTTGCGTACACACTACCCTCCCTAAACTCCACGTGGGAATTAAACTGAGTTGTTGTTGTTGTAACTTCTGTAATTAAAAATAGTTACTGTCCTAGAATTTCAAGGAGCTTCATTGTAAATTTGAAACTCCAAGACATTGGTTATTTTTTTAAAAAACATGACCAAAAAGTGGCAAGTGAACCCTATTTCTACAACACGTTTTAGTCAAACATTTCTATTCTCTTTTTAGGTGGAATCTAAGAAATGAGATATTGCATGGAATCTTCCCTATGAGTTTGTATTCTTATACTATGTTTAATGTTAGATAGGTAGGCCATCAATTCATGTGACAATAACACAATTTGTTGAGAGGGAAATTCATTAATAGGCTTCTCGTTGTGGTTGTCTACATCCATGCCCTGGTTAACACAAGAAGTTCGAGCTTAACACAAGATCAAAGTAAAACAAGCTGTCAGCTCCTTGTCTTTATGTTTGCAGTGAAAATAGCTTAGAGCAAATGTAACTTATAAATACGCACACATGATCCAATATTGCTAATATCTTCATCAATTGTTGACATCTACGATCTAACACATCATAGACCTATAATTATTTGAGATGCATATCCTATAATAGGATTTGGAAATTGCACTTTCCGCATTGACTATCTCTCAAAGGAAAAATACAAGTGCAACGTTTCAAATGGTGGCAGTTAATTGATGGAAAAGAACTGATTTTTAACACCAACCAAATAAACGCATTTAAACCCCAAAAAGAAAAGCAATGTGTTGAGCAAGTGACCGCATAGGCCATATGTCTGCAGGCTGTGTTTTCTGCATCTAACCAATTATTAGCTTCAGAACATCAAGAAATCTCAAAGTGAAAAAACACAAATAATGTTCCAAAAAATCTCTTTTATGCTTGAGCTTCCATAGGAATGATGGCGCAGAAGCCACCATTTATTCCTTCTTGCCAATGCCATGGGACATATTGTAGATCCCCCTGCCCTGAAACGTCATCCGAGAACTAATTACAGTTGATGCTTATAAACAAAGAAAAGACTCAACCATTTAATCTGACAGAAACTCACGATCATGAAGGTTAATGTGGCTGCCAAAGCAAGTGGAATCGCAACTGAGGTAATCTTGTCTACGGGGCCTTTCAAGTGTGTATACTTATGAACACTCTGGAAATACTTTTGCTTCTCAACAAGCTTTTCGCGGGGATAGAAGGGTGTTTCTGACATCCTGCGTCATTCAGTAACTTTAAATGTAAAAGCGCGTGACAAATAAAATACCATGGGTCTTTAATTAGGGCGGCTAATAAACATAGAAGAAGTTTTTCAGCATGCATCTTTTCTCTTTGTAACAGGCACAACCTGTCACTTCCTATTCTTATTTTACCATTCAAAGACAATTGTTTGATCTTTCATCACGTTTATGGCACACAAAGAGGGAAGTGAAAAAGCGAGGTTTTCCTCTAACTCAAGAAAGATGTCAATCAGACAAATAGTTGCGAAAGAAGGTCAAGATTCAAGACTATGACAAATCAATCAGAAAGTAGAAAATGAACCACATTCCAATTGTTTTGAAGTACTAGTAAAAGACCTTTCAATTTAAATGTGCTAATAGAGATATCAACCAAATAAATTTCAACAGTACAACTGAGAAGCAATGATAGTCAGACCCTTCTTTTTTCCCTTTTTTCTTTTATGGGTAAAAGATCTTGTATTAAGAAACATTACAAAAGAGATGATTGCCTTGTACAGGACGTAAGATAAAGAGACCATCCAAAAGGCAGAAGAGAAAAAAAAAAACATACACAGAAGAGAGGATACCCATGAGTTCACACAAAGATACACTGACTTGAGTGCAATATGCACATATATTTAGGCCCTATATATTTCCACAACTATGAGCTCAAGATTTTTCCATCCTTTCATCATATAGGTTTATGCATCCACAGAGAAAGAAAGATATAATAGCAAAAATGCATACATCCTGCATTTTGAAACATGTCTCAAGAATATCCATATATTTAGGCCCTATATATTTCCACAACTATGAGCTCAAGATTTTTCCATCCTTTCATCATATAGGTTTATGCATCCACAGAGAAAGAAAGATATAATAGCAAAAATGCATACATCCTGCATTTTGAAACATGTCTCAAGAATATCCAGTATACCAACATTATTTACGAAGCTTGCTGATCACATTCAGTCCTACAATTAGTTTAAGCCTAATAAATATCTGATAGGAATAGAGTGGTCGGAAAGAAGTCTGACGGGCACAGGAACTACAAGCATTATGAACGCACTACCTGCCAAACTATTATCTCTAGTTGCAAGTCTCACACTACTGTCAGATTTATATTAATTCAACAGAGAAGTTCAACTCATAACCATTTAAAGGAAAAAAAGTTCTTGACTAAATAACACACAAGGCTTGTCTTTGGAATCTATAATCACAACTAACTTACACCTTCTCAAGCAATGGACTCCAATTGACTCAGTCATTAATATGAAAAGTATTGCAGCAATTGACATCCCCCAACAACATATATTGATTGCATGGCATACTTGAACCAGAAAAAAAAAATCCAAAGGTCAGTGGGAGCTGCCATCGACAGCCAAGCATATATCATAATCATACTTAACAGATGCGAAGTTCGAGGTCTATGTCCAAAATCTCTACTCCGTGATCGGATTAGCTCCACTAACATGTGTTTTTTTTCCCCTTTTTTTTTTTTGGGGGGGGGGGGGGGGGGGGATACTGCAAATTGTTGAATCGTGTGACTGTCTCATCTAAAAGCTTAACTAATTAGAGAGAGCACACTTTAATTGCTTAATTATATTAAGTCTTCAACATGTCCCCTAAGGTATGAACTAATTCTTTCTCACGGGCCAAACACGTGGAAATATTTTTCGTTTTCATTGATAGCGGTGAGATTTGAACTCAAGATCTCTTGTTTCGCTGATACCATGTTGAGTTGTGTGATATTTTATCTAGTAGCTCAAGCTATTAAAGCAAGCAAAAAAATTTAATTCCTTAATTATATTATATCTTCAACACAAATCACTTGACTAATAGAAAAAGACATGTTCCATTGGTTTGAGCAGCTTAGCTAGCCAATGTGACATTCCAAGGTCATGGATTCCCTGACAAACTTAACCGGGGAACCTTTTTTTTTCCATCCTCATTTTATTTGGATAAGCATTTCTTTTATCCTCATTGTTAACACAGAACTCATCTGCCCTTCCAGGGTAGGGGCCCTTCCAGGGTAGGGGTAAGGCTGCGTACATCCCACCCTCCCCAGACCCCACTTGGGGGATTACACTGGCTCCCCAGACCCCACTTGTGGGATTACACTGGCTCCCCAAACCCCACTTGTGGGATTACACTGGGTGGTTGTTGTTGTTGTTGTTAACACAGAACTCAAGACAGTCCTGCGGCATGCCAGTAATACCCACCAATTACAAAATCAACTAAAAACCCAATCTAAAAGTAGCAAACTCTGTTAACACAAAACCCAAATAACACAAAAAACACTAGCTCATTTCTTCCTGTCTGCCTAAGTCTTGATGGACAGAGTTATCTGGTACTTGTGGGAGATAGTAAGTATGGGTGGAATAGTCGAGGTGACAAAAAAAATAAAATCAAATTATCCGGACACCACCCTTATCAAATAAATAAATAAATTAAAGTAGAAAACTACAGGATTCACCAATCAAATAAAAATCAATGTAGAAAACTACAGGATCCACCAATCAAATCAAATTCAAATAGATCAAAATCATACACATCCATCAACCAAAACAGCTAAAAAGACAAATCAATTCAAATAGATCAAATCATGCACACCCATAAATCAAAACAGCTACACACAGACAAAAAGAATAAAACAAGATCTAATCAGTTAACCACCAATTCAAATATCAGAAAAATAATAAAGTTTAAATCAAAGAACAATAAAGGATCAAATGTATATCAGAAGAATAATCTAGTAAAATAGGTGAAAGGAGATTCAGAAACCCTAGGATATAACGACTTGAACTTACTTGGGAAGCGAGAGCGAAAACGATGAAAAGCAACGAGCAGAGAAGAGAGAAGGCGTACTTTGAAAAAATACCCAATGGGGGATCAATTTGTTGAGTTGAGGGGCTATGGAGTTTACGGTGAAAATGTTAGGGTACGCTGCGGTTACTTCCTTCCTATTTTACTGCCACTCATTTCTACTTTGTTTGACAATACTCTCTTAGTTTTGTTTTACTAGAATAAAAACGATAAAAAAATATTCACACACTACACGTTATCAACTTTAGTGATTTGATTAAGTGAGAAAATATATAAATTAATCATGATTAAGTAAAACAAGTTTATATACAAACACATGTTATGCTCTTATTGTTTGGTATAAACACACCAAGTGGGCAATTTTTTACGGATAAAAAATAAGTTGGATCATTACATGTATTTTAAAATGTCATAAATGGCCTCAATTACTATAAATTACAAGTTTTTCCTTTACTTTTTTCTTTTGATTGTTAAAATATAAGGCGAGGCGTAAGTTTTGATGCGTGGGTAAAGCCGCATGAATATCTATAATTTTAAATATTTTGTAAATTAATAAAAATAAATATATAAATAATAAAAAATAAAACTTATTAAAATTATATAAAGTTCAATAAATTAAAAAATTAGTAGGATAATGTATATATCCATATAACATGCTAACATGTATCCGAACATTGCAAAAGATTTTTTTCTCTTACTTGCAAAATAAAGATGTAAAAATATATTGCACCTATAACATAGTCACTAAGAGTGATAAAAATAATACTCCAGTTCCTAATAATTCTAAAAAATGATAATAATATAAGTTTCGTTTGAAAATCTAAAATTAGAGAACAAATCACTAATACTCACTATAATACAAGTTTTTTTTTTTTTTTAGAATAATATTAAACTAGAGAGATACCAAAAGAAATTCTAATACCAAAAATTAACTTGACAAGAAAATAAAACATAAGTTGCAATTGTAAGCGTGGAAGTAGAGCAAGCGTTGGCGGATAGATCTCTTATTTTGTAGTTTGTACTTCCTAAACGAAAGGTCAAAGAGTATTTGTTACTCGATAAACAACAAAGAAAAAGAATTATGAAATTACGATAAATAATTAGAAAAGGCTTTTGACTTTTGATATTTTTTAATTTGAAAATTTACTAGTATGAGTTAATTTTTGAGTACTTAAGTATTAAAAAGGATTTATTTTTTGCTCAAACCCAAAACATGGGTAACTTTCCGCGATACTTATGCCATACCAATACGCCTCGATGCATTTTAAAAATGCCTGGTCTCCATGCTCGCCCGGAAATTGCCTTTTGACGCACTACTCAAAACCTCATTTTTCATCATTGAATTTTTTTTAATATAACTTTAGATTCTAAATATACTTTGATCCATTTTATTGTTGCTAGTATTTAAATTTTACCTTAACTAGTCAATATTGTGTGCATCATTGCATCTATTTTCATGTCATTCTTACATATACAAAGGTCTAATTATCTTTTATCTATTTCGTATTAATTGTTTAATAACAAAAAAAGTTATAATTTCGAATATTAGTGTAATTTATAAGAGATATGATAATTCAAGAATTTTAAAAAACACATAAAAAAATGTTAGCTCAACATTCTTTAGACTCAACATAATAAAAACGAAAGCTTGGGGAAATGAAAATAGAAAATAAAATATTGAAGAGAGAAGTGGGTAATGCAAAGACTTTTGAGTTACCGTCTACGTCTATATCTATATCATCATCATCATCATACTATATTATAAGTACGAATACTTTTAGCTGAAGTTATTTAACTGAAATAACCTTCAAAAACTAGATGACTTTTATACCCTTTAAGCAAATACTATACCAATAATATTTTTGGACAAATCTACATACATCTCTTTTCATTACTATCGTTGTTATTGCACTCATTTAAGTAACATAAATTTTCACATGAAGTTTGGTTAATTTAAATCTAAAAGCAAATAAAAAGGCAATTATATATAATTATGGTATTAATCAAGGTGATGTGGCATCACTAACTGTTAAAAGCCACCGTTAATTCCTATTAAAATCTCAAAAGACACTTAAGTAATGGATGGTCGTTATGGATAAAACCATTTTTATTTTTCAACTAAGTAATAATCGTGTCTTTTAACTTGGAAGCTCAAAAGCTTCGGCAATTTGCCTTATCATTTAAATATATAAAAAAATCGAGAGGCAAGTAACTCTATGCTTTAAGTAGAGGAAAAATAAGATGGGTTGGAGCCTCAGAGAAATGGGAGTGGAAGACGTAAAAAGGGACGGTGAGAAGAAGATTAGGTTAATCAAAAAGTAAAATTATGGAATGTTTTAAATTTTTTAAAGATTTGCAAGTGTCCATGATCGTTACAATTTGACAAGATTGATTCTATAATCATCTTTTAGACAGGTTAGAAACTGGACGTTTTAATTTGTGTCTTAATATTATCCCATCTAATCTTTTCTCATCCTTAGTAGCCAGATTAAAAAAGCAAAAGAGTTCCTTTTAACTAATTATTTATCTATCATTTTACTTTTTTTAAATTTTTATTCATTTATTTAAGATGTAATCATTATTTTTGCCTTACTTTCTTTTATTTAATTTGGTGTGCAAATAATTGTTTTATCACTCTTTGTTTTCTTTTCTTCTTAGGGTGTAACAATAATTTATTTTTCATACCGTGAAGCGTGAATTAACATTTTGCATACAAGAGTTCGATCATCTAAATAGTATATATTCTCTCACTCGAATTATATGTATTTTCACGCACATTATATAACAAATTTGATTTAAATTTTATTTTCTAAGGTTTCTAGAATATTTTAGTCATTTTGAATGAGAGAATTTGACCATAATCTAAATAACATATATTCTCTCAACAAAATGATCTTTACCTTTTTATATGTACTTTCACTTATTTTATATAACTAATTTGATTTAAATTTCATCATTTCAGACTCTTAGGACATTTCAATCATTTTGAATGCGAGAATTTAATCATCTAAGTAGCATATATACTCTCACTCGAATGAGCTTTAACTTTTTATATGTACTTTCACTTATGTTATATAAGAAGAAAGTGGATAAAATCATCAATTAAACTAATACAATTAAAATAGCATAGAAAGTCACCCACACAATCTCCTCACCCTACACTTTAAAATTTTGCATTGTCCCCAATGCACGACATAAATAATAAGCGGGTAAAAGAACTCCCTGGTAGGCCAAAGACCGAAGCACTAGCAGCTAGGGGTGGGCATAATACCGGCCGAACCGAAAAAATCAGTCGAACCGTGAATTTTGGTTTTTCGATTTCGGTTTAATTGGTTATTCGGTCGGTACACGATTTTTAAATTATTAAATTTCGGTTTGTCGGTGCGGTTTACGGTTTTGGTGTTTCGGTTTTTGATTAAACCAAAAAATTAAAATCTTGGATATTAGTTGAGAAAAATAGGTTTGAACATATGGGCTCTTTTGAGAGTCCAAAACTTATTACCCATCTGAAGGTTGAATCCCAATAGTCCAATAC
Organism: Nicotiana tomentosiformis; assembly: GCF_000390325.3. Classification (NCBI taxonomy): domain Eukaryota; kingdom Viridiplantae; phylum Streptophyta; class Magnoliopsida; order Solanales; family Solanaceae; genus Nicotiana; species Nicotiana tomentosiformis. The sequence continues at coordinate 103,009,592 of NC_090822.1, read as the reverse complement.
CCATTTGAAGCCTACCCAATTTATCCAAACCTAATTACCTAAGACTTAGTCTTACTGATAAATTCCCATTTCCCAAACCTAAATCAAAAAATAGATTTAGGGTTCCTATGTGCGACTGCTGCCTTCTTCCTCAGCTCTGTGCGACTGCTGCCTTATTCCTCAGCTCGTTGCTCATCCTTCTTTCTCAGATTAGTGCGACTTCTTCTAAGTTCTGAGTTCTGAGTTCCTTTTCTCTGTTCCTTAGCTCATTCGATTTTGGTGAAAATTTTTTGTGTAACGACCCAACCGGTCGTTTTGACTGTTAGAATCTCGTTCCCCTAAATATGTCTTCTCGTATGTACTTTTACTAATTTATGACTAGCGGGGATGGTTGGTTCGGAATTTGGAAGTGATCGGGTTGAAATCGGAACAATTGGTTCCTTAGTTTGGCTTTAAAAGGGCAAGTTTGACTTCGGTCAACATTTTGAGAAGAACGACCCCAGAATCAGGATTTGAAGGTTCCAACAGGTTCGTATGATGATTTTGGACTTAGGCGTATGTCCGAATCGAGTTTTGGATAACCGGGAGCGTTTCGGCGCCTATTGTGGAAGTTGACATTTTTTGGAAGAATTTCATAAATTTGGGTTGAAGTACATTTCAATATTATCGATGTCCGTTTGGGATTTCGAGTCTGGAAATAGCTTCATATAATGATTCTGGTATTGGGAACGCGTACAGAAGTGGATTCGGAGGTCCGTAGATCATTTTGGAGTCATTTGGCGAAAGTTGGAAATTTGGGATAATTTTTGGAAGTTTGACCAGGGAGTTGACTTTTTGATAGCGGGGTCGGAATCCGATTCCGGAAGTTGGAGTAGGTCCGTAATGTCAATTATGACTTGTGTGCAAAATTTGAAGACAATTAGATGTGATTTGATAGGTTTCGGCATCGATTTTAGAAGTTAAAGTTTCAAAGTTCGTTAAGTTTGAATTGGGGTGCAATTCATGATTTCAATGTTGTTTGATGTGATATGAGGTCTCGAGCAAGTTTGTATTATGTTATGGGACTGGTTGGTATGATTGGTCGGGGTCTCGGAGACCTCGGGTGTGTTTCGGGGTGGTTTCGGATCATTTCGGGCTGGTTTGGAACTGATGTTGCTGGTGTCTGGTTTGCTTCTTCGCGAATGCGAAGGGAGTCCTGCGTTCGCGAAGAGGAATTTGAGGGGCTATTAGTTTGGCCTTTGCGAACGCGAAGCAGTGGACGTGAACGCGAAGAAAGAGCTGGGCAAGCCTTCGCGAACGCGAAGAAGAAAGGAAGAGATGGGTCCGAGGTCGTTGGCCTTCGCGAACGCGAAGTATGGAACGCGAACGCGAGGCAAGAACTGGTCAAGCTTACGCGAACGCGACGCATTGGTCGCGAACGAGAAGAAGGAAGGGAGCTGGGCCTGGAAGTGCTTAGCCTTCGCGAACGCGAAGAGGAATTTTGGGGCAGAGCCTTTTGGCCTTCGCGAACACGAGGCTTGAGTCGCGAACATGAAGAAGGGCGGACCTGGGCTGGGCAGAACGTTTTTAAATCAAGTTTTAAGTTCATTTCACCCATTTTTCACACGGCTTGGGTGATTTTTGGAGCTTTTGAAGAGGGGATTACACCATCAATCATGTGGTAAGTGATTCCTACTAGTTGTGAGTTAAATATAAGGTTTATACATAGATTTAGACATGAAAATTTGTAAAAATTTGGAGTTTTGAAAAAAAATCTAAAAATTGATATTTTTTATTTTTCACCACGAAAATGGTTATGGAATTGGGTAGAAATTATATATTTGTGTTCTTGAGATTATGAATAACATTTTCATCCGAAAATTTTCGAAATTCGGGCACGTGAGCCTGGGGTTAAATTTAGGAATTTTACCATTTTGGATAGAGTAATTTATTTAATAGATAAATTTCGAATTATTGAACGTGTATTAATTATATTATATAACTTTTGGATAGTTCGGATTTTTTGGCATTGAATTGAGAATTTAACGCGTCGTGGTGATCGGAAAGCGGACTTTGAGACAAGGTAAGTCTCTTGTCTAATCTTGTGAGGGAAAAATTACCTCATAAGTAATTAAATTAATAATTGTTGCTAATTGTGGGGGGGCTACGTACGCACGAGGTGATGAGAGTCCGTGTGTAGCTACTATTAATACTAAAGTCCGGGTAGTTTAGGACACAAAGCATAAATTACTTGTGCAAATTATATTCTTTGTTCAATTAATATATATATACATACATACATACATACATATATATATATATATATATATATATATATATATATATGTGAATTGTTAGATAAATATATATTGAAAGATCAAAATCTCATATGATTAAATTTTCTGTTTAAATTAATTAATTGTTAAAAGAAATTGTTCATCCTCCTGAATTTATCTTATAATGAATATACTCTCCTTCCGGAGGTACATAAGAAAATGTCCTCTTTTCTTGTGGAGCGGGCCAAATCCCTCAGCAGGATAGATACATCTATGGATCGTGACGCACGTCCCTCGGCAGTGTACACGACATTCTGGATCGGGTTGTATGACCTCGGCAGAAATTGTGCCTAATAATAATAATTATACGATACTTTGCTATTTTAATTGCAGCTTGTGAGTTATGTAATTGGTATGATTGGACGGGGTCCCGGGGGCCTCGGGTGTATTTCGGGACGGTTTCGGATCATTTTGAGATATTTTGGAACTGATGTTGCTGGTGTCTGATTTCCTTCTTCGCGAATGCGAAGGGAGTCTTGCGTTCGCGAAGAGGAATTTGAGGGGCTGTTGGTTTGGCCTTCGCGAATGCGAAGCAGTGGACGCGAACGCGAATGCGAAGAAGGAGCTGGGAAAGCCTTCGTGAACGCGGCTAAGGCAACGCGAACGCGAGGAAAAACGGAAGAGATGGGTCTGAGGTCGTTGGCCTTCACGAATGCGAAGTGTGGAACGCGAACGCGAGGCAAGAACTGGTCAAGCTTATGCGAACACGACGCATTGGTCCCGAACGCGAAGAAGGAAGGGAGCTGAGCCTGGAAGTGCTTAGCCTTCGCGAACATGAGGCATTAGTCGCGAACGCTAAGAGGAATTTTGGGGCAGAGCCTGTTGGCCTTCGCGAATGTGAGGCTTGGGTCGCGAACGCGAAGAAGGGCGGACTTGGGCTGGGCAGAACGTTTTTAAAGCGAGGTTTAATTTTATTTCACCCATTTTTCACACGGCTTGGGTGATTTTTGGAGCTTTTGAAGAGAGGATTTCACCATCAATCATGAGGTAAGTGATTCCTACTAGTTGAGAGTTAAATACAAGGTTTATACATGGATTTAGATATAAAAATTTGTAGAAATTTGAAGTTTTGAAGAAAAACCTAGAAGTTGGTATTTTTGATTTTTCACCACGAAAATGGTTATGGAATTGGGTAGAAATTATATATTTGAGTTCTTGAGATTATGGGTAACGTTTTCATCCGAAAATTTTCGGAATCCGGACACGTGGGCCTGAGGTGAATTTTAAAATTTTTACTATTTTGGATAGAGTAATTTATTTAATAGATAAATTTCGAATTATTGAATGTGTATTAATTATTTTATATAAGTTTTGGTTAGTTCGGATTTTTCGGCATTGAATTGAGAATTTAACGCGTCGTGGTGATCGGAAAGTGGATTTTGAGATAAGGTAAGTCTCTTGTCTAATCTTGTGAGGGAAAAATTACCCCATAAGTAATTAAATTAATGATTGTTGATACTTGTGGGGAGGGAGGGGGCATACGTATGCACGAGGTGACGAGAGTCCGTGCGTAGCTACTATTAATACTAAAGTCCGGGTAGTTTAAGACACAAAGCATGAATTACTTGTGCAAATTATATTCTTTATTTAATTAATATTATTTGATATATATATATATATATATATATATATATATATATATATATATATATATATATATATATATATTGTGAATTGTTAGGTAAATATATATTAAAAGATGAAAATCTCATATGCTTAAATTTTCTGTGTAACTTAATTAATTATTAAAAGAAATTGTTCATCCTCCCGAATTTATCTTATAATGAATATACTCTCCTTCCGGAGGTACATAAGAAAATGTCCTCCTTTTTTGTGGAGCGGACCGAATGCCTGGGCAGGATAGATGCATCTATGGATCGTACCGCACGTCCCTCGGCAGTGTGAACGACACTCTGGATCGGGCCGTACGACCTCGGCAGAAATCGTGCCTAATAATAATAATTACACGATACTTTTCTATTTTAATTGCAGCTTGTGAATTTAATTAATAGATTGAGAATTGTTGCATCTGAAGGAATTTAATTGATAAGTTTGAAATTATTAGAATTGAAAGAATTAATTATCTCTGCTTGTTAAGGAAATTATGGTTATTCCTGTAAATGAGGCTAATTGATAAATTAGAAATTTATTGGAATTGAAGGAATTTAATTATTTCTGCTGGTTAAAGAAAATCATTGTAAATTCTATAAATCATGTTGATCTAGACATTGCTATTTTATTTCATTTATTATTATTGACTCTTAGTGAGTGTCAAAGTCGGCCATCTCGTCTCTACCTCTTCGAGATTAGGTTTGATACTTACTGGATACATATTATTTTCGTACTCATGCTGCACTTGCTGCACATTTTATTGTGCAGGTACATATATGTCTAGCAGCCTTGTGGGTGCAGAGGTTGGTTAATAATTGTGGGGACATAGGTGAGTTGCATTCTGTATTACGATCCGCAGCCAACAGAGTCTCCTTCAGAGTTATTATATTTTTCTGTCTAATTTGTATTCTGGACAGATGTTGTATTTTATTTTTAATTCCCTAGTAAATGCTTATGCACTTGTGACACCGGTTTTGGGAATGGTTATGAATTGTTTAGAAATTTAGTTGCTAAAAATATTTATCATTTACTCTATGAGTTCTATCTTTATTATTTCATTGAAGAAATTTTGATTTCAAAAATACTAAAAGAGGATTTAATTAACTATATAGTATTGGCTTGCCTGACAGTGGTGTCCGGCGCCATCATGACCTTAATTGGATTTTGGGTCGTGACATCTTGTGTTGATTATTTCGCTAAGTTAAAGTCAGCATGCAACTTTCTTCTATTGATCTCTTTCTATGCTACGTTATTTTGTTAAATAGGAACATGGACTTGACTTTCTGTAATTCTCCGCTAAGTTATTTTGACGTTTCATTAATCTTTGAGCAATTTTCGGTAGCTGTTGTGTTCTGTTTGGACGTGAAATCCCGCTAGTGGATTAATTGTTATTTTGTTCATGTTGCCACTAGAAACAATAGTAGTGGGCTACTCTAAGAGGAATTGAATCCGATAATTAACAACAGAACTCTGTTCCAGTACAACTAGATTGGTGTTTGTTTATTCCAGGATTCTCTAGATTAGCGTAGCTGAAAGCACTCAATCCGTATTAATGCATCCAAACCATATAAGCCAGACTTGATTTAGAACAAAGTTTCTCGCATTATATGACCACTGGAAGTTTATGACCACTGGAAGTAAATCCAAGATATAAAAATCTTGAACTGTTAATAACCGAAAAAATAAACTGGAAATAACCGAACCGAACTTTGAAAAAACCGCACTGAACCGTAAATACTTTGGTTTGATTTGGTTATTAATATTACAAAATCGAAAACCGATAAACCGAACTTTACTTTCATAATAACCGACCGAACCGACTGACGCCCACCCCTACTAGCAGCTCATGGGGTACTCAGACTTTTTCCCGGATTTTTTTTTTTGTGCAAGCACCCCACACTTAGTTCCAACCATCTGGCTTGCGGTTGCATCATTTCAATGGCTTTACTTCCTATGCTCCTAAAAAATAAAAAAAATGACACTACAAAAATCATAATAAAAAAAATAACTTAAAAAACTAAAAATAAAAGAAATCAGTAAAGTTGGGTTACCTCTCAGCAAACGTCTGATTTAACGTCGTGGCACGACGTGAATCACTTTCTGCCTCCACTTTGAACTTATGAATTGGATCCCAAGTTTTGATTATGCTCTATGATCATCCTCTTGGGGTGTAAAGACTTGAAAGCCAAAAATTAAATAATTTCTTATGCACTTTTTGGCTTTAAGCTGAGGAGTATCACCTTGCCTAGGCGACCTCAAAAATTTCAAAATATATGGCTCATCTACCTCTTCCCTTGTCTCCTTTCTACGCTCGTAAGGATCCATTCTCATTTCACCATCCGAACATAATGTAGAGAAGTGTTTGAATGAGGTCCAACACGCTCAAATACATGAGTTTCAAGATTTTCAACCTCCTCAACACCAATCATACTAGAGTCATATAAATTTATATCTTCAATGTCCTTGGCTGACTCTAGTATTACTTCTTCAATATCGGCATCCTCAAATTCTAGTTGGATAGATTGTTGGTGTTCTGCTCTGAACTCCTCAATTATCACCTCAATTTCAGTATCTAATTCATGATCTTCTTGGCTACTATCCCTAATATCGGCTTGTTGAGCATTAAATGCTTCAACCAATTGACTCACTTGTGCCTCCAAGTTGCAAATAGTAGCATCTTGCCTTTATATGTGCAATTGTTTCTCATTATTTTGTTCCATAAGCCATCTTAGCATATCCTTGATATCTTTCAGATCATCATCCCTAAGTTCTTTATTCCTATTAACTTCGCAAGAAAAAGTAGAACCATCATAGTAAGGGGTTGAGGGAGGATATGAAATATAAGCACAATTATGAAAATGACCATCTTGACCACCACACATATCACACACATTCTACACATAAGATTGAGTTGAGGCACATAACTCGCTCTCAAGAATATTTTGATAGTTTTGCGATGGGTGGTTTCCTCCACAATATGCATAAGGCAGACCAAAAGTAGAATTACCAACATCAAAACTCTCATAATTACAAGATGCCATGTATCTCAAATCAAAAATAAAAAATAGTAATAATAAAAGTTCAAACTTAACACCAAGCAATATTTACAGCTACAACTACACCGTTAGTTCCTGTCACGACCCCAAATCCACTAGTCGTGATGACACCTAACCCAACCCGCTAGGTAAGCCAACTCATAACCATCTAATTTCAATAATATTAATAAGACATTTAAACAAAAGGAATTATCTGAATCTTATACATTTCCCAGGAACTGGTAGTACAAATCATGAGCTTCTAAGAATTGAGTTTACAAAGCGAAAATGAAATAAATACATAGTCTGTTTGAATAGTACATAAACAGAGCTTTACAGATCAAAAGCTACCACGAACAAGAGGTAGCTACAGCCGAGACGCAGGTACATCTTCAATCCAGCTCCCATCGATCACAGAAACATCAACAGTCAACATCTGCACGTAAGGTGCAGAAGTGTAGTATGAGTACAACCGACCCCATGTACTCAATAAGTAATAAACCTAACCTTAGGTTGAAAGTAGTGACGAGCTTATACCAAGGTCGGGTCCCAACTTCACTAACCAACAATAGTTCATAACAACATAAAATAAGTAATACGAGAAGTAACTCAACAATCAAATGCTCAATAAAAACATGATTTCTGAAAAATAGTCCTACCTTTCAAGTACTTCAATGAAAACCCAAATCGTTTATCGGAGTTACCAAAAGTATGAATAAGTTTGAAAATAATAATTTTCCCAAAATCCTTTCCATAATAAATAAGCTTTTTCATTTTCTTTCCAGATAACCAGTGTAAAACAAATGCATCACTATGCCCATCTGTCAATATGTGTGAGAAATCATGAATGATGTGATACCGTACAACATGAGGAAAATACATTTCTATGCTTGCATGTCATGTGTGATTGTCAATGCAATGTATCTCAGAGATGAACTCATGTACTCACACTCTCAGAGTACTCAATTTCACTGTCTCACATTCTATCTCACTATGCTCAAGGCTTAGCACACTCAATCACTCAACGCTGTACAATACCTGCTGCGGCGTGTAACCCGATCCATATTTGACCCTAAGGCTCATTGCGGCGTGCAACCCGATCCACATATATATAGTCGACTGCGCTCACTGGGGTTGTGCAGATTCCGGAGGGGCTCCTTCAGCCCAAGCGCTATATTACTGCAGCGTGCAGCCCGATCCAATATTATTGCGGCGTGCAATCCGATTCAATAATATATATATATATATATATATATATATATATATATATATATATATATATATATATATATATATATATATATATATATAGCCCGAAGGCTCGTTGCGGCGTGCAACCCGATCCATATAAAATATAATCAATATAATATACTGCGACATGCAGCCCGATCCTAAAATGTCACTCTCACTCAGGCCCTCGGCCTCACTCAGTCATCAATCTCTTCAGTCTCACTTACGGGCTCACAATGTCATAAAACTAGCCCGACAACAATGATATGATGTATCAATGAATAATATCCGAGACTGAGATATGGTATGAATGCATGAATATGACTGAGTACGAAATATCAATGCAATCAGTGAGATGACAGTAAGAAACGACCACTATGGGTCCAAACAATATCGGCATAAAGCCTAAACATGATATCTAGCATGATTGACAACTCAATTACTTTATCACCTGGTGAAAATATGGATATCAACAAAATAGGGCCACTATTTAGTGCCATGGAAATAACAGAGTCCCAATTCACATGGTGCACGCAGACACGCCCGTCACCTCAACACAAATCACATAACACGTATTTTAGGGTTTCATACCCTCAGCACTAAGATTAGGAGAGTTACTTATCTCGAACAAGTCAATACCAATGCCGAGCAAGCCAAGCGATGCTCCAAAGATACCATCCCACGCGTTCCGACCTCCGAACGGCTCGAAACTAACTAAAAATAACTCAAATGCATCAAACAATGCTAAAGGAACCAATCCCGATCGAAAAGATCAAATCTTGAATCAAAAGCCCAAAATCGGCCAAAATCCCAACCCGGGCCCGCACCTCAGAACCCGACAAAATTTACAAAATCCAACAACTCATTCAATTATGAGTCCAACCATACTAGTTTCACTCAAATCCGACCCCGATTCGATGCTCAAAACACAAAAATTCATATTATGAAACTTTAGACCAAAACCCCCAATTTTCTCTATAAAATTCACAATCCAATTACCAAAAACGAAGGTAGATTCGTGATATAAGATCAAAAATGAGTAGAGAACACTTACCCCAGTCCACAAGATGAAAATTGCTCTAAGAATCGCCTCAATCCGAGCTCGGAAATGTTAAAATGAAGCCAAAATCGCGAACCCTTGTATTTATCATTCTGCCCAGCACTTTCGCATCTGCGGCATATTAGCCGCTTCTGCGGCGTCGCATTTGCGACCAAAAACACACTTCTGCGGAGAAGCACTGGAGGTCTGCCTTCGCACATGCGGTAGCCACTTGTCGCTTCTGTGCTTCTAACCGCTTCTGCGCTCAACTCACCGCATCTGTGTCTTCGCAGATGCGAAGCAATCTCCGCTTCTGCGGAACCCTGCTCCTGGCAATATTTCTGCTTCTGCGACCCCTTCCTCGCTTATGGGACCATCGCACCTACGCAAACCAGCCGCATGTGCGGTCACACCAGAAACAACAATAGCAACATTGAAGAAAATGATCTGAAATCAATCCGAAACACGCCCGAGCCCCTCGGGACCCCGCCTGAATATACCAACAAGTCCAATAACATAACGCATACGTACTCGAGGCCTCAAATCACGCATAACCATATCGAAATGACGAATCACACCTCAACTCGAAATCTATGAACTTTGAAACTTCAACTTTCACAACCGATGCCGAAACCTTTCGAATTTCGTCCGATTGACCTCAAATTTTGTACACACGTCACATTTCACATTACGGACCTATTTCAATTTCCAGAATCGGATTCCGACCCCGATATCAAAAAGTCAACCCCCGGTCAAACTTTCCAAAAATTTAACTTTCGCCATTTCAAGCCAAATTCCACTACGGACCTCCGAATCACAATCCGGACGCCCTCCGAAGTCCAAAATCACCCAACGGAGCTAACAGAATCATCAAAACTCCGTTCCGGGTTCAAATTCACAAAAAATCAAACTTGGACAACTCTCCCAATTTAAAGCTTAGACAATGAAATCCATTCTTCCAATTCGATTCTGAATAACCTAAAAATCAAAACCGACGATTCACATAAGTCATAATGCATCATACAGAGCTACCCATGCCTGTAAACTACCAAGCGAAGTGCAAATGCTCAAAACGACCGGCTGGGTCATTACATCCTCCCTCACTTAAACATACGTTCGTCCTCGAATGTGCCAGGAGTTATTTCCAAGCCACCACATCATTATTCCATCTTACCACGCACGTACCCGGGGGTGACCTCACGTCACCCTATCCCATATAGGCCTGATAACATCACATAACTGAAATTTCTTAATTCAACCTAGCCCACAAGCCTTAGAATCCAATTTCCAATATCCGGAATTTCTTATAAGATCTGAAGCCCACAACCTACACACTGTATAAGTCTAAACAAGCTGTACCAAAAGCCATAACCATAACTCAAATACTCAAAACTCAAATACCATATAGCTCAAACGCTCGAAGCAAAGATTTCTAATGACAATAGCTGCTCAAATCAACCCAATACCGGTAACAACCTCATATCAAACAAAGCCTCGTTCTAAACCTTCATACACTGCCAATGATGAAAGAAACATGCAAAACTCATAACCATTCAACAGATTGACAAGTCATGGTACTCCATCTCCTTCGACAGGAACTATAGCAAATTTCTAAGCCGACTTTAAATATTATCCTTCCAACCATGCTGTAATCAATTCCGATAGTATCCATTCTAGGTCCGACGACTTCATCTTATCAAATACCAGCTACTCTACTGACATGCCACACCAATACTATCTAAAGCTACAACCCATGCAAGCCGTGCACCAATAAGCAACAATCCAAATGTACTCAATCATGGAAAAATGGCTCAAACAAGAGAAACGTCCCGTAAGCTCGACGATTACCACCCCAACGCAATGCTAAGAGCCCATCACACACCGTAGAACCATAACACATGAATCTAGCACCAAGGATCATATTTCCACATAACTCTGCTACAATGCATGACCCTATCTAAATACTGGTCCATATGAAATACCTCAAGTCACCCTGCTCAAAATCAATAACCACGCGCAATCCGACATCAAGTACTCAAAGTGCATTACCATAACCACGGAGAAGCAGATGACACAATGCCACGCAAAACTCGAAAGAACATAACCCATACGCCATCAACCATGCAATACCCAATTACTCATCTTGCTCAAATTCCGCTATAACGCTCAAATAGAACCGCACTATGTGTGCTTATAACCAACGGATCACAACTCCTCGTAGCATAGAAGAGTAACTCACAGATCATTTCCAACCACGAATAAGTTCAACAACAATCGAATGGTACTTCTCTCATCAATAGCAGTATGGAGCCAACCAATCCAGCTTAGTGTAGAATACAGATCCTAATTGGGCCTACCAATGGACCCTTAATTCAACTCCGGCCACCCACAAATAGATAAATAACCCTCCGAAAGACCACTATGACTGAATCATAACACATACTATCATCTGGCTAGCTTCGGCCTCGACTTCACAGTCCACAACCATGAAACAGTTTGCTCCCGAGAACTCTCAGTCTCCAAATCCATAGAACACACGAATCACCATTTCTGATTCCATCTCTACCGCCCAAATGTCTAACACATCTCTCATACACGATCATCCCACAAGGAATACTTCTAAAATTCTTCCGTGCCACATAGCAAAATTTGAATATCAGCAGTCGATCAACCAGGAGAGTGCCGCAATACCAGTGAAGTATCCATAAATCAAAACACATTGCCCCTTCTGAAATGTATACTCTCATCAAGCCATACCAAATAGTAATATCACTTACCTAGTCATCTGAAATTGTCCATACTGCCTACGAAATCTCAATCACGTAAATCTCAATTATGACCTTCCCTTCCAAACAGAACTGTGATCCCGCTCACGTAAATCTCAATCCCACACAACACACCGTATATGATATGCCATCATATGAAAAAAAAACTACGAGAACTTCATAGTCCACTCCGAGTCACAAGCAACTACATACTCAATTAGCCAAGGACCTTCCATTTGATTTCATCCAGGAGAAATTCACTATACACCACATGCTCCTCATGCCAACAGAAAATATACCCCTTGAACCTTGGTAAAAACCATTGAGAACTTTTCGAAACCTATTTGCACATAACCAAGCTATCTGAACCGAATCTCTCTAACTCAACCCAGCCACGCAGGTTGCCAAGACCCAAAAGCATTAACACGAAACTCCTGTAGAGACTAGCCACGTCATAAGTACCCAAAGAACCGATCATACCTATTACTGTGCTGACCCAGCCTACTACCAAGTTGTCCTATTTCTCCAAGTCCTTTCCAAATTACCTTCAAATTGATACTTCTCCTTGCTAGAACACCACGATCCTTAACCAAAATTCACCACACAAGATATCCTAGTATAAAACCACCACGTCCTAAGGCCCATAAGCCGCTGACTTCCCTCTTAAGCACCCCAAAGCACCACAACCGAGATACCCACTCTAAAGAGACCTTATGTGAACCTAAAACTGTTTTCTTCACCTTCTTGATGCTGAAATGCATAATCCACAATGGTATAAAAATACCACAAGTCTCGACACCATCCGATGTAAATCTCAACTTTCTAGACATATACAAATCCTAAAACTTCCAAACCGCGACATATAAATCTTGAATCCATTAGAACTATTCTAGAGAGTCATTCACTCTACTTAAATCTCAATTGCACCGACCGAACGGACCGAACGACCTGTGCCCCATTAGTACACCAACACCCAATGGATTAGTCCACACTCCTAAGCAATCGAGCAAATTCCTACTCCATGTACCCTACATCCTTCGCGAATAACCACTCAATTATTTTTTGATTCACATATACCCATAGAGTGTAATGCAATTTGTATCCAGAAATTCCTTTACCCGAGTCATCCTCGATCTCGACCTCTGCAAGTCATAGCTGATTCACCAGTATACCCCGAATCGAAACCAATACAACACATAACCATGCAAATAACTCGTTGATAGCAGACTCCCCAACTTGGCTCAAAGCCATAGAACAAAACAGTCTATAATATCACGATACCCATACTCTATTACTGCTAGTATCCCATACTGAAATTCAACTAAATCCTTCGCAAGCCCATGTAACACAAACCATATAATACATCAAATCATATGCAAATCTCGCATTCACCCTTGTAATAGTCAAGCCAACTCCCACAAATGGTCCAAACTCAAATTGCAACATATATCATTCACTGGTAAAAGAAAACTCTATACAAAACATCATAAAGACCACACAACCTCAAGACACCTCGCAGGAGTTAACCCGCCTGCTCTGCCTCAAACTGACATCTCTCTATACCCTTCCATAGTCACGACTACTACGAAATCACTTATTCTTCTTGATTCTGAACTCATCGGCAAGACATGAGAATCTACTTCACTCCATAACTAAACAACATGAGAGATCCCTCAACACACCCATAACTCGAGACCATATGCCAAATCAAGACAGAAATCAACACCCCATAGTCCTTGCTACATCTCAAGTAAACTCTTCTCGTCACATTCGAACAATCTGAACACATTTCGCAGTCTCATCATACTCACCCTATAGTCATCCAATCACAAATTCCTCTAACAGGGACCCCACCAGACATATAAGTCCCATAAATACGTGTTCACACAACCAAAATCTCTGTACTCAAGCCACCATCAAAACGCGGCCTCAAGTCCTCCAGACCGGCCCATCATCAGCATGCCAAAATTATATCTCGTATCTCAACCATGGAATCACAAGCCGTCAGTGCACAACCGATACCGAGCGCTCACATGCGCATACGAATGCGTGGAAGGAATTCAAAGAGTTACGCTTTAAGCCGAATCAATGTCGCATGATAAAGAAAGAAAGATGGGAAGTATATCCTAAATGTCCAGTAGCCTCTCGAAGATAGGTATGGACGTCATCATACCGATCCGTAAGACTCTACTAGACACTTGCTCATGACTTGTAGAACCTATGAACCTAGAGCTCTGATACCACCTGTCACGACCCAAAATCCACTAGTCGTGATGGCACCTAACCCAACGCGCTAGGTAAGCCAACTAATAACCATCCAATTTCAATAATATTAATAAGATATTATAACAAAAGGAATTATCTGAATCTTATACATTTCCTAAGAATTGATAGTATAAATCATGAGCTTCTAAGAATAGAGTTTACAAAGCGAAAATAAAATAAATACATAGTCTGTTTGAATAGTACATAAACAGAGTTTTACAGATCTAAAGCTACCACGAACAAGAGGCAGCTACAGCCGGGACGCAGATACATCTTCAATCCAGCTCCCATCGAACACAGCAACCTCAGCAACCAACATCTACACGCAAGGTGCAGAAGTGTAGTATGAGTACAACCAACCCCATGTACTCAATAAGTAATAAATCTAACCTTAGGTTTAAAGTAGCTTGTACCAAGGTAGAGTCCCAACTTCATTAACAAACAATAGTTCATAACAACATAAAATAAGTAATACGAGAAGTAACTCAACAATCAAATGCTCAACAAAAACATGATTTCTGAAAATAGTTCTGCCTTTCAAGTACTTCAATGAAAAACCAAATCGTTTACCAGAGTTACCAAAAATATGAATAAGTTTGAAAATAATAATTTTCCCAAAATCCTTTCCATAATAAAGAAGATGTTTTATTTTCTTTCCAGATAACCAGTGTAAAACAAATGCATCACTATGCCCATCTGTCAACATGTGTGAGAAATCATGAATGATGTGATACCGTACAACATGAGGAAAATATATCTCTATGCCTGTATGTCATGTGTGTATGTCAATGCAATGTATCCCAGAGATGAACTCATGTACTCACTCTCTCAGAGTACTCAATCTCATTGTCTCGCATTCTATCTCACTATGCTCAAGGCTCAACACACTCAATCACTCAGCGTTGTACAATACCTGCTGCGACGTGCAGCCTGATCCATATATGACCCTAAGGCCTGTTGCGGCGTGCAAACCAATCCACATATATATAGTCGATTGAACTCACTGGGGTGTGCAGACTCCGGATGGGCTCCTTCAGCCCAAGCGCTATATTATTTCGGTATGCAACCTGATCCAATATTGTTGAGGTGTGAAACCCGATCCAATATTGTTGCGGCATGCAACTCGATCCAATATTGTTGCGGCGTGCAACCCGATCCAATAATATATATATATATATATATATATATATATATATATATATATATATATATATATATGCAACCCGATCCATATAAAATATAATCAATATAATATGATGCGGCGTGCAGCCCGATCCCAAAATATCACTTTCACTAAGGCCCTCAGCCTCACTCAGTCATCAATCTCTCCAGTCTCACTCACGGGCTCACAATGTCGTGAAACTAGCCCGACAACAATGATATGATGTATCAATGAATAATATTTGAGATTGAGATATGGTATGAATGCATGAATATGACTGAGTATGAAATATCAATGAAATCAGTGAGATGACAGTAATAAACGACCACTATGGGTCCAAACAATATCGGCATAAAGCCTAAACATGATATCTAGCATGATTGACAGCTCAATTACTTTATCACATGGTGAAAACACGGATATCAATAAAATAGGGCCACTATTCAGTGCCATGGAAACAACAGAGTCCCAATTCACATAGTGCACGTCCACACGCCCATCACATAGCATGTACGTCACCTCAACACAAATCACATAACACGTATTTTGGGGTTTCATACCCTCAACACTAAGATTAGAAGAGTTACTTACCTTGAACAAGTATATACCAATGCCGAGCAAGCCAAGCGATGCTCCAAAGATGCCATCCCGTGCGTTCTGACCTCCGAACGGCTCTAAACTAACAAAAAAAAAAATTCAAATGCATCAAACAATGCTAAAGGAACCAATCCCGATCCAAAAAGATCAAATCTTGAATCAAAAGTCCAAAATCTGACAAAATCCCAACCCGGGCCCGCACCTCGTAACCCGACAAAATTTACAAAATCCAATAACCCATTCAATTATGAGTCCAACTATACTAGTTTCACTTAAATCCGAATCCGATTTGATGTTCAAAACTCAAATATTCATATTATGAAACTTTAGGCCAAAACTCCCAATTTCCTCTATAAAATTTCACAATCCAATTACCAAAAACGAAGGTAAATTCGTGATATAAGATCAAAAATGAGTAGAGAACACTTACCCCAGTGCACAAGATTAAAATTGCTCCAAGAATCGCCTCAATCCGAGCTTGGAAATGTTAAAATGAAGCCAAAATCGCGAACCCTTGTATTTATCATTCTGCCCAGCACTTTCGCACCTGCGACATATTAGCCGCTTCTGCGGTGTCGCATTTGCGACCAAAAACACGCTTATGCTGAGAAGCGCTGGAGGTCTGCCTTTGCACCTGCGGTAAAATACCCACATCTGCGCACTCGCAGGTGCATGCCCACTTGTCGCTTCTGTGCTTCCAACCACTTCTGCACTCAACTCACCGCACCTCCACCTTCGTAGATGCGAAGCAATCTCCGCTTCTGCGGAACCCTGCTCCCAGCAATATTTCCACTCATGTGACCCCTTCCTCGCTTCTGCGACCATCGCACCTGCACAAACTAGCCGCAGGTGCGGTCACACCAAAACCAGCAATAATAACATTGAAGAAAATGATCTAAAATCAATCCGAAACACTCCTGAGCCCCTCAGGACCCCGCCCGAATATACCAAAAAGTCCAATAACATAACACGTACCTGCTCGAGGCCTCAAATCACGCATAACCACATCGAAACGACGAATCATACCTCAACTCGAAATCTATGAACTTTAAAACTTCAACTTCCACAACCGATGCCGAAACCTATCGAATTACATCCGATACCACCTGTCACGACCCAAAATCCACTAGTCGTGATGGCACCTAACCCAACCCGCTAGGTAAGCCAACTAATAACCATCCAATTACAATAATATTACTAAGATATTTGAATAAAAGGAATTATCTGAATCTTATACATTTTCTAAGAATTGATAGTACAAATCATGAGCTTCTAAGAATAGAGTTTACAAAGCAGAAATAAAATAAATACATAGTCTGTTTGAATAGTACATAAACAGAGTTTTATAGATCTAAAGCTACCACGAACAAGAGGCAGCTACAGCCGGGACGTAGGTACATCTTCAATCCAGCTCCCATCGAAAACATCAACCTCAACAACCAACATCTACACGCAAGGTGCAGAAGTGTAGTATGAGTACAACCAACCACATGTACTCAATAAGAAATCTAACCTTAGGTTTAAAGTAGCTTGTACCAAGGTAGAGTCCCAACTTCATTAACAAACAATAGTTCATAAAAACATAAAATAAGTAATACGAGAAGTAACTCAACAATCAAATGCTCAACAAAAACATGATTTCTAAAAATAGTTCTGCCTTTCAAGTACTTTAATGAAAACCCAAATCGTTTACCAGAGTTACCAAAAATATGAATAAGTTTGAAAGCAATAATTTTCCCAAAATCCTTTCCATAATAAATAAGATGTTTAATTTTCTTTCCAGATAACCAGTGTAAAACAAATGCATCACTATGCCCATCTGTCAACATGTGTGAGAAATCATGAATGATGTGATACCGTACAGCATGAGGAAAATACATCTCTATGCATGTATGTCATGTGTGTATGTCAATGCAATGTATCTCAGAGATGAACTCATGTACTCACACTCTCAGAGTACTCAATCTCATTGTCTCGCATTCTATCTCACTATGCTCAAGGATCAGCACAGTCAATCACTCAGCGTTGTACAATACCTGCTGCGACGTACAGCCTGATCCATATATGACCCTAAGGCCTGTTGCGGCGTGCAACCCAATCCACATATATATAGTCGATTGCACTCACTCGGGTGTGCAGACTCCGGATGGGCTCCTTCAGCCCAAGCGCTATATTATTTCAGCGTGCAGCCCAATCCAATATTGTTGCGGTGTGAAACCCGATCCAATATTGTTGCGGCGTGCAACTCGATCAAATATTATTGCGACGTGCAACCCGATCCAATAATTAATATATATATATATATCATTTTATATATATATATATATATATAGCCCGAAGGCTCGTTGCGGCGTGCAACCCGATCCATATAAAATATAATCAATATAATATGATGCGTCGTGTAGCCCGATCCCAAAATATCACTTTCACTAAGGCCTTCAGCCTCACTCAATTATCAATCTCTCCAGTCTCACTCACGGGCTCACAATGTCGTGAAACTAGCCCGACAACAATGATATGATGTATCAATGAATAATATCTGAGATTGAGATATGGTATGAATGCATGAATATGACTGAGTACGAAATATCAATGAAATCAGTGAGATGACATTAAGAAACGACCATTATGGGTCTAAACAATATCGGCATAAATCCTAAACATGATATCTAGCATGATTGACAGCTCAATTACTTTATCACGTGATGAAAACAAGGATATCAATAAAATAGGGCCACTATTCAGTGCCATGGAAGCAACAGAATCCCAATTCACATGGTTCACGCCCACACACCCGTCACCTAGAATGTACGTCACCTCAACACAAACCACATAACACGTATTTTAGGATTTCATACCTTCAACACTAAGATTAGAAGAGTTACTTACCTCGAACAAGTATATACAAATGCCGAACAAGCCAAGCGATGCTCCAAAGATGCCATCCCGCGTGTTCCGACCTTCGAACGGCTCTAAACTAACCAAAAACAACTCAAATGCATCAAACAATGCTAAAGGAACCAATCCCGATCGAAAAACATCAAATCTTGAATCAAAAGTCCAAAATCCGATAAAAGCCCAACCCGGGCCCGTACCTCGTAGCCCGACAAAATTTATAAAATCCATTAACCCATTCAATTACGAGTTCAACCATACTAGTTTCACTCAAATCCGACTCCGATTCGATGTTCAAAACTCAAATATTCATATTATGAAACTTTAGGCTAAAACTCCCAATTTCCTCTATAAAATTCACAATTCAATTACAAAAAACGAAAGTAGATTCGTGATATAAGATCAAAAATGAGTAGAGAACACTTACCTCAGTGCACAAGATGAAAATTTCTCCAAAAATCGCCTCAATCCGAGCTTGGAAATGTTAAAATGAAGCCAAAATCGTGAACCCTTGTATTTATCATTCTGCCCAGCACTTTCGCACCTGCGGCATATTAGCCACTTCTTCGGCGTCGCATTTTCGACCAAAAACACGCTTCTGTGGAGAAGCACTGGAGGTCTGCCTTCGCACCTGCGGTAAAATACCCACATCTGCGCACTCGCAGGTGCGTGCCCACCTGTCGCTTCTGCGCTTCCAACCACTTCTGCGCTCAACTCACTGCATCTCTACCTTCGTAGATGTGAAGCAATCCCCGCTTCTGCGGAGCCCTACTCCCAGCAATATTTCCACTCATGTGACCCCTTCCTCGCTTTTGCGACCATCGCACCTGCACAAACCAGCCGCAGGTGCGGTCACACCAAACCAGCAATAGCAACATTGAAGAAAATGATCCGAAATCAGTCCGAAACACTACTGAGCCCCTCAGGACCCTGCCTGAATATACCAAAAAGTCCAATAACATAACACGTACCTACTCGAGGCCTCAAATCATGCATAACTATATCGAAACGACGAATCGCACCTCAACTCGAAATCTATGAACTTTGAAACTTCAACTTCTACAACCGATGCCGAAACCTTTCGAATTATGTCCGATTGACCTCAAATTTTGCACACGCATCACATTTCGCATTACGGACCTATTCCAATTTCCAAAATCGGATTCCGACCCCAATATCAAAAAGTTAACCCTCGGTCAAACTTTCCCAAAATTCAACTTTCGCCATTTTAAGCCAAATTCCAATACGGACCTCCGAATCACAATCTGGACGCGCTCCTAAGTCCAATATCATCCAACGGAGCTAACAAAATCATCAAAACTCCATTCCAGGTTCAAATTCACAAAAAAATAAACTTGGTCAACTCTCCCAATTTAAAGTTTCGACAATGAAATTCATTCTTCCAATTCGATTCCGAATAACCTGAAAATCAAAACCGACGATTCACATATATCATAATGCATCATACAGAGCTACTCTTGCCCGTATACTACCGAGTGAAGTGCAGATTCTCAAAACGACAGGTTGGATTGTTACAGTTCTCCGACAACAGCGCCAAAATTTGATCGCGCCAAACTCTAGTCCTAAAAAGGATGAGCGATCACTGCAAATATAATCCGATTTAAAAGTCCAAAGTCTAATCCCACAGAGAACTAAGATTTTGCTGTAACTGTTAAGTATCACTAAGAATACAAGATCGAACAATTCCTAGTTTATAAAATATTAAGATTCTATTTTTTTACTAATTAACTGGCAAATTAAAATAGTAAATTAACAACTAAAGATACTAAGATTTTGGGGACAAGATTAAGGAAGCCTAGAGTTATGATTTTTTTAATTGTCGGAATCCTTCCCGCAACGTCTCTATATCGCCTAAGTATCCTCTACTGATCGTGAGCACTTCAGGTATCATAATTCTCTCTCGAGCAACTACTACAATTTACTAGACATATTCTCTCGAACTACGCTAGCTAGCACTAGTTCACCGCTCACTAAGATCATACCAAAGTTTCGTTATCTCTAATCCCACCTTTAAACCCTCCGTATTGATTGCTCACATACGTTAGGAGTGATGTTGTTCAACAACTACCTAAATATGTACCTTTTCTCAAGCAATATACACTAAATAGGCACAGTCAATCGATGGCCATTCAATCAACTGAAATAAGCATATAGTTAAACAAGTAGAGAAATCCAAAGGCTAGATCATATTAAACATACTTAAAAGTCATCTTCAAAGAGGTTCCATCAAACTATAGATGAGAAAGTTTAGCTACTCATAACTATACTAGCAATCATGATAATAATTGAAAGCATTAAAATACATATTAAGGAAGAACAGAAGAGAAAACTCTTGTGATTCGTTGCTTCCAAGTGTTCCGTAACCTTTTGCCTCTCCAATCATGTCTCACCCCCATAAAAACTAAGTTTTGGAGGTATTTATAAGGTAGGGTTGAGGTCTACACGTCCAAACATAATGAGGAAATGAAAGTGGCTCGGATAAGCATCATCGACGCCAGGCATTGTCAGAAGAATCAATATTACTTCGCGAGGCACCATCAAAGGCGCCAACATTTCCCTGCGAGGCGCCAATGACAATGCCCTAGACAAAGCCTTGTGCTGTCTACGACCGTGACTTTTTATTGCCTTGCACATCTTTTTTTATTGCTCCATTTTGTAGATTTGAGGTACCATTTCGTGCAACTTTTTTTTATTCCATGTTCAAGTATTCCTACACATAAAATGAACCTTATTAAGCTCAATTGTTGTACAAATTAGCATCCAAACAACAAGCAAATAGGGTAAATAATGTCACAATATATGAAATTATAACACGACATCAATAACGTATATGAAACTTATTTTGAATGTTAATAGGAGCAATTGTATATATTTGGATTTTTAAATCCAAATCTGGATTATGGAATTTTATTTTAGTGAAATCTAACGAATATTTTTTTCTTATAATAATATGCAACAATGCAGCTTATATATATATATATATTCTATGTCGAACATGATTCAAATAGTTACCAGTCTACTGAAGTAGTTCTAATAGTCACAGGGATGAAATTAATGATATAATGGTTTAGTTTAGTGGAATATATATTAAGCCATTGCTCTCAATTCTCACTAATGGACTTAATTCTAAATTCCTACTTATTTTACCCATTGAAAAGATAGAAGTATATATGTTGTCGAAGAACCTTAGAGCACTTCACATTTATCCCCCTCTTGTTCATTTTGCTCTCTAATTTCTCCATCTTTTTACTTATTGTTGTTGTTGTCAAAAGGACAACTCATTTATATTTTTTCTTGTGTATTTGTAGAATTTTTAGGCCAAGTTTATATATTTATATGATTTTTAAAAATTTAATATTAATTGATATTAAAGTATACGCGCAACGCACGTGCCCAGAACTAGTTATATTAAAAGTGAGAAACTCTTAAGTCAAAAGTTAAATTACAGAAATGCGCCTTAAAAATATAACCCTATTTAATAATAAAAGCACCAAATTTATCTGAGTGCAACCCTTCAGAATAGTTACATTACAAACTAATGTTTCCTATTTATAATTTGGTTTCCTACCGTTACTGCTCTTGGTTGATTAGCCAAGTTTTGGGTGTTATCATTATTTAATTAATTAATTAATGGTCTACGTCACTTGCATGATGGATGTGGAATATTTAATATAAGATATGAATAATAGGGATGCATTTGTAGAGAAGATCAACATTTCAACCATAAAATTATTAGGGCAAACTTCAAATTGTATCGTGAAAAAAAAATCACAAATGTAGAAGACGAAGAATAGAATGTCCTAAAGTGCTGGACGTTTTCTATGGATTGGGCAAAACATTTTAGCAGAAAAGCCGTGGAGGTTTATTTTAAATCTGTCACAACACAAGCAGCGAAAAAACAATTGACTATAGGAATTGAGAAGCAACAAAAAACAACATTTTGATCTCTTTGTCCCCAAATCAACGTGATAAAATGGTGCAGCCAAGAAAAAAATAAATTTCAAGGTGAACAAAAAAATGCCACAAAAATCAGGTTCTATTTCTTCTCTACTTATTTATCTTCCTTTACCCTTTCTGATGTTGAGAAACTTATTTTCATAAATGTTTAGGTAAATGACATATCTTGTAATAAACGTTAAATACATTTTGTTGTGTTTAGGAATGGCATTAGTTAATGTTATAGTTAACTTTGTTGTTTCATTGCTACAATGAGATCCACTAATAACTTAACATATTATGGTTACATGCATAAAGATTATATATGTGGAAGTTTACTTTAACTTGTGGGATGATATGAGACAATTTTATTTGAAAAATCATACATGTAAATCACGAGTGTAATGACCCAATCGGTCATTTTGACTTTTAGAATTCCGTTCCCAAAAATAAAACTTTCCGTACGTGTTTTTAATGATTTATGACTTGCGGGGATGGTTGATTCGGGATTTGAAAGTGTTTGGGTTGAAATCGGAACACTTGGTTCCTTAAGTTGGCTTTAAAAGACCAAGTTTGACTTCGGCCAACATTTTGAGAAAATGACCCCGAAATAAAATTTTGACGATTCCAACAGCTTCGTATGGTGATTTTGGACTTAGGAGCGTGTTCGAAATTTTATTTGGAAGTTCGTAGTTAAATCAGGCTTGAAATGACTAAAATAGGAATTTAAGTTTGGAAGTTTGACCGGGGAGTTGACTTTTCGATATCGGAATCGGAATCTAGTTCTGAAAATTTTCATAGCTCAGTTATATCATTTATGACTTGTGTGTAAAATTTGAGGTCAATCGCACTTGATTTGATTGGTTTCGTCATCGAATATAGAAGTTGGAAATTTTAAGTTCCATTAAGCTTGAATTGGAGCATAATTCGTGGTTTTAGCGTCGTTTTATGTGATTTGAGGTTTCAAATAAGTTCGTATGATATTTTAGGACTTGTTGGTATATTTGGTTGAGGTTTTGAGGGCCTCGGGTGAGTTTCGGATGGTTAACGGATCAAAAGTTGGACTTAAAACAGCTGCTCCAATTTTTCGTTTATGCTCGAAATTCTGGGCTGTGATCGAGCCCAAGATCGAGGCCTAAGATCGAGGGTCATGATCGAAGGCCGGGCTCGAGAGTCATGATCGAAGGCCTATGCTCGAGAGCCATGATCGAAGACAAAGGCTCGAGGGTCATGATTAAAGGCAGGGCTCGAGAGTCATGATCGAAGGTCCACACTCGAGAGCCATGATCGAAGCCATGATCGAGGCCGAGGATCGAGGGCTGCCTAGGCAGAATTATAAAGGAGGGTATTCGTCCCATTCGCCATTTTTAACAAATTGGAGCTTTGATCAGAGGTGATTTTTGATAGATTTTCAAGGAAAAGACATTGGGGTAAGTGATTCTAATTCGGATTTGGTCAATATACCACGAATATATCATTGTTTTAACCATTTAATTAGTGTTTTGAGATTGAAGTTTGGAAATTTTTTAGAAATCTCATAGAAACGAATTTTTGAGATTTCGGTATCGATTCGGAGTCGGATTTGAGTGAAACTAGTATGGTTGGACTCGTAATTGAATGGGTTGTCGGATTTCGTAACTTTCATCGGATTCCGAGATGTGGACCCCACATGCAAATTTTTAATTAATTTCAGAATTTTTATTGAAAATGTAGTATTTTCTTATGAAATTGATTCTATAATTTTTGATGACTGTATCAAATTATTTTTGGTTAGATTCGAGCCATTCAGAGTTGGATAATCGAGGAAAGGGTCTACTAGTAGATTAAATTAGAGCAAGACGAGGTAAGTCTCTTGTCTAATCTTGTGAGGGGAAAAATTACCCCATAGATAATTAAAGTAATAATTATTACTAATTGTGGGGGCTACATACGCACGAGGTGATGAGAGTCCGTGCATAACTACTATTAATGCTAAAGTTCGGGTAGTTTAGGACTCAAAGCGTGAATTACTTGTGTAAATTATATTCTTGTTTAATTAATATTATTTGATATATATAGTATATGAGATTTCTATCCTTTAATATTTTTATCTAACAATTCATACACACACACACACACATATTTAGATAAAAATATTAAAGGATGTGTGTGTGTGTGTGTGTGTGTGTGTGAATTGTTAGATAAAAATATTAAAGGATGAAAATCTCATATACTTGGTTTTCTGTTTAAATTAATTAATTATTGAGAGAAATTATTCTTCCTTCCGAATTTATCTAATAATAAATATACTCTCCTTCCGGAGGTACATAAGAAAATAACCTCATTTCTTGTGGAGCGGGCTGCCTTGGCAGGATAGATACATCTATGGATCGCGCCGCACTTCCCTTGGCAGTGTACACGATACTCTGGATCGGGCCGTACGACCTCGGCAGAAATCGTGCTAATAATAATAATTACGCGATAATTTGATAGTTTATTGAAGCTTGTGAAGCTAATGGATAAATTGAAAATCTTTAAAATTTAATTAATTAATTATCTCTGCTTGTTAAGAAATTATTGTTATCCCTGTAAATGAGGTTAATTAATATATTAAGAATTATTATATTTGAAGGAATTTAATTATTTCTGCTGGTTAAAGAAAATCATTGTAAATTCTATAAATCATGTTTATCTAGATATTGCTATTTTTATTTTATTTATTATTATTGACTCTTAGTGAGTGTCAAAGTCGGCCATCTCGTCTCTATCACTTCGAGATTATGCTTGATACTTACTGGGTACACGTTGTTTACGTACTCATGCTACACTTGCTGTACTTTTTGTGTAGGATCTGAGGCAAGTACTAGTGGATGACCTATCATCGCACATCCACGTTATCCAGAGGCGTAGTGATGAGCTGCCTTTCTGAGCCGTTCTGCAGCTACCGGTGCCTCTTCTTGCATTTTTATTCTGTCTATTTTTATTTCAGACAGTATTTGGAGTTTTGTATAAACTACTAGATGCTCATACACTTATGACACCGGATCTTCTCACACACATTGGTAAAATTTGAAATTGTATTATTTTGTTGGATTTAAGTTAATCGGTATCTTTTCTAATTTCTTAATATTGCTAGTAAAATAATAATATTTCTTAGAAAATTATTCTGAAAATAATTGACATATGTTTTAATTTATTTATTCGCTTGCCTAGAGGTAATGTTGGGCGCAATCACGATCTATATGTGAAATTGGGTCCTGACAACGAGAATGAATAAAACTTTCATTTGGATGTTATTTGAGATCATGAGAATAAATAATTAAACTTTGATTGTTTATTTTCATAGGATTAGATAATATCCAATTATTTTAACCTCGACAAAAAATGTCATTATACGACGATTCACATTAATCATTATTAGAAACTTATACTTATTTTTCACGTATAATTATTTACTCAAAGTTTCTCATAATATTTATATTGTATTATTTTTGTAAAAGCGTGTATTACATAACTCGGCATACACGATACAATGATTCACATTAATTATTATCAGAAACTTGTATTTATTCTCTCACATATAACTATTTACTCAAAGCTTTATTTCAAAAATATTTAAATTATCTGTATCTATATCTATATCTATACTATATTAAAAGTACAAAGGCCCTTAGCAAAATGTCGTTCGCCTTTTTTACCCTTTAAAAAATAAAGTTCACACTAGATAAAATAATTATTTAATTATTTCTCTAATATTTAAGAATATCCATTTAATTAGTTCGCTAATACTTAGGAATAGTCATTTAATATGTTCCTAATATTTAGGACGTAAAAACTAGCTAAAACTTTACTTATTAGTGATTTGTTTTCTTATTTTGTTTATGTAGATTATTCCCAATCCAATTAAGTTTCTCAAATGCATGTAATTAATATTCCCTTTGTTTCAAATTAGATGGGGTAGTTTCCTTTTTAGTCTGTTCCAAAACAAATGACACATTTCTAAATTTGAAAATAATTTAACTTTAAATTTTTTTTTACTTTATCCTTTTTACCCTTAGTGAGAAGCTTTTATAACCACACAAATATTACGGCCCCATAAAACTTTTACTCCTTAAACTTTTAAGATCACAAATTTTAAAAATCTTCTTTGTTTTCTTAAACTCCGTACCGAATCAAACTATCTCATCTAAATTGAAACAAATGGAGTATTACGACTCAAGGACTCAAGATAATCCCTTTTTATTTTGGCATTTTACTTAAACATATGGAGGGATTTAGATTTTTACATTAATAAAGTGGTTAAAAAAATTAAATTTTAAAACTTATTACAATCATATGTTGGTCATTACGTTTACCCGTTACTAATAGATTTTATGCTGAAAAAATTTATTGTTTAAATTTTATTTAATATTTAAAATTTTAAAAATAACTAAAATTCTCTATGTGGTATGTTAGATCGAATGTTTTAACCTTTGAACATAGAATTCTTGTTGGATAATAATATTGTTATAGTTAAACATTTAAACATCGGGAAGAGCTAATATTAAGAATTTGAATAAAGAAAAATTATTTTCTTTAATGTTGAGAATGAATAGTTATTTTTTTGAACTAATTTAACAAAATAAGTTTTTGAATCAATTAATTAGTGAGAAATCCAATTCAATTATTTTACAAACTCATCATATAAGTAATTGTAAAACTCGTAGTGCACATAAATTTATTTTCTTAAGAAGAGCATTGATGATAAAAGAAAGACAAAGATAAAGCAAGTTAGTTACAATATAGCATTGAGAGTAAGTTGGTAAAAATACAAACTTAAAGTAATAAAAATAAAATAGTAGAAGACAAAATATATTCTAAATAAGTTATCATTAATTATATTTCTTCCTTTGTATTTGTCCAACTAATGACAGGTTTCTATATATTTTTATATATTAAGTTATTTATTAAAAAAAATTTACTCAATATTGGTCATTTTTAGACTTTATATGGAGCCAACCTTTCCATTTCCAAATGTCTAAGAGATCACAAAATTTAATTTTTTAATTGGCGTTGTGTTACAAATCTTTGGAGAATTATAATGAACTATTGTTGTGTCACTTGTTTGTTTGGAGTATTAAATCATACAATAGCAATAATTTTCATAAGATATTCGCAAAGAAGTCCTCAAAAATCACAATAAGGCATCCGAGGATTTCTACGGAGCATGATGTTTTCCATAATAAGCTAGCTAAACGAGATCGGTATTTATTATTTTCAAGAAAATATAATTTTTTTATTTTTTTATTTCATAACATAAATACATCGTTTAATAATGTTTATGTAATTCATAAAAAAAGCGCGTACCTGAAGACTAGTTATATTAAAAGCATGAACGTCCTTAGCGAAATATCGTTCGTCTTTTTTACCCTTTAAAAATAGCTTTTAGATTGGACAAAGTTGTAAACGTATAATTTAATTAATTTACTACTAATTTAAAATCAACTAAAATTTAGGTTATTAAGTTTTTTCCCTATTTGAACTATGTACAAACTCCTAATATTTAGGGTAATATGTAAAATTAACTATAATACCTTTCCTTTTAATATGTAAATACCTTAACGTTGAATAACGATTTTGTTATGAGATTAATTACATCTCTATGATGATGCCAACGTAATGTTACATTTGAAATTGTAACGACCCAACCGGTTGTTTCGACTTTTAGAACCCCGTTCCCTTATATAAAACTCCTTAAATATGTTTTTAATGATTTATGACTTGCGGGAATGGTTGGTTCGGGATTTGGATGTGTTTGGGTTGAAATTGAAACACTTAGTTCCTTAAGTTAACCTTAAAAGGCCAAGTTTGACTTCGGTCAATATTTTAAGAAAACGATCCCGAAATCGTGATTTGACGGTTCCAATAGGTTCGTATGATGATTTTAGACTTGGGCGTATGTCCGAATCGGGTTTTGGATAACCCGGAAGCGTTTTGACACTTAATAGTAAAAATCAACTATTTGAAGGTTTAAAATTCTTTAAATTTGGTTTGGGGTAGGTTTTTGAGTAATTGAAGTCCGTTTGGAATTTTGAGTTTGGGAATAGTTTCATATAGTAATTTAAGACTTGCACGCAAATTTTCGTGTCATTCCGAGTAGTTTAAGTGTATTTCGGCGCATTGGAAGTAAATTGAAGAACTTGAAATTCTTAAGTTTGAATCAATTTGGTTTGGGGTACGATTCTTAGATTTGATGTTATTTTACACATTTCGTGAGTTCGAGCGAGTCAGTTTTATAATTTCAAACCTGTTGGTATATTCGGGCGGGGCCCCGGAGGATCCGAGTGTTAACCGGACGAGGCTCGGACCAATTTTGGAAAATTGAGCAAGGACTGAAGCTCCCAGCTACTGTCATAATCGCACCTGCGCTTGGACAACTGCAGGTGCGAGCTCGCAGGTGCGAGCCACCAATCGCAGGTGCGAACGAGAGAAGCCTGCCTAGCCATCGCAGATGCAAAGCATTTGGCGCACATGCGAACGCGCAGGTGCGATGGCCTTGTGCGCAGAAGCGAAAAAATGCACAGGTGCGAAGGGATGGGCGCACCTGTGCTTGCGCAGAAGCGAGCATTTCTTCCGCAGGTGCGGAACCAGGAAAAGAAGGAAAATGCGCACCTGCGAGGAATTTCCGCAGGTGCGAAAGCCGCATGTGCGGTACTCCTTCCGCAGGTGCGAAAAAACCTGTCTGGGCAGAACCTTAAAACGGATGAAAACTCAGTCCATTTCTTTCTATTTTGCATCCATTGTTGGGAGATTTCAGAGCTCTTTGTGAGGAGTTTTCAACTAACCACTTAGAGGAAAGTTATTTCTACACCCTTTGAGTTAAATACATAGATTATAAGTAGATTATAACTAGTAAATTTTAGAAATCAAAGGCTTAGATGAAAAACCTAGATTTTTATAAAAATGAGATTTTAACCACGAAAATAGTCATGAAATTGGGTAAAAATTATATATTTAAGTTTTTGAGATTATGGGTAACGTTTACATCCGAAAATTTTCAGAATCCGAACACGTGGGCACGAGGTGAATTTTAGAAATTTTACCATTTTGGATAAGGTAATTTATGTAATAGATAGATTTCGAATCATTTAGCATATATTAATTATTTTGTGCAATATTTGGATAGTTTCGGATTTTTCGGCGTCGAATTGAGAATTCAACGCGACGTGGTAATCGAAAAGTAAACTTTGAGACGAGGTAAGTCTCTTGTCTAATCTTATGAGGGGGAAATTACCCTATAGGGATTAAATTGAATAATTATTGCTAATTGTGGGGGCTACGTACGCACGAGGTGACGATAGTCCGTGCGTAGCCACTATTAATGCTAAAGTCCGGGTAGTTTAGGACTCAAAGCATGAATTACTTGTGTAAATTGTATTCTTTGTTTAATTAATATTAATTGATATATATGAATATATTGTGAATTGTTAGATAAAGATATTAAAGGATGAAAATCTCATATGCTTGATTTTCTGTTTAAATTAATTAATTGTTAAAAGAAATTATTCTTCCTCCTGAATTTATCCTATAATAAATATACTCTCTTTCCGGAGGTACATAAGAAATTGTCCTCCTTTCTTGTGGAGCGGGCCGAACGCCTCGGCAGGATAGATGCATCTATGGATCGTGCCGCACGTCCCTCGGCAGTGTATACGACACTCTGGATCGGGTCGTACGTCCTCGGCAGAAATCGTGCTTAATAATAATAATTACACGATACCTTAATAGTGTATTTCAGTTTGCGAAGCTAATTGATAAATTAAAAATCTTTAAAATTTAATGGATTATTATTCTTGCTTGTTAAGGACTTATTGTTATTCCTGTAAATGAGACTAATTGATAAATTAAAAATTTATTGAAATTAAATTGCAACTTGTAAAGCTATTTGATAAATTGAAAGTTTTATTGAAATTGCATGATTTAATTAATAGATTGGAAATTGTTGCATTTGAAGGATTTTTATTATTTCTGCTAATTGAATAAAATTATTGTTAACTCTGTGAATCATGCTGATTTGAATAATTATAATTTATTCCAATTATTATTATTAACCCATAGTGAGTGTCAAAGTCGGCTATCTCGTCTCTACCACTTCGAGATTAGGCTTGATACTTACTGGGTACATGTTATTTTCGTATTCATACTGCACTTGCTGCACATTTTATTGTGTAGGTACATATATGTATAACGGCCTTGTGGGTGCAGAGGTGTGGTTAATAATTGTGGGGACATAGGTGAGCTGCATTCTATATTACGATCCGCAGCTATCAGAGTTTCCTTCAGAGTTATTAGATTTTCCTGTCTAATTTGTATTCTGGACAAATGCTGTATTTTATTTTTAATTCCCTAGTAAATGCTCATGCACTTGTGACACCAGATTTTGGGAATGGTTGTGAATTGTTTAGAAATTTAGTTGCTAAAAATATTTATCATTTACTCTATGAGTTTTATCTTTACAATTTCATTGAAGAAATTTTTATTTCAAAAATATTAAAATGGGTAATTAAGTTAATTGATTATGGTTGGTTTGCCTGACAGTGGTGTCCGGCGCCATCACGACCTTTTTTTTGGATTTTGGGTCGTGACCACATGGTATCGGAGTGCTAGGTTCACTTAGGTCTCACGAGTCATGAGCAAGTCTAGTAGAGTCTTGCGGATCGGTACAGAGACGTCTGTGCTTATCTTCGAAAGGCTACAGGGTTGTTAGGAATACTTCCCTTTTTGATTCCTCATCGTGTGATTCGATTCCTTTGAGGCTTATGCCTTCATTTCCTTCCTACTCAATCTTATGCGACGTGAAGCGCTTGTTATAAATTGGGGACCGAGGAAATTTTTAATGGTACTACAGATGTAGTACATGATACTTCTCCCTGTGTAATTAATTGGGCTATTGTCGTCGCCTTGCGAAAGGCCGCTCTATCGTTTCAGTTCAGTATCAATACTACCTAAGGTTTTGAGATTTGGCATTGATTATTATGACGATTCGTGTGTTGTTATCGCATATTGTTTATGTAATGGTAGAATGCCTGTCTATGTATCAGGGCAGTAAACGACTTGAAAGAAGGTTTTCTCAGTACATGATTGAGGTTTCATAATTTAATTCCAGCGGAGAAAAGTCAATAGGACTATGAATGTTCAGTTTTAGGGTTGATGGAGTAACGGAGCTTGATATTTTCGAGTGTGGTAGAGTTCTCAATTTTGATGTGGTGTCATCGCCTTGTAAAATGCGTTAAGGTTTGCCAGTTTTATGGTTTTCTTCAAATCGCTTCACGACGGGATGTTAGGAATTTGTATAAGGGAAGCAGTCGTTAGAGATCGCGGTGTGCAGTGATTCAAGATCAACATTTCTAGTATTGATGTCTCGAGAAAGATGATCGTCAGAAAGGTTTAAAGCTGGTAATGAGCTATTGGTTCAAGTGCTACAGAGACGGATTTTGAGATAAGGCAACAACTGGGCAGCGAAGGATGAGGAAGGACATGTGGAAGGTGCCTTGCGGTGGTTAGGTTCCGAAAAGGCCAAATGTAAGAAAACAGAAGCAGATTAGTTGCTTAAAGGAGGTGGTTGACCAAAGTGGGAGAGTGGCAAGGTAGAACATGGGTTACGTGGTAGGATAACTACACGGCTTGAGGAAAGTTTGAAGTAATTTGGGATTTAGGATGGATAGTGACTAGGTTTTTGGACTTAAGTTGTAATATTAGCTGCTATATTGAGGAAGATAGGATACAACAGGAGGGAGTTGCTTGATATGAAAAAGGATACAACATGACTTTGGATTAGAATGTATTGTCGCACCTCTAGTTGACGTCCATGAGGAGTGAATGGACTGGTGTAGCTGGTGAATGAGCTCGGATTCAAGATGATCTACTGATTTCGTAGTAATTGCACCCAGTGCAGCGATGTTGGAATATGTCAGCATGTAATTTCCATAGGTGGGTTATCTCCTGTGAACAGGTTAACGGTCGCGTGGTGTTGATGAAACTTCTGCGAAGAATTCTACTGGCTACCCGGTAAGAGATTTAATATGTAAATGTGGCTAGTGGTTCGGAGTGTTTATTAAAGGTTAATAGAAGGATTTCGAGAAAATTTGGCGAGTTGTGTGTGCAGGATCATGTCAACGATGAAGAAAGAATCTCGGTGGATTCCAGAATTTTTGAAATTGTAGCTTCAAGCTAAGTGGGAGAGCCCCACCGTCTATGATTGGATTGCGTAGTGTCAACTTGTGCGGTTTCTGGTTATCGGTGTATTGGTGGGTCATTGCAACTAAGGAAAGAAAACATCAGTGGTAATTTGAGCAAAGTATTTGGGGAATGTGTCCCATATTTGGCCTTATAACTTCATATTCAGGTTTTTGGAAGACTCAGAGTTTATGCTTCGTGTAGATGTAATGCACAGGAAAGTGAAACAGTCGGATGTTTCCTTGATAAAGTGTCCATGTGCTAGCAGGGCTTTGGAATTGATTATGTTTGAGAACAAGTCAGAGCAAGTGACTCTCAATAACGGTCCTAGTGGATTCAAAAATTTAAAGTGTGGTGTCTAAGGATCTCGAGTCTATAGTATGGTTGAGTATCGAGTTTTTGCAGCAGATTATGAAACGGGGCTTGGAGTACTCTGCGTTATCTTCAGGTTGTGGTGTAGCATTAGAGAAACAGAAGAAAATAACTTCGGATTCATAAAAGAAGTATCAGAATGGGTGTACCAGTTGAAGATGTAAAAAGTGCGCACAAGAAGGGATATAGGATAATTATTGGGTTTTGAAATAGCGTGATCTCGTGAAATAAGGTCACTTGGGATGAGTGTGGATTTGAGTTCATAATGTAATGAATGGAGCTATTATTATTTCTAAGGCAAATTGAGAGTAAATTGAGAAAAGATGGATCGGCTAACAATGGTTGAATCGGCACAATGGTGGCAATGATCAGTTCCTTCAATGCATTGAATTATGCATGAGATTTGTGGCGGTACGTGCGAGGCTTGACGGCCGCCGTAATTGATTTTATTTGGAGACATTCAAGTATTATGACATGCTATGTGTAGAGGGATCCCAGAAGAGTTATGGTGGTTTAGACCACTACTTGAGGCCGGTATTTTTTTACGGATATGGGAATTCAGTCACGTGTTACAATGGTTCTCTTGAAATGAGTTAAGAGGAAGGTTTTTATATAATGAAGTGTTTACCTTATTAGTGGTTCGGGAGTTATGATGGAATTCTTGTACTCCTGCGCATTGGCGTGGTTAAGTGCACTAAGTAGCATGGGATTCGAAAGTTGAGGATTTAAGATTTCGGTTCGTTGTTGACAAGGATGTCATGAGTTCGAATGAGCAGGAAAGGGATTTAGATGTTTAAAGTAAGATGGTATTGTTTTTGGCATCATCTAAGGTCGATGTTAGGTTTAAGAGACCTTGTGTATTGATTTGTGAATTCTTGATATGCTTTACAGCATTAGTGTAACCGGTAGCATGGATGTGCAGACTTGTTACCTGGTGCGAAAGGTCGTGGGAGCGTGTCTCACGGAAAGATTGTATAAGAGTGACATGTAGTCACTTGATTGAGTGAAGATTGAAACCAAGTATGAAGATTGTGGTAATATTGCTGATTCGAGAATTTATGCTTGGAGGGCGCTCGGTTCATTTAGTTGTCGACTATTAAAGTATTGTTCCGGTTATGATGTCTATTCTTGTATGTTATGGGGAAAAGGGTTATTATGGATACTTGAAAGGTTATTAGCCTAGTACAATGCGATCAGAACCTGCTTGAGGTCTGTGGATGGATTTGAATGTGAATATGGGCTCTATATCAGGACGGATGTGTTCATTTCAACATAACCACTCCCTATGGAGGAGTATTCAGAATGTTGGATGTTGTTTCGTCATCGATTATTTCATGTAATACTATATTGTGTCGTGTGAGTTGCGAAACGGCTTGATAAATTTCTTATGTGTTGAGGTTCTGCATAGCGATGGTGTTATATGTATATCGCACCTTAGTTGTGCTTGAGTTTTGTAGCGTATGGCGTTGTTGATCCTTCCAAGGATGGTATTATGCACTTAGCGTGCTTGTGTCTGATGTTCGGATATTTTGTAAGTAATGAGCATTCTAGCTCGGTAAGTATTTTTTTTTATAGATTCTTTTTGTGCGGATCGGGTTGCATGCCGCAACAGTGTGATGTTGAGTACAGTTCCCTATATTCTATTTTGTGTGTTTTGTGTCCCATTTTCTGAGGAAGGTTCATGACACATTTTTCAGTTGTTTAAATTAGTCACGTGGGTTGAGTAATCCTTTCCATAGTCTGTTTTCCTTATGTATCGCAATCGAGTCCGTAGCTTATTAGGTCATTGTGGCGTCATATGAGACTTTTTGTCATGTCTGAGGTGGCTTATTGCCTGAGCAGCTTATACTAAGTGAGACGAGGTTATTGGATCTGGGATCAGTACGATCGGATTATATGAAGTATAATAAAGAGAAAATACCATTATTTGGTCCATAATGAGGCAATGGTCCTTGTCAGAAGGAGAAACTCAATAATTTGTTGGCTCAACAGTTAGTTATGAATTTCTACACATTTCTTCCATCGTGGAAGCAGTTCAAGAGTTGGAACAGGAATTATAGGTATCACGAGGTGTGTTGTAAACATTAGATTCGTAGAATTTTGGCTATTGTTATCGGAGGATGTTATTATAGTAATGTGAATGATGCAGTGCATGGTCTAAATTCAACAAAGGTATGCAATCCTATATTGGTGCATCGTGTAGTGATTGATACGACATTCATAGGTTGGAAACAAGCATGGTGGAGAATTACGGATGTTAGAATTGGGCTCTAAGGCTTATTTGCCTAAATAAAGGGGAGAATTTTCAGATTGGCTCGAGTTAATGTGCTCATCTGGGTGTGGTAGCACGGGTAGGTGCACGAGGTGTTAAACAGTAATTTTTGATAACTCTGGAACACTCCTTAGCACGTTCGAGGACGAACGTATATTTAAGTGGGAGAGAATGTAACGACCCAATCGGTCGTTTCGACTTTTAGAACCCCGCTCCCTTAAATAAAACTCCCCAAATATGTTTTTAATGATTTATGACTTGCGGGGATGGTTGGTTCGGGATTTGGATGTGTTTGGGTTGAAATCGAAACACTTGGTTCCTTAAGTTAACCTTAAAAGGCCAAGTTTGATTTCGGTCAATATTTTGAGAAAATGACCCCAGAATCGGGATTTGACAGTTCCAATAGGTTTGTATGATGATTTTGGACTTGGACGTATGTCCGAATCAGGTTTTGGATAACCCGAGAGTATTTTGACGCTTAATAATAAAAATCAACTATTTGAAGGTTTAAAATTCTTTAAATTTGTTTTGGGGTAGATTTTGGAGTAATTGAAGTCCGTTTGGAATTTTAAGTTTGGGAATAGTTCCGTATAGTGATTTAAGACTTGCACGCAAATTTTCGTATCATTCCGAGTAGTTTAAGTGTATTTCGGCGCATTGGAAGTAAATTGAAGAACTTAAAATTCTTAAGTTTGAATCAATTTGGTTTGGGGTATAATTCTTAGATTTGATGTTGTTTTACACGTTCCGTGAGTTCGAGCGAGTCCGTTTTATGATTTCAAACCTGTTGGTATGTTCGGGCGGGGCTCCGGAGGCCCCGAGTGTTAACCGGACGAGACTCGGGCTAATTTTGGAAAATTGAGCAAGGACTGAAGCTCCCAGCTACTTTCATAATCGTACCTGTGCTTGGACAGCTGCAGGTGCGAGCTTGCAAGTGCGAGCCACCAATCGCAGGTGCGAACGAGAGAAGCCTGTCTAGCCATCGCAGATGCGAAGCATTTCGCGCACATGCGAACGCGCAGGTGCGATGGCCTTGTGCGCAGGTGCGAAGGGATGGGCGCACCTGTGCAGAAGCGAGCATTTCTTCCGCAGGTGCGGAACTAGGAAAAGAAGGAAAATGTGCACCTGCGAGGAATTTCCGCAGGTGCGAAAGTCGCATGTGCGGTACTCCTTCCGCATGTGCGAAAAAACCTGTCTGGGCAGAACCTTAAAACGGACGAAAACTCAGTCCATTTCTTTCTATTTTGCATCCATTGTTGGGAGATTTCAGAGCTCTTTGTGAGGAGTTTTTAACTAACTACTTAGAGGTAAGTTAATTCTACACCCTGTGAGTTAAATACATAGATTATAAGTAGATTATAACTAGTAAATTTTAGAAATCAAAGGCTTAGATGAAAAACCTATATTTTTATAAAAATGAGATTTTAACCACAAAAATAATTATGGAATTGGGTAGAAATTATATATTTAAGTTCTTGAGATTATGGGTAACGTTTACATCCGAAAATTTTCAGAATCCGAGCACGTGGGCCCGGGGTAAATTTTAGAAATTTTACCATTTTGGATAAGGTAATTTATTTAATAGATAGATTTCGAATCATTTAGCATATATTAATTATTTTGTGCAATATTTGGATAGTTTCGGATTTTTCGGCGTCGAATCGAGAATTCAACGCGACGTGGTAATCGAAAAGTGGAATTTGAGACTAGGTAAGTCTCTTGTCTAATCTTATGAGGGGGAAATTACCCCATAGGGATTAAATTGAATAATTATTGCTAATTGTGGGGGCTACGTACGCACGAGGTGATGAGAGTCCGTGCGTAGCTACTATTAATGCTAAAGTCCGGGTAGTTTAGGACCTAAAGCATGAATTATTTGTGTAAATTATATTCTTTGTTTAATTAATATTAATTGACATATATGAATATATTGTGAATTGTTAGATAAATATATTAAAGGATGAAAATCTCATATGCTTGATTTTCTGTTTAAATTAATTAATTATTAAAAGAAATTATTCTTTCTCCCGAATTTATCCAATAATAAATATACTCTCTTTCCGGAGGTACATAAGAAATTGTCCTCCTTTCTTGTGGAGCGGGCCGAACGCCTCGGCAGGATAGATGCATCGATGGATCGTGTCGCACGTCCCTCGGCAGTGTATACGACACTCTGGATCGGGTCGTACGTCCTCGGCAAAAATCGTGCTTAATAATAATAATTACACGGTACCTTAATAGTGTATTTCAGTTTGCGAAGCTAATTGATAAATTGGAAATCTTTGGAATTTAATGAATTATTATTCCTGCTTGTTAAGGACTTATTGTTATTCCTGTAAATGAGATTAATTGATAAATTAAAATTTTATTGAAATTGAATTACAGCTTGTAAAGCTATTTGATAAATTAGAAGTTTTATTAAAATTGCATGATTTAATTAATAGATTGGAAATTGTTGCATTTGAAGGACTTTTATTATTTCTGCTAATTGAATAAAATTATTGTTAACTCTGTGAATCATGCTGATTTGAATAATTATAATTTATTCCAATTATTATTATTGACCCATAGTGAGTGTCAAAGTCAGCTATCTCGTCTCTACCACTTCGAGATTAGGCTTGATACTTACTGGGTACACGTTGTTTTCGTACTCATACTGCACTTGCTGCACATTTTATTGTGCAGGTACATATATGTATAGCGGCCTTGTGGGCGCAGAGGTATGGTTAATAATTGTGGGGACATAGGTGAGCTGCATTCTATATTACGATCCGCAGCTATCAGAGTCTCCTACAGAGTTATTATATTTTCCTGTCTAATTTGTATTCTGGACAGATACTGTATTTTATTTTTAATTCCCTAGTAAATGCTCATGTACTTGTGACACCGGATTTTGGGAATGGTTGTGAATTGTTTAGAAATTTAGTTGCTAAAAATATTTATCATTTACTCTATGAGTTTTATCTTTACAATTTTATTGAAGAAATATTTCTTTCAAAAATACTAAAATGGGTAATTAAGTTAATTGATTATGGTTGGTTTGTCTGACAGTGGTGTCTGGTGGCATCACGGCCTTTTTGTTTGGATTTTGGGTCGTGACAGAAATCTATTAATATAATAGCACCAACCTTTGTTAAAAAATGAGTTCAAAACTAATAATTTTAAAGATACAACTTTATGAATAAAAATTATTTGCAAAATTCTAAGTAATATTAAAGTTCTTTCCATTTTAGACGTGAATATAATAAAATAAATGAAAGGTTAAACTAGAAGAAGCCATTTATATTTTTTTACGTAATTAGATAATTAAAACAACAACAGAAAAAAATCAATGAAAGTTTTAGAAAAATAAGTGTCATGACCCTATCTCACCTGTCGTGATGGCGCCTATCTCACTATTAGACAAGTCGACAATCTCAATAAACCACCATATCTTTTAGGTTTGAAAACAAATATTTAAATTCAATGGAAGAATTCTTACAATACAGATAAAAATCACTCCCCAAAATCCGGTGTCACTGAGTACATGAGCATCTAATATGAATACGAAGTCTGACTTATAAAATCACTGTCTGAAAATATAGAACAATACAATAATTAAATAGGAAAGGAATCAAGTCTGCGGACGTCAAGCAACTACCTTGATAATCCCCAACAGAATTAACTTCGAAATCTAGCAGCCGCCGTATCCGGGAGCACCTGGAACTGCACACGAGGTGCAGAGTGTAGTATGAGTATAACTAACTCAATAAGTAACAAGACTAACCTCTAGGCTGAAAGTAGTGACGAGCTCTGTAGGTACAGTCTAGTATAAATAATGGTACAAAAATGTAGGCATGCTTTCAAGTTCAACAGTTAATCTCAGTACAAGTGAAGTAAATCAATACTGCATGATATGAGGAATATGACATCTCAATAGAAAGACCTCATGTAAATACTGGTCATAAATTATTCGGTCACTCGGTACTGTTTATGGCCAATCCAGCCCAGGGGTGTTCCAACCTGCATATAAATACACATCGGCTGATAATGAGTCACTCAGTACCGTATAAGGCCAATCCAGCCCTGGGGTAATTTATCCCCACATGTAAATGATACAGAAAAGATCCATGTCCAGGTAAATTTATTACAATATAAATAAGTAAGGCAAGTCCATGCCCTAGGAAATCCATTTCGAATATATATAATCATCTACGCTCACTGGGGTGCATACAGATTCCGGAGGGGTTCCTTCAGTCCAAGCGTGATATAAAGCCTTTATGGACTACTGCAGGCGGGTAGTCCCGATCCGTATAATAATAAAGTATAAAGCCACTTTGGCCTGCTGCAAGCGGGCAGCCCCGATCCATTTAATGATAATATATATAAAGCTAATATGGCCTTGTGATGACCCAAAATATCATCTTTAAATTTAATAATTAATTTTGTATTCTAAGACCTCGAAAAGTACTATTTATCATTCCTTGACTTGCGTGCGCAGTTCCTAAAATTTTTCGAAAAGTTTTCAGGTGAAAAATGAATTAAAATGTGAATTAGAGCTTTAAAACTCAACTAAGTTGACTTTGGTCAACATTTTGAGAAAACGGACTCGGATCAGTATTTTGACAGTTTCGTAGGTCCCTATCGTGATTTGGGACTTAGGCGTATGCCTGGAATCAAATTCCGAGGTTCCTAGCCCAAGATATGGAATTTTGATAAAAAAATTAAAAGTTTAAGTTCAAATAGTAACCGGATGCCAAATTATGTGCAAACGACCCCGGAATAGAATTTTAATGATTCCAACAGCTCCGTATGGTAATTCTGGACTTAGGAACATGATCGAAATTTTATTTGGAAGTTCGTAGTGGAATTAGGCTTGAAATGCCAAAAGTTGAATTTTTGGGAAGTTTGACTGGGGGGGTTGACTTTTTGATATCGAGGCCAGAATCCGATTCTGGAAATTGAAATAGGTCTGTTATGTCATTTATGACTTGTGTGCAAAATTTGAAGTCATTCCGAATTGATTTGATGTGTTTCGGCACAAGATATAGAATTTGAAAGTTCAAAATTCATAAATTTTGATTTGAGGTGCGATTCGTCATTTTGGTGTTGTTTGATGTGGTTTGAAACCTCGACTAAGTTCGTATTGTATTTTGGGACATGTTGGAATAATTGGTTAAGGTCCCGAGAGTCTCGGGTGGATTTCGGAAGGTAAACGGAATGGATTTCGGACAAAGAGGGTTGTTGGAAATTTGCTGAAATTTCGCTAGAAATTTGTAGAAATTTCGGACAAAGAGGGTTGTTGGAAATTTGCAGAAATTTCGCTAGAAATTTGTAGAAATTTCGCGAGAAATTTCTGGTACGTGGAGCCAATTCTGAAAGCTTATATCTCACAATTCATAAGGAATCGGAAAATTCACAAAACATGAAATTTGTAGTCGTTTGATTCTAGTTTCCAGAAAGTTAAACCATTAATTATTTAGACATTTGTACAGAAAGTTATGATGGATTGAATGAAGGCCGGTAGAGCAGTTTCGCCAGAAATTCTGATACGTGGAGCCGACTTTGGAAGCTTATATCTCGCAATTCATAAGGAATCGGAAAATTTGCAAAACATAAAAGTTGTAGTCGTTTGCTTCTAGTTCTTAGAAAGTTAAACCATTCATCATTTGGATATTTGTACATAAAGTTATGATCGATTGAAGAAAGGCTGGTAGAGCAGTTTCTGGTGGACTTTTAGTGACGGAAAATGGACTTTTAGTGACGGATGGGCAGAAACTTAAGGATCAAAAATGGTCATTTCCTTCATTTCATTTTGGATTTTTGGAGCACGGTTCTTGGGCGATTTTTGGGCGATTTTCACGAGAAAATATTGGGGTAAGTGTTCCTTATCCTATATTGTTTATATTTCATGATTCCATACTCATTTACATCATGAATCCGTGAATTTATGAAAGTAAAATCAAGATTTTTGCAAAATCTTCCAAAAATAAAAATTTAAGATTTGGAGGTCGAGTTGTTATCGGAATTTGATAAAATTGGTATGGGTGGACTCGTAATTGAATGGGTTGTCGGATTTTTTAAGTTTCGTCGGATTTCGAGATGTGGGCCCCACGGGCAAATTTTGAGCTAATTTCGGATTTTATTGAAAAATATAATATTTTCTTATGAAATTGATTACTATAATTTTTGTTGACTGTATCGAATTAATTATGACTAGATACGAGTCGATCGGAGTCAGAAAATCGAGGAAAAGGCATAATACTTGGTTAAATTGGATCAAGTCGAGGTAAGTGACTTGTCTAACCTTATGTGGGGGAAATTCCCCTAGGATTGATAATTGTAATATGTGAAAAGTCATGTACACGAGGTGACGAATGTGTACACAGGCTAAATATGAAAGATTATGTTTTAAATTGTGTAGATCACTGTTGCGCATTAATTAAATTGTTTCATTTTTTTATATTCTTCATTATTGATTTAATGTTTATATTTTTAAATTTTCTTGACCTTTTTCTGCTAATTATTTTATCTGTTTAATTGGAACTTAGTTTTTTTTCTTCTGTGCATTATTTGTAGGTTGATTTTTTTTAAATTAAATATTATTAATATGAAGTATTTGACATTTTTAAACTTGATATTGAAGCAACTTATTAAAGATTTTGAAATATTATATTCCTGAATTATTTACTCCTGAATATTTTTGTAAGATTTCCGTACTCATTGTGATGGAGCAGTGAGCTTTTTATTGTGAAAAATATTATTGTTGAATTATTTTGACATGAGCCGTGAGCTCTTTATTGTGAAAAAATATTATTGATAATTTATTTTGGCATGAGCCGTGAGCTCTTTATTGTGAAAAAATATTGTTGTTGAATTATTTTGGAAAGTTAAATTATTTGAGTACTTGAGGTGCAAATTGTGATATATTGTGATATTGATACGCATGGGGTGGTATAAGGTCTTGGTATTGAAACGCATGCGGTGAGATAAGGGTGGCTTGATATGCGTGGCTAGTAGGGGGAACTACTAGAAGTCATGCGGTGTGATAAGGATGGCTAAAACGCGGGATGCTATTTCGGGAAAAATATTTTCTTTCAAATAAATTGTGCAGGCTCCCGCTGTGAGATAAGGAAATGAGATATTGTGAATTTATTTATGATTTGGGACTACGAGGCGGTACCTCGGGAGTGCCCTTGTTGATATTGATTTATGGCCGCAGTTGCCTTTGATTATTCTGTGATTTTCTTAAAGTTTAAAAGAATTCTGTTTTGTTTCCACGAGGTATTTATTTGCCATTATTTGATGTAATTAAATATGACATAATACTTGATTCATTTCCATTGTCATTTTATCTTATAATATTGTTTAAACATTTTACCATGCCATTATTTATTCTCAGTATAGCCTGACCTGACCTCGTCACTACTCTACCGAGGTTAGGCTTGGCACTTACTGGGTACCGTTGTGGTGTACTAATACTACGCTTCTGCACATCTTTTTGTGCAGATCCAAGTAAATCTTATCAGACCACGCATCAGTAAACTAGCTGTACGAGGAGACTTCGAGGTATATCTGCCAACATCCGCAGACTCCGGAGTCCCCTTCTATTCTTGTTATGTTGCTTCCTTATTTTCTTTAGACTCTATTATATAGAGACATCGAGGATAAATTCTTAGAAGCTTGTGACTTATTTCTAGCGGGTTTTGGGAGTTGAAATTGTTTGAATTGTAGTTTAATTATTTCAGATATTTATTATTATTATTCTGCATTGATAGGCTTACCTAGTCTTAGAGACTAGGTACCATCACGACATCATACAGAGGGAATTTGGGGTCGTGACAAGTTGGTATCAGAGCTCTAGGTTCATAGGTGTTATGAGTCACAAGCAGGTTTAGTAGAGCTTATGGATCAGTACAGAGACGTCTGTACTTATCTTCGGGAGGCTATGGAACTGTTAGGAAAATATTCACTTCTTTGATTCCTTATCGTGCGACATTGATTTAGCTTGAAACATATATCTCATATTCCTTTGTATCCACTCGTGTATGACATTGCGCATTCGGTATCAGTTGTACGTCGACGGTTCGTGATGTCGTAGATGGACTACGAGGGAGCCAGAGATGCTCAAACATTGCCTTAACGTGTGGTTCCGACTGAAGATGCGGGCGTATTGAGAGATCACCTAGTGAATCATGTGCAGGGTGCAACGGACATTGGTGTCTAGTTGGTTTATACGAGTTGTAAAGGTTATTATTGTGTATCATCGAACGTTGTGACCTATGACTTCACGATGTCCACTATCAATGGGTGGATTGCGGGGTCATATATTATATCAGTTTTGTCCTGAAATGTATATATGTGGTACTGAAAGGTTCCCTAAAATTTACACATGTTTAAGGCCTGAGATTTTGTAGAGGATAAGGTTGGGACTTGCGGTATGTCCGCCTCCTTAATAATCTTATACTTCAGTACCAAAGGAGTTATATAAACAACTCTAAATTTACAGAAGGTCTACTCAACGTAGACGTCACGGTTGCGGATTTTGGGGTGCTTTGGAGGAAGTACAGTTGTTGACGAGATTCTGGACTATGTGGTTCGTGCCAAGATTTTTCTGTATGGAGCTCTACTTTTGTGATCGTTGTGTATAAATAGGGGTAAGGGTTACCCCAAAGAAGAATCGAAGAGTATGTTAAGAAATGGGTCAACTCAACAGTGTTGAGTCAGCATAACAAAAGAAAAAATTTGCCTTGGGAGAGATAATTCTCCACCGGTGTTCGTGGCAAGCCTATGATGAGGGCAGACTAGCCAATGCAACACCGCCCACTTGGCTCAATTCTCAGAAATGCTTTTGAAAGAGTTTGTTTCCCGAACTCTCCGTAATACGTGGCGCATAAGGTTTGAACGGTTGAGTCAGGTCACCATTGACGGTGTTAGAATATGCCATCAAGTTTAATAAGTTAGCCTGTCATACTCATAGTTTGCTTCCTACAACTAGAGGGCGAGTTCACAGACCCATTAAAGGACTCAATTATGATCGTAAAATTTTGTACGACTCGAGAGCTACAAGTTGATACTTCATTTCTGCTAGTTGTACAAATTGCCAAGATATTAGAATGTGTTCAGGGTGAGGAAAAAAGGAAACTAAGGAGACCAAGACGTCTCGAGGTTCTGGGGAATTCAGTGGATTCTACTCTGCAAGTATAAATCATTATGGAGGGGGCTCGGGCAGTCGGCC
Source organism: Nicotiana tomentosiformis (assembly GCF_000390325.3). Lineage (NCBI taxonomy): Eukaryota > Viridiplantae > Streptophyta > Magnoliopsida > Solanales > Solanaceae > Nicotiana > Nicotiana tomentosiformis. The sequence goes on along the minus strand of NC_090822.1, from coordinate 102,964,687 downwards.
AGCCCAGTCCGCACATCGGATTACTCAGGGTGCTCCAGTAAGTTATTTTAATGCACCGCCGACATGAGTTCCTACAATAGTTATTCCAGTTATTTGGCGCAGACTCAATATGAGCAGCCTAACCCGCAAAAGGGTTGTTATGAATACGGTGATACTAGGCATATCATGAGAAAAATTGTCAAAAACTTGGGAGACTTATTTCATCAAAGCACTCAGGCTACGTGTCCCATTGCAGTTACTACACCACCCATACGACCAGTTAGGGGTGGAGGACAGATGGGTAGAAGGTGTCCTAGAGGTGGAGACCCAGCCGTTGATATATTTGTTTTACGGTATGGCAGAGGTCGCTACATCAGATGGTGTCATTACAGGTACGACCTCGATTTAATATAAAGGAATAATTTTCTTAACTTGATTCGGTTCTCAATATCGAAACGAGTACTCCTATTGTGCTCCACTTATGAGTGAGCTTCATAATTCTATAATCAACTTATGTGTTTACCCCTGTTGGGAGATTTTATGGAGATAACTACGCCTATCATTTCGTGTTGGTCACTAATAAGAGCTGCGAGGCTAAATGTGGCTTTCTGTTACTCATTTCGGTAAATTTTGATGTAAATTCCAAATAATTAATTGCAAATTGTGAATTATATGCCCTACCAGTATGGGGTTCATTATGTGTTGTGATTTGGTGTAACCGAAATTATTTAAAAGGAGAAAATGGAAATTTTCAATTGGCACGATGTGCATATTACTTATGATTCAGAACTGAGGATGAGATCCTCATATTTTTATATAAATTGATATGTTTAAACCGGGCTACGAGCTGCGGTGGAAGTTATATAAGGACGAGATCCTTGTGAGGAAAAATCTTGTGTTTAAATTCTCCCTTGTGAAATTAAATTTGTATTATAGTACTAATAGGGAGTCATGCCTCTTAGGCTTATTTGAAAATTCTTATATGAAATTCTCTGTGCATAGTTGTCAAATTCGTGTTGTAATTATTAATTTTTAACCTACGAGGTAGGTGCTTGCCTAGGTGGTGTTAAATGTGACTCGTTAATTCGGGTAAATAATTATGAGGTCTTCATGCCTCGCATCTAGTTATCAGTATTGTGAAGGTTTGCAACGAGATTTTTGTTAACATGAGGTTAAATGACGATTCTGTAATTGATTATGAACAACTATCAAGACCAAATTGATCCAAGAGGGTGCCCCATTTATAGAGTCAGACGAGTGTGAGTTGAGCTTTCAGAAGCTCAAGATCACTTTGACTCCCACACAAACGTTGGTATTACTTATATTTTCAAGGTCTTATACTGTGTATTGTGACGCGTCGCGTATTGGTCTCGGCGCGATGTTGATGCAAGACGGTAGGGTGATTGCCTACGCGTCCAGATAGTTAAAGGTACATGAGAAAAAAATTTTGGTCCACGGCCTTGAGTTAGCAGCTATTGTTCGTGCCTTGAAGAATTTGGCAGCATTATTTGTACGGTGTCCATTGTAAGGTCTACACCGATCATCGAAGTCTACAACATCTGTTTAAACAGAAGGATCTTAATTTGCGGCAGCGGAGATGGTTGGAGTTGCTTAAGGATTATGATATCACCATTCTCTATCATCCTGGGAAGGCCAATATAGTGGCCGATGCCTTGAGTCGTAAGGCGGAGAGTTTGGGCAGCTTAGCATATTTACCGGTAGTAGAGAGGCCTTTGGCCTTGGATATTCAGGCCTTGGCCAACCAGTTTGTCAGATTGGATGTTTCCGAGCTTAGTCGAGTTTTGGCTTGTGTGGTTTCTCAGTCTTCTCTTTATGATCGTATCAGGGAGCGTCAGTATGATGACCCCTATTTGCTTGTCCTTAATGATACAGTTCAGCACGGTGATGCCAAAGAAGTCACAATTGGAGATGACGGTGTATTACGGATGTAGGGCAGGCAATGTGTGCCTAATGTAGATGGTTTTCATGAATTGATTCTCCGGGAGGCTCACAGTTCGCGGTACTCCATACATCCGGGTACTGCGAAGATGTAGCAGGACTTGAGGCAACATTATTGGTGAAGGAATATAAAGAAAGACATAGTGGAGTATGTAGCTCGATGTCTAAATTGTCAACAAGTGAAATATGAGCATCAACGACCGAGTGGATTGCTTCCGAAGTTAGAGATTATAGAATGGAAATGGGAGAGGATCACTATGGATTTCGTTGTTGGGCTCCCATGGACTCAGAGGAAGTTCAATGAAGCTTGGGTGATTGTGGATAGATTGACCAAGTCAGCTCATTGCAATCCTATGATGACTACCTGCTCTTCTGAGTAGTTGGCTCGAATCTATATTCGCGAGATTGTCAGATTTCATGGCGTACCGGTATCTATCATCTCTGACTGGGGTACGCAGTTTACATCACGGTTCTGGAGGGCAGTACAACGTGAGTTGGGTACTCGGGTAGAGTTGAGTACAACATTTCACCCTCAGACGGACGGGCAGTCCGAACGCACTATTCAGATACTGGAGGATATACTTCGTGCGTGTGTGATAGATTTTAGGGGTGCTTGGGATCAGTTCTTAACACTTGCGTAGTTTGCTTACAACAACAGTTTCTAGTCAAGCATTCAGATGGCTCCGTATGAGGCCTTGTATGGTAGGCGGTGCCGGTCCCCAGTGGGTTGGTTCGAACCGGGCGAGGCTAGGCTATTGGGTATAGACTTGGTTCAGGATGCCTTGGAAAAGGTTAAGTTGATTCAGGATTGACTTCGTACAGCCCAATCTAGACAGAAGAGTTATGCGAATTGAAAGATTCGTGATGTTGCATTCATGATTGGTGAGCGAGTATTGCTCCGGGTTTCGCCTATGAAGGGTGTGATGAGGTTCGGGAAGAAGGGCAATTTGAGCCCTAGGTATATTGGGCCTTTTGAGATTCTTGAGAGAGTTGGAGATGTGGCTTACAAACTTGCACTACCACCTAGTCTCTCTGCGGTTCATCCGGTATTCCATGTTTCCATGCTTCGGAAATATCACGGCGATCCGTCTCATGTGTTAGACTTCAGTTCGGTTCAGTTGGACAAGGATCTATCTTATGTAGAGGATCCAATGGCTATTTTGGATAGGCATGTTCGAAAGCTGAGGTCAAAGAACATTGCTTCCGTGAAGGTTCAATGGAGGGGTCATCCGGTCGAGGAGGCGACTTGGGAGACCGAGCATGATATGCGCAGCTGTTACCCACACTTATTCACCAGCTTAGGTACTTTTTCTAACTCTGTTTGAGGACGAACGTTTGTTTTAGAGGTGGAGAATGTGATGACCCAAAATGTCATCTTTAAATTTAATAATTAATTTTGTATTCTAAGACCTCGAAAAGCACTATTTATCATTCTTTGACTTGTGTGCGTAGTCCGTAAAATTTTTCGGAAAGTCTTCAGGTGAAAAATGAATTAAAATGTGAATTAGAGCTTTAAAACTCAACTAAGTTGACTTTGGTCAATATTTTGAGCAAACGGACTCGGATCAGTGTTTTGACAGTTCCGGTAGGTCCGTATCGTGATTTGGGACTTAGGTGTATGCCTGGAATCAAATTCTGAGGTCCCTAGCCCGAGATATGGAATTTTGATGAAAAATTAAAAGTTTAAGTTCAAATAGTGATCGGATGTGAAATTATGTGCAAACGACACCGGAATAGAATTTTGATGATTCCAACAGCTCCGTATGGTGATTTTGGACTTAGGAGCATGATCAGAATTTTATTTGGAAGTCCGTAGTGGAATTAGGCTTGAAATGCCAAAAGTTGAATTTTTGGAAAGTTTGACCGGGGAGTTAACTTTTTGATATCGAGGCCGGAATCCGATTTTGGAAATTGGAATAGGTCTGTTATGTCATTTATGACTTGTGTGTAAAATTTGAAGTCATTCCGAATTGATTGGATGTATTTCGGCACAAGATATAGAATTTGAAAGTTCAAAGTTCATAGATTTTGATTTGAGGTGTGATTCGTCGTTTTGATGTTGTTTGATGTGGTTTGAAGCCTCGACTAAGTTCGTATTATATTTTGGGACATGTTGGAATAATTGGTTAAGGTCCCGAGGGTCTCGGGTGGATTTCTGAAGGTAAACGGAATGGATTTCGGACAAAGAGGTTTGCTGGAAATTTGCAGAAATTTCGCTAGAAATTTGTAGAAATTCGCGAGAAATTTCTGGTGCATGGAGCCAACTTTGGAAGCTTATATCTTGCAATTCATAAGGAATCAGAAAATGCTCAAAACATAAAAGTTGTAGTCGTTTGATTCTAGTTTCCAGAAAGTTAAATCATTAATTATTTATACATTTGTACAGAAAGTTATGATGGATTAAATGAAGGCCGGTAGAGCAGTTTCGCCAGAAATTCTGATGCGTGGAGCCGACTTTGGAAGCTTGTATCTCGCAATTCATAAGGAATCAGAAAATTTGCAAAACATAAAAGTTGTAGTCGTTTGCTTCTAGTTCTTAGAAAGTTAAACCATTCATCATTTGGATATTTGTACATAAAGTTATGATCGATTGAAGGAAGGCTGGTAGAGCAGTTTCTGGTGGACTTTTAGTGACGGAAAATAGACTTTTAGTGACGGATGAGCAGAAACTTAAGGACCAAAAATGGTCATTTCCTTCATTTCGTTTTGGATTTTTGGAGCACGGTTTTTGGGCGATTTTTGGGCGATTTTCACGAGAAAACATTGGGGTAAGTGTTCCTTATCCTATATTGTTTATATTTCACGATTCCATACTCATTTACATCATGAATCCGTGAATTTATGGAAGTAAAACCAAGATTTTTGCAAAATCTTCCAAAAATGAAAATTTAAGATTTGGAGGTCGAGTTGTTATCGGAATTTGATAAAATTGGTATGGGTGAACTCGTAATTGAATGGGTTGTCGGATTTTGTAAGTTTCGCGGATTCCGAGATGTGGGCCCCACAGGCAAATTTTGAGCTAATTTCGGATTTTATTGAAAAATATAATATTTTCTTATGAAATTGATTACTATAATTTTTGTTGACTGTATCGAATTAATTATGACTAGATACGAGTCGATCGGAGTCGGAAAATCGATAAAAAAGCATAATACTTGGTTAAATTGGAGCAAGTCGAGGTAAGTGACTTGTCTAACCTTGTGTGGGGGAAATTCCCCCAGGATTGATAATTGTAATGTGTGAAAAGTCGTGTACATGAGGTGACGAGTGTGTACACGGGCTAAATGTGAAAGATTATGTTTTAAATTGTGTAGATCACTGTTGTGCATTAATTAAATTATTTCATTTTGTTATATTCTTCATTATTGATTTAATGTTTATATTTTTAAATTTGTTTGAACTTTTCATGCTAATTATTTTATTTGTTTAGTTGGAACTTGGTTTCTTTTATTCTGTGCATTATTTGTAGGTTGATTTTCTTTAAATTAAATATTATTAATGTGAAGTATTTAACATTTTTAAACTTGATATTAAAGCAACGTATTAAAGATTTTGAAATATTATTTTCCTGAATTATTTACTCATGAATATTTTTGTAAGATTTTCGTACTCATTGTGATGGAGCAGTGAGCTTTTTATTGTGAAAAAATATTATTGTTGAATTATTTTGACATGAGCCGTGAGCTCTTTATTGTGAAAAAATATTATTGATGATTTATTTTGGCATGAGCCGTGAGCTCTTTATTATGAAAAAATATTGTTGTTGAATTATTTTGGCAAGTTAAATTATTTGAGCACTTGAGGTACAAATTGTGATATATTGTGATATTGATACGCATGCGGTGGTATAAGGTCTGGGTATTGAAACGCATGCGGTGAGATAAGGGTGGCTTGATACACGTGGTTAGTAGGGGGAACTACTAGAAGTCATGCGGTGTGATAAGGATGGCTAAAACGCGGGATGCTATTTCGGGAAAAATATTTTCTTTCAAATAAATTGTAAAGGCTCCCGCGGTGAGATAAGGAAATGAGATATTATGAATTAGTTTATGGCCGCAATTGCCTTTGATTATTGTGTGATTTTCTTAAAGTTTAAAAGAATTCTGTTTTATTTTCACGAGGTATTTATTTGCCATTATTTGATATAATTAAATGTGACATACTACTTGATTTATTTCCATTGTCATTTTATCTTATAATATTGTTTAAACATTTTACCATACCATTATTTATTCTCCATAGGGCCTGACCCGACCTCGTCACTACTCTACCGAGGTTAGGCTTGGCACTTACTGGGTACCGTTGTGGTGTACTCATACTACGCTTTTGCACATCTTTTTCTGCAAATCCAGGTACATCTTATCAGACCACGCATCAGTAAACTAGCTGTACGAGGAGACTTCGAGGTATATCTGCCAATATCCGAGACTCCAGAGTCCCCTTATATTCTTGTTATGTTGCTTCCTTATTTTCTTTAGACTCTGTTATATAGAGACATCGAGGATAAATTCTTAGAAGCTTGTGACTTATTTCTACCGGGTTTTGGGAGTTGAAATTGTTTGAATTGTAGTTTAATTATTTCAGATATTTATTATTATTCTGCATTAATAGGCTTATCTAGTCTTAGAGATTAGGTGCCATCACGATATCCTACAGGGGGAATTTGGGGTCGTGACAGGCCTGCTGCGGCGCGCAGCTCGATCCCATAAATATCCTCACAATGGATGAATATAACTGAGTGTGGGATGTATATTTTTGAAATAATTAACTCAACAGCAACACGACCCCATGGGTCCCAAAAATATTGGAACGTAGCCTAAATATGATATTTAATAAGAGTCTCAGCTCAATTTCTCTAACGCGTGGAACATGTTCAGATAATAACATGATTCACTAATTTTACAACTGCAAAAGATTTATTCAAGACACAATTCTTATGGTGCTCGTCTACATGCTCGCCACCTATCGTGTGTGTCACCTCCAAACAATTTATATCATACCAAATTTCGGGGATTCATACCCTCAGAACCAAGTTTAGTAGTGTTACTTACCTCAAATCGTGTAATTCTTTACTCTGCTATGCCTTTGCCTCGTGAATTGGCCTCCACACGCCTCGAATCTAGCCACAATTAATTCGATTCAGTCAATAAAATTTATTGAAATTAATTCCGTAAGAAAATACTAATTTTCAAACAAAATCAGAAATTTAGCTCAAAACTCGCCCGTAGGGCCCACGTCTTGGAACCCGATAAAAGTTACAAAATCCGAAAGCTCATTCAACCACGAGTCTAACCATACCAATTTTACCAAAATCCGACATTAACTCGATCTCCATATCATCAAATCCCTAAGTTCAAATCCCCGATTTACACCTCAAAAACATATAATCTAGTCGGATTATTCGATGATAATTCAATATTATGGATTAGAAATGACTTACCTCAGGTTTTCCTTGAATTCTCTCTGAAAATCGCCCTAAAAACCGTGCTTGAAAGTCCAAAAATGGCAAAACTCGGAACCCTTTCAAAATGTATACTGTCCAGGGGTTCCGCACCTGCGACTCACTTAGCCGCTTCTGCGGTCTCGCAAGTGCGAGAATTCAACCGCTTCTGCGGTTTTGCCAAGCCTCCACTGGAGCCGCTTCTGTGAAAATCTCGCTTCTGCGATGGCTGGTGCGCACATGCGGCTTCGCACCTGCGATCAAACCTCCGCAGGTGCGAAAATACTAGAAGCAAAAATCCCAGCAGTGGTTTTAAGTCTGAATTTGATGAATTTGATCCGTTAACCATCTGAAACTCACCCGAGGCCCCCCAGAACCTTAACCAAACATACCAAAAAGTCCTAAAACATCATACAAATTTAGTCGTACCCTCAAATCAACTTAAACAACACTAAAACCACGAATCATACCCCAATTCAAGCCTAATGAACTTTGAAATTTCAAGTTTCCACAAACGAAGCCGGAACCTATCAAATCAAGTCCGATTAACCTCAAATTTTGCACACAAGTCATAAATGACATAACAAACCTATTAAAGTTTTCAGAATCGGATTTCGACCCCGATATCAAAAAGTCAACCCCCCGATTAAACTTCCCAAAAATTCAACGTTTGCCATTTCAAGCCTAATTCCACTACGGACCTCCAAATAATTTTTCGGATATACTCCTAAGTCCAAAATCATCATACGGAGCTATTGGAATTATCAAAACTCCGTTCCTGGGTGTCGTTTATACATAAGTCGACATCCGGTCACTATTTTAACTTAAGCTTTAAATCTTGAAACTAAGTGTTTCAATTCATTCCAAAACCTCACCGGACCTAAACCAATTAACCCGGTAAGTCATAAAATAATTGTAAAGCATAAATTGAGAAGTAAATGGGAAAACGGGATTGTAATACTCAAAACGACCGGCCGGATCATTACATTCTCCCCCACTTAAATATACGTTCGTCCTCGAATGTGCCAAGAGTTGTTTCCAAGCCATCACATCACTATTCCACCTGTCACGACCCAATTTCCCCTCCGTTGGGTATCGTGATGGCACCTAGTCTTAGGGACTAGGTAAGCCTAACATTTACTGAATAACAACAATAATAAATAACATCTAACAACTTTTGAAATAGAAATCTCTATAAAATTTACAATTCCCAAAATCGGTACTACAAGTCATAAACTCTATAGAGTTTGCTACAATTTTTCTAAATACAACTGTTTGAAATAAAGTAACAGTATGAATATCAGAAGGTGACTCCGGAGCCTGCGAACGCAGCAGCAGGTTTACCTTGAGTCTCCACAGCAACAATCCGCACATCTAGCTAATGATCAATTGATTTTGAAATACCTGGATCTGCACACAAATGTGCAGCAGTGTAGTATGACTATACCACGGTGGTACCCAGCAAGTATCAAGACTAACCTTAGTAGAGTAGTGACGAGGAACAGTCAAGACACCTACTAGACTAAATGACCAGAACAAAGTAAAAGTATAGAACTAACAGAGTATAATATCTACATAAAGACTATGCGATATGACTAACAATAGTGTAACTGCAATAGTAAAGGACAATAACAAGTATCAGCGGAATACCATAATAATGACACAGAAAGGTGAACGTAAACACAACCTAAATCCGAAATCACAGATACAACAAGAACAAATAATAACTCAATAACAACAATCGATTTCACATCAGGTTTTAGTCAACAAACTCCACGAGGTACCGAACCTCGGACAAATCACAACTCACGGGTCTCAATACCTGAACCCTAACACTTGGCATCATGTGCCCTCATTACACCTCATAACTGCACTGACGACTCACGTGCCAAATATAGCAATTCTCACGTAGAAGGCAAGTAAGCAAGGGTGTGCATTTATACTCAACAATATCAAGAAAACCTCTTATTCGATAAGAGTACTTAACTACGTGTATGCTTGTGCAAGTGTCCTAACATAGTTCATACCAGCTAGTGAGCATAAGGAAAAGAACGGACAACACATAGAATATTTTCTCACAACTTTCACAAGATAAAGCTCACACAGGTAAGTGTACCACTATACAAATATCAACAACAAGAATGCCCCCAGGCCATCACAAATCATCACAAATCAATCCCTGACATAGCCCATCTTATCTCGCCACGTGTGCAATAGTAAAGTAAATGCCCGCCTTGTCTCGCCACACGTGCATAATAATATTCCCACCTTGTCTCGCCACGTGTGCAATAGTAACATAAATGCCCATATATATATATCCCGCCGTGTCACGCCGCATGTGCAAATATCAATAGTAACAATAGCACGGCAGAAACCTCGTACAACCCCATAACAAAGAGATGTCAACAAAGGGCACTCCTGAGATACTGTCTCGTAGTCCCAAAAGTAAATTCTCAACAGAGGATCTCCTGAGGTACCGCCTCGTAGTCCCAAAAGTAAATATGCAAGACAGGGGGATCTCCCAGGTACCTCCTCGTAGTCCCAAAGTAAATATGCAACTACAACAATAACACTAATACAAGGGTAGGACAAATAAATCAACTCAGAAATTCCAGAACTCAAGGGAACAGAGGTACTAAATTCACAAGGAGTGAAAACAATAAAGAATGCTAGTCATAATAAGAACAACTCAATAAGAAAGGAAGTAATATGTAACAACGACCCGCAATGTACAATTCAACAACAAGGGAGCTAACACAAGTCGAATGATTCCAAATAAAGACAAGTCAACTAAGATATAGGATATCTAAACTTCTTTTAAGGTCGGGCAATTACGAAAGAGACACAACAAATTCAATTAAGGATAAGTAGCAGAAAGATAATCAAAGTCTCAATTAAAGATGAACAATTACAGATGAGATAATTATAACTTCAAATAAAGATAAGCAGTTAGGGGAAAGATAACATGACAATAGAAGAGATAACAATTTCAGTTAAGGCACAGATGAATTAATATAAACAACAAGAGTGGATTATGAAGCAATTAACTCTAATAAAATAGGTAGAGTTGAAACCAGTAATTAAGAGACGTATTCATAACATAACAATTGCATAATCAGTGAATAAAAGGACCTAAGAACCCTAAAAGGCCAACTTTTCACAAATAAGTCCGAGCACGTACTCGTCACCTCGCGTACACGGACTACAATTAGCATAGAAGACTCAAATCCTAAGGGGTAGTTCCCCCACACAAAGTTAGGTAAGATACTTACCTCGAACCAAGCTCAATCAATCGGTAACAATGTCTTTTCCTCGATTATCAGACTCCGAATGGCCCAAATCTAACCAAAAACAATTACATATCATAAATACAACTATAATAAACTAATCTAATTAATGAAATCAAGACTTTAACAAAAATTCCGAAATCCGTCCTAAAAAGTCGACTCGGGCCCACGTCTCAGAATCAGGCAAAAATCATAAAATACGAAAGCCCATTCACTCACGAGTCCAACCATACCAAATTTATCAAAATCCGACCTCAAATGACTACTCAAAACCCAAAATCAAACTCTTCAAATCCCTAGCCTCAAACTCCTAAATTCCACCTTAAATACACAATATCTAGGTGGAAAAATAATTAGGGAAGCAAGATTATTGATCAAAAATAAGTACAAGGAACGTACCTCACGAAATACCTCAAAAATGCTCTCAAGAAATCGCCAACCCGAGCTCAAAAATGAAGAAAATGGCCAAAAATCTCGAAGCCTCGCTTAAAAGGGTTCTGCCCAGGCATTACCGCATATGCGGACCACCGGTCGCACATGCGACGTCGCACCTACGAAATTACCCTCGCAGGTGCGGAAATGACTTAAGGAGGCTAGTCCGCATCTACGAGCAAGGGGCCGCACCTGCGCCCGCTCCTACGGATATCTTCCGCTTCGGCGATCCTCACGCTCCAGGCCCCGTCCGCTTCTGCGCTCCATCTTACGTAGATGCGGCTCTGCTTCTGGTAACGACCCAGCCGATCGTTTTGAGCGTAATAGCCCCGATCCCCTATTTACTACTTCTCCTATATCTATTTCTGCTATTGTGACTTGCCGAGAGGTTTTGTTTTGGTTTTTAAAGTGTTTTGAGACACTTAGTCCCAAAATGGAGGTTTAAGCCTTAGGATTTGGACCGTAGTCGGAACTGTATGAAGACGACTCCGGAATGGAATTTCGTCGGTTTCGTTAGCTCCGTTAGGTGATTTTGGACTTAAGGGCATGTCCAGATTATGTTTTGGAGGTCTGTAGCTTATTTAGGCTTGAAATGGCGAAAGTCGAATTTTTGGAGATTTTGACCGGTAGTGGACTTTTTGATATCGGGGCCGGATTCCAATTTCGTAAGTTAGAGTAGGTCCGTAATGTTAATTATGACTTGTGTGCAAAATTTGAGGTCAATCAGACGTGATTTGATATGTTTTGGCATCGGTTGTAGAAGTTTATAGCTTTAAGTTCATTAAGTTTGAATCAGAGGGTGATTTGTGATTTTAGCATTGTTTGATGTGGTTTGAGGGCTCGACTAAGTTTGTATGGTATTTTAGGACTTGTTGGTATGTTTGGTTGAAGTCCCGGGGGTCTCGGGTGTGTTGCGGATTCTTAACGGATTGAATTTGGACTTAGGCTAGTTGCTGAAGATTTTCTGGTTTCTGGTATTTTCGCACCTGCGGAGGGGAGACCGCAGGTGCGGGATCGCTTGTGCGAAGGAGGAACCGCAAATGCGGCCAAGAAGGAGTTGGGCAGGAACTGCAGGTGCGAAGATTTTCCCGCACCTGCGAGAGTCGCAGATGTGGGCAGCTAGGCAGAGGTGCGAAGGGGAGCCACAGGTGCGATGCATTTCCATCGCAGATGCGACAGAGAGTTCGCAGGTGCGAGATGTCTGGACAGAACACTTAAATGCAAAGGTTTGCAATTTTTGCTCATTTTCAACATTTTGAGCTCGGGTTTGGCGATTTCTTGAGAGCATTTTTTAGGGATTTCTTGAGGTAAGTCCCTTGTGCTTATTTTTGATCAATAATCTTGCTTCCCCAATTTTTTCCCACCTAGTTAGTGTGTATTTAAGGTGAAAATTGGGAGTTCGAGGCTAGGAATTTGGAAAGTTTGATTTGTGGATTTGAAGGACTAAGTGGTGTCGGATTTTGTAAATTTGATATGGTTAGACTCGTGAGTGAATGAGCTTTCGGATTTTGTGATTTTTACCCTATTTCGAGACGTGGGCCTGGGTCGACGTTTTAGGACGAATTTCAGAATTTTGTTAAAGTATTGATTTCATTAATTAGATGAGTCTATTATGGTAGTATTTATGATGTGTAATTGCTTTTGGCTAGATTTGGGCCATTCGGAGTCGGATATTCGTGGGAAAGGCATTGTGACCGATTGATTGAGCTTGGTTCGAGGTAAGTGGCTTGCCTAACTTTGTGTAGGGGAAATTCCCTTAAGATTTGGAACTATTGTGATATTTGAGCACCGTGTACATGAGGTGACGAGTACGTATACGGGCTAGTTGTGGAAAAATCTAGATTTTCTTACTGAGCAGCAACCTATTTTCCTTTTATTTTGAGTTATACCATTTTAATGAGTATCAATCTATTTTCATTCTTAATTGAGTTATTCTAATATGTGTAGCTATCATGTTTAGTCTAATACAACATGTCTACGTGTCTTAACTGCTTATGTGAACTCTGTGCAGCATGCTTAGTGAATTTCCTGCTTCTTCCTTGACTGGTACTTAGTCTAAATCGTAAGATTCCGTGATGTAGTTGTATTTCTATTGTTTGCGCTGCATATTTACTTTGGGACTACGGAACGGTAATCCGGGAGATCCCCCTTTACTGCATATTTACTTTGAGACTATGGAACAGTATTCCGGGAGATCCCCATATACTGCATATTTCTTAGGGACTACGAAACGATATTCAGGGAGATCCCCTTGTACTGCATATTTACTTTGGGACTACAAAACGGTATTCCGGGTACCGATTGTGGTATACTCATGCTACTCTTCTGCACATGTTTTTCGTGTGCAGATCCAGGTGCTCCTTATCAGCCGCACTATCAGTGAGCCGGGACAGCTTTGGAGACTTCAAGGTATATCTGCCGCGTTCGCAGACCTCGAAGTCCCCTTTCAACTCTTCATCATGCCCATTATCTTCTATATTTTCTTTTGATAGACTCTGATGTATAGAGACACTAGACTTTTCCTCCTGTAGTTTGTGATTCACGATATTTTCGGGTTTTGGGATTGTTGTGTATTTTTGAATAGTTGGTTAAATTTATATTTTTATTTCATTATTCCAAAAAAATGTTTGGCTTACCTAGTTGTAGAGACTAGGTGCCGTCACGACATCGCACGAAAGGGGAAATTGGGTCGTGACAAGTTGGTATCAGAGCTCTAGGTTCATATGTGTCTTGAGTCACAAGCTAGTTTATTAGAGTCTCGCAGATCGGTACGGAGACGTCTGTACTTATCTTCGGAAGGCTATGGAACTATTAGGAAAATTTCACTACTGTGATTCCTTGTCATGCGATTGTACCAATGCAGCCGGTAGCTCCAGCTCAGCCCGAGGTTAGGGCAACAACTTTTGAGGTGGAGCAGCTCAGACTTGAGAGGTACAAGAAGTACCACCCACCTACCTTCAGCGAATTGGATACAGATGATGCTCAGGGTTTTCTGGAGGAGTGTCATCGTATTCTCCGTACTATGGGCGTAGCGGAGACGAGCGGGGTTTCTTTTACTATATTCCAGCTTAGAGGAGCAGCCTATCAGTGGTGGAGTGCCTATGAGCTGAGTAGTCCGGATGAGGCAGTTTCACTTACATGAACTCAGTTCTCAGACATGTTTTTGAGAGAGTATGTCCCTCAGAGCCTCAGGGACTCATGGCGCGCGGAGTTTGAGCAACTGCGCCAGGGTGCTATGACTGTGTTAGAGTATGCAGTTCGCTTCAGTGATTTGGCCCGACATGCACTGCCCTTAGTTGCCGTTCGAGAGAGGGTTCGACGGTTTATTGAGGGACTCCACCTCGGTATCCGGATTAGTATGGCCAGGCAGTTGGAGATGGATATTTCTTATCACCAGGTTATGAGTATTTCTAGGAGATTGGAGGGCATGCTTGCCTGGGATAGAGAGAAGAGAGAGACCAAGAGGTCTCGAGAGACTGGTTATTATTCTGGAACTCGTGCTCCAACAGCTTGCCATGGTAGGGGTTATGTGAGCCTCCTCATTCATTCAGCTCTTCCAGTCACCAGCAATGTTCCAGCTCATTCTAGACCCCAGGAGCCTTATTATGCACCGCCAGTATCTAGTGTGCCTTTTGCACGGGGTGTTCCTAGCGGCTAGTCCAGCAGACCAGCCAGTCATAGTAGCCACGCCCTCCCAAAGCTTGTTTTGAGTGTGGCGACACTCACCATGTGGTGAGGGATTGCCCCAGGATTAGGATGGGTGCACCTCCACCTATTTCCACGAATCATACCCCAATTTCAAGCCTAATTCCACTACGGACCTCCAAATAATTTTCTGGACACGCTCCTAAATCCAAAATCACCATACGGAGCTATTGGAATCATCAAAACTCCATTCCGGGGTCGTTTATACATAAGTCGACATCCGGTCACTATTTTAACTTAAGCTTTAAACCTTGGAACTAAGTGTTCCAATTCATTCCAAAACCTCACCGGACCTGAACCAATTAACCTGGTAAGTCATAAAGCAACTGTAAAGTATAAATTGAACAGTAAATGAGAAAACGGGGTTGTAATACTCAAAACGACCGGCCAGGTCGTTACAATAAGCAAGCAAAGTATCTATGTAAAATTTTCCTCAAATTATTTTTTACACAATATAGACAATTAAATATATTATTTTGAATCAAATCAGAGTTACATTTAAAAAGTTTTAATTTAAACGAGGACTGAATATAGACAAAAGAATATAATTTTTCCACAATTAAATATATTTCTTGAATTAAATCGAATTTATTTGTAAAAAGTTTCAATTCAAATTAAATGTCAACTACACACAGATTAAACAGTACATTCGTGATAATTGATAAAAAATGAATTCTAAATCTGATATTCATATGCTTGAATCCTACATTTTTTATCATATTCTGGGTAGTATTAAGAACACAATCATTATTTCAGTAACTTATGATTTTTTAAACTTTTATTTTATAGTAACTAAAATACAATTTTTGATATCATATTTATGTATTTGCTTAATAAAATTTATATTTATCGAGATGGGGTACATGCGCAACACAGGTAAAGATGAGACTTAGACGGAGGCCGTTAGAATTTTAAATGAGACAAAACGGCTTAAGCACATAGCATAATGGAAAAGTAGACGGGGCGGGTTAATTTTAACTAACATACATCGCATATTTTTTATGCGATTTATGTAAAAGTAGAAGGTTTTTTTCCCTAATCTTCATTGGCCCATTGCCCCCTTTGTCCGCTATCAGAACCCATCCCCTAGCCCCTTCGCCATTTTCGCCTGTGGAACTCCATTTTCGGAGCTTCAAAATCAAACACCAGTTCTGGGCTTCAGCAAAGGTAATTTCTGTATTCAACATCAAACACCAGTTGTAGACTGTCAATTCGCCCTTTCCAGATTCCACTCCATCTATTTCTGATTTTTTAGGTAAGTCATTAACTAATATATTCATATTGTTTATTATATTGATTTTAGGACAATATTTCTGAAGGTTTTCCCCCTTTTTGGATGCTCTTAATTATGTATGATATTTATTATTTTTTGTGGTGTAAAATTGGTGGTGGCGACTTTGCTCTGTGGTTCAGATTTTATTGTTGTGAGTTTGTACTTAGAAAGGAATGAGGATAGTTTTAGTAGCAACATTGGACTTCTGTGCCTACAATAGAAACGTTGGACTTTCCCTTTCTGGTGCATGAGTCTGCTCTTTTATTAGCTCTTATAGCAACATTTTGCATTTAAACAGCCCCCTCTATTCTGTGAAGACCATCAATCACTGATATCTTGTAGAATTCTTTGTGCTAAAGAGAAGGTAACTTTTAAATTTTTTCTATTCACAGACCTCTTTTAAAGTAAAAGATTTTATGATGAATGACTGATACTTTGACTAGCCAACGACCTCAACCTCCGAACAGTAAAAAGTGAAAAAACTGGGAATGTAAAAGAGAAATATACAACAACATACCCAGTGTAAACCCACGCTGGATCTGGGGAGGGTAGTGTGTATGCAGACCTTAACCTACCTTGTGTTAAATAAAGAAGTTGTTTTCGGAAAAATCAAAGCAAGTTTGAGAAAAAAAAACAGTAGTGAAGTGGCCATGTTGAAAATACCGGAGAAAAGAAATAGTAACGACAACAAAATAATAAGATAACAGTAGTAAGAGACAAAAATTAAGGCTGGGAATTTTAACTTACGCAAGTGCATACTTTGGGAGAGACCATAAAAAAGAAAGAGACTTGTTTGTAAGTTGATATTTCCTTCTGTGTTCCTGTTAACCATGTAGCTGTTAATCTGGAAGACATTTTGTAAGTTCGAAAAAACTGAAAGGGAGGACTCCTATATATGCAATGTCGCCTGTTCAAATTCTTACCGAAGTTGAGAAACAACTGGACTGCTTAAGATGTGAAAGAAATTAGGCTTATTTTATCAAATGCTCCACACTGACTAAAGCAAAAACCAATGGAGGATTAGGAGTGAAGAACCTAAGGATTCGTAACAAGAGACTTCTGCTCAAATGGCTGTGGTAGTTGGATGGACAATGGTGTACAAAAGCTCTACATACTTGTTATGGTGGCTGTATGAAAATAGATTAGGAATCTAAGTTTGGAGTCTTCAGAAGTAATTAAACTAACGGTAAGCTTTGGTAAAAGGAGTAGGCTTTGATAGGATAAGTGGCTCGATAAATGTAGACTGGGGGAGGTGTTCAATTCCTTATCTGTATTGTCTGGTCATTGACTTAGATCGCACGTTGGCTAACTGCCTGAATGATGATGTTGGATCCTGCAGTTTAGAAGAGATCCACAGGGCTGAAAGATGGAAAATGTTAGAGGGCTGATATTCAAACTAGAGAATCTACAGGACCGAAAGCTGGAAATATTAGTGTGCTCATTTTCAAACCAGTGTTTTAAAAGGCGTGGGCGTAAGGCGGGGCGTTTTACATATGCCTCAGCGGGGTGTAAGCCCCATAGGTATTTAATTTTTAATATTTTATAACATAATATAATGACAGTTAATATTTATAAACAAGTAAAATTGCATAAAAATTGAAGAAAACTATATATATATGTGCTCCATCCCCACAAAAAACTAATCAAAATAATCTATTATACGTTACTTACAAGCACAAGTAATTTGAGTCTAAAAGAATAAAGTTTTCTATATGGAGGAACAAAAAGGATGATTAACCTGCACTTTGAATTTGCTGCTACGAAGAAAAATGTAGTTATCTTTGTATTTGTAAAAAAAATTAAATATTCGTTGCTTTTGAGTGATATTAGCAGACTAGCGGACAAGATAAAAAATTGGAAAAACCATGAATTAGGGCTTAAATCAATAAAAAAGGTCTTTACTTTTAAATTTAATACTTTTGAGTTCCTTTTTAAACCTTTTGAGTAATTACCAAACTGACTTTTGAGAATTTGGGTATTATATGAAGGACTAATTCAACAAATTTTGTTTTAATTTGAAAAAGTTTCTAGGGCTTACTCCTTACTAAAAAAAAACGCGCCTCGAACGCCTCTTGAGACTTTCGCCCCACACCATCGCCCCGGGGCGTTTTTGGTACGCCTCGCCCCGGGGCTCGCCCCAGAAATGCCTTTTAAAACAGAGTTTCAAACTAGAGTGGATCCTACTGAGGGAAACCAATATGATTCCAATATCAGCATGAAGGATGTGAATTTCTCATTTAAGGCATGTTATGAATGGTTTCTGAGAAAGTATGCTTGAATAGTGGTCCATTCGTCGAGGAATAGGATTTGGAAAGCAAATGGTGCTGCCTAAAGTGGCTGGTTTCGGACAAATAGGTTTAAGTGAGGAATGTCTAACACATGACAACTTGCAAGATTCATCTATGCACTAGATGCGTTTTACTGCAGAGAGCAGACTGGATCAATGAAGCACCTATTTCTGTGAATAAAATACATACTTGATTTGATAATAAAGCAGATATGGTATGGGGCTGTTACTACTCCCTTCACCTCGTCTTGCAGATGAAATAAGTCTCTTATTTTATTTTATTTTTATTTGCAGCTGAAAAATGCCTAGAGTCAAGACAAATCGTATAAAATACCCCGAGGGTTGGGAGCTGATTGAGCCTACCCTACATGAGCTGGATGCTAAAATGAGAGAAGGTGGGTAATCTTTTTTGTCCTATTTTGTTGATGGGAATTTCCAGACTATTAACTTCTGTTTTCTGGGTTTTGAAAGCTGGCAATGACCCTAATGACGGTAAAAGAAAGTGTGAAGCACTCTGGCCCATATTCAAGGTTGCACATCAGAGGAGCAGATATGTTTATGACCTTTACTATGGAAGAAATGAAATATCTAAAGAGCTGTACGAGTTCTGTTTGGAACAAGGTTATGCAGATCGCAACCTGATTGCAAAGTGGAAGAAGGTGATTAGAAGCAACTTCCTTTCGAACTTAAGAAATCTGTCTGTTATATTTAACTCTTTCCTGTTTTCTGTGTTTTGACTTGCAGCCTGGATATGAGCGTCTCTGCTGCTTGCACTGCATACAGCCTCGGGATCACAACTTTGCAACTACTTGTGCATGTCGTGTTCCCAAGCACCTTAGGGAAGTTGCTGTAATAGAGTGCGTACATTGTGGATGTCAAGGCTGTGCAAGTGGGGACTAATTGTTTTCCTGTAACTGTATGTGAAGAGGTCTGATTTTTCTATCTTGAAAGACTATGGCTTTGTCGTCTTTCTGACTTTTCAAGGCATTAGAAACCTTTGTCTGTAGCATTTTAGCTGATATACATGACTTGCTTTATTGGAAATGATATCGCGTGTCTGGTAGATTGATTATTTATCGGACCAAGTGAGTGCAAGGCAGGTGATTGGTATGCACCATAAGAAGCTTACAGCAACTTGCGTGGTCAGCAAAAGTTTGAGCTCATGGCTGCTGAGTGGAATCTAATCTATGGCTTGCTTGAGGACCATGGTACCTCAATATTTTCTAAATCTGCTTTTGATGATCCATCGTTAGAGAGGACCAAGGAGATTTAGTGATGGATTATTCAATCTCTGACCTTTGAAAGTTTTGTTTCTTTTCTGTTTTCGCCAAAAACAGACTTGTGACCACTTGCCAACTCTAATAGGCAAACCACCCTCAATAATGTTTGGATGTTACTGGTGATAATGGGACTGCAAGTTTCTCTTTTATCTTCTATTAAGACTTAAATGTAGTTAATGCTGAATGAGTAGTACTCGATGCAAACTCGTGGTTGTGCAGGTGAAAAGAGGGATTGATTTCTTATTGCCTGCATCAGTTTCGTGAAAGATACAGCACTACGTTCAAGCTAACTGAAAATATGGGACATCTTTCATACGTTTGTATTAGTATCACTGTTTTCGGGTTGTGGGATAAGAGAGAATGGATTGATCCTGGTTATGGTGTGTGTATGTAATAGGAGAGACTTAATTTGGTTATCTGCTCTCTCTTGGCATCTGCTATCCTTCCATGATAATTTAGCACTAATCATTTACTCTTTTCATTTTGCAATGATGCTCGATATGGACCAAGGGTCTAGCCTTCCAGTTAGAGAACATTGAAGGTTGGTTGCAGCAGATAGATGCCAAGTTTTTCAGCCAATTTTTTTGAGGGCTTTGGTGGGGCAAGTTGACATATAAGGGTCAAGCAAGATTTGTTTAAACCTCATTTTATGTGTCTGTCCTTCAAATGTTTCACTTGACCAACACTTGACTAATTAGAGCAAGAGTGAAAAAAAAATGGAGTATAATTTCTTGTTTCTTTTATAACATCAAATCTTTTGAAACAAATTCAGTCTGCCAAGATGACTAATATATGGGATACTTGATAAAAACGGGCCATTGTGTGATACTTAAATGCCCTTGAACCTTATTATAAGGTGTTTTTTTCAATTATGGTTTTGAGTGTTAGGCTTGATGACATTATAAGCTGGGTGGGATGCATCTGAATTGGCGAAAACAACGTTTTGTATAGGTTTATTTTCACTAAAACTCAGGAGAGATCTCTTTAATCTTCGGTTAACCTTTTTGGGTACATAACCTTATTTACATGGGACTTTAAATCTGCATCTTTGCGCCCTTTACTTATATGGGATGGTGCGTCATTACATGATTGGTTAATGACAATTTCCAAGACCTCAAAGGCTTACTAATCGGAATTCAATCAAAAATGAAAATTTGATTTTTCTTAGTATTCGTACTCGCACGTGCTTTCTAATACGTTGCTGGTGGGTGACTCGGCAGGGGAGAAGAGGGTGGAACATTTACATTCACATTCTTTTTGGAGAGGGAATGAGCCCCTAATCCTAAATAAGTAAGAAAAAGGGAAAGAAGTTGATCTTTAACTTCTGCATATTTCCAATTTAATGGCTGTCCTTGTCCCCGAATGGACAAATAGCACAAGCTCTTAATGTAAAGAAACCCACTATTAGGAGACCAAAAACAATACCATATAATTAAAAAATTTACGCCGTTGCAATTTAGCCATTTAAGAATGAGGTAAATATAAACTATGACAAAATTACTGTTTATATAAACAACAAACCAAACCAATTACAAACAATGACATAATGTTACTCTGATTAGAACCCAAAGCAGTTAAATTGTGGCTCGTGAGTGTGTGTTCATTGGCAAAGCAACATTGATTTTGATGCAGGTTTAAAAATATTTGTAGAATTAAGTGGAATAAGTTCCTCAATTCTTGTTAGGGAATTATATAAATCTATGAGTAATACTGATGAAAAAAGAAATTGAGATTGGTAGTCTACAAATAAAAAGGACTCAAAGTTGGTGAAGGAGAGGAAAAAAAGGACAAAAATATGTTGATAGATTAGGCTAATTTGCATTATATAAACAATTATCTATTGGTAACCTAACTTTGGTCCTCTGCTTTCAAAAGTGGAACATAACCTTCTCTCACAAGTCCACAGTCAACTAAGTTAGACTAATCTCCATTTAGTTCTCAAATATTGTCACTCTCCCTATTTTAATCTCACGGATTTAGGTATTATATACGTCAAAAAGTATAAAATCAGTATCAATGCTTGTTATGAAGAATTACGTTCTCCATTTAATTATATGTTAGTCTAAATTAAAAATCTATAGTGTTACTATACATAATTTAATATCAGTAATTTTGACTCGAAATGCACACAATCTAGTTACTGATAGCGTAAATTAAAAATCTATATTGTCAGTATACATAACTTAATATCAGTAACTTTGACACGCTATATAATTTACACTATATGTATATATATATATTCACTAAATAATTAAATTTGAACCCAATAAATTAACGGTAGAACTTGAAAGTTGAACCTAAAAGTTAAAATCCTGCCTCTAATCTCAAGGCCAAGTGTTCTGCCTTACTGCCTACCTTCCTCTCAAATGGCAAAATAACAGTTTAAAAGAGGAAAAAACTTAGTTCTTCCCATTTGACAAGAATTTTTAAGAATTTTTTTTAGAGTTTACTTTTTAGCTCATTTCAACCCTATAACTCCACCACCCCACTATTCTCTATGGGTTTGGGGGGAGGAAGAAAGTAGTGTCTATTCCACCAAGAAGAAAAATAAGTTTATAAATATAAAATTTTCTCTCATTACAGTATCTCAAGAAAAGTCAAAAATATTGGTGAAGAGAATTTCATTACATGCAACTCTACCAAAGTTGCATTAATGAATTGAACATTTCTTGATAATCTTCTACTATATAACCTCCAAATATTGATCATTTCTTTTATCAACGTAACCCTCCAAAAAATCTTAGACCAAGAGTTCATTTTATACAACTGTGACATGCATGTGTACTTAATATTCTTGTTCATTATCCTTTGCTTATGAACAGCTCTCCTAAATCTTAATCATTCTTCTCTGAACCTCAAAATCTTGATCATTCTTTAGCAACCCTTCAAAAGTTTGATATTTTCTAATCTTATACATAATGCTATGTTATTGATGAGTTACTGTTAGTAGTAATAACAGTTTTGAGGAAGTAAAGAAAAGGGAAGAGTTAGAAAATGGAGGGGCCATTTTTGGGGGATGAGTTAGCAAGATTGAGGAGTAATAGTAGGACAAGTTGGAGATCATCTCAGAGTATTAGGGAAGTGTTTGGAGGGCCAAGGGATGTTTTTATGGAGAATTACAGTACGCGGTGGAGGGAGATGGCGGAGGAGGAGGAGAAGGAGCTGAAATGGGCGGCGATAGATCGGTTGCCAACGTATGATAGACTAAGAAAAGGGATGATGAAGGAGGTGATGAACAATGGGAGGGTGGTTCATCATGAAGTTGACATGACTAAGCTTGGTAATCAAGATAGAAAAGTTCTAATGGAGAGTATTCTTAAGGTTGTGGAAAATGATAATGAGAATTTCCTTAGAAGACTGAGAAATAGGACTGATAGGTGATTTCTTTTTCTGGTTACTAATTCCGCTTATTATGAATAGTTACCTGTAGTTCTCTTTTAAGTGACTTGTTTTTACACTGTCAATGCACAATATTAGTATTATTTGTTTTTTTTTCTTCCTTTTGATGAAGGGCGGCCTTGGCGTAACTGGTAAAGTTGCGGCCATGTGACTAGGAGGTCATGGTTCGAGCCCTGGAAATAGTCTCTTGCAGAAATGCAGGATAAGGCTGAGTACAATAGATCCTTGTGATCCGGCCCTTCCCCATACCCCGCGTACAGCGGGAGCTTAGTGCATTGGGCTGCCTTTATTATTTCTTCTTTTGATCATGTTAGAATTTAGGTATGATTAAGGTGCTGCATGTTATACTGAAGTGAAATTTCACAATGGAGCAGGGTAGGGATAGAAATCCCAAAGATTGAAGTGAGATTTCAGAACTTAAGTGTAGAAGGAGATGCATATGTTGGGACAAGAGCACTTCCTACTCTGCTGAATTCCACCTTGAATACCATAGAGGTAAATGTTTTCCTCCTTTTCACAAACTTGTAATTTGTCATACTAATGGTAAGAACAGTACAGAAACAAGGAATAAAAGATGTGGTTGTCCTTTTTATGAAAATATTTTGTTAGTTATGGAAAAATTAGAATGAAGTTGAAAGAGTAAAAAGGAACTTGCAGTAGAATTATAATTGACCTTTCATTTGTTTATTAACTTAACATTTTTGACTTCTGATTCTGCGATATGCTATTAAGTTGAACTGATTAAATGAATAGGCTGTTCTTGGATTAATTCATCTCTCTCCATCCAAGAAAAGGGTTGTTAAAATTCTTGAAGATGTGAGTGGAATTATAAGGCCATCAAGGTATGCTGTTGGTTTCATTACTAATTTAGTTACTCCACTAATTAACAATTTCTAACACTCATAATTTGCTCTAATTGTCCTTTAGCTTCTTATTTATAAATTATGGTTAGTTTCTTTCAGAATGACATTGCTCCTAGGGCCTCCTGGTTCTGGAAAAACAACTTTTCTAAAAGCACTTGCTGGAAAAAGTGAAAAGGATTTGAGGGTAAGTTTATGCTTCTTGCTGTTTTCTTTGTTGGAATTGTTTACTCATATGCAAATGCATCCCCATTGACTTCCCCTAATCCCGCGTTATATTTGCAGGTGACTGGAAAAATTACATATTGTGGGCATGAGTTTCATGATTTTGTTCCTCAAAGAACAAGTGCTTATATTAGCCAACATGATCTGCACCATGGAGAGATGACAGTTCGCGAAACATTGGATTTTGCTGGTAGATGTTTGGGTGTTGGAACCAGGTATGACTTATTGGTGGAGTTGTCAAGAAGAGAAAAAGAAGCCGGTATAATGCCAGATCCTCAAATTGATGCATTTATGAAGGCTACAGCAATAGATGGCCAAGAGACCAGTTTAATTACAGATTATGTACTCAAGGTCTGTAACTTAAGTTTCTTTTTTAGGTTTCAGCTTTCTTACTTGTGCCAAAGCCCTTATATTAACTGTAATAGCCATTTCCAAACAGATTCTTGGATTAGATATTTGTGCTGACATCATGGTTGGAGATGATATGAGAAGAGGCATTTCAGGTGGACAAAAGAAGCGCGTCACTACTGGTATATGTCGGAGTCTTAGTGTCTATGAACTCATCACTGTTCACTGTATTTTCCTAAATGGTCTATCATTTTTTGCTAAATGAAGGGGAAATGTTGGTTGGACCAGCAAAAGCATTTTTTATGGATGAAATATCAAAAGGGCTGGACAGTTCCACCACTTACCAGATCATCAAGTTTATGCGGCAAATGGTTCACATTAACGATATAACTATGGTTATCTCCCTCTTACAGCCTGCACCCGAGACATTTGATCAATTTGACGATGTTATTCTCTTATCGGATGGTCAAATTGTCTACCAGGGTCCGAGGGAAAACGTTCTTGAATTCTTCGAGTACATGGGTTTTAGATGTCCAGAAAGGAAAGGAATAGCAGATTTTCTTGTGGAAGTTACTTCCAAGAAGGACCAAGAACAGTATTGGTTTAGAAAAAGCAGGCCTTATGTATATATATCAGTTCCTGAGTTTTCCGAGTCCTTCAATTCTTTTCAGATTGGTGAACAAATTATTGAGGAACTTACAATTCCATATGATAAGTATAGCGTTCATCGCGCAGCATTGGTGAAAAACAAATATGGTATCTCCAACTGGGAACTATTCAAGGCATGCTTCTCAAGGGAATGGCTGTTGATGAAACGTAGTTCTTTCTTGTACATATTTAAAACTACTCAAATCACTATTATGGCGATCATTGCCTTGACCGTGTTTTTAAGAACACAAATGAAAGCTGGCACTGTAAGAGATTCTGCTAAGTTCTGGGGAGCATTGTTTTTCAGTCTCATCAATGTGATGTTCAATGGGATGCAAGAGCTCGCGATGACAGTTTTTAGGCTACCTGTGTTTTTCAAGCAGAGAGATAGCTTGTTTTATCCAGCATGGGCTTTTGCCTTACCAATTTGGGTGCTAAAAATTCCCATTTCATTAATGGAATCTGCTATATGGATCATTCTTACATACTACACCATTGGCTTTGCGCCTGCAGCCAGCAGGCGAGTTCACATTTACTCAAAACAAAAAGCTGCATTCGTTTTAGTACACTATGATTGTGTGGAATGTACTAAGCTTTGCTTCCTTCTCAGGTTTTTCAAGCAGTTATTGGCATTTGTTGGGGTCCATCAGATGGCACTCTCTTTGTTCCGATTTATTGCAGCAGCAGGAAGAACACAAGTAATTGCAAACACACTTGGAACCTTCACTTTGCTTATGGTGTTTGTACTTGGAGGCTTCATTGTCTCAAAAGGTTGCAATTCGCCTCACATGTTTTTACCAATTTGCCACTAGTTCTTGGAAGTACTAATATTCGAGACTGTGTATATGCAGACGATATTCAAGATTGGATGATTTGGGGCTACTATGTGTCTCCTATGATGTATGGACAGAATGCAATTGCCATAAATGAGTTTCTAGATGATCGATGGAGTGCTGTAAGATCTGATTTTCCATTCATTTTTAGTTGAACATCAGCAAGGAAGAAGGTATTTTAATTTATTCTTCTTTTGTCACAGCCGACGAATGGTTCTCAACCAACAGTAGGAAAGACTCTTCTTCATGCAAGAGGATTATTTACCACAGAAACCTGGTATTGGATAAGCATTGGGGCACTTTTTGGATTTTCACTTCTCTTCAATGTTCTCTTCATTGCAGCTTTGACATTTTTAAATCGTATGTTAATTCTTCTATGATTTACTTTCACAACTCAACTGTAAAGAGATCGACATATTAACTCGTAGCATAATTCTCAGCTATCGGGGATACTAAAGCTGTCAGAGTTGAGGATGGAGACAAAAACAATAGTAGGCCACAAGAAACAGCAATAGTTGGAGGTAAGTAACTACTAGATTTCTGTTTTTGTATATTTTGTCAGCAACTTTTTCAGTTATCTTGATAAAATGGAAGCCAAATGGTTTGAAGTAATCAAAGACAACATAGAGCACTATAACAATAAATTTAATCAGTAAAACTATTTAAATTATTTAATACCTGCTTTAACTTGACAAAGTTCTGGTTCTATCCTTTTGAACACTGTTTTCTGAAATATATACAAAAATAATTGATAGATTTCTCTAACTTGTAGAGCCAGTGAGGAATAACTAAGCTGCTTTATAGTCTAAAGTTCGGACTTCTATCATGCCATGAAGTCTTCAAACTTCCATTTTTGCTGCATCCCCAAATTCTCATCCTTACTAAGTGTCAATTCTCTAAGTTTGTATAGTGCTAAAATAAGAGAGACAGAATGCGACTAATTCATCACATAATGATACCACAGATGTTCAGATGGCTCCAACACAATCTCAAGCAAACACCAGCTATGTCGTTCCTTTCCCGAACAATGAATCAAGAAAAGGGATGGTGTTGCCTTTCCAGCCCCTTTCACTAGCATTCAACCATGTGAATTACTATGTTGATATGCCCGCTGTAAGCTATGCTCTATTTAACTGACTATTTTTACTTTCGCTTTGTCGCTAACTGGAATACCACATTAAAAACAAATATGCTTATAGCACTCTAAACATGGAACTTTCGTTTTATCAGGAAATGAAGAGTCAAGGGGTCGAAGAGGATAGATTGCAACTTCTACGAGATGTTAGTGGTGCCTTCAGGCCTGGAATTCTTACAGCTTTGGTTGGTGTCAGTGGTGCTGGAAAGACCACTTTGATGGATGTCTTAGCAGGTAGAAAGACAGGTGGATACATTGAAGGAAGCATAAATATTTCTGGTTATCCGAAAAATCAGACAACATTTGCTCGTGTAAGCGGTTACTGTGAACAAAATGACATTCATTCACCATATGTTACTGTCTATGAGTCTCTCCTATACTCAGCCTGGCTACGTCTTGCCTCCGATGTAAAGACAGAAACACGAAAGGCAAGTCACAGTAACATAAATCTGACTTCACTTTGGTACAAACTCTGTATTAAAGTTTGACCAACCTTGTTCCTCTCCAAAAGCAGATGTTTGTTGAAGAAGTCATGGAATTGGTTGAGCTCAAACAGTTGAGGAATGCTCTTGTTGGGCTTCCCGGGGTGGATGGTCTTTCTACTGAACAGAGAAAGAGGCTGACCACTGCCGTTGAATTAGTTGCAAATCCATCCATCATTTTTATGGATGAGCCAACATCGGGACTGGATGCAAGAGCTGCAGCTATTGTCATGCGTACTGTTAGAAAAACAGTGGATACAGGAAGGACAGTCGTCTGCACAATCCACCAGCCAAGCATAGATATTTTTGAAGCTTTTGATGAGGTATCAATCCACTCTATCCTTTTTGCATATTCATAAATCCATTTTGTGAAATAGGTTGTGATAAAACCAATCTCTTGTTTAAGCTACTTTTGATGAAAAGAGGAGGACAAGTAATATATGCTGGACCTCTTGGTCATCGTTCTCACAAGCTGGTTGAGTATTTTGAGGTTAGCTTTCCTTCTATCCTCCTCCCTTTAAGTATATGTTTGTTCCTCTTATAATCATAGGAATTCATGCAATACTAAATTATCTCAATATTGTCTTGTCAGTAACTACTCCTTCCCAACTAGTCCTCAGAAATTTGAAAATGAAACTCTTTGAAATAAAAGCACTCAAGAGTGCAGTCACTACATTATTGAAGCCATATATAATGCCACATCTCTCATTACTCAAGAGGTTTTAATTACTTCATGTTTGTCATTCCATAGGCCATACCAGGGGTTCCTAAAATCAGAGAGAGCGACAATCCAGCTACATGGATGCTTGATGTGAGCTCCTCTTCCATGGAAGCTCAACTTGTTGTCGATTTTGCTGAAGTCTACGCCAACTCCAATCTTCATCAGTAAGTTCTTGTTGACACCACTAAGCTAACTTGTCATCCTAATTGAAGTGATTGCCTGATTTTTGTGAAGCTTCTTTATTGTCATATTAATAAGAGTCTCAATTTCCATTGCAGGAGAAATCAACTGCTAATCAAGGAACTTAGCACACCAGCAACTTGCTCGAAAGATCTCTACTTCCCCACTCAATATTCGCAATCCTTCATAACTCAATGCAAGGCCTGTTTCTGGAAACAACACTGGTCATACTGGAGGAATTCACAATACAATGCAATTAGATTCTTTATGACGGTCATCATTGGAATTCTGTTTGGTGTCATCTTTTGGAATCAAGGGAACCAAATGTAATCGGAAGTTTCTCTGTCTTAAGCTGCATTAAATCTGTGGATTCAAACTGAGAAATGTTGACGTTTATTTGTTCCTTTTAACAGACACAGACAACAAGACTTGCTTAATCTGCTTGGAGCGACTTATGCAGCTGTCATGTTTCTTGGAGCCACAAATGCTTCTGCAGTACAATCTGTTGTGGCTATTGAAAGAACAGTTTTCTACCGCGAAAGAGCTGCTGGAATGTACTCAGAGTTGCCCTATGCATTTGCTCAGGTATCACATAAACTTTTCATAAACATGCTTCATCTTTCCGACAAAAATTGACATTTTTCCAGTTGCTCAAGTATAGCAGTTTGGTTCTGAAAATTTGGCTTTCTGTGGTCTGCAGGTGGCTATAGAGACTGTATATGTTGCAATACAGACTTTTATTTATTCTCTTCTCTTGTTTTCTATGATTGGATACCAACGGACAGCAGAAAAGTTCTTCTATTTCTACTACTTCATATTCATGTGTTTCACCTACTTCTCAATGTATGGCATGATGGTTGTTGCTTTAACACCTGGTTATCAAATTGCTGCCATTGTCATGTCCTTCTTCCTCAGCTTCTGGAACTTATTCTCTGGTTTTCTTATTCCTCGCCCGGTAGGCCAACCTTAAACCAAACTATTAACAACCATTTCTTGACTCTAGATTTACTTAAACATTTACAAGTGTTTTGGCTTTTTGGTCATAATTTTACAGCTGATTCCAGTGTGGTGGAGGTGGTACTACTGGGCTTCTCCAGTTGCTTGGACAATATATGGGATTTTTGCGTCCCAAGTGGGAGACAGAACCGATGAGCTTGAGCTCACTGGTGAAACTGAGAAAATGCAAGTGAATCAGTTCTTGAAAGAATATTTGGGCTATGATCATGACTTTCTTGTAGTAGTGGTTTTTGCCCATGTGGGTTGGGTTCTCCTCTTTTTCTTTGTTTTTGCTTATGGAATCAAGTTCCTAAACCATCAAAAAAGGTAGAATGGGAGAAATCTCTCTGCACACCCTAAAGTTTCTCTTAGATAAATGAAACTGTCACCGGGCTAACCTTTAGTCATCCTATTCGAATGACTTAGTTAATTGTAAGTCACTACTATCGATGATTGTACACAGTCCCTTACTGAAATGATAGAGCCTTTTCTTATGTAGTCTTCTGATATATCAAATATTAAGCTTATCAATTTTCTTATATTTTGGTATTTCATCAACACATAGTTTAAATGTGACTATGTGCAACGTCACATAGTGTCGTCGTCTCTTTTAGAAGTTGTAGCCTCCTCTTTTTTATAGTTGAATACTTATCAAAATGTTGTTATCGAATGAAAGTAATATTTTATAGAAATTATACATAAATTCGATCAACATATGTATTTTTAAGAAGGCTAGTAGATCAATTTCATTGTATATACATGAATATTTGGATTCTCCTTGGATCGTGGGAGAGAAGTCACAAATTCGGAGAAAAGGTATATTTTGTATGTATGTTTTCTCTCTAATAATACGGATGGGAGGAATATCCCCTAAAATATTCTCTATAATATTTTCTCTCTAAAACTAGCTGTTACTGCCCTTTTAAAAGGAGTGCTCGTCCCCGTCCCCGTCCCTCTAAAAGTCAGCTCAACCTTGTTTTCGTCCTTCGTCAGATCACTTCGACCTCGTCTTCATCCTTTGTTGAAAATGGAAGGTAATTTTAATTTTAGGTAGAGGATAATTTGATCATTCAGTTTTTGAAGGTTATTATGGTAAATTAACTTCACCTAAAAATCTTCATACTGATAAAATATGATTCATTAATATATTAGCTTTGATTACATGGGCAAAAAGCTATATTGCTAAAAAAAAGTTTATCTTTTTAGAGAAAATTACGCACCATTAATATCATCCACTATATAATTCCTCTAAACAAAGAATAATGCATATGTTGCGGTGGACCAGTATAGTAGGCTAAGAAGCACCAGTCCTCTAACCAAGGAGATTGCTGCACAGACATAATAAATACCTTGAGGAGATGAAATATTGCAGTAGATTTTTAACTTTATTCTTGATAACACTAGTGTTCAAACCTGCTTGTCTATCTAGATTATTTCACAAGGTACCTACTACCTCTCATCAACATAGGTACCAAAAAACCAAAAAACCAAAAAACGAGAAATCATTTAGCATTTTGCCCCTATTGGGAGTTGAACACAAGTCTCCAATAGTTGAACGCTAGGCACAACCTTGGATACAATGTTACAGTAGAATCTAAAGTTGCAAGCCTCAAGCAAAAAGCAAGAATATATCCCTGATAAAAAAAACTAAAACACGTCCATTTCCAATCCTGTGATTAAAACATACTTTGCCTGGTATCTACTTTCATCGAGTTAGGTAGCAAAATATACTTAGCTAAAAGCAAATACCAAAGTACCTAGCTATCAGTCAAAACATATATTTTTGCCCTGCCAAGGTTCGCTCTTTCTTTTTAAGGTGCAACTGCAATATCCTTGATCTGCTTCTTGCTCCTCACAGAACTTCGTTTCTTCGTCTCAAAATCTAGTTTATCCAGGTCTTCTGCAATTCCAAGGTAACCATAAAGAATTTTTCCTACCTTGTCCGTCAATGCTTCTTTAGTTTCACCATCACTGCCTCCAGAGTGACCACAACTGATATGCTGGAACTCGGCCCTCCCGTGCTTCCTATGGGCATATATATCAGAGAGTCTTTCTGCTTCTTGCAAACCCGAGAGAGTAGCGCTAAACTTAACCATAAGAATACTCTGATTTGCAGGCTTACCACGAGAAACCTTGGCCTTCTCCCCAAAGCCCATATCTGTGACAAAGAGAGGATCAGAACAAAAAGGTTCAGAAAATAAAATAACTATGACCCAGACCTTTTCAGCTAACCTAGCAGATATCAGGATAAAAGCTAAGGAACGTCTGAAAATCTCATCAAGCAAACTTGCAATAACCCCGCCAATCAATTAAAAAATGAGGAGAATTATCATTCTTCTTAGTCCCTAAAGGAAGTACAGTAAAATAAAATATGCCTGAGTGCTTCATCAAGAATAAAATAAGTGCTTGAACGAGTTTGAGGTAAAAGTCCATAAGCAAATGAATTCGAGCCGGTAGTACAGGTATACCAGCAAATGTGTTTAACACCCTGAGTTCACAGATTCAGTTCAAAGACACCCCCCCCCCCCCCTTTTTTTCAATCTTCCCTTTTCTACTTAGGGGTGAGAGGATGGTGTGGCTTTTTATTAGTGGAAACAAACAGACATTTCAAAAACTTGCTACCTATTCAACTCAAAAGACATGTATCATTACACCCCTCCCCCCAAAAAAACTAGCCAATATAGTATCATCTACCGCAAAGAAAAAGGGAAACCGACCTTTCAGTTTAGACTCGAGCTCTTCAGCTGATACAACCACACGTTGATCTGGATCGCTGTTCATCATGGAACTGTTATGGATGATAACAACTGGAGGCCAGATAATTAGATCTTCCTTCCAAGCCACAGTTTCAGCATCGGATAGCATTTCACGAACCCAACCACTGTTAGGAGCATCTGCACTCTTCCATCCCATCAAGGCACATAAAGCTTTGTGAAGACCTAGGTGCTGTGATTTGAGACCAGCCTTAGAGGATGTCAATGCATGAAACACGAGGCTTTCTGACTCTGCAAACTCTTCTGAATCTCTGAAACAACACAGAAGATGAGATTAAAAAATCAAGTAAAGTTTAGAGAACTATAACAAGGTCTATTACATAACTTCAGAAGAAGAAGATAAGCTATACATCAGAGTTAAGAATAAGGACAGATGGAACTTAGAAGGGAAAGGCAAGACTATATCCACAGAAAAGGCTCTTAACAGCCGAATGGATTGTGACTTGACTTACCAACCAAAAACAACCTCCAACATGAATGAATTATTTCGTAAGAGATAACAGATCTACAGGCCAAAACTTAAGTTCTTCATTCAGGTAGCTTTAGACAAGACTGCTCAAGAAAGATTTCTCACATCATCCACTAAGAATAAGCCAGTGGCTTCAGAAAAGCAAAATCCAAAGCCAACAAAGATTAACGGCACGTGAAGACTAAGCTAAGAACTATGCCCAGCCAATAAGGTCTAGAAAAGGTCACTAAAAGTTGCAAATGCCTTTAGCCTTGTACAGGTAAAAAGAACTCTTATTTTATCACACAGGAGACTCAACCATTAACTATGGTTAGATGGAGACATTTCTAATCATCAGAGAAAAAAATAAAAAGGATGCAAACTTCTATAGCTACTATTTAAATCTAAGTATCAAACGAACTGCTTCATCTATAGCCTTCCTCAAGCAACCACACCGCATGAACATCTGGTGTGTCAAATCCTGTATAGTTTCAGATCTGATTCTCCCACTTAGATGGAAATAGAAGCAGAGATTTTCTTCTGAGCTCAATAAACATCCACATCTCCCTTTTCCACTTCTTAGTAAGCACCATTTCACAGATAAGGGCAAAGGTACTAATACAATTAATATATTTGATAAGCACCTTATAAAGATAAGGGCAATGGTGCTAACTAGCCATATGGAGGGGAAATGCCCCTAAGCATCCGGTTATACCATTTTCCTGGACATCAAGACTTCTGACCTACATAATTAAACTTATTCTCCAACTCCGGAGTTCCCATTAATCAACCAATCAAGTAATCCTCCAACCCAAACTAGTAGGGTCTGACTATCCAAATCCTTACATATCCTTACATCCATGGCGCTGTATTCAGGCCCATTTCATTCCATCCGTGCAAGAAATGCACTTCCAACAGAGCTCATAGACTGAAGCAGCATGGAATGAAAAAGCCTCATCAAATGATAGAGCAGCTAATCTCATTATTAATCTTAGCCAACTGATTCCTCAAAAAACCAGTAATATGAATTACCGATACTTACTTGATCGCAGCAACAAAGTAAAGTACAAGTTCAATTAAAGAGAAGGAGGTGACTCCATCTATGAAAACATTTCATGATGTAAAAGACACACCTGCCACATACGAGGCACTTTAAATTACCAGCTTCCTCAGTGTATTTTCTTCTTTTAGCTGGAGTCTCATTCAAGTGCCTCATGAACCTGAAGAAGGCATTTTGGACCAGCTGCTTAAAATCCTTGGAGTTCTCAGGAGGTTCAGTTTTTGCTGGAGTAATAATACCTTTGTTGGGGTCATCACCTTGTTCAGCAACACTTTCATCTAAAACATCTTGATTTCTAGAGAACTTAGAAGAATTGAACTTTTTCACCCATGGTGGAGGCACGTAATTCTTTGCTACACGGGGTCCCAAACGCTTCTTTAGTGAAGGTTTATATTTTTTTCCTAGTGAATGTTCAATATCAAGATTCTGGTAACGTGGCCCCAACCGCTTCTTTATATCTCTTGCACCAGATTTATTATATTTGCTTGAACGACTTGACATGGATACTGAAAGGTTTCTGGTGGAACTAGTGGCAGCGGCTTTGTATGCCCTCCCATTCTTCACATATTTGGAGCGAGGATCATTTAGCCTTCTAGACATAACTGCAGAATCAGTATCCCTGCTGATCCCCATTTCATCAGCATCTCCACGGCCATGGGTTCTGTGTGCGCTCCTTACATCACTTGAACTCGTAATTCTAGCACCATGATTGCTCGTTGTGTCATGTTTTTCTCTAAGAGAGAGGTTAGATGGTCCAGGCAAGTCCCTTGCAAT
The DNA here is from genome assembly GCF_000390325.3 of Nicotiana tomentosiformis. Taxonomy (NCBI): domain Eukaryota; kingdom Viridiplantae; phylum Streptophyta; class Magnoliopsida; order Solanales; family Solanaceae; genus Nicotiana; species Nicotiana tomentosiformis. The sequence goes on along the minus strand of NC_090822.1, from coordinate 102,930,162 downwards.
ATATCTTTCACGAGGACGTGCCTCTATCTTCTTTAAACGGGGGTCTTGTCCTCTATACAAGGCACCAGATCTTTCTAGAAGATCATCATCCATCTGATACTCACGAAGCTCTCTTTTACGGGAGCTTTCATAGCCTCGATGTGTTTCATTTTCATACTGTAGGCTATTAGCCCCATAATCCAATATGTCCACATCTGGCTTTCTTTGGTCTAGTGCTCTGCGGGACTCAAAATAATCTGGGGTTGACTGTCTTTGTGAAGAAAAGCGAGATCCCCATGGCTTATCTTCCATTAAAGCCTCTCGATGAGAAACTTCATCATATTTGCCTAATCCCACATTAGTTCTTGCAACATCTTGAAAATGTGCTTCTCCTGAACCCAACCTCTTCCCATAGAATTCGCTAGACAAGGTATTAGGACTACCAATTTCACCTCTTTGAATGTCAGAATAACTGTATGTTTCACGCCTTTCCTCTGCTCGACCAAAGTATGACTCCGTGTAGTTCCTGAACCCACTTACTTGCTTTTCAGGGTCCAGAGAAGATATGGTTCCAGGAATTTTATCATATCCACCATGGTCAATAGACTCAATAGTCTTTCCACTATTCAGTCTACCTCCGTGAGAATGAATTTGGACCTCTTTACCATATGAACCGGTGATATCATCCTTAATAACACCAGGTGCCAAGGGCAACACGTTGGAGTGAGATGACGATATTATGTAATCAGAGTTTGAATATCGTGTGGACTTCAAGGAGTCCTCCATGTATATGTCTGTTGATGCAGGCACTCCTGCTTTACGGGAATGGAACCCGTCTTGTAAATGGATTTCCCCATCTTTGAGGTGATCAGCATCCATATAACGTGATGGTAACGAGTAGCCACCACTATTTCCAACGCCAGAGATTCTTGGCTGTACACCAACAGCAGACAGATGAGATTCATATGAAGAGTACAACGTCCTGTTATCAACTTCTGAAGGCATGCTTCCATCCACAAAACCAGAATAGGTCCTTCCATGATTTTCTCTCTCGCTGCTTACTCTACTACCACTAACTCCATAGTCGCTGGAGCCCTTCACTGTATCAAACTTTCGGGGCTTATCTAACAAATGACTCCATGGGTACTTTACGGAAGTTGGGTCCTCATTCCCCATGCTCTCCTTTATCTCATGCAATCTGTGTGAATGTTCACCAAGCATGTCAGTGTTTCCAGTGTTTCCTCTATCACGATCAGGGACTCTCAAGCTCTGAGATGGTGGCCCATAGTCTCTGTCCCCACCAACATAACTCAAGGGTCGGGCATTCTGCAACTCTCCAAAGTCTCCACTGCTGCCATCAATTCCCATCCTTCTTGACCTCTCAAGCTCGTGAAAGTACTCCCCTCTCGGTTCACCAATCATCTGGCCACTTGGTGAAAGGCGACGCTCCCTGCTCCGTCCACGCGGTGCATGCTGCTGCTGCTCCCAGTTCCGTCCACGCGGTGAATGCTGCTGCTGCTCCCAGTTCCGAGTCCTTGTTGGTGGCGTAATCTCCCTGTTCCTAATAGTCCTTCCTGGTGGTGAGTATTCCTGGTTTCGACTTCTCACTGGTGGTGAGCAATGGCGTTCACGCCCCTGAAATCTCCTCGGTGGAGAGTTCCTCCGCTCTCGGATCCTCATTGGGGGTGAATCCCTAATCCTCCGTTGAGACGAGTAATCCTTGTCCCTTATCCTCCGTCTAGGAGAGTAATCTCCCACATCCCTAATCCTCCTTGGGGACGAGTAATCCTTGTCCCTTATCCTCCTTCGAGGCGAGTAACCACGGTCCTTTGCCCTACCTGGCAAGCGTGGCGGTGGACCTTTAGCATCTCCTCCAAATCTCCTCTCCCTCATTATCAATTAAATATTAACAAAAGACCTCAAATTTTTTAACCTAAATCAATCCAATCTTTTTACAGTATGAACTTATGACCTCAGTATCAGCAAAAACACACTTTGAACAGCTTCCCACTTTCAATCAGCAAAATTCTTCAATAACAACAAAATACTAAAATCCCCCCAACTTTCAACCTAAATCAAACCAAACTTTTTATACCATGAATTTATGAACCTCAGTATCAGCAAAAAGACAACACCTTTAACAACTTCCACTATCAATCAGCAAAACTTTCTTGCTTCGCCAACGAGGATATAATCGTCAAAAAACGAAAGCAGCAAAACCATAGATCCAAAACCCTAACCCTAAAATAAATTAAACATTACAGCCAAAGTATCTTTCCCTTTACTGCTTTCTACCATACAATTTATTCCATTCAAATAAAAGGGTTTCAACAAATTTTCTTTCGGATCAACAATCCACAAGAAGCGTGATTTATTAACTATTTCAAACCTTTTTTAGATGAGAAGATGAAGAAAAAGCCATTGTTTTCACTTCCTCTGATGATGAAGATGATTTGATTCGTTTCCAAAGGTTCGATCGTGGAAATTTGGGGATGCGTCTCTGTAATAGCGTTAAATTGCGAGATTGATAGGGCGGATATGTGAATTTGGTGGGGCACGTGTACCACATTTCTGGGCCGAGTGTAATGGCCCAACCCAACTTTCTTGGCCCATAATTGGCTTGTCTAAACACAAATTATATAGCCCACTGTTTATTTTCTTAGTTCAATATTCATCGATTATATACTGATTATACACGACTACATATATTATACATTTATCGATTATTTAAAATTTAAGTAGTTGGATATGAGACTAATTAGATTAAGTTTTTCAAAGTTTTAACCACCTAACTTCTATGATTCAACCACCTTTAGGATTAGGAGCTCATATTCTATAGTAATGTGTCATTATTATTTATAATTGAGGACCTAAGTTAAGTCTTATTTTCACTTAGCAAAACCAAGAACAGCGCGTTGAACTAGTCATTGAATGAAATTTTGATATCCATGAAAAGATGGTCTGTGTGTTGATGGATTTAGAATTTTAAGTCAGTGAATATAAATTATCACTACACTCATTACTCTTTTGTAACAATGGTTACAAGTTAGAATACCTATATCCAATTTTAAATTTCACATATATATAATACGTGATATCGAGTAAAATAGAAAATAGAAAAACCTCATAATTATTTGGGTGTGTTACTAGGAAAAGGGCAATAAAACGAGGAAAACTTTATAATTTGAGTTCTATGATAGTAGTTTATATTCTAGCCTCTTTGTTTTCTAGCTAGGCAGAATGGCACATTACAAGAGGAATCCTTTAGTACAAGATCGATGACGAGAGAAATGGAAAAGGTGGCTACGCTATATAACTTGGGGTTGGGGTTGGGGTTGGCTTTTTAACAGGTCAAACACTTGAAATTTTTGGGGTTGGCTTTTTAACGTAAAAATAGCACGGGCTAGCCAGCTTTCGGATTGATAATTGAAAAATAGTCAGCGTTTGCAAAGTTATGAAAAAATAGCCACTATTTTGCTGCAACACAGAAAGTTCCAACATAATATACTGGAGATTGGTGCACCTGTGTACGAACTTCCAGCATATTATGCGGGACCGATATATTATACTGGAACTCCAGTATATTATGCTGAAAATCCAGAATATTATGCTGGAATATTTTTCGGATTTTGAACAGTATTTTCCTTCAGATTTATCTTTATATGAAAGTGGCTAAATTTCGATTACTTTTGAAATTGTGACTATTTTTCAATGGCCACTTATAAATCTGACTATTTTTGAATTTCTCCCCTTTTTAACAGGTCAAACACGTAATTTTTTTTTTTATTTGATAAACGGTAAGTAAAATTAGAATACCGAAAATTCAACATGGTCATATATTCATGTCGAATTGTATAATTTAAACTGCTAAAAATAATACACATTTATTTATTTAATTATATTTGAATAGTAGTGTTAAGTCTCATGCACATGTCCAACTCATTACTCACGAGTCATGAATTCCAGCTCCAGTGCTAAGTAACTTTGTATTTAAGTATTACTCCTATTACACATTATTTTTTCTAAGACATGCTTTAGTTACAAATTACAATTCATTCTAAATGATTGAGAAGTTCATTCATTTATCCAATTCTGACTACGCATAATTACTGAAATGACAATCAATGTACTACTATTCTTATCAACTCTTTACTTTATTTTCTATTGCTAGGTCTTAATTAGGAGTAATTTCATTTTAGTTAATGGTTTACTCTTTGTCCAACCTAGCTATCCTATATTATAAATTGTATTTACTCTTACTAGAGAAATTATCATCTAATTATAGTTTGATATACAAATTTATCAATTATATATAAATTAATAATAATTGAGTTTCCCTTACGATACATATATATGTCGCTCATCTGACCCACCAACTTGCTTAAACAACTACTGAAGTTGCTTAAACAATTCAAACGATTGTTAAGTTGTTTAAGCAACTCGATCAGTTATTTAAACAATTCAATTAGTTGTTTAAGTAACTCGATCGGCTGTTTAAAGTGGTTTGTGTAAACAACTACATAAGTTATTTAAGCAACTAAATCAGTTATTTAAATAATTTACTTGTTGTTTAATGCAATTATTTTTTGACTTCATTTGTATGTGATTTGCGAGTATTTTTTTTTTTTTTAAAACGTAAGATATTATTGATGCGCGCTAATCACGGATTTTAAAAGGTAACAAAAAGTTAGAAGGAATCTCTTTTGCATGAATGTATATGGTTTGTAAAATAATACAGTAAGTTTTGATCATTAATAAAATATAGTTCTATAAAATAAAATATTTAGCAATATAATATATATATATATATATATATATATATATATATATATATATATATATATATATATATATATATATATATAAAAAAAATATCCCAATAATGAAGTATCAACCAAAGGCCATCAGAGTACGGGCCAACTTGAACTGATGTAAGTTGCCCCAGATTAACAACGGGATCTTTATACAAATAGCCGGTTATATTTATTATTTATTTTTATAGTCATATATATCGATTATATATTGATTATACACAATTATACACATATAATATATAAATTATACTTATACTATATCATTTTTAGTTTAAGTGGTTGGGTGGATAGCTATTTGAATTAATTCTTTATTAACAAACAATCACAAAATTATGGTGGTCTCATATGGCCTGACATGTCTTAAGATATGTTGTAAAGCGTAAGACGTAGTAAGAATAATAATAATAATAATAATAATAATAATAATAATAATAATTTATTATTATTATTATTATTATTATTATTACCTTAGTTTTATTTCATATTACATTCTTTTAATTTTGATTCGCTTAAAAAAGATTTTTTTTTTTTGGAAATAAAGACTTTTCTATATATATATTTGAAATTTATCATATCTCAACATTCCTGTTTTGTTCTTAACGACGTGCTCTTCCGGGAATTGACATCACATGATAAAGACAACAAAATACTAATTATATACTGGTTACTTCACAAGTGGTATATATTAAATTAGAGTTCGTTTGGATTGACTTAAAAAAATATTTTTCATCATAAATGACTTTTAAGTCAAAAAATAATAAGTTTGGATTGTACAACTTATTGCTTTTGACTTGTTTTAAGCAGTTTTTAACTTATTTAAGTATTTTTTAACTTTGTCAAACACTGAAAAAAGATAAAAAAAAAAATTTAAGAACTGATTTTACCAGCTTAAAAGTCAATCCAAACACCCTCTTGCTCCATGTGTTAAAAAAAAATCATCTTAAGTTTAATGTTTATTCAAACATCCTCAAATAAAATAAAAGAAGGCTCAATTATTGCCACACCCCATCATATCCATCTGCTAAACTATAATGTCTTCTGCTTTTTGTAAAGGTAAAAGGCTTGATGTCAATGTTGGCTTACTCATTTGTAATTCGGTACAACTCTGCTCTTATCATATAGTATTAATTATGTAAAATTTGAAAAGAAAAAAAAAAAGAAGAACTCCCCTAAAAGATAAGAATATATTGTTTGATTTCAAATTTTTGAACGGTAAATCGAAGGCGGGCCTTTGTTATGACTAGACAAAATAAATATTCATTCATGCCATAGGCTGTTTTACGCTACAAAAACTCAAAATCTTCCAATGGATTACAAATATATTAATCGTAAAGAATAAAACTACTTTGAATTATTTTAGTCTTCATTTGGTCCCTGCCTTAAAAGAAAAGGGAAATCAAACTTGAAAAAGCTGTCATTAACCTTAATCATGATGGTTTAATTTTCAAAAAAAGATTAATTAAAAAACATAGCAAATTAAAACTTTTAAATTTTTTAGGAATATGTAAGACATTTCAAATTTGTCTGCAAAAAGTATAGAGTCAAACATATGATAAAACAGGACCAGTTTTTCCCTTTTATCTCTAAACACCTGTCAAAAGAAGGAGGTGTGAAATTGAAAAATATGAAAGAAAAAAAAAAAGGTAGGAGCAAATCATTATCTAAAAAAGGAAGCCAGCAGTTTACACTTCTCTCCTACTCTGTCTTGGACCCTAAGGCTTTCATGCAAATATTTGCTGTTTTTAGGTGAAAACTTACTGTCCAATTTGTATAAAAATCTTGTAGGCCAAGCACACAATCTTGTAGCAAAAAGAATATTTCACCAATTCTCTTCAAGACCCTTCAACCAATATTAGTTATCCACTAAATGATTGAATTTGGATGTTACACAACTAAACTGTGGAAGCAGCCACTAATGCTTAAATTATGGTACGTTGTCTACATCATATCCTTGGGGTGCGGTCCGTCGGACCCTACGTAAACGCGGGATGCCTTGTGCATCAGACAACCCTTTTTTTAAACTTTAACAAATATTCCACACAATTATGAATCTTAGTTTAAATCCTTTATGAAAATACAGTGACACAATCAGTTTAATGAGACTTTAGATTGTGATAAAATTTTAAGTTTTTGACCCTCAAAAGGTGAAGTGTGTCACATTACTCTATGACTCAAAAAAGAGTAATTTTTCAGTTTTTTGGAATTATTGAAATGCGTAGTTGTGATTGATTTGGAATTGGAAGTGAATACTAATAAATTTTATATGGCTAATAAATTTTATATGAAAAGCTATAGTAGTTACATGAATTTGCCAATGCACTAAACTATGGAAAACAGTAGTCTAACCAAAACAAGAAAGCTTTCTATAATCTATACTATATTATAGTACTACCTAAAGGAATTAAAGAATAATATAAACATTTCATGCAAACAAATTAGCAGCTTTTCAGGCATTTGTGAAGATAAAACTAGACAAAGAAATTAAAGGAAGTAAAATCTTGTGTTTTATTTAGGGCCCGTTTGGCCGTAAAAAAAATTCCTTTTTTTCGATTTTTTTTCCTTTTTTTTAAAATCAGTGTTTGGCCATAAATTTTTTTATTTTCACTTGAAGATGAATATTGAAATTTTTTGGAAATTTGAAAAACTCCAAAAAACTGTTTTTCAAAATTTTCACTTCAGATCACTCACAAAAATTCAAAAACAACCCAAAATTATATTCATGTCTAAACACAACTCTAATTTTTAAATACTATTTTCACTTGAATTTTTTTCTCTATTTTTTTTCAAATTTTACAATTCTTATGTCCAAAGGCCGAGTTTTTAGTCAAAATTGTCCCTTATCTTTGGGGGTAAGTTTAACTCTGTCCTTTATCTATTGCTCTTAGCACTTATTGTCCTTTAAGTTTGCTAAATTTGAGCAGGTTTAGTCCATTTAACAAAAGACTCAAAGGAAGACCTCAAAACTAACAGTGATTTCACTGAGTCAACTGGGTAAAGAAATTTTCAGTACTCAAATTTTGCAGAACCGATGTAGTGAACCTAAACCTATTTAACGGGTCGGGTTGACCCGGTTCCGGACTGGCCTAGACCGATAGTAAACCGGATCGGTGGAAGGGGGCCGGGTAGGCTGGATTTGGGGGATTAGGGGGTTGGTCCGTATATATTTTCTTACCGGTTAATCGGATCGGTCAAACCCGGTCAATAAAAATTACTGCTGAACCGATTAACCGGCCCGACCCGGTTCAACGACTATTTTTAAAATTTATTTATTTTAATTATGACACTTGTTTCTACAATCTTAAAGGTGACAAAGGGGTGGGCCGGAGGTGGGCCGGGCCGGGCCCTTAGGCCCGGAACGTTCCGATTCAATTTTTCACCAGATGGGCCCGGACCCGTTAAGTCCGGTTATAAAAACTCGGTAACTTGCCAGGATTGGTGACCGACCGGTCACTATTTTTCTCAATCGGGCCGGGTCGGGCCAGTTCACCAGTTCAACAATCATTTTTATTGATCGAGTTTAACCGGTAAAAAAATATATACGGACCAACCCCCTACCCCACCAAACCCAGCCCTACCCAGCACCTTTTCACCGGGCCGATCCGGTTTACTATCGGTCTAGGCCGGTCCGGAACCAGGTCAACACGACCCGTTAAACAAGTCTAGGTTCACTATATCAATTCTGCAAAATTTGAGTACCGAAAGTTTATTTACCTAGTTGACTCAGTGAAATTATTATTAGTTTTTGGGTCTCCCTTTGGGTCTTTTGTTAAATAGACTAAACCTGCTCAAATTTAGCAAAGTTAAAGGATAATAAGTGCTCAGGACAATAGTTAAAGGACAAAGTTAAACTTACCCACAAACATAAGGGACAATTTTGGCTAAAAAATCTCCAAAGGCCTACTTAGAACAATCTTTTAGAGGGCATTGTGGTAATATCACTTGAAGCAAGATTTGTTATAAAGAAAGCAAGATGTTTGGGTAGCTTTAAAGCCCAACCTTGGTGATAAGCATCTCACAATAGTAGAAAACAAAGCAGAAAGCCAGAAGGCAAATATTCCATTCCAAAGCATAAATAGGCTTAAGGAGAAACAAAGAGAAGGACTTTAAAAAAATCCAAGGAAATCAATGACTACTCCTAAGCAAATGGAGCAACAACAGCAACAAGTTGTAAAGATGAAGAACTCAGGGATCATAAGCTACAGTGGGAGTCCAATGATCGACGACAGAGAAGAAGAAATGACAAGATCAGCATTATCTGCATTTCGCGCAAAAGAAGAAGAGATTGAAAAGAAGAGAAAAGAAGTATCTGATAAAGTTCAAGCTCAATTAGGTCGCGTTGAGGAAGAAACTAAGCGTTTAGCTGAAATTCGCGAGGTAACATTTACAAAATGATCTAAATTCCTGCTATAACACCTAGTCATGTTACTCAACTTGTAAAACCATTTTTTTTTTTTTTTTTTTATTTTTTCTCCTTTTAATTAGTACTAGTAGAGATACTTGTCGTAACTGGTAAAGTTGACTGCATATGACCAGGAGTTTATGAGTTCGAGCTGTTGCATCTTCCATAAAACCGAGTCAATCCACAACAATTATGATATTCAACTTGTAAAACCAGATTTTTTTTTTGCATTGTTTCTCCGTTTCATTAGTAGGTGAAGGGGAGTCATGAAGTACCGATAAAGTTGTTGCCATGACCAGGAGGTTAGGGGTTCGAACTATGTAAATAGTCTCTCACAGAAATACAAATAAAGCTGCATGCAATATCCCTTGTGGTCCAATCTTTCACGTGACCCCGCGTATAGTTGGAGCTCCTTTAGTAGTACTATGTGTCTATATTACAATATGTTTATTGTTATATTAATGTTTTCTTGACAGTAGACTCTTTTTTTTTGCTTTTTCCATGGAAAATTTGGTAGAAGCTTGAATCATTTGTTGATCCGGCTGGGAAGGAAGTTACAATTGTGAGGAAGAAGATTGACTTAGTCAACCGTGAATTAAAGCCGTTGGGACAGAGCTGCCAGAGAAAGGTTAGCATTAGACTATACCTTTTTTTTAACTTTAGGAAAATTAACTATAGTTACTTTACTAAAAGACAAGGGGACAGACAGACAACAGTTGGTTATAGCCGTTGGTATACTAAAAAAGTCTTTGGATTCTATTTTTTTTACAGGATCCATAAGACTTACTCTTTCTCTCTCACATACACACAATATTCAAAACTGATAATTTAAAGTCTCCGGTAACCCTTCAATATTATCTGCCTCTAAATTGACCACCAATATTGTTGTATTATTAAGTATTTGAGAAAAGTTAGGAGGAAACATTTACTTGTTAGGCTTACCTAGAGACAAAGGCGAATTCCGGATCTTAAGCCGGTAGTTCAGAATGAGTTTAATTTTATACATTTTAATATCTTTTTATTGTGCATATGTATGCGTAATTCGAGTCGAAAGTAGCATAGGCCTCTGCCTGAACATTCAATGGTTTTAAGGCTTCAATCGTGAATGATTGAATTTTTTTTAATGTGGGGTTGGTGTCTGAAATAGTAAAATGAATTTAATAACTGAATCATGGAATTATAATCTTTATTCTCAGGAAAAAGAATACAAGGAAGCTCTTGATGCATTCAATGCAAAAAGCAAGGAAAAAGCTCAGCTTCTTACCAAATTAATGGAGGTAATTAGCTTTAGTTTCTTGTCTCTTTAAACTAACACTATCATATTTCTAAGTGTATATGTTTGTATTTTTGTAGTTTTAATATATTTCCCTTTTTTCTTGTGAACAATGGACAGTTGGTAAGTGAAAGTGAAAAATTGAGGATGAAGAAACTGGAGGAGCTGAACAAACATATAGAATCCCTGCGCTAAGCCATGCTAATACTACTCTTTAACCAAGAATTCCCTGCATTTAATTAAAATTGTCACATTGGACTTTTAGTTTGTTACATTTCATGTTTGTTACTTTTGAATCTCATTGGTTTTGTTAATTTTTTTTGGTTTTAAGTTTGACAAGTCAGGTCTAATTAACATCCGTAAAAAGATCATGATGTTTGTATTTCTTTGAATTCAGATGTAAATTGTGGAGTTGTGTCTTTTGTATGATCGTATTATATGACTATATTAAACTGATATTTTTCATTTCTCTTCATAGTATTTAGCTTTCTGTTAATGTGCCATCATTAATATATATATATATTGATGATAAAATTCTGGCAATCTACTCTTCTTTTTTGTTGGTTTCTTGCACTCAAATATAGTATTTATCTTTCTGTTAGTGTAACCATAGCCAAACTGCAAATATAGAAAGATCATAAGCAAAGCCTAAGAGCACATAAATAGATAAAAGCAGGCACTTCATCTTTATTGCAAGTTAACTCTTACAGAAGAAAAATAAACAAATACATAAGACATGCGTGTGCCAACTAGTGATATTGTTTGCTTTGGGCTTAGGCTTGCACGCAAAGCGCATCTATGGTGTCTAAGGCTTGTGTCCTTATACCTTGCATCTTTTTCGTATTTTGTCGATGTGGGAACTCCAAGAATCATAAGCCTCAGTTGCTGATCTCCAACCACAATGACTCACAAAGCCTCCAATACTTGAATGTCTTAGTATCTTAGTGTGATAATATCTCACAAAACTTGAAGATTTCTCTATGCATCTAAGTAGCCTATCTTTGTTGTGATGCCATTTGAAAAATTGGGCATAAATTGGACAAACTTCGAAAAGGAAATTACATATCAGGATTGATTGCAAAGTGCACCATATAATTTGGAGTTCCTATCATAAGCAATGCCTATGCAGTATATCCCCTTGAAGGGGAGTTTTTGCGTAACTCGTAAAATTGTTGCCTATCATAAGCAATGCCTATGCAGTATATCATAAGCAATGCCTATGCAGTATATCCCCTTGAAGGGGAGTTTTTGCGTAACTCGTAAAATTGTTGCCTTGTGATCAGGAGGTCACGGGTTCGAGCCGTAGAAATAGTCTTTCGCAGAAATACAAGATAAGACTACGTACAATAGACCCTTGTGGTTTGCCCTTCCTCGGACCCCGCGCATAGAGGGGCTAAGTGCGTCGGGCTACCTTTTTGCCCTGCTAAAGTAGATTAAAAGACACTAATTTAAAAATTCTATAATTTGTCTTTGCATACTATTAATTTGGGAGCAATCTATGAACCCTAATTGATGGAGGAGAATTGGGGAAGAGAGCATTGAGAGAGAAATATTTCATGAAAGAAAATGATTTCATTTCAGTTAAGTTGTTTGAAAAGTATATGTACATATATATAAAAAATACTAATGACTACCAGCCCACTAACTTGCTAACAAACTATTTAACCACCTAACTAACTTTAATAATCTAGAATATTCCTACACATCCACACAACTATTATGTCACTGACATTCTTATTACTCCCCCTCAAGCTAGGTGGTGCAAAATTGTTTAGCACTCCTAGCTTGCTTACAAGATGTTCATGTTGTGGCCTTGCTAACCCCTTCGTTAAAATGTCTGCTTCTTGATCCTTGGTGCCCACATGCTTTGTTTTGATCAACCGTTGCTGAATTTTTTGCCTGATGAAATGGCAATCTATCTCTATATACTTTGTTCTTTCGTGGAACACTGGGTTGGCTGCAATCTGCAGTGCTGCTTTGCTATCACTATATATTTCGAATGGCAGTTCCACATTAGTCCTAAGTTCTTTCAAAAGTGCTGTCAACCAAACTACCTCTAAGACTACACTTGCCATGCTTCTGTATTCAGCTTCAACTGAACTTTTAGATATTGTGTTCCGCTTCTTCGATTTCCAAGAAAGTAGTGACTCTCCATACTTTACTATAAAACCTGATAGTGATTTCCTTGTGTTGGGACACGATGCCCAATCTGCATCACAATATACACCCAATCTATTGTTGTTGTTACTGCTCAATAAAATGCCCATGCCTGGTTCTCTTTTAATATAACTTACTACTCTCAAGGATGCTTTCCAATGAGACTTCTTGGGACTCTTCAAAAATTGGGTAAGTGTCTACACTAAGAAGGCTATATCAGGTCTGGTGAGTGTTAGGTATAGCAGCTTACCAACTGTAACGACTCGGCCGGTCGTTTTGAGTATCACAGTCCCGTTTTCTCATTTACTACTCAATTTGTGCTTTATAGCTGCTGTATGACTTATCCGGTTAGTTGGTTCGGGTCCGAAAGGATTTCGTAGTGAAATGAGACACTTAGTCTCATAATTAAAAACTTAAGTTGGAAAAGTTGATCGGATATTCACTTATGTGTAAACGACCTCGGAATTGAATTCTGATGATTCCAGTAGCTCCGTGTGGTGATTTTGGACTTAGGAGCATGTCAGAAAAATTATTTGGAGGTCCGTAGTAGAATTAGGCTTGAAATGCCGAAAGTTCAAATTTTGGGAAGTTTGACTGGGGGTTGACTTTTTGATATCGGGGTCGAAATCCGATTATGAAAATTTTAATAGGTCCATTATGTCATTTATGACTTGTGTGCAAAATTTGAGGTCAATCGGACGTGATTTGATAGGTTTCGGCGTTGTTTGTGGAAACTTAAAATTTCAAAGTTTATTAGGCTTGAATTTGGGTATGATTTGTGTTTTTAGTGTTGTTGGATATGATTTGAAGATACGACTAAGTTTGTATGATGTTTTAGGACTTGTTGGTATATTTGGTTGAGGTCCTGGAGGCCTCGGGTGAGTTTCGGACGGCTAACGGATCAATTTTGGACTTGGCATTTCAGGTGAAGAATGTTGGTTTTTCTGTCACTGGTTTCCTTATATGTGATCGCATGAGAAGGTCCGCAATCGCATAGGCTTCTCTGGGCAGAGGTGGAATTGTTCTATGCGATCGCGCGAAGGCAACCGCGATCGCATAGGCTTGTTGAGATAGTGACGATTTTTGTTCTTCGCGATCGCGTAGTTGTGGAAGTCTGTTATTCGCGAACGCGTAACGAAGGCCGCGTTCGCGTAAAGGAAATGGGCAGAAATGGAAATCACGCATTTATGCTTCGCGATTGCGTGGTTAGGTCCGCGATCGCGTGGTTAGGTCTGCGATCGCGTAGGTCTTTGATGTTGTGCATTGCGATCGTGTGGGAAAGTCCGCGATCGCGTAGAGTTAGAGTTAAATCTAGGCTGTGGCAAACTGTTCTTCGCGATCGCGTAGAGCAAATGGCTGGGCAGAGAGTTTAAGTTCTCAAATTCGTCCCATTTTCCATTTTTGACGGATTGGAGCTCGGGAAGAGGCGATTTTTGGGAGATTTTCAGAGAAAATAATGGGGTAAGTGTTCTTAACTCAATATTTGTTAAATTACCCGAATCCATGGGTGTTTTTAACATTTAATTGGTGAATTAAATTGGAAAATTGTGAAAACCCCTCTTGGTTTAATTTGGAGATTTGAGGGTCGAGTTGATATCGGATTTGAGTAAAATTTATATGGTTGGACTCGTGGTAGAATGGGCGTTAATATTTCGTAACTTTTGTCGGGTTCCGAGATGTGGATCCCACAGTTGATTTTTGGGGATTAATTTCAGATTTTTTTGAAAATATTAGTATTTTGATATGGAATTAATTCCTATAATTTTTGTGGGCTGAATCAAAATAATTTTGACTAGATTCGAGCCGTTTGGAAGTTGATACGCGCATAATAGAATTTCTGGAGCATTGTTTAACTTGCTCGACATTGAATTTGGCTTGTTCGTGGTACGTAACTCTTCTAATCTTGGAGCTGAGGGTATGAACCCTGAATATATGTATTATGTGAATTGTTGGGAGGTGACTGACGGGCGTGCGGGCGTGCACTATAGAAATTATGACATAATTGTTTATGTGAAATTTTATAGTTAAATAATTTTGGCGTTTTCCATGCGGTTTTATGTGTTAAAAAAATTGAGCTGAAAAGCATATTAAAAAAAAAATCATGTTGAGGCTAGGTGCCAGTATTATTGGGACCCATAGAGGTCATATTGCTGTGAATTATTTGTTTTAAATTGAAAATTCATACTCAGTCATATTCATGTTATTACATATCATACCACAGTCTCTGTTGTTAATTATTGATACATCATATCATTATTTTTGGGCTATTTTCATGATATTGTGAGCCAATGAGAGAGAGACAGGAGAGATTGATGACTGAGTGAGGCCGAGGGCCTGATAGTGAGGATAATTATGGGATCGGGATGCACGTCGCAGCAGTCCAGATTGGCTTATTATAGCACGTGAGTTGTCCGTGCAGCACGTGAGTTGTCCGTGCGGATCCTTATATTATACTATAGCTCGTGAGTTGGAGTTGCAACACGTGAGTTGGCCGTGCAGATCTAGATATTTTTATTATAGCACGTGAGTTGGCCGTGCAACACGTGAATTGTCCATGCTGATCCTTATATTATACTATAGCACGTGAGTTGGCAGTGCAACACGTGAGTTGGCCGTGCGGATCCAGATATTATTATAGCACGTGAGTTGTCCGTGCAACACGTGAGTTGGCCGTACAGATTATAGCGCTTGGGCTGAAGGAGCCCCTCCGGAGTCTGTACATACCCCCAGTGAGCGCATGTACCTACTGAGTGCGAGTGCCGAGTGCGAGTGCTGAGCGATTGGAAGGACTGAGTGACTGGGAGGACTCAGTGAAATGATACTCTAGGTATATGCATATGATTTTATCACTGAGTTGCATCGCATTGACATGCACACATGACATACATGCATATAGATGTATTTTTCTCATGGTGTACATTATCACATCATTCATGATTTCTCACACATGTTGACAGATGGGCATAGTGATGCATTTATTTTTACAGGGGTTATTTCGGAAGAAAATGAAATATCTCATTTATTATTGAAAGGATTTTGGGGAAAATTATTACTTTCAAACTTATTCATATTTTTGGCAACTTCGGTAAACGATTTTGGGTTTCACTGATGTACTTGAAAGGAAGAACTATTTTTTTTTGGAAATTATGATTTAGCTGAGCATTTTCCTCTGAATTTCTTCTTGTATTGTTTGCTTTACGTTGTGATGGACTGTGGTGGACTATTGGTTTTGGACCAACCTTGGTAAAAGCTCGTCACTGCTTTCAACCTAAGGTTAGGTTTGTTACTTACTCAGTATATTAGGTCGGTTGTACTGATACTACACTTCTGCATATTGTGTGCAGATATTGGCTGTTGTTGTTACTGCACTCGATGGTTGCCGGATTTGAAGATGTACCTGCGTTCCTATTGTAGCTGTCTCTTGTTTATAGTAGCCTTAGATTCATAAAACTCTGTTTATGTAGTTTTCAAATAGATGATGTAATTATTTTATACTAGTTTTGTATACTCTATTCTTAGAAGCTCATGATTTGTACTACCAGTTCTTAGGAAAAAGTATTGGTCTTATCTATTTTTTTTTTAATTAATTACCTTATTAATTTCATTAGAATTGGATGTTGGGTCGTGACAAGGTGGTATCGGAGCTCTAGGTTCATAGATTCTACAAGTAATGAGCAAGTGTCTAGTAGAGTCTTGTGGATCGGTATGATGACGTCCATACTTATCTTCGAGAGGCTACATGGCATTTAGGATATATACTTCTCATCTTTCTTTCCTTATCGTGCGGGATTGATTCAGCTTGAGACATAACTCTTTGAATTCCTTCCACGTATTCGTATGCGCACATGAGTGCTCAGTATCTACTATGTATCGCCGGCTTGTGATTTCAGGGATGATGTGTGAGATCTATATTTTGTGTTTTGGTGATGGGCCAGTCTGGAGGACTTGAGGCCATGGTTAGACCACAGTTTAATCTCGGTAGCTTCAGTTGTAACTTGTACAATTGGACTCATATGTTCGGTAATGACCCTACAATTAAAATTGTGGCTCGATGAGCGGTGGAATGGCGGTATGATGGGTATGATGTGACCGGGGGATGTGTTAAGACGATTTGAACATGACGAGAAGTGTTTCCTTGAAATGTAAAGGAAAGGCCATTGGGTTCTTGATTTTCAATTTGATGTGATGTACAGTCACGAGTATGAATATTTTGAAGGATCTTTCACGTTGTTAAGTTTTGGGACAAACTAAATTCTCATGTCTGGTTAATAGATTTTGACTTGGAAAGATTAAGTGATCTCATAGTAATTGTAACTGCGAAAGGTTATAACGAGATACTAATTTAAGGTTAAGCAAGTGGGTTATCCCCTGTAAAGTAATCTACGTAGGTGTATTCCTTATGATATGAGTAGAGAGTTTCTCTTCTGCCGACAGGGCGTATGTGTTGGGATTTGAATTTGAATTTGGTTGAGAAAGTTGACCTGAGTGTTAAGATAATGAATGCGAGTCTAGCGGATGATTTAGGTATTTTTATGGTTGGCGTTGTATGAGTTTGAGAAGAATTTTTGTTATACTTGCTACGGTATTATGACAATAATAGAGTATGAGTATTGTGAATTATGGAGTGTTTTAATCTATGGCTTTGAGCCAAGTGGGAGAGTCTGCTATTGACAATTTGATTTCATGGTTACGTGTTAAATTTTAATTTTGGTCTGAGGCATACTTGTGGGTCAGTTATGGCTTGTAGTGGTGGAGTTCGAGAATGACTTGAGTAAGGAAATTTCTGGATATAGGTTATATTACGCTTTATGAGTATATAAAAATTATGGGATGCGTGAGTTGTTATCTGTGAGTGATGTAGTGCGCACGGAGTATGAATTTGATTGGTGATCTTAAGACCGGATTACCTCTTTGAGTGATGCTGTGCTAATGGGGCACGTGTCTTTCAGCCCATTTAGGCGGTGTAATTTGGATTTGAACAAAGTGGGCGACTCTCGAGAAAGTTCCAATAGGTCCGAGGTTTACATATAGCAATTGAGAATTCCTCCGGACTTGTGTATGGATAAAAATCTGAGATTTGCATTTGATAGTGCCTGGACTTGCGGATATTCTGTATGACTATAGATTCTACATTTTAGTGTAAGAAAGGTAAGAAGAACAATTTCAAATTCACTTAAGGTATTCTCAGAGTGAGTGTTACAGTTGTGGTATTTTTGAAGGTGCTTAAGAAGAATACATCTGCTTATGGGCCGTAGGGCGCTGTGGTTCTATGCTAAGGTTTGTGGGGTGAGTTGTGGCTAAAGATCGTGGTATTTTAGCAAGGAGAAGTATCAATTTGAAGGCAAATTTGGAAGGGACTCGGAGAAATAGGATAACTGGGTAGTAGACTGGACCAGTATGGCAATGGTAGGATCGGTCCTTTGGGTAATTATGACGTGGTAAGACTTTACAGGTGTTTTGGTGGCAATATTTTTGGGTTTGGTAACCTGCATTGATTATGTGCAAATGGATTCCAAAGCATTCTCGAGTATTTCTACTACGGTTTGAAATGGGTATTTTCCTACCGTCTTGAGGAGCAGGTTGAGTATTGTAATTTTCTACCGGATGTGATCAAATAGGAGGCTTCTGGCTGATCGGATATGTATTTTACTTGTGACTCAAAATGATTATGAGGTTCTTATATTTTTCAAATGATGGCATGATAGATTCGGTGTGTTGTGTGGGATTAAGGTTGGCGTGTGCAAAGTCACGATTTAGCTTTGAAAGGGAGGTCATAAATTTTTAGAGGGGATGAACAGTTTTCGATGTTTAGATGAATGCTATCACTATTTAGTATTGCGTGAGTATAGTATACATTTCAGAAGGCGCACTATGCTTTGAATTATGGATATTTTATAGGTACTGCGGCATTTTTCTGGTTGATCGACTGCTGATTTTAAGACATTGCTATGTGGCAAGAAGGAATGGGAGAAATATTCCTCGTGGGATGATTGTGTATGAGAGATGTGTTAGACATTCAGGTGGTGGAGATGGAATCAGAAATGATGATTCGTGTGTTCTATGTATTTGGAGCAGATTTATTTTTCATGGTTGCGGGCTGTGAAGTCGTGGCCAAAGCTAGCCAGATAATGGTATGTATTATGACTCCGTCGTTGTGAATTTTTGGAGGGTTATTTATTTACTATGGGTGACCAAAGTTGATTTGGGGGTCCATTGGTAGGTCCAATTAAGATGTGTATTCTACACTGAGCCAGAATGGTTGGCTCTATACTGCTATTGTTGAGGGATGTTCCATTCGGTTGATGTTGAACTTATTCGTGATCTAAAATGATCTGTGAGTTACTCCTTTATGCTACGAGGAGTTGTGATTCATTGGTTATGTGCACACATGGTGCGGTTCTATTGAGGGCCTTATGGCTGAATTTGAACGAGATGAGCATTTGGGTATTGCATGATTGATTGCGTATTGGTTATATTCTTTCAGGTTTTGTGTGGCATTATGTTATTTGCCTCTCCGTGGTTATTAATTTTGAACAGGGTGGCTCGGGGTATATAATATGGACCAACATTTGGATGGGGTCACGCATTGCAGCGGAGTTATGTTAAGGTATGAACCTTGTGTTAGAATCGGGTGATGGTTCTATGGTGTATGATGAATTTTCAGCATTTCGTTGTGGCGGTACTTGTTAATCTGGTGAGGCAGTTCTCTCATTTGATTCACTTTCCATGACTGAGTACATTTGAATTGTTGCGTATCGGTGCACGGATGGCACGGGTTGTGGCTCTGAGTTATATTGGTACGGCATGTCTGTGGTATAGTTGTGTTTAATAATATAAGGTCATTGGACCTAGAATGAGTACTATCAGGCTTGAAACGGTATATTCGGGAGGATAATATTGAAAGTCAGCTCAGAAAGCGATTATGGTTCTGTTTGGGGCGAGAGAGCTCCGTGACTTGTTGATCTGGTAGGTGGTCATGAAATTTCGTGTGTTTCTTTTATTATCAACAATGTACGGAGGTTTTTGGATGAGGTTTGGTTCGATATGGGTTTAATACTAGTATTTGGTTGGTTTTGGAGTAGTCATTGTGATCAGGAATGGTGCTACGAGCATGCGAGTTGTGTAATATGTTAGGTAATTATGTTCGAGGTTATGGTTATGGCTTGGTACAGCTTGTTCAAACTCATACAGTGTTTAAATGTAAGGTTTGTGTCTTGAAAAGAAATTTCTGAAGGTTGGAAATTTAATTCCAAGGTTTTTGGGCTAAGGTTAAAGTAATGATTTTCAGTTGTATTGTGTTGTCAAGCCTCTATGGAATAGGGTGACGTGAGTTCACCCCCGGGTATGTGCGTGGTGAGGTGGAATAGAGATTTGAAGGTTAAGAACAACACTTGGCACGTTCGAGGACGAGCGTATGTTTAAGTGGGGGAGAATGTAACGACCTGGCCGGTCATTTTGAGTATCACAATCTCGTTTTTCCATTCACTGCTCAATTTGTGCTTTATAGCTGTTGTATGACTTATCGAGTTAGTTGGTTCGGGTCCGGAAGAATTTCGGAGTAAAATGAGATACTTAGTCTCATAATTAAAAACTTATGTTGGAAAAGTTGACCGGATATTCACTTATGTGTAAACAACCTCGGAATTGAATTCTGATGATTCCAGTAGCTCTATATGGTAATTTTGGACTTAGAAGCGTGTCCGAAAAATTATTTGGAGGTCTGTAGTAGAATTAGGCTTGAAATGCCGAAAGTTAAAATTTTGGGAAGTTTGACCGGGGGTTGACTTTTTGATATCGGGGTCGAAATCCGATTCTGAAAATTTTACTAGGTCCGTTATGTCATTTATGACTTATGTACAAAATTTGAGGTCAATCGGACGTGATTTGATAGGTTTCGGCGTTGTTTGTGGAAACCTAAAATTTCAAAGTTCATTAGGCTTGAATTGAGGTATGATTCGTATTTTTAGTGTTGTTGGATGTGATTTGAAGACACGACTAAGTTTGTATGATGTTTTAGGACTTGTTGGTATATTTGGTTGAGGTCCCGGGGGCCTCGGGTGAGTTTCGGACGGCCAACGAATCAATTTTGGACTTGGCATTTCAGGTGAAGAATGCTGGTTTTTCTGTCACTGGTTTCCTTCTATTCGATCATGTGAGAAGGTCCGCGATCGCATAAGCTTGTTTGGGCAGAGGTGAAATTGTTCTATGCGATCACGTGAAGGCAACCACGATCGCGTAGGCTTGTTGAGACAGTGACGATTTTTGTTCTTTGCGATCGCGTGAACAGGGTCGCGATCGCGTAGCTGTGGAAGTCTGTTATTCGTAAATGCGTGACAAAGGCCGCGTTCGCGTAGAGGAAATGAACAGAAATAGAAATCACGCATTTGTTCTTCGCGGTCACGTGGTTAGGTCCGCGATCGCGTATGTCTTTGATATTGTGCATCACGATCGCGTAGAGTTAAATCTGGGCTATGGCAAACTGTTCTTCGCGATCGCGTAGAGCAAATGACTAGGTAGAGAGTTTAAGTTCTGAAAATGGGACTTCCTCCCATTTTTTATTTTTGATGGATTGGAGCTCGGGAAGAGGCGATTTTTGGGAGATTTTCAGAGGAAAAAAAATGGGGTAAGTGTTCTTAACTCAATATTGGTTAAATTACCCGAATCCATGGTTGTTTTTAACATTTAATTAGTGAATTAAGTTGAAAATTTGTGAAAACCCCTCTTGGTATAATTTGGAGATTTGAGGGTCGAGTTAATGTCGTATTTGAGTAAAGTTTATATGGTTGGACTCGTGGTTGAATGGACGTGCATATTTCGTAACTTTTGTCGGGTTTTGAGATGTGGGCCCCACGGGTGATTTTTGGGGAGTAATTTCAGATTTTTTTGAAAATATTAGTATTTTGATATGGAATTAATTCCTATAATTTTTGTAGGCTGAATCAATTTAATTGTGACTAGATTCGAACCGTTTGGAAGTTGATACACGCATAATGGAATTTCTGGAGCATTGTTTAGCTTGCTCGACATTGGATTTGGCTTGTTCGTGGTACGTAACTCTTCTAATCTTGGAGTTGAGGGTATGAACCCTGAATATATGTATTATGTGAATTGTTGGGAGGTGACGCACATGCTAGGTGACAGGCGTGTGGGCGTGCACTATAGAAATTGTGACATAATTATTTATGTGAAATTTTGTAGTTAAATAATCTTGGTATTTTCCATGCGGTTTTATGTGTTAAAGAAATTGAGCTGAAAAACATATTTAAAAAAATCATGTTGAGGCTAGGTGCCAGTATTATTGGGACCCATAGAGGTCATATTGCTGTGAATTATTTGTTTTAAATTGAAAATTCATACTCAGTCATATTCATGTTATTACATATCATACCTCAGTCACTATTGTTAATTATTGATGCATCATATCATCATTTTTGGGCTATTTTCATGACATTGTGAGCCTATGAGAGAGAGACTGGAGAGATTGATGACTGAGTGAGGCCGATGGCCTGATTGTGAGGATAATTATGGGATCGGGCTGCACGCCACATCAGGCCAAATTGGCTTATTATAGCACGTGAGTTGGCCGTGTAGCACGTGAGTTATCTGTGCGGATCCTTATATTATACTATAGCACGTGAATTGCCCGTGCAACACGTTAGTTGGCCATGCGGATCCAGATATTTTTATTATAGCATGTGAGTTGACCGTGTAGCACGTGAGTTATCCGTGCGAATACTTATATTATACTATAGCACGTGAGTTGGCCATGCGGATCCGGATATTATTATAGCACGTGAGTTGTCCGTACAGATTATAGCGCTTGGGCTGAATGAGCCCCTCCGAAGTTTGTACACACCCCCAGTATGCGCAGGTACCTACTGAGTACGAGTGCCGAGTGCTGAGCGATTGGAAGGACTGAGTGACTGGGAGGACTGAGTGAAATGATACTCTGTGAGTATGCATATGATTTTATCATTAAGTTGCATCGCATTGACATGCACACATGACATACAGCTATAGAGATGTATTTTTCTCATGTTGTACAGTATCACATCATTCATGATTTCTCACACATGTTGACAGATGGACATAGTGATGCATTTGTTTTTACACGGGTTATTTGGGAAGAAAATGAAACATCTCATTTATTATTGAAAGGATTTTGGGAAAAAATTATTGCTTTCAAACTTATTCATATTTCTGACAACTTCGGTAAACGTTTTTGGGTTTCACTGATGTACTTGAAAGGAAGAACTATTTTTTTTTTGGAAATTATGATTTAGCTGAGCATTTTCCTCTGAATTTCTTCTTGTATTGTTTGCTTTACGTTGTGATGGACTGTGGTGGACTATTAATTTGGACCAACCTTGGTAAAAGCTCGTCACTTCTTTCAACCTAAGGTTAGGTTTGTTACTTACTCAGTATATTAGGTCGGTTGTACTGATACTATACTTTTGCACATTGCGTGCAGATGTTGGCTGTTGTTGTTGTTGCACTCGATGGTTGTCGGATTTGAAGATGTACGTGCGTTCCTATTGTAGCTGCCTCTTGTTCATGGTAGCCTTAGATTCATAAAATTTTATTTATGTAGTTTTCAAACAGATGATGTAATTATTTCATACCAATTTTGTATACTCTATTCTTAGAAGCTCATGATTTGTACTACCAGTTCTTGGGAAAAAGTATTGGTGTTATCTATTTTCTTTTAATTAATTACCTTATTAATTTTATTGGAATTGGATAATTGGTAATTAGCTTACCTAGCGGGTTGGGTTAGGTGCCATCACGACTAGTTGGATTTTGGGTCGTGACACCAATAAGCCTTTAGTATTGCCCTATGTCATCTAACAAAATATCATCTTCAACTCTTGTTAACTTGTCCAGTTCTGGTACTGTTAACTTTGCATTTGCCTCTAAGAGAGTCCAAGCTAGCTTAGCCCCTGTAAGCCCCAATTCAGATATTATTTCCAAAGCATATTTTCTTTGATTGATTAATATGCCTTTCCTTGATCTACTGAATTCTATTCCAAGGAAAAATTTCAGTTCTCCTAAATCCTTAATTTTGAAAGCAAGATGCAATGAGTCCTTGGTGGCTTCAATTAGATGTAGGTTGCTTCTTGTCACTAGCATATCATCCACATAGACTCGAATCACAACAATATCTGAATCCTGTTGTCTAATAAACAATGAGTGATCTAGGCTGCTCTGATAAAAACAAGAAGATAAGAGTGTTTCTGTTAGTTTTAGATTCCATTGCCTATTAGCTTGTTTAAGTCCATATAGGGATTTTACAAGTATGCAGACCACACCTGACTCCCCCTGACTTGTAAAACTCTGTGGCAATTCTATATATACCTCATCATGAAGATCCCCTTGCAAGAATGCATTGTATACATCCAATTGATGAACAAACCAATTATGCACAACAGCAAGTGAAAGAACAGTTCTGACAGTGGCTATTTTAACCACTGGTGAGAAGGTCTCATTATAATCTAAACCTTCTCTCTAGTTATAGCCTTTAGCTACTAATCTAGCTTTAAATCTCTCCACTTCTCCATTAGCCTTGAGTTTCACCTTGTAAACCCATTTGCACCCTATAGGTCTCTTTCCTACTGGTAGCTTGACCAATTCCCAAGTATTATTCTCCTGTAATGCTTGAATTTTTGCTTGCATTGCATCCACCCACCTTTGATCTTGAGAAGCCTACTGAAAGTTCTTAGGCTCTATGATGGCTGAAAAAGCTCCAAGATATAGCTGATAGGATAATGATAACCTATCATATGTGACAAACTCTTCAATAGGATACATAACTGAGCTAGCTGAAAGTTTGTTGGTGACATAGTCTATCATCCATACAGGTTCCTTGGGTCCTCTTTGAGATCTTCTCAAAGGTACATTGGTGTCAGCACAACTTGGTGTTGAAAGAGTCTCCTCTGTAGGTGCATCTTTATCAGATGACTCATGTCCATGAGATGTTGATATATCTTGAAGGATCTCATTCTCAGGAGCATCCTCTGGTGGTGAAGTATTGTGGGAGTCATTACCAACTACATAATCAACTGTGGTACTAGAGTCTAAATTCAATGCAGGTGAACATGGTGTTACTGTAGTTGTGGGCACACTGTGAGCATCATAGGTAAAGAAAGGATCCACTGTCTGACTTGTCTCTGATGACTGTAATTGAAATGGGAATACATTCTCCCTGAAAGTAATATCCATGTTGGTAAAGAATACATGTTTTGACATGTCATATAGAATGTAACCTTTAGTTACATTGGAATATCCCATAAGCACTGATTTTATTGCCCTGCTTGTAAATTTTTCTCCCTTTGGTAGTGTTGCAGCATAACACAGACATCCCATAGTTCTTAAGTGACTGATAGAAGGTCTCTTGTTAAAGAAAACCTCATAAGGTGATTTCCCTTGAAGGACTACAGATGGTAGTCTGTTTATCACATAAGCAACAGCTAATATGCAATGGCCCCAAAACTTGAGAGGAATATAACCCTGAAACTTTATTGCTCTAGCAACCTCAAGTAGATGTCTGTGCTTTCTTTCTGCTACCCCATTCTGTTGGGGTATGTATACACATGTTTTCTGGTGTAAAATTTCCATTGTTTCACATAGTTCCTGCATTCCTGAGTTCATAAACTCCCCTCTATTGTCTGATCTAATTATTTGAATTACAACATTGAACTGAGTGCCAACAATTTTAGTAAAGCTCCTCAAAACTATGATGATATCTGATTTTAGCTTCAACGAAAAAATCCATGTCACACGAGAATAGTCATCCACAATAGTTAGGAAGTATTTATTTCAATCAAAAGTTGGTGCAGTACAAGGACCCCGTACATCTAAATGCAACAGTTGAAACACCTTATTTGATCTACTAGTGCTCAAAGGGAAATGTGATTTGTGATGCTTAGCTAATGGCCATACTTCGCACTTATCTACTACAGACTGACAAGTATCTAATTTCTATCCGAGGAGCTTCTTCATAGATCCTCCTGAAGCATGTCCCAGCCTCTTGTGCCAGATGATTGCTTCCACTTTATTCTCTTGTGTTGTTAGTCCCCTTGCATTCTCCCTTTCTTTTAGTTATGCTGGATTGTTTGTTTGTGAAACCAGCAGATAAAGTCCATTCTTTTCTTTACCAATCCCCTTCACCTCCCTAGTGAAAAGGTCCTGGAATAAACAAAAATCAGGGTAGAATGCAACTAAGCACCTAAGATCTCTTGTCACTTTGGAAACAAACATGAGATTATACTGAAAATCTGGTATAAACAAAATATTTTTGACTGCCCATGTGCCTGTTATTCTGCAGTTACCAATATGTGTAACCTGTGCTATTTCTCTATTTGGCAAATTAACCCTCTTAGTGTCTTTAACATTAACTGTCTTAATGTTACTTAACAACCTTAGGTCAACAACCATATGATTGGTTGCACCTATATCTATTATCCAGTGAGCTTTTGCTATATCAAGAAGATATGAGTAAGCAGTATTACCTGCCATGTTGGCCATATTCTCCTGTGCTTGTTCACGGTTGGCATTGAGACTCAACATTTTCATTATCTGGTCATACTGCTTTGCAGTTAGCTGTGGTGCTCTAGCCATTTCTCCTTTGTTACAACCATCAAGCTGCCTAGTGTTTCCTGTATTCCCAGTGCCTATGTTTGGATTAGCATTCTCAGCACATACATTATATGCAGTGTTCATGTTTATTTTCTTTTTTTCCTTTGAAACCTGTTGGGTATCCAATCAATTTGTAGCACCCTTCCTTTGTATGTCCCTTCATTTTGCAATAGTCACACTGAACATTCCAATTTCTCTTTGGCTTCTGATAGTTCTGATATACATTATTTTTACTAGCTAGAAGAGCTGCATGTTCATTTCCATCCCCTGCTGTCATGGTGTTAATTACTGTCCTCTGACTCTCTCGTTCAACTAGCATCGACTATGCCTTGTTAATGCTTAGAGTTGGACTAGTCATCAGAATTTGGCTCCTAGCCTGCTCATAGGTTTTATTTAGTCCCATTAGGAACTGTAAAACTTTTTGCTTTTGCATGAACTCAATGAAATTTCTAGACCTTGCACAGTCACATAGAGGTGGTACCATATTGTCAAATTTATCCCAGAGGTTGCGCAATTTAGTGAAGTACACTGATACATTGTCTGTTCCTTGTGTGATTATTGGTATCGCTTTGTGCAGCTGATAGACTCGTGAAGTATTCATTTTGTCAAATCGCTCTCTCAGATCTTCCCAAACAGCCCTAGCATTTTTGGCATAGACTATTCGTGTTATCAATTCCCTCGATACTGAGCTCATTATCCATCCTAGGACTATAGCGTTACAACGATCCCATTGATGACCTAATTCATCATCAAAATCACCCCTTTTCAGAGTCCTGTCAACCAATCACAACTTGTTCTTCCCAAGCAATTGGATCTCTATCGCTCGACTCCAAGTAGTGTAGTTGTCTAAACCAGTCAGCTGGATTGATATTATCGGCGCTCCTGTTGTATCTGAAGGATGAAGAAATAGTGGATGATTGTGATCCAATTATGTCCTTGCCGCCATTGTTGAGCCCGCAATTTCTATAATTTATTTATATATGGAACATGATCTTCCAAAAACAGTAATTCACACTCGCAATTGCGATAAGTGCTCTGATACCATGTTAATTTGGGAGCAATCTATGAACCCTAATTGACGGAGGAGAATTGGGGAAGAGAGCTTAGAAAGAGAAATATTTCATGAAAGAAAATGATTTCATTTCAGTTAAGTTATTTGTATAGTATATGTGCATATATATAAAAAAATTTACTAATGACTACCTGCCCACTAACTTGCTAACAAACTATTTAACTACCAAACTAACTTTAATAATCTAGAACATTCCTACACATCCACCTACCTACTATGTCACAACATTCTCAATACATACAAGTTAAATACACAAAAAAAGTTTAGCCTTGATGTTTCTTGGGAAGTAACTTTAGGTACCAAATGGATCCCAAAATATCATCACTACACAAAGACCTCTTACTACAAAGATGACCTTAATTTAAAGATTAGTAGCCTAATAAAGAAAGGTGTTTGGAACTTTTCCTCTATTTCTATTGATCTTCCTCCAAACCTAATTCATACCATTAAAAGTGTTCATCTTCCACTATATGTTGTCATTGAACAGTAATGGCCTCTTCACTACTAACTCAGCTCATTCGCTTCGTCACTTGGATATGGAAACTTAATTAGGATCCTAAATTAAATCTAAGTTTTTTTCTTTTGTTGTGCTACCATAATAGATTACCAACTAGATCTTATTTAAACTCCATTAGGATCGTATTAACAAACAATGATTTATTTTAACTGAATTTTTTTAGGGAAACCATTAATTTTAGGGCTTCGGACCAAAATTGTCAATTTTTTTGCATAGATTAAGGACTATTTCTGTTCACAGGTATACATTAAAAACCAAAATAGTCCAACTTAAAACAACCATAGGTAATTTTCTCCCCCAACTTCACTCTCTCCTCTCCAGTAGAAGAAAATGGTAGGTATGAGAATGATTAGAAGAGTGGTTCCATTATTATCAAGACCTCTTAGTACGACTCAGATTCGAAATGGTTCGAGAATTCCTAAGTCATCTCCACCTCTTGTTTCACTTGACCTCCCCGATGAGTGGTCCTCCAATTTTACCCATTCTGATTCTCCTCCTCCTTCCCCAAAATACAGTAAGCAACTCACCTTTTTCCCTATTTCGTTATTTCTAGATTCTTTCTCCTCTCGTTTTTTGTCTGTTTTCCCCCATTTTGGGCACTGACTGTCATTGTTATTTGAAGATTGTGCTACAACGCTTGAGTATTTAGTTGATTGGGACCTCGAATATGTAGAGAAATGAGTATTGCATGTTAATTTTTCAGAGGTTAAACAACCTTCGTTTTTTTCCTCCAGTTTTTGGCATAAAAGTATCCCCTTTGTGAACCCTAACAGCTTGATTGGATGGTTGTTATCCTTTGTTTCATAATGCTTAGTTGTGCATTGTATGACCCCACTTGTGGGATTATTTTGTTGTTGTCGTATTGTACTGTATTAGTTTATGAATATAATGTTTGGATAGATTGTATCGTTCACTCTGGTTTAATAACATGTTTATTGTTTGGTTTGACTGTATCGTATTGTATTAGAATAGTGGACAAATTTACTAAGACAACTATGAAAGGAATAATGCACGTGCAAAAGAAAGAGAAAAATGTAAGATGAAGATTACTCTGTCTCCAACCTAAAAATTTGCAAATGAAACATAAAGAAAGAAAAGAAAATATGGAGGGAATCAAGAATGAATGGTGTACTTTTTTTATAATCATGGTGTCCGGGCCAGTTTGCGCGCAACTCAACTATTTTCACAAGATACCTGCTACCTCCCACCAGCAACAGATACTAGGTAACTCTGTCGTGTCCGCCAAGGCTTGAACAGATGGGAAAAAATCATAAAAAAACCAAATATCAAAGAAGCATTCGGGTAAAAGAACTCTACTATATTCTTAGGATCACTCCTTTAGCACTCTTCACATCATAATGTCAAACCAACGTTTTAGACGTGATGCTTCCAATCCCACCTTTAGCAGCGTCACAAAGTAAATACTTGTCATATTTTGGGGAGTGAAAATTGTTCATGCTACACAACCACGGCTGTTCGTAGAACTTTAATATTGTAGAATCTTGCTTTCTAATGATCCTTACACTGCCATTGTCTATGTTTTGCATTTATGGTTTTTCAAGTTTCGTACGATGGGACCAAAAAAGAAACAAAGAAATATTCTGCTTCTAGTTTAATTTACTTTCAACAGCCGACAATGCGACTGCTAGAATAATTGATGGAATCTCTGAGGCCGAGCAAATTAGAGCAAGCATAGCCGTCGAAGTTAGCAGAATGAAGGAGTCAACAGGAAAGGTTCCTGGTTTGGCAGTAGTATTGGTGGGGCAAAGGCAAGACTCTCTTGCCTATGTCCGTAAAAAAATAATGGCTTGCCATGAGGTTGGGTTCAGGTTTTCACTTGCTGAACTCCCTGAGAGCTGTACAGAAGAGGAGATCTGTGATGCATTATCAAATTATAACAAGGATGCATCAATTCATGGTATTCTTGTGCAGCTTCCTTTGCCACAGGTAAATCTTCAACTAAGTAGTATACACTTATCCATGTTATGTGAAAGACACTGCATAAGAAAGCATGAAACTATCAGTTTCCATAAATATAGTTGATTCTTAAACTTGAGCATCTGTTCATTTATCCTCATTTTCTCCCCAAAGATGTTTACGCAGTTGAATAAAAATGGTTGAAATTCACAATGTTAGATATGAAATCTAGGGGAGATACTAATTTCATCCCTTTAATTACTGTCTGTATATGGTTTTGTCATTATGCTGCCCCCCCAAACAAAAAAAGGTATGTGATATATTTTCTGGCGCTAACAAAAGTTATTGGAACAGCATTTTGACGAGGGAAAGATTCTGAATGTACTAAGCTTAGAAAAAGACGTTGATGGATTTCATCCACTAAACATTGGGAACTTAGCCATTCAGGGTAGAGAGCCATTGTTCATCCCGTGCACTCCGAAAGGCTGCATCGAGTTACTGCTCAGGTCTGATGTCGAAATAGCTGGCAAGAGAGCTGTAGTGATTGGGAGGAGCAACATCGTTGGACTACCTGCTTTTTTGTTGTTGCAGGTGATACATCTGTCGCACATAGCCGTCAATTTGTTGCACTCTTATAAATCCAACTTTTTACAAATATCTGTCCCACAGTAAGGTGGTCATTTATGTGTTATCTCTTTGTATTCCAGTCTATGCATTTTCTTCTCACCATGACAAACAAAGTGAACATTGTTTGCAGAGGCACCATGCAACAGTAAGTATTGTGCATGCATATTCAGAGAACCCAGAAATGATTACCCGTGAAGCTGATATACTTGTTGCAGCAGCTGGAGTGCCTAATTTAGTCCGCGGTAGCTGGTTAAAGCCTGGAGCAGTTGTTCTTGACGTTGGAATAAACCCAATTGAGGTAATTTCTGGAGACCCTTCTTAGTATTGCATTTATCTTGTCCATGTAAATGCATGACAGTGAAACTAAGATAGGTCGGATTAGTTGTAACTTTTCTATCGAAAAAAGAAATTGATTTAAATAATTCATGTACATGTGAAACAATAAGGTCATTTGTATGTTCAACTGGTGTAGGACCTTGAGAGTGAAAATGGTTACCGTTTGATTGGAGATGTTTGCTTTGACGAAGCAGTCAAGATAGCTTCTGCAATAACCCCTGTGCCCGGAGGTGTAGGTCCTATGACAGTTGCAATGCTTCTTCAGAACACCCTTGAAGCCGCCAAACGTGCACTTCATCTTACTTGATTTAAGGTGGAGGAATTCCAAAAATCTCTCATTTCTTCCTCTCTATTAGAAACGTGGAGAAGAAATGATTGAAAACTAGCCCGAGTTTTGCACAACCTCTGCATTATTGGACTTATATCTGGTGGACGAGTCTCTGCTATTTAATCAATCCTGACATATTAGGAAGTTCTCAGTTCCGACTTCAAGGAAGCAGCAATAGTGAACGAAAGTAGCAGCTTCAGTACGTATGTGGGATGACGTGCAATATAATATGAGATTGGAGGCCTAGCGAATAGTGCTAACATATCTACGTTTGGTTTCCATAATGCAGAAAGTTCTCTTGTATGACTAACTATATTTGTGTATACTGATTTGCTCCTTCAAGGTTCCTTTTTTGCTCCTTAAGGTTGACCTTATAAAAGTACACAAGCATATATTTTTAGTAAAGAACTTTTGGAAAATGTAAAAGGAAATTTAGAAATGATGCAACATGCACACTGTGAGGTGGATTTGATGGGAAACAAAGGCTTTCTGCAATTTTCTTCCCTTGTTTTCTAGATATTGCTACTTTTTCCTTCAATTTTTTTAAAGGGTGCACTATTGTCTATATATATATATATATATATATATATAAGTGGGCAATAGAAAAGTGAGGTGGCACCGCCGAAGAAACACATTTATCTTTTTTCTCCTTTTTTTGGGTTTTTTTTTATATCATTTTATTCATTTATTTTATATTTAAAATTCTATCTTCATAACTCACACCTCTTTATCTTCGTAACCTATATTTTTAATAATCTCAATAATTCTCATGCATTTTATATTCATAACCTCTAAATATTTAATGTGTAAGTTTATGTCTATTTATTATATGTTCCTCCATATGTACCTATATAAGGACTTCTATGTTTTGAACAAATATGATTGATACTAACTTTATATTCTGCTTATAATGGTTTGAGCTATCTCTATGTCAAAGGTTGTAGTGGAAAAGAAAAATTATACTAATATATGGTATAATTTCTATTCTTTGTTTTTTTATTAAGGTAAATGCATGAAGATATTCCATACATGTGTGAATCTTAAGAAGAATGTTTAAGAGGAAGTGTCAAATAATGAGGAGAAGATCGAAGTAAAGCGTATTTCACAATTCTCATTAATGGTCTTTGATTTTGTCATCTTTAGGTTTATGTTGTATAAGTTGAAGTAGTGATTTTTTTTTCAAATAATACATAGAGATTTTGATATTTGTTTTTTGTTGTATATATTTATCCTCTAAAATTGCAATAACTTTGAGTCGTGATTTTATCCGATGTCAAAATGAGATTCTAATGTGTTTTTCTTTTCCTGTTATATATAGATTTATCATTTTTATAAATATATTTTTCTATATGTTCTTATTTTTTTGCCTCTATTTCTTTTCTTCAATGAACTTTTTTGAATTAGGCATTAATCTATGACATTGACAATTTGTAGATAACTTTAAGTTAACATATAGTGTAATCTAATTATTTAAGAAATCACATGTAATAATAGGTTATTACCGATCAAAAATTTTAACACTGGGAATGAGGTAGGCTTTCAGTAGTTTAAAAATCACTAGACAACGAGTTATTAACTTTATGAAATAAAGTATTTTTTATTTTTGGGTTATACCGGTATTTTTTATTTTCGGGTTATACTATCGATGATTGAAAACTTAGTGAAGTTCAAAATCAACTTGCAAATAATATTCATTATTCTAATGTTGGGATTTACACACATACAGATTTATCATTTTTATAAATATATTTTTTTTATATGTTCTTAATTTTTTTGCTTCTATTTCTTTTCTTCAATAAACTTTTTGGAATTAGGCATTAATCTATGACATTGACAATTTGTAGATAACTTTAAGTTGACATATAACGTAATCTAATTAATTAAGAAATCACATGTAATAATAAGTTATTACCGATTAAAAAATTTAACACTGTGAATGGGGTAAGCTTTCAGTAGTTTAAAAATCACTAGACAACGAGCTATTAACTTTATGAAATAAAGTATTTTTTATTTTCGGGTTATACTATCGATGATTGAAAACTTGGTGAAGTTTATAATCAACTTGCAAACAATACTCATTATTCTAATGTTAGGATTTACACACAATTAGTTTTGATTCTTATCTTATTAAATGTGTTATTCAAAGATTTTTTTATTAAAAAAATTAAATGTTCCTGTGAATGCTTGGTGAATTTTATTATTTAAAGTGTGACATTATCTCTAATTTGATATTGCAGTTGCTGAATTAAATGTATCCCATAAAAGCATGCTTTAACTATCAGAATGGTGCAATAAATTAACGGAATAAAAGTTTTAACATTTATGTTGCAAAGTAAGAGGAGGAGGTCTTCCTAATGATCTTTTGTCAAAAAGTATATATTTTTTCTCATGGAAATTTTCACCTTCTCAATATGCAACTGTCAAGACCCAAATCCTAACCTATCGTGATGACGCCTATCGATGGTACTAGGCAAGCCGTCATTTCCAAATACTCCAAATATTTAACAGAAAAATAATTCAAGACATTTGAAATAGGCAAAGTTTTCATAAATAAGGGGGTAAAACCCAAAATACAAGTGCAGAAATAGCTCCCAATATCGGGGCGTCACTAAGCGATGAGCATCTATACATGATCAGTCTAAAAATGAAACAACCGTAACAGTTTGGATCATGTCACGACCCAAAATCTAACTAGTCGTGATGGCACCTAACCCCACCCGCTAGGTAAGCCAAATAACACAATCTGATTCAACTAATAATTAACTAACTATAATACACTCCTAAGGACCGGTAATACAAATCATGAGCTTCTAAGAATAGAATTTACAAAGCTGATATGAAATAAATACATCTTCTGTTTGAAAAGTACATAAACAGAGTTTTTATAATCTAAGGCTACTATGAACAAGAGGCAGCTACCATAAGAACGCAGGTACATCTTCAAATCCGGCAACCATCGAGCACATCAACAACAGCAGCCAACATCTGCACGCAATATGCAGAAGTGTAGTATCAGTGCAACCGACCCCATGTACTGAGTAAGTAACAAACCTAACCTTAGGTTGAAAGCAGTGACGAGCTTTTACCAAGGTCGGGTCCAAAACCAATAGTCCACCACTGTCCATAACAACGTAAAGCAAATAGTACAAGAAGTAATTCAGAGGAAAATGCTCAGCTAAATCATAATTTCCAAAAGATAGTTCTTCCTTTCAAGTACATCAGTAAAACCCAAAATCGTTTACCGAAGTTGCCAAAAATGTGAATAAGTTTGAAAATAATAATTTTCTCAAAATCCTTTCAATAATAAACAAGATGTTTCATTTTTCTTTCCAGATAACCAGTTTAAAACAAATGCATCACTATGCCCATCTGCCAACATGTGTGAGAAATCATGAATGATGTAATATCGTACAACATGAGAAAAAATACATCTCTATGCCTGTATGTCATGTGTGCATGTCAATGCAATGTATCTCAGAGATGAACTCATATGCATACTCTCAGAGTATCAATTCACTCAGTCCTTCCCATCACTCAGTCCTCACAGTCACTCAATCCTCCTAATCGCTCGACACTCGTACTCAGTAGGTACCTGCGCTCACTGGGGGTGTGTAGAGACTCCGGAGGGGCTCCTTCAGCCCAAGCGCTATAAACCGCACGTGTTGCACGGACAACTCACGTGCTATAATATAAATATCTGGATCCGCACGGACTACTCACGTGCTACACGGATAACTCACGTGCTATAGTATCAATATCTGGATCCGCACGGACAACTCACGTGCTATAATAAGTCAATCTGGCATGCTAAGGTGTGCAACCCGATTCCATAATTATCCTAACAATCAAGCCCTCGGTCTCACTTAGTCATTAATCTCTCCAGTCTCTCGGGCTTACAATGTCATAAAAATCAGCCCAAAATGATGATATGATGAATCAATAAATAGCAACAGAGACTGAGAGATGATATGAAATGAATGAACATGACTGAGTTTTAAAATTTCAATTTAAACAAATTTAACAACAATATGACCTCTGTGGGTCTCAATAATACTAGCATATAGCCTCAACATGATTTTAACATGATTCTCAGCTCAATAGCTTTAGTACGTAGAGATTTCCATGATTTCAGATAAGTGTAAGCAACTATACAGTACCACAGGAATAACGGAATCACAGTTCACACGGTGCACGCCCACTCGCCCGTCACTAGTATGTGCGTCACCTCAACACCAAACACATAACACGTATAATTCAGAGTTTATACCCTCAGCTCCAAGACTAGAAGAGTTGCTTACCTCGAACAAGTTAAATCCAATACCGAGCAAGCTGTACAATACTCCAGAAATTCCATTCCACGCGTATCAACCTCCATACGCCTTCCTATCTCCTCAATTCAAGCCAAACGACTCGTATCTATTCAAACAACGTGCAAATTAATCACAACTTACTCTATTGCTTACAATTTAATAATTTACAAAAATTCCCAACTTCGCTCTAAAAATCGACAGTGGGTCCCATGTATCGGAATCCGACAAAACTCACAAAATCCGAACACCCGTTCCGATACGAGTCCAACCATACAAAAATTATTAAATTCTGACATCGGATTGACCTTCAAATCTTCTTTTTATATTTTTGGAAAATTTTATAAAAATCTGATTTTTCTTCCATAAATTCAAGGATTCATGATGTAAATGAATGTGGAATCATGAAATATAATCAATATAGGATAAGGAACACTTACTCCATTATTTTTCGGTGAAAATCTCCCAAAAATCGCCTAAAAAATGAGTAAAAATGGCAAAAACCCCATTTTATAGACCCTCTGTTATTTTTGAGCACCGCAGGTAGCATGGGGCGCTGTCTGTGGCGCAATTTCCAGTACCCCAACAATTCCAAGTGCCAGGGCTAGCGCCCTACACTGCCCTAGGCACTGGCGGCGATGGAAAATTATTTCTGATACGAAAATGGGCATAACTCTCTCATACGATGTCCGAATTTGACGATCCTTTTTGCTATGGATCCATAATTTTAATATGGATCTAATGATTCAATCAGAACTGAATTTGGATCTCATTTGCTTAATATGATACAATAATACTCGAAGAAGTGGCGTCGAAACATCCTAGGAATATCCAACTTAGCTTTCCATTTAAGAGACAAAGTGTCTCATTTCACTCTAAATTCTCTCCGACCCGAACTAACTAACCCGATAAGTTATACAATAGCTATAAAGCACAAACTGAGCATTAAATGGGGGAACATGGCTGAAATGCTCAAAACGACCGGCCGGGTCGTTACATTCTCCCCCACTTAGACATACGTTCGTCCTCGAACGTGACAAGAGTTGTTTCCAAGCCATCAAATCACTATTCCATATTACCACGCACGTACCCGAGGGTGATCCCACGTCACCCTATTCCACATAGGCATGAAAACACAATACAATTCAAAATCCTTAATTTAGCCTTAGCCCGAAAACCTTGGAATTCAATTCCCAACCTTCAGGATTTCTTTTCAAGACACGAATCTTACATTTACACACTGTATGAGTCTGAACAAGCTGCATCGAGCCATAACCATAACCACGGATATAATCACCTAACATATTACATAACTCGCATGCTCGTAGCACCATTCCTGATCACAGTAACTACTCCAAAACCAACCAAGTACTAGTATTAAACCCCGCATTCAACAGAACCTCATTCCAAAACCTTCGTGCACTGCCAATAATAAAAGAAACACGTGGAATCTCATAACCCCTTATCAGATCAACAAGTCATGGAGCTCTCTCGCCCCCAACCAGAACCATAATCACTTTCTAAGTCGACTTTCAATATCATCCTCCTAAATATACCATTATCAAATCCGATAGTACACATTCTAGGTACAATGACCTTATATTATCAAACACAACTGCTCCATATACACGCCACACCAATATATCTCAAGCCAAAAATTGTGCAATCTGTGCACCCAAAAATGGAAAATATCTCAAAGGAGAGAACTGTTTCGCAAGTTCAGCTAGCACCACCACAACCTAATATTTACAACCAACTCCTCAAATTTCGTGAAGAGGATAACCATAGGCACATGTACACAATTCCTCAAATACGATGCTCATGTAATTTTTATCGTAGAGGATGGAAAGCAATGAAATCCGATAAATTATCAAAGAAATAAAATTCTCACACACGGCACGGACAATTCACGTGCCAATAATATGAATCGCCTGGCATGGTCACAGGCCTCCAGTCCCAGCATATCATACAGGAGAAATTAAACAAGTACACTTGTATATGATAATGAAATAAGATTCTCATGCTCCTGGACTGGTATAAATAACACGCCATAGTGTAAGCATGTGTAAAGTCTGCTATCACACTTCAAATTGGCAATTTAATGCAGAAATAGTAACTACCCTATTTATTCAGGGAATTAGACTCTTTGTAACCTCAAGTTTAAACCATATAGTTCTTAACAAAATTAAGAACACGAGAAACGTTATAACTTTATGCTTAACAGTCAATTCTAGGCATATCATAGCCTAAGCATTCTTTCGAGTATAAATACTTGCCCCGATGCCCACACATTGGCTCAAACCTCACATATATACGCACTCATAGCGCGTAGCTGTTCCAAATAATTAACGCAACTAGTTCCTCCACTGGATTTAAATAAAATACTCACTTCAAACAGGTCACAACCTTGAAAAAATATGTTTCTGAGAACTCCCAGTCTCCAAATTCATAGGACGCATGAATCATCATAACTGATCCCAATTCTAGCATTTGAATGACTAACACATCTCTCATGCACAATCATCCCACGAGGAATTCTTCCAAACATTTTCCGTGCCATATAGCAATAACTAGAATATCAATAGTCTATCAACCAGGTGAGTACCGCAATACCGATGAACATCTGTAAGTCAAAACACTATGCGCCTTCTGAAATGCGCACCCTTCTCCGGGATTACCGAGCAGTTATAACATTCACCTAAATATCTGAAACTGGCCATGCTGTCCAAAATTCTTGACCTTCCCTTCAAGACTGAACTCCCAACATGTACATGTAAATCTTAACCTTGTACAACATACCACATCTATCATGCCATTATGTGATATGCACAAGAATATCATTACCAACTCTAAGTCACCAACAGTTTATATATCCTGTTAGTTAGAAACCTTCCATTTGCTCTCATCCTCGAGGAAATCACAATACACAACACGTTCCCCACACCGGTAAAAAATAATATCAGGTTCAAACCATGGTAGAAACCATCAAGAACACTTTGAAATCCATTTGCACATAACCAAGCCATTAGAGCTGAATCTCCCTAACTCTACCAAGCCACGCAGGTCACCAAAACCAAGAATATTGCCACCAAAACATTTGTAGAGCCCCACTACATCATAGGTAACCAACGAGCCGATCATACCATTACCATACTGGTCTAGCCTACTACCAGTCATTCTATTTTCTCCGAGTTTCTTCTGAATTATCCTCAAGTTGATACTTCTCCTTGTCATAACTCCACAATCCTTACCCAAAGCTCACTACAAGACATCCTAACATAAAACCACACCGCCCTAAGGCACATAAGTCGTTGTATTCTTCTTACGCACCCCCATAATTATCACCACCAAGATACCCACTCTGAAAATACCTTATTTGAGTCTTAAGCCATTTCCATCACCTTCCTGATACCTAAATATAAAATCCATAATGATATAAAAAAAATGCCACAAGTCTCGACACCATCCAACGTAAATCTCAGATTCTTGCCATATACAAATCCGCTAAAAATTCTCAGTTGCTACATATTAATCTTAAATCAATTAGAACTTACTCGATAGTCATCCACTCTCCTCAAATCTCAATTTCACCGTCCAAACGAGCCGAACTGCCTATGCTCAATTAGCACAACACCCCAAAAAAGTAAACCTGCCTTAACACC
Source organism: Nicotiana tomentosiformis (assembly GCF_000390325.3). Classification (NCBI taxonomy): domain Eukaryota; kingdom Viridiplantae; phylum Streptophyta; class Magnoliopsida; order Solanales; family Solanaceae; genus Nicotiana; species Nicotiana tomentosiformis. The sequence continues at coordinate 102,891,139 of NC_090822.1, read as the reverse complement.
ACCGATCAAGTTCATACTTCGTGTACACTACATCCTTCACAGATAACAACTTAATCATTTCATAATTTTTATATTTTCATAAAGTGCAATGTAACCCGTATCCAGGAATTTCTTTACTCGACTCATTCTCCATCTCAGCCTCTGCAAGTCATAACTAATCCACAAGTATACCTCAGACCAAAACCAATATAACACATAATCGTGCAATCAAATCGCAGATAGAAGACTCCCCCACTTGGCTCAAAGCCATTTAAAAAAAACACCTAATAACCCATCATACCCATACTCTACTATTGTCATACTCCCGCAGTCATTTCAACGAAAATTCTTCACAAGCTCAGGTAACGCAAATCATAAAATACCTTAAATCATCTGCTAAGCTCGCCTTCATCCTCGTGACGGTCAAATCAACTTTCTCAACCAATCCAAACTCGAATCTCAACACATATACCCCACTGTTAGAAAAGAAACTCCCCACACAACATTATAAGGAACACACCAACGTAGATTACTCCGTAGGAGATAACCCACCTGCTTAGTCTCAAAATGGCATCTTGCTATACCCTTTCGCAGCAACAATTTCTATGCAATCACTTAATCTTTATGAGTCCAAGCTCATTATCAAGACATGAGAATTTAATTTGTCCCCAATTTCACATCGTGAAAGACCCTTCAACACACTCATAACCCGAGACTATACGTCACATCAAGACAGAAATTAAACACCCAATAGTCCTTTTCACATCCCAAACAAACTCATCCCGTCATATTCAAACCATCTGGACACATTCTATAGTCACGTCATGATCATCATAAAGCTATCCAACCGCTCATCAAGCGACAAATTCCACTCATAGGGATACTACCTGACATATGAGTCCAAATGTATAAGTTAACACAAATGAAGCTACTGAGCCTAAGCTGCGGTCTAAATCTGGCCTCAAGTCCTCCAGACTGGCCTATCACCAAAACACAGAATACACATCTCGTACATCATGCCTGAAATCACAAGCCAGCGATACACAACTGATACCGAGCGCTCATATGCACTCACGGATGTGTGGAAGGAATTCAAAGAGTTATATTTCAAACTGAATCAATTTCGCACGATAAGGAAAGAAAGATGGAAATTATCCTAAATGCCTTGTAGCCTCTCGAAGATAAGTATGGATGTCATCATACCGATCCACAAAACTCTACAAGACACTTGCTCATGACTTGTAGAACCTATAAACCTAGAGCTCTGATACCAACTTGTCACGACCCAAAATTTAACTAGTCGTGATGGCACCTAACCTCACCCGCTAGGTAAGCCAAATAACACAATTTGATTCAATTAATAATTAACTGACTATAATATACTCCCCAAGGACTAGTAGTACAAATCATGAGCTTCTAAGAATAGAATTTACAAAGCTGATATGAAATAAATACATCTTCTGTTTGAAAAGTACATAAACAGAGTTTTTATAATCTAAGGCTACCATGAACAAGAGACAACTACCATAAGAACACAGGTACATCTTCAAATCCGGCAACCATCGAGCACAGCAACAACAACAACCAACATTTTGCACGTAATGTGCAGAAGTATAGTATCAGTACAACCGACCCTATGTACTGAGTAAGTAACATACCTAACCTTAGGTTGAAAACAGTGATGAGCTTTTACCAAGGTCGGATCCAAAACCAATAGTCCACCACAGTCCATAACAACGTAAAACAAATAGTACAAGAAGTAATTCAGAGGAAAATGCTCAGCTAAATCATAATTTCAAAAAAATAGTTCTTCCTTTCAAGTATATCAGTAAAACCCAAAATCGTTTACCGAAGTTGCCAAAATGTGAATAAGTTTGAAAATAATAATTTTCTCAAAATCCTTTCAATAATAAACAAGATGTTTCATTTTTCTTTCTAGATAACCAGTTTAAAACAAATGCATCACTATGCCCATCTGCCAACATGTGTGAGAAATCATGAATGATGTAATATCGTACAACATGAGAAGAAATACATCTCTATGCCTGTATATCATGTGTGCATGTCAATGCAATGTATCTAAGAGATGAACTCATATACATACTCTCAGAGTATCAATTCACTCAGTCCTCCCCATCACTCAGTCCTCACAGTCACTCAATCATCACAGTCACTCAATCCTCCCAATCACTCGGCACTCGCACTCGGCACTCGTACTCAGTAGGTACCGTGCGCTCACTGGGGGTGTGTACAGACTCCAGAGGGGCTCCTTTATCTCAAGCGCTATATATCGCACGGACAACTCACGTGTTGCATGGACAACTCACGTGCTATAGTATAAATATCTGGATCTGCACGGACAACTCACGTGCTATAGTATTAATATCTGGATCCACACGGACAACTCACGTGCTGCACGAACAACTCACGTGCTGCATGGACAATGCACGTGCTATAATAAGCTAATCTGGCCTGCAGCGGCGTGCATCCCGATCCCATAATTATCCTCACAATCAGGCCCTCGGCCTCGCTCAGTCATCAATCTCTCCAGTCTCTCGGGCTCATAATGTCATGAAAATCAGCCCAAAATGATAATACGATGAATCAATAAATAGCAACAGAGACTGAGAGATGATATAAAATGATTGAACATGACTGAGTTTTGAAATTTCAATTTAAATAAATTCAACAATAATATGACCTCCGTGGGTCTCAATAATACTGGCATATAGCCTCAACATGATTTTAACATGATTCTCAGCTCAATAGCTTTAGTACGTAGAGATTTCCATGATTTCAGATAAGTTTGGGCAACTACACAGTACCACAGGAATAACGGAATCACAGTTCACACAGTGCACACCCACATGCCCGTCAACTAACATGTGTGTCACCTCAACACCAAACACATAATACATATAATTCAGGGTTTATACCCTTAGCTCCAAGATTAGAAGAGTTACTTACCTCGAACAAGCCAAATCCAATACCGAGCAAGCTGTACAATACTCCAAAAATTCTATTCTGCACGTATCAACCTCCATATGCCTCCCTATCTCTGCTCTAAAAATTGACAGTGGGGCCCACATCTAGGAATCCGATGAAACTCATAAAATCCGAACACCCATTCCGATACGAGTCCAACCATACAAAAATTATCAAATTCCAACATCGGATTGACCTTCAAATCTTCATTTTACAGTTTTGAAAGATTTTATAAAAATCTGATTTTTCTTCCATATATTCACGGATTCATGATGTAAATGAATGTGGAATCATGAAATATAATCAATATAGGATAAGGAACACTTAACCCATTGTTTTCCAATGAAAATCTCCAAAAATTCGCCTAAACCGAGCTCCATAAACTCAAATATGAGTAAAAATGGCAAAAACCCCGTTTTACAGACCCTCTATTGTTTTCGAGCGCCACAGGTAGCGTGGGGCGCTGCCTATGGTGCAGTTTCCAGTATCCCAATAATTCCAAGCGCCAGGGCTAGCGCCCCATGCTGCCCTGGGCGCTGGCGGCGATGGAAAATCGTTTGTGACACGGAAATAGGCATAACTCTCTCATACAATGTCCGGATTCGACGATTCCTTTTGCTATGGATCCATAATTTCAATATGTATCTAATGCTTCCATCCGAACCGAATTTGTAGCTCATTTGCTTAATGTGATACCATAATACTCGAAGAAGTGACGTCGAAACATCCTGGGAATATCCAACTTAAGCTTTCCATTTAAGAGACTAAGTGTCTCATTTCACTTTAAATTCTCTCCGACCCGAACTAACTAACCCGATAAGTCATACAATAGCTATAAAGCACAAATAGAGCAGGAAATGGGGAAACGAGGATTAAATGCTCAAAACGATCGGCCGGGTCATTACAGATCCAAATACAATGAAAGGAAGGATAAGGAAGGATAAACAAGGACTGTGAACGCCAGGCAGCTATCTCGGTATCTCCAACGGTCAGCTACGCGAAATATAAACACTCTCCGCATCCAAAAACTCCTGGATCTGCACACGAAGTGTAGGGTGTAACGTGAGTACAACCAACTCATTAAGTAACAATAATAAATAAGGAACTGAAAGATAATGACGAGCTACACAGTTATAATTCATTTTCAGTAGTCTCAACAAGAAAAGTAAGCATGCTTTCAAATTCAGCAAATTAAGTCAAATCAGTTTATTTGTGCCAAATTCAAGTAAAAACCAAATAAAAGTATCCTTCAGAAGTTTTCCAAAATCAGTGATATATGGCAACTATGTGGAACAACAATGAAATCATATACAGCCTCTCAGGGGCAACAATCACTCATTCCTCTCAGCCACACAGTCACTCAGCACTTTCACTGAGTAGGTTCCTACGCTCACTGGGGGTGAATAACAGACTCCAGAGGGGCTCCTTCAACACAAGCGCTATATCAAGCCAAATCATGGCATAAATCAATGAAAACATGTTGCGGCGTGTAGCCCGATCCCATAAATATCCTCACAATCAGTCCCTTGGCCCCACTCAGTCAGCAATCTCTCCAGTCTCTCAGGCTCTCAAAAATCGGGAAAATCAGCCCAAACAACAATAATATGATGTATCAACAAGAATAATAGAGACTGAGATATGATATGTGAATAACACTGAGACTGAGTACAAATAGCATTTAGCAGGTAATCCAACTTGTAACACGGCCTCTGTGGGTCCCAACAGTACCAACACATAGCCTAATTATCGTCTTTAACATGATTCACAGTCAAATTTCTATAACACATGAAGAGCATATAGTTAATAACAAGTTTATTCAACTTCTCAATTTCACGGAATAAACCAAGTCACAATTCTTACGGTGCTCGCCCACATGCCCGTCACCTCGCATGTGCGTCGCCTCCAAAACAATCATATAACACCAAAATTCGGGGTTTCATACCCTCAGGACCAGATTTAAAATTATTACTTACCTCGATCCGAGAAAAACTCTACTCCAATATGCCTTTACCTCGCGAATCGGCCTCCAAACATCTCAAATCTATCCACAAGCAGTACAATACAATCAATACGGACTAAAAGAATCAACTCCATAAGAAAAATACGAAATTATAGGCCAAAATTCGAAATTGGTCAAAAGCCGATCTCGAGCCCACGTCTCGAAATTCGACAAAAGTCACAAAACCCGAAAGCTCCTTCACTCACGAGTCTAACCATACCGAATTTATCAAAATCCGACATCAAATGGCCATTCAGTTCCCCAAAATTAACTCTCCAAATCCCTAACCTCAAACCCCTAAATTTCACCTTAACACCACACCATCTACGTGGGAACAATAATGGGGAACAAGATTATTGATCAAAAACGAGTACAAGAAGCTTACCTAAAAAAACCCCTCGAAAAGTTCGAGTTCAAAATGTTAAAATGAGACTAAAATCGCGAACCCTTGTTTTTAAACATTCTGCCCAGGCTTTTCGCACCTGCGGCCACTTATCCGCACATGCGAGACCGCTTCTGCGGTTATTACTCCGCTTCTGTGGAAACCACTTAAGTCACTAGGCTCGCACCTGCGCTCCAGGTTTCGCACCTGAGGAGGCGCTTCTGCGGCCCTTTGTCCGCTTCTGCGGAAATAGCCAAACCTTCAAACTTCGCACCTGCGCCCTTCTCGCCGCATCTGCGTCCTCGCAGGTGCGGAAGGAACATTGCACCTGCAACCACTGGCTTCTCCACCTAGCCCGCTTCTGCGTCTCTCTTCCCACTTCTGCGGGCTCGCACCTGCGGTGCCGACTCCGCATGTGTGGTTACACCAGTAGCAACAATACTTCAGCTGCTTCACCAACTCGAAACCAAGTTCGTTGACCACCCGAAATAAACCCGAGGCCTTCGGGACCTCAACCAAACATACCAACAAGTCCTAAATCATGATAAGAACTTAGTCGAATCCTCAATTCACCTCAGACAACATAAAAACATGAATTACACACAGATTCAAGCCTAATAAACTTTGAAAATTTCAAATTCTACAAACGACACTGAAACCTATCAAATCATGTCCGATTGACCTCAAATTTAGCACACAAGTCACAAATGACCCCACGAACCTACTGCGACTTCCGGAATCAGAATTCGACCCCGATATCAAAAAGTCAACCCCCCGATCAAACTTCCCAAAAATTCGACTTTCGCCATTTCAAGCCTAGTTATACTCCCGACCTCCAAATCACAATCCGGACATGCTCCTAAGCCTAGAATCATCCCACGGAGCTAACGGAACCATCAAAATTCCAATCCAATGTCGTTTACATATAAGTTGACTGTCACGACCCGTAATTTTCACCGTCGGTACCGTGATGGCGCCTAATATTTCACTTGCTAGGTAAGCCAACGTTAGCCTCTCTGCTGCTGGAAGATATACTAAGCTCCCCAAACTCTCCACCCGGTGACTCAAGACATCAACCACCACATTAGCCTTTCCGGGATGGTACAAAATAGTGATATCATAGTCCTTAAGAAGCTCCAACCACCTCCGGTGATGCAAGTTAAGATCCTTCTGTTTGAACAGATGCTGCAAACTCCGGTGATCAGTGTAAATCTCACAATGGGCACTGAACAATAGCTGCTAACTCAAGGTCGTAGACATGATAGTTCTTTTCATGGGGCTTCAGCTGGCGCGAAGTATAAACAATCACTATGCCCTCCTGCATCAGAACAAACCCAATACCGATTCGAGAAGCATCACAATACACTGTGTAAGAACCAGAAGTTGATGGTATAACTAGAACTGGAGTCGTGGTCAAAGCAGTCTTGAGCTTCTAAAAGCTCTCCTCGCACTTATCCGACCACCTGAAAGGAGCACCATTTTGGGTCAATTTGGTCAAGGGCGATGCGATAGATGAGAAATCCTTTACAAAACGACGGTAATAACCAGCCAAACCAAGAAAACTTCGAATCTCCGTGGCTGAGGACGGTCTGGGCTAACTCTGAACCGCCTTTATCTTCTTCGGATCTACCTGAATAACCTCACTAGAGACCACGTTCCCCAAGAACGCCACTGAACTGAGCCAAAACTCACACTTGGAGAACTTTGTATAAAGCTTCTCCTCCCTCAACCGCTGCAACACGATCCGCAAATACTAGGCATGTTTTTACTGGCTACGAGAGTACACCAGGATATCATCAATAAATACAATAACGAACGAGTCAAGATAAGGCTGAAATACATTGTTCATCATATGCATGAACATTGCTGGGGCGTTGGTCAACCTAAAAGACATCACAAGGAACTCATAATGACCATAACGGTTCCTGGAAATTGTCTTAAGAATATCCGAGTCTCGAATCTTCAACTGGAGATATCCTGACCTCAAATCAATCTTGGAGAACACCCTCGCTCCCTGAAGCTGCTCAAATAGATCATCAATACACGGAAAATGATACTTGTTCTTGATTGTGACCTTGTTCAACTGCTTGTAATCAATGCACATTCTCATTGTACCATCCTTCTTCTTCATAAATAGAACTGGTGCACCCCAAGGTGACACGCTAGACTGAATAAACCCCTTATCAAGGAGTTCCAACAGCTGCTCCTTCAATTCCTTAAACTCCGCCGGTGCCATACGATACGGTGGAATAGAAATGGGCTGAGTACCCGGCACCAAATCAATACCGAAGTCAATATCCCTGTCAAGCGGCATGCCCGACAGGTCTGCACGAAATGCATCCGGAAAATCTCGTACCATCGGAACAGAATCAATAGCAGGGGTCTCTGCACTAACATCCCCCGCAAAGGCCAGATAAGATAGATAACCCTTCTTAACCATCCGATGAGCCTTCAAGTATGAAATCACTCTACTGGGAACATAGTCTATAGAGCCGCTCCACTCATCCCTCGGCAACCCCGGCATTGCCAATGTCACGGTCTTAGCATGACAATCCAGAATAGCATGACATGGAGACAACCAGTCCATACCCAAGATCACATCGAAATAAACCATACTAAGTAACAAGAGGTCAACTCTGGTATCCAATCCCCCAATAGTCACTACACACAACCGGTATACTCGGTCAACAATAATAGTATCGCCCACCGGCGTAGATATATGAATAGATGAAACTAGAGACTCACATGGCATATCCAGATAATGAGCAAAATACGATGACACATATGAATAAGTAGAACCAGGGTCAAATAATACAAAGGCATCTCTGTGGAAGACTGAGACAATACCTGTGATCACTACATCGAAAGCATGGCATCTAGTCTGGCGGGAAGAGAATATAATTGGGCACGACCGCCACCTGATCGGCCTCCCCCTCTACAACGACTTCTAGTTGGCTAGGCCCCACCCCGAGCTGGCTGAGCAGGTGGTGTTGCAACTAGTGCAGAAGATGTAGCCTGACTCCTCTACTGCGCTGGACCTCCCTGACGATGAGGACACTGCCTCCACACATGCCCAAACTCCCCTCACTCAAAACAACTCCCTAGTGCGGGTGATGAGGACTAAAGGGAGCACCGAGCACCGAGCACCAGGATAACTGGTAGAAGGACCTGGCATAGACGAGCCCTGACCCGATAGAGCACGGGGCAAACTCTGAGCTGGAAGGGCACTAAGAGATGAGTGACCCTGCTGATAACTGTGTAAACTAGGTGAGCCGTCTGAGCATGCCTGTAAGGACGACCTCTGTTTTGGTAGAACTGACCCCCAGAAGGAACACCGCTGAATCCACCTTGTTCACGAGGCCTCTTGTCCTCCCTCTCACCCCGCTCCTGGTTGCAAACCATCTCAATCTGACGAGCAATGTCGACAATCTCATCAAAAGTAGCACCAGACACTCTCTCTCTAGTCATAAGCAATCGCAGCTGAAAAGTGAGACCATCTATGAACCTCCTGATCCTCTCATGTCTGTGGGAACCAAGCAGGCAGCATGACGGACCAGCTTAGAAAATCTTATCTCATATTGTGTCATAGACATATTACCCTGACAAAGCTGCTCGAACTATCTGCGTAGCTCCTCTCTGCGGGATTGAGGCACGAACTTCTACAGGAAAAGAACGAAGAACTGCTGCCATGTAAGGGGTGCTGCGCCGACCGGCCTACACCTCTCATAAGCCTCCCACCAACTGAAGGCAGTCCCAGAGAACTAAAAAGTAGTGAACGAGACCCCACTGGTCTCTAGAATACCTGCTGTACAGAGTATCCTCTGGCACTTATCCAAGAAACCCTGTGCATCCTCTCCCTCTGTACCACTGAAAAATGGAGGCTGGAGTCTCCCAAACCTCTCCAATCTACGCTGCTCATCATCAGGCATGATAGGAACCACATAGTCCTGAACGACTGCAATAGGCTGGGCTGGTGGTACCCTCGGTGTCTGGAGTCCCTGTACCACCTGCTCTAGTGTGCGGCCAACGGGAGTCTGAGCACCTCCCTCGGCCTGAGAAGGGGTTGCTGCGGCCAGAACAAAGACTGTCTGAGCAAGACTGGTGCACGCGGTCTGAATCTAAGCTAAGGCCTCCTGAAGGCCTGGAATCACAATGGGCACAGGTAGTGCGTGAGCTGGTCCCACAGGCTCATCCACAACTGGAGCCTGCTATTGAACTGGGGCAACTGGTGTATCTGCAGGTGCTTCCCAAGATGTTGTACGAGCTGCACCTCTGCCCCTACAACAGCCCCTACTGCGACCTCGGCCTCTCGTGGCCCCGACTGGTGGTACTGGTGGATGTCCATCCTGTCCCGTAGTACGTGTCATCACCATCTGTGAGAGAATAGAGCAACAGAAGTTTAATTACCAAAATCAAAAGATTCACACGACAAGAATTCAAGAATGTGGAATTTCCTAAGGGTTCGACTGCCTATCGAAGATAAGTACAAACGTCTCTGTACCGATCCGTAAGACTCTACTAAACTGGCTCATAACTCATGGGACCTATGTAACCTAGGCTCTAATACCAACTTGTCACGACCCAAATCCTAACATGTCGTGATGGCGTCTATCGATGGTACTAGGCAAGCCGTCATTTCCAAATACTCCAAATATTTAACAGAAAAATAATTCAAGACATTTGAAATAGGCAAAGTTTTCATAAACAAGGGGGTAAAACCCAAAACACAAGTGTGGAAATATCTCCCAATATCGGGGTGTCACTAAGCCACGAGCATCTATACATGATCAGTCTAAAAATGAAACAACAGTAACAGTTTGGATCCAAATACAATGAAAGAAAGGATAAGGAAAGAGAAACAAGGACTGCGAACGCCAGACAGCTATCTTAGTATTTCCAACGGTTAGCTACGTGAAATATCAACACTCTCCACGTCCACAAACTCCTGGATCTGCACACAAAGTGCAAGGTGTAGCGTGAGTACAACTAACTCATTAAGTAACAATAATAAATAAGGAACTGAAAGATAACGACGAGCTACACAGTTATAATTCATTTTTAGTAGTCTTAACAAGAAAAGTAGACATGCTTTCAAATCCGGCAAATTAAGTCAAATCAGTTTATTCGTGCCAAATTCAAGTAAAAACCAACTAAAAGTATCCTTCAGAAGTATTTCAAAATCAGTGATATATGGCAACTATGTGCAACAACAATAAAATCATATACATCCTCTCAGGGGAAACAATCACTCAGTCCTCCCATTCACTCCAACCTCACAATCACTCATTCCTCTCAGCCACTCATTCCTCACAGTCACTCAACACTCGGCACTCGCCACTCTCAATCAGTAGGTACATGCGCTCACTGGGGGTGAGTACAGACTACGGAGGGGCTCCTTCAGCCCAAGCGTTATATCAAGCCAAATCATGGCATAAATCAAAGAAAACATGTTGCGGCGTGTAGCCCGATACCATAAATATTCTCACAATTAGTCCCTCGGCCTCACTCAGTCAGCAATCTCTCCAGTCTCTCGGGCTCTCGGAAATCAGGAAAATCAGCCCAAACAGCAATAATATGATGTATCAACAAGAATAATAGAGACTGAGATATGACATGTAAATAACACTGAGACTGAGTACAAATAGCATTTAGCAGGTAATCTAACATGTAACACGGCCTCTGTGGGTCCCAACAGTATAACCACATAGCCTAATTATGGTCTCTAACATGATTCACAGTCAAATTTCTATAACACATGAAGAGCATATAGTTAACAACAAGTTTATTCAACTTCTCAGTTTCACAGAATGGACCAAGTCACAATTCCCACTGTGCACGCCCACACGCCCGTCACCTAGCATGTGCGTCACCTTTAAAACAATCATATAACACTAAAATCTGGGGTTTCATACCCTCAGGACCAGATTTAAAACTGTCACTTACCTCAATCCTAGCAAAACTCGACTCCAATATGCCTTTGCCTCGAGAATCGGCCTCCAAGCGTCTCGAATCTAGCCACAAGCAGTACAATACAATCAATGTGGACTAAAGGAATCAACTCCATAAGAAAAATACGAAATTATAAGCCAAAATAAGAAATTGGTCAAAAGCCGGTCCCGGGCCCATATCTCGAAATCTGACAAAAGTCACAAAACCCGAAAGCCCTTCACTCACGAGTCTAACCATACCGAATTTATCAAAATCCGACATCAAATGGCCATTTAATTCCCCTAAATTAACTCTCCAAATCTCTAGCCTCAAACCCCCAAATTTCACCTCAACACCATACCATCTGCGTGGGAACAACAATTGGGAACAACAATGGGGAACAAGATTATTGATCAAAAACGAGTACAAGAGCTTACCTCAAAACCCCCCTCGAAAATCCTCTCCAAAATCGTTCAAGTCCGAGTTCAAAATGTTGAAATGAGACTAAAATCGCGAACCCTTGTTTTTAAACATTCTGCCTAGACTTTTCGCACCTGCGGCCACTTATCTGCACCTGCAAGACCGCTTCTGCAGTTATTACTCCGCTTCTGCGAAAACCACTTAAGTCACTGGGCTCGCACCGGCACTCCAGGTTTTGCACCTGCGGAGGCGCTTCTGCGACCCTTTGTCCGCTTCTGCAGAAACAGCCAAACCTTCAAACTTCTCACATGCGCCCTTCTCGCCGCATCTGCGTCCTCGCAGGTGCGGAAGGAACATTGCACCTGCGAACACTGGCTTCTCCACCTAGCCCGCTTCTGCGTCTCTCTTCTCACTTCTGCGGGCTCGCACCTGTTGTGCCCACTCCGCAGGTGCGGTTACATAAGCAGCAACAATACTTCAGCTGCTTTACCAACTCGAAACCAAGTCTGTTGACCACCCGAAATCAACCCGAGGCCCTCGGGACCTCAACCAAACATACCAACAAGTTCTAAATCACGATATGAACTTAGTCGAATCCTCAATTCACCTCAAACAACATAAAAAATATGAATTACACACGGATTCAACCCTAATGAACTTCAAAATTTCTAAATTCTACAAACGACACCGAAACCTATCAAATCATGTCCGATTGACCTCAAATTTAGCACACATGTCACAAATGACCCCACGAACCTACTGCGACTTCCAGAATCAGAATCCGACCCCGAAATTAAAAAGTCAACCCCTGGTCAAACTTTTTAAAAATTTAACTTCCGTCATTTCAAGCCTAATTCTACTCCCGACCTCCAAATCACAATCTAGAGACGCTCCTAAGTCCAGAATCACCCCACGGAGCTAACGAAATCATCAAAATTCCAATCCAAGGTCGTTTACACATAAGTCGATATTCGGTCGACTTTTCGAGCTTAAGATTTCAATTAAGAGACTAAGTGTCTCAATTCACTCTGAAATCTTCCTGGCCCGAATCAACCAACTCGATAAATCATAAAACAACAGTGAAGCACAAGAATGAGCAGAAAAGGGAGAACGAGGCTACAACTCTTAAAACGGCCGGCCAGATCGTTACAACAGCTAACAATAATTTATTTTATTTTATTTGTGTAATTGGTAGTTTTAAGAATCTATGCAACTTTTATTTTAATTTTAGGTTTTATTTTTCTTAGTCTTGGACATTGTTAATTTGATAAAACTTAAGTAATATTCATTGATAATATACAGTTAACTATACATCATATAGATTATTTGCTACAAATAAACTAAATTTATGAATTAAACCAAATGTATTTTATTTATTGGCGATTTACTTTCTCATAAAAAGAGGGATAATATCTATATTTATTATTAATTCGATAACTTCTTTTTTAAAAATTTATAGGCGGTCCTTTTGCCCAGATTCAGATCAAACTAAATCAGTTTGTTTAAGATTATTTGAGCTTTGAAGAGCTTATGTCAATTATAATGGAGCAATGACGATGCATGCTTCAAGGGCAAGACTTTTCAAGGGAGTATGATGAAGAAGTATAGAGAGAGAAATCTGATAATCCTAATATTCAAAGTACAACATTCTTACTAATTTTCCTTTCTTTGTTGCTTATTCCCTTTTCAATGATACTTGGAGATAATCTTTTCTACTTTGCCTACATGTTGTTGGTCACGATCTTAAGTTTCAAGAAAAGAAAATCTCGGCAAGTATAATTTTACACTGTAAAAAGGTTATTAGATATGTGAGTTGTGAATTTTAGAAACTGTGGCATAATTTTATTTGTCGAATGGTTGAAGACCTCATCTTTTTGTGATTTTTCTTTGAGAATTATATTTAAGTGTCTGCTTATACCAAAAGTGGCTTTGTTTATTGGAATATAAATTGTGTGTTTACCTTTAGCTATCAATTATTTGATTGTTTGATCTTTTTCTATTATTATTTATTTATTGTGCAATTAGAGAGGGTAATAAAAGTTGTAATTGTTGCTAATAAATTTTTACAATCAATCAATTAGAACTTCTGACTTCTCGTATATAATGCATAGTATCATCAAATTAAAGGTATAATAAAAAAATAAAATAAAATAAAAAACAGCAGGAAAAAAAAAGAGTGACAAGGTTCTGGTCTTTGATTTTTCAAGCAATCTAGATAGCCTATGTACCCTTTAACCGGTACCCTTCAAATCTTAAATTTGGCTCAATTTAGCGATATTTCTTTTGAGGGCAATACTTGGACATACTTTGGAAGGGGGTGTGTCTTCTTTTAAAAAACGGCTAATCTTTTATGTTGAAGAAATTAATTTTTTTAGTAACAAATAGTTGTAATGTATCTATGTCTGATCTGAGGAATTTAAGAATATTATTGCCGGGACGGTAAAGCAATTGAAAATCAATAGGAATATATCTATTATATTCTCTCACTTTCTTTTTATAAAGTTATGCTCACTCACTCTGTTCGTGTTATGTGTGAGATAATTTTTTGTTACAACTTATAACTTATATATATTTATAACACCTGGATTTACAGAAGTATTATGTGTATGCATCGGGTCAATGGGTTCCTCCCAATGTGTCAAATGCGAGAATATTTTTGTTTTTGAATGAAAATATATTGTACATCTTATTATTTCTCCAGCAAAATTAGAAAAAATGTATCATCAAATTGAGTCTATGTCATTACATGATGTGTTTGACAATTTTATTTTTGCTCTTTCTATGTTAGATTGCTATTATTTGTTGTTTTTAATTTTCCTAAAATGAATAGGCATGCTTAATGATTAAGAGATAAAATGGTCTAAATAGAGCAGAGTGAGAATTTCTCCTCCACCTCCTCCTCATCTTCTTCTTCCTCTTTCTGCTTGTTCTCCTTTTCTGTCTTCTTCTTTGTCTTTATTTTTTCTTTCATTTTTTAGAAATAATGTGTTTATGTGTGTTCGCCTTGATTGTTTGGTATAGATCATATTTTGTATTCTTTGTATTAATATAGTAAAAATATAAAATAATAGAAATACAAAGAGTTGAACTTTGATTAAATATTATAAAAGTGATATTTTCTCAATTTTCATTAAGTGTTTTAAAAGTTATATTTTCTATGTTTTTCCTTTAATATCTTATTTTAAAAATTCAATAATATTCCAAATACAAAAGTAGTGAAAAAGAATGAAATGAAGGGTAATGCAAAGAAATAGAAATACAAAAACTTAACCGTGTGTTGAATTTTATTTATTTATTACTCTTTTATATCATAAAATAGTACTGTAATACATAGAAGAACTATTTGTTGTGTTGAATTATAAATTACGGTATATATTACATATCTTTTGCAGAATTTTTGTTTAATAGTAATGTCATCGTTTCGTGGCATGACGTAGGATATCATTAAATATGACAAATATCACAATAAAGTACTAATATCAGTAGTTAATGTTTACTAAGTACATTGCCTTAATTAATTATTTTATTTTATTTTCATCTATAAAAGAAGATTTAGTCTCTCAATTTAAATCTTCAAATTAGCCCGATGAAGTTCTTGCAAAGGAGCAGAGTATATGCTTTCATGTATATAAAAAATAGAGAAAGCGAGTCCTGAGTGAGTCTTGAAAATTGTAGAAAGAAGTAATCAACCTTGAAAATATAATTAGATCACAATTATGATTTATGGTTGAAGAATATAAAAAAGATAAAATTGAATAAAGGTAAAGATTTTTTTTAATTGTCAAAATTTTAACAATAAATTTTCATTCATATTTTATCTTTTTAAGTCTGCGGGCAAATTAACTAGTTACTTAAATAAATGTAGTCCTTTTTATCATTCATTATTACCTAGATAACAATTTTTGGGTGATATCGACAATGAACAGTAAATAATATAGGTAATAAACTAGCAAGATGTATAAATGAATTAATCAAATATATGAACAAATTCTTTGCACCAGTTGGAAAATGTACTATTTTTTTTTGGATTTCAACTACACAAATCACAATTCGTTTTTTAAAACTTTATTTAAATGATACTTGCAAACATGTCGTTTGGGATGCCGCTATTTTGAATTTATCTCAAATGACATTTAAAACATGTCATTTAGACTATTAAAAATTTGATATCTCAACATATGAAATCCCATCTTATATTCAATGATATTTCAGTCCAAACAATATGGTGGCGTTTTAAGGAGCAACATCTTCACAAAATGAAGTTGCTTTTTAAAAAATGGTTCTTTTTTCAAAATCATGTTATTTTGTTTTGCAAAAAGTTTGATTTTTTTTTTGAAATTAACCAAGTATTAGAGAAGATATCCCTCCCCCCTCCCCCCCCCAAAAAAAAAGCTCTTGTTGCACTTACAAAAGACTCACAATTTTTTCACACAACAAATTTTTAAAACAAAATTTCAACAACAACGACCTAGTAAAATTTCACTAGTGGGGTTTGGGGAGGGTAGTGTGTACGCAGACCTTACCCCTACCCCGATGGGGTAGAGAGGCTGTTTCTGAAAGACCCCCAACTCACGAAAACGGGAAGAGATAATATATCAGTATCATCAACATAAACTAAAAGAATAATAACAACAACATAAAAGCCAGAAAATATATGAAAACAATAGCTATAACCTGTAAATAGACATGGCACTATAAAACGAAAGAGTAGCGAGAACACAATATTAACCACTAGCAGTCAAATAAAAGTCCTATCAGACTAGCCTCACATAGTTACGACCCTACCTACAACCCTAATGCTCGACCTCCACAACTTCCTATCAAGGGTCATATCCTCGAAAATCTGAAGTCGCGTCATGTCCTACCTGATCACCTCTCCCCAATACTTCTTAGGCCGCCCCTACCTCTTCTCATGCCTTTCAGAGCCGCTGCTCACACCTCCTCACTGGTGCATCTGAGCATCTCCTTTATACATGCCCGAAGCATCTGAGCCTCGCTTCCTGTATCTTGTCATCAATGGGAGCCACGCCCACCTTCTTCCGTATATCATCATTCCTAATCTTGTCTATTCTCTTGTGTCCGCACATCCACCTCAACATCCTCGTTTTCGCTACTTTTATTTTCTGGATATGTAAAATTTTAACTGGCCAACACTCACCCCCATACACCATGGCCGGTCTAACCACCGCTCTCCGAAATTTACCTTTGAGTAACGGGTGCACTTTCTTGTCACACAAAACTCCAAATGCTAACCTCCACTTCATCCACCTCACCCCAATATGGTGTGTGACATCCTCGTCAATCTCCCCATCCCCCTGGATAACCGATCCAAGGTACTTGAAACTGCCTCTACTGGAGAAGACATGAGATTCAAGATTCATGTCCATTCCCGCTTCCCTTGGCTCGACGCTGAACTTGCACTCCAGGTAGTTCATTTTGGTCATGCTCAGCTTAAAACCCTTAGACTCAAGGGCCTGCCTCCAAATCTCCAGCCTCTCATTAACATAGCCCAGCATCTCATCAATTTCCAGATAACAGTAGTCTCTATGTGAATCTCTTCCCGACCGGCCAAGCCGAATCGGGGCACCACTTGGGATCGGAATGGCTCAGCCCACATGCATCATTTGATGCACTCAAGTCGCCTCCGATGATTGGTTTATCAACCATGCTTTCTCTCCCTTAAAATAATGCTCTGAACACGAAAGTGTGCAGTTCCGCTCCCTTCTCCCATGTTGAGTCACAGGCAGCGCCTCGGAAAGCACGGACGAGAAGAAGTCAAACGCGGCCTAGAAAGAGGCTACGAATCGGTCGAGGGTTGAGTGAGGGTCAGTGGTTGCGTTGCGAATATTGGATTCCATGTGCTAGATATCCCTGCTTCTTTGAATCTGTTACTGGGTAGTCCATGTAACCATGCCTTTGGGTGCTCTTCCTTCTTCGTTACAACAAAAGATCAAGATACATGGGGAGATACCGTCTGTGATCCATGGATCTCCGATCGGGAAACTGTATCCAAGCGTAGTGGCTAGTCTGTGCTCTTTGGACTTTTCAAACTTAGCGAATTGAAACATCTTAGTAGCTAAAGGAAGGGAAATCAACCAAGACCCCGTTAGTAGCGGCAAGCGAGAGCGGATTGGGGGTTTGAAGAAAAACAAACAAATGGATGTCTCTCCTCTCTCAAAGCAGGCGAGTTTCAAGCTTGGAAAATCAAGAAAAGCGAGAACGAGAACTCCTAGGGCTGTTGGAGCGCCTAACCCGGCTCTTACCTCCTTCTACCGTCGCCCGCCTCTGATCAGCATTCCAATACTCCGAAGCACACAGAGTAGGGCTTCGAATCTATCTCTTCGAATGGGTTGAACACCGTGAAGTCCACCCTTTTAGCCTACAGAAAATTTTTAAGCAACTTTGTGATGAATTAACGGATGGCGGGACACAACCTACGGGCTAAGTAGTGCCTTAATGGGAGTATTTCTTTCCTCTGCGATAGTGTAATACCAAGACCAGTAAGAGAGAATGGACTTCATCCATTCAGAAAAAACTACCATCACAGGGAATCTCAAAGCTCCGAGCTCCGTAATAAGGCACAT